>NC_065880.2:12436550-13064168 GCF_932274485.2 Patella vulgata | reverse complement strand
TCTAATCATGTGAACAGTAGGACGTTAAACCCCTTTTCATTTCATTTCATTTTCGTACCTCATACTAACTTATGATATACGGACCGTATTTCAGGTGTTTTACCCTTAGATAGTATATATTCAGGATGTGGGGAATATTGTGTCTTTCAACAATATGATGTAGGTAAGTATACACCTGAGCAAGTGTTATGTGAAGAGAACTGAATTTATTGTATTTTATTTTTATTTAGATGAATTACGTCATTTGAGTCAAAGATTTTTCCAACTGTCTCCTTACATTCTGTCCGTGACATGTACTGCACAATTATAAGACTCTTAGTCTTTAATTATAGGGAAGATGGGGAAAACCCTCAAAAAGAGGTAAAGATATGGTATCCACTTGTTTCAGAGGAATAGAAAATATGGAGTGTCTTAAAAATATTGTCATATTTATTGCGATGTCTGTCACTGCCCTGAAAAATTTTAAAATCAGATTCCAGGTACCTTACATTTGGCACCGACTCTTATTGATCGATTATAATAATACCTGTTTGATTTTAATTTTCAGTAAAGAAGCCAGACAATATAAGTTTTGAGGAAGCAGCAGCATCTATTGGTGATTGCGTGAGGTCTTATACTGCTCTATTCTATCATGCTAAAATCTGTGTTGGTGATACAATGCTTATTATGGATGGTGCTTCTCATGCTGGTAGTATTGCTATACAGTTAGCACAACACTGGGGAGCTAAGGTACGTCTATATTTATTCATATTCCTTCATCTTGTTTAAGTAAAAAACAATATTCATAAAATTGACTTGTTAAAACACAGATACTATTTTCTTTCGTTTTTTTATAGTTCAAAATTTCATTTTACTTGTCTTTACTACACTAGGATCGGGCAACGTTGCTATATAACCCGCGTTGTGGATGATGTGAGGAATTAGCCAATGAAACGGTCTGTTACAGCAAGTTTTTGGTGTGAGGTGCACAGAACTGTGGGTAACCCACTAGAAACAGCAATGCTGATTGGTAAACCAAATGTCCGATGTCATAGGGTCAAAAGCCTCTCGTATGAGAGATCTTCATGTAACGTAGACCATTGAAAGTATAACAAAACAAAACAAAATATAGATCTGTATTTTAATCAGATTGTTTAAAGGTCGACTATGATAAAATACCAAGGATACAATTATATGGAATACAATTACTGTGTATTATTGAAATAAAATTGAACCATATGTTAGTCCTGAAATGACCTAGTTTGTGTGGAGTGGGTGTTAAACCCCACCTCTCTCTCTCTCCATTCACTATGATATTAAAAACACACCCACACAACTTTTTTTAAACAAGTCATATATTGAATGATTTCAGGTTTTAACAACTTATTGTACTCAAGCTGAAAAAAGATACTTAGAAAAAATTCAACCACCAGTTGGTAAGTTTATGTGGTCATGTAATTGCAATAAATAGATTTTGTTATCATCTTTCAAAACCTTAATGTGACTAGTTTTTCTTAATGAAAACAGCAGACACAATTTACAAACCTTTGGTTCAGTATCCATTTGATAAAATGTAAGCAGAAATGACAGGGAGTGCAGTTGTACAAATTCTAGCACTGATTAATAAAAACCACTGCCCTGGCAAAAGATTAGCTTCTAACGGTGGTAACATAATTATCACCTTTTATATGTACTACCAACACTACTTTTAACTGTTTGTGCCATCTGAAGGACTATACACTAAAATTAATTTTCAGTGGTAGGCCTACATGTAAACTTCTTGGCTCGAAAATGAAAGTTTCTAACTTAGGTTCATCAGATTTTCTGGTCATGTGTATATAGACCAAAAATAGAGGATCCCCGGCAACAAACTTCACAACACTGTGTAGATGGTTTAAAAAATTATAATCTAGGTCTGGAACATGTTTCGCCCTTCATCAGCCAGAGTTGGTTACATGTTCCAGACCTAGATTATAATTTTTTAAACCATCTACACAGTGTTGTGAAGTTTGTTGCCGGGGATCCTCTATTTTTGATATTTTTCACGGATCGGTTCCTGCTTATCCCCGGATGTATCACTGAGATCCAGACTTGCCTGCACTGTATTAGGGAATCTTCCGCCCTCCTTTTTTTTCGAGTGTGGGGGTTTTATCGTCCTTTACTTGGATTTTCTATGTATATAGACCAGTTAAGTTATAAAATCAACCTGTGTAACCTGTAATCAACTTTTAATGATTTAATAATAACTAGACAAGAGGTAACCATCTGTTATATACTGATTTTAAACTGTTAGGGTCACTGTCACTTGAGTTAGAAGAATACTGTCTAAATCGCTAATATTTGGGACCTAGAAATTGACACAAAAGGGTCGCAACGTTTATGATAATTTAATATGAATGTATATAAACTAATTTACATTCAATCGTTTCTGATATTACCATAATTTTTAATCAGTTATGTTTGGCGAAATACGCCAGAAGTCTCGATCGAATGGCAATCTCTAGGATATGGTTATTTCAGTCTACACTGATAGTATTTATTGCACATGCTCTCCAGATAAGAATACGGCGTCACCGTTTGACATGACTAGTGGAATATATCTAGCCAGGTTCTTTGAGTCACTTGTTACAAATGTTACAAATATTTATTTTGTCTTAAAAATTGGATATCAGCAAGATCACAACATCAATGTTGATTTAAATTGACTAATAACTCGTGGAAGACTTTGGATGATTTTGAATTAGAGACTTAGCTACTTTAAACTTTCATTGGTCCACTGCCTTGATTTATCCCACTTATCTTTTCAATATTCCACGTACATCTGCATATTTCGTGTATGACTGTGAACTCCAAGTAATGGAACGTCTTGATCGTAGAGATGTATCTATTTTTATTTAGCTACTTTAAATGGTGTTAATATTACTATTGTATATTTCAGCACATATGACAGAAGTAAGTAATAAGAATAATGTGTTATTAAGTAGTGTTATGGAAGAAACAGGTGGTCTAGGTGTTGATTGTTTTATTGATAATGGAGGTAAAGATATTGTTATTAATACAAAATAAAATTTGATATAGAGTATAAGTATTATCCCTGGAAGGTCATACAAATCTCTGGACCCCATCCCATCCTTCTTTTATTAACATAATAACAATAACTCTTATTATTTTACAGTTCGAACCCGGGTCAATTTTTATTATGAATTAATACAATGACATTGTGATTAAATTTCATTGATGCAAATCATTAATTGTGATATCACATATGCCTGAATCATTATCTCGCGCTTTGTTAACATAATTTCCACCTTTTATATGTACTACCAACAGGACTCTTACAGTTCGAAGGGGCTTGGATGGCTGAATGGTTAACGCGTGCATGTTGCATCATAAGATCTGTCGTTGAGTCACATGGCACGATTTCGATTCCCCACTTGACAAGGAGAAGGGTCGCCTGCCCAACCCTGTGGGTTTGCTCCTGCTCCTCAGACTTTCCATCACTGTTAAAGACCCCTATGCACAAGCAAATTATTGAAATAGAATTGAACCATATATTAGTCCCTAAATGACCTAGTTTGTGTTGAGTGGACTTTAAACTCCATTTCTTTCTTTCTCTTACAGTTCGAATGTTTACAAATGAAGAAGATATCAAACAGTACCATGAAAACTATAAATATCCTATACCACATAAACATGATGTACTCTCTTGTCTCAGTGTATTTGGTAAATGGGTGACATCTCAACCAGATCTTCAGGTAGAGGCAATTCTTTATTATGACACATCAATATTTCATGTCATGTTTCAGGGCCCTGTTTCTCGAAATCTTAACTAAAGACAAAATCAAAATTTTAGTAGATACTTCAATTTTGATTGGCTAAGCACTAAAATCAATCTAATATTAACCAATCAAATTACTCAAATTTGGATTTTTATCTTAGTTCAAATTTCGTGAAACAGGCCCCTGGTTTTATAAAAGGTTCCCTAGATAGATCATGCAAAGAACCTTTTAATCCTAAATCCAAAGTTTCGACAAGAAAGATTCATTGATTAAGCGAGATTGTTCCTGCACTGAACATATAATGTAAAGAGAAAATGCTATTATGATAATTAATAGTTCATATTAAGAGTTATGCCCCTTTTTTTCGGTAAAAATGTCTGACAAGAAAAAATTTAATATAGCAACATTGGTATGTAGTAACAGAAAATGATAGGTCTTCCTCAATTTCAATATATAATTGTATCTCACTTTGGCCTGAGCACAACAGATTCCCAGAAATATTAAAGATAAATTTTGACTTAGTTACACTCGACATAAACTTAATATACATAATAATATGCAAATTACACAAAAAAAAATTCAATTCCTAGCTATGTCAAGTAAATGAACATTTTTACATTGCCAGCTTGATCCACCTGACTGTCAACAGTTATTTCTACGAGGTAGTAGTGTATGTTTTTTATTTGACCAAGCGTGGATAGTTACTTACAGTCAACAAGGTCGATATCAACGTATCCTTTTAAAAACGTGTCACACAGACCAGTTCTCTCAAGCATAAAAACCTTTAATTTGACAGAATGGGAATGTTCAAAATTAGGATTTGATTGGCAAACATGGGGTATAAAATCTGTCTTTTGAAAGCTTGGGTCGTTACAACTCCCACAGTTCTCTGGAAGACGCAGTGATACCAAGGTTGCTAGATCTATTTCTCAAGCTCACCTCCTGATTTGGTCAAGGTCGCTGAGATGTAATAAGGTTAGGGCAGGTGATTGTTGACGAGATTGTGGGTTAGGGTTTGGGTTAGGGCTAGGGCTAGATCTAGGGTTGGGGTTAGCACTAACCCTGTTTACATCTGGTGACCTTTGACCTAATCTGGAGGTGGCCTTAAGAAATAGTACTAACCCTGCCAAGGTTGACCCCTAAACCCACCATTGCCTTATTTCAAGAGGACACCAGTACCATGAGTAGCTATTCAGAGGCTATATCTCTTCCATACAGCAACGTTGCTTGAGGTGGACACACACGTTACTGACTTGTTTTTATTACCCCTTGTGCTTATGTTTCACTGTAAAGTTGTTATGTTCCCGGTGGGTTCTTATTTTTCTTTGTGTCGGCAAATATTCAGCCCACAATCATGTCTCGCCAGCATTTCAGTGATGTGTTTTCTTTGCGTCTCAATATATTTTATGGCCAGAAGCAACACCAGACCTTTTAAAAGGAAAATGCCCAGTACCGGTAGTTTAAACGATATAAACCAAAAACATGGCTATGTGTATATTATCTACAAAACATTGCCTTAACAAAGGCAGTAACCGTGATCACATTTACAAGAATAAATGATCCCAACACATCCATACTTTATTACCGAAATTAGAAATTTTCCGATTTAAAATCAATACCTGTATTAGCAATTGTTTTTATTCTTTATTTCTACCAAGAGAAAATAATTATTTTCTTTCAAATAATATATCAGATGTTTTAAAAGATTGTATCAAGAAGCTGTCAGATGGGATACTTAAGTAAGTATACAGTGGTCAAATACTCTTTTAGGTCACACCCATGGTTCCCGCGCTTTCAGGTGGCCTTCTTGATTTCCCCTGGCCTTTTTGATTTCCGCTACTAGCTAAACTACCGTAGATAGAGACTAGTTATAAACATATAGAATGACTTAAGCTAAATAAAGAAAAACACAGCTATGAACTTACTTTATTTTTATTGCAGTGGGTTTTCTCCGGGTCCTCCGGTTTCCTCCCACTGGTAAAGACCCCTACGCACAAGTGAATTATTGAAATAAAATTGAACCATGTGTTTGTGTAATAATATTGCTAGAATTTTTGCTCTTGAGATTAATGATGGCAGTATATTTCATTAATTAATATCTTTGGCAAGTTGGTAGGTTCCCACATATGTAGAATTTGTATTAAATCAACTTAGTCTGTAATTGACATATTGTTATATAAAAAAGAGCTGTTTAGCCAAAACGTGTCAAAAATTTACCACCAGAATTACACGTGAGTGGAATTATTCTAATTGCATCATTTGATTTAAAGTAACCAATCATATCGTTAATTGCACAGGTTCAGGGCCATGAACAGGCTTTCTGTGCGTGATGTCCAGGAGTCTTATAAAATAAATCATAGTAAAGTTTTAAGTCAGGCTTCTATTAGGTTCCAGAAAGCTTACATCTGAGTTCTTAGACAGCCGCGAGGCTGGCTAGGGTAGAGAAATGGTTTTAGTTAGTATTGTTATCTATTATGCTTGTATACCTGTATTCAGCTATATATATATATATATATATATAAAATATGTAGAAGCAAACTGTCGCATTGTTATTCCTGGTAAGACAGACGTCTTAAGAAACTGTAACAAGTAAATACACAACGTGAAGCAGAAGTAAAGACAGCTAGAGACAAATTCTAGACGATCACAAGGCTACAGAAATATGTACATGTAGTAAGAAAAGATGAGTGGGTCGTATGTAAGATGTGGCGACCGGTTTTTAGTACGTGTCCGCTCTCCACGTCAGACAGAAAGCCCTATGGTGCTACATATGTCCCGAAATGACCTGTCGAGTGGACGTTAAACCTCTACCCCTCGCTCTCTCTCTCTCTAAAATGAAAAGTATTAGGATTTTCCGATTCTAAGAAAACATCTACAGTAATTATTTAAGATACAATTATATTTTTGATTCCAGATGTGCCATAACCAAGTTAGTGACTTATGAAGATGCTATAGAAACTCTAAATAATTTATCTGATGAGAGAGTTGGAAAAGTTGTTCTTAAATTCTAGACGCCACATATTAACCAACAATGCTGACTGCAAGAAACACTACAAATTTGTATTAGCTATATATGGAATCATCTCTGACAAGCGTTTAGTAACTGGATATAGCAGTAAACTATAACACATACTTATGGAAGAAGAATTACTGATTTATTTGGGCGACGTTTCGAAGAGTATTCTCTCAACGTTATAAAGAGTATTCGCTTGATAACGCTGAGAGAATAGTCTATAAAACGTCACCCAAATAAATAAGTAGATGTTTTTCCATAAGTATGTGTTATAGTTTATAATATATATGGAATAATGAGTAATCTATGGCAAGATTTTAAAGACTTTACTGGATAGATTACTAAAATAAATCTAATGTTTTAAAATTTGATGATCATCAATGTAATATGTCTGTCATAATATACATTTTTGTGGAGTTTTCAATGTAATCGATATTTGTTCACTGTTCTGTATAAAGCTAAATTACATTTATTGTATGAATTTTGTAATTTTTATAACCTTTATTGACAGACGCCATTTTAAACAAATTAACTTAGTAATGTTTTTTTGGGAGCGTGTTCGTAGGTCAAATTGACCCCACCCCTAGCCTTTCGAAAAAAATGGGTGGGGGGGTTAACGTCCACTCGACACAAACTAGGTTATTTCGGAACTAACATACGGCTCAATTTTATTTAGCAGTGGACGGAAATCGGACGGAGGACCTTAGAAAGATCAGAAAGG
Source organism: Patella vulgata (assembly GCF_932274485.2). NCBI lineage: Eukaryota > Metazoa > Mollusca > Gastropoda > Patellidae > Patella > Patella vulgata. The sequence continues at coordinate 13,056,676 of NC_065880.2, read as the reverse complement.
CGACCTTACTCCTTGTCACGTACAACCAGGGACTATTAAAATGGATTCGTCTGTACGTCTGTACGTCACCCTTGTTTTGGACACACTAATTCTGCTTCAAACTGAGCTGGTATATTTAAACGTTAGGTGTAGAATGTTAGGTGACTGTCTTGACTGAAGTCGATGATGAGGATATTCTGCACAGACTAAGTAGATATAACAATTTGATTGACCGAGACTTTAAAATAACGCTGCTTCTAATGGAGGTAGAATGTTCAGCTTCATTTGAACATAGTGAATAATCCCCAATGCTCACATTGTCTTTCAATTTCTTTCCGCCAAAATGGATGATAATTTTTATCAACAAAAATGTTCATATTTTTTTGCTTTAACTGGAATTTTTTATCTGCCAAAAATGTTCATATTTTTTTTCCTTTAACTGGAATTTTTTATCTGCCAAAAATGTGTGAATCCCTGATAGAATGATATAAATTTCAATCTTAATTGTAAGAGATTCTTAAATTGTACTCGTCGTTCACTTTAGACCATTTTGGCGGCGGTAATATAAAGCAAATGGCGGACCGTTTTCTCACTCGAGAATCGTTGCTATTCGACTCGTTCTTGCTTTTCCGACCAATGGTGATAATATAATTTGAAATAAAAATATCCGATTAGGCATGCTTGTATATGTTACATGCCGTATGAAGCCACAGTAAACGGAATATTTAATTCTCTTCGGAAAGAACTGTCGGCCATTTTTAATTATTTCCATTTTGTTTTTAAGACGAAACGAAACATCAAATAATCACTGCTTGGATTAATCATTAGGACTAAATAATGACTTGAGATAGGCTTTACATATACCGTTGGCAATTATCAATCAACTAATCATTAATCCGAGACAATTGGTAAATTACTCATTGACACGATCCGGATTATCAGCGAGTAATGCCGCCGCACTCAATATTAATGGTTAATCTATGATCAGAATTTTAAGATTTTTTTCCGCCAGTTCTCAAAAAGAATTCCCAGTACCCCAAAATGTTATGGCCAAAATAAAAATTTTAATCACCACTTTCATATTTTTATCTCGAATTGCGACTTTTGCGACCGACAGCGTGACCTATCAAATTTTCGCTTTGGAGAAGAAATTGAAAATGTCTAAATTTGCTCCTTTAAGATATCTTTAAGTTGTCGCCATGTTACAGATCCGCTTAATTTTAATAACTCTGAATAAGAACCACGCAAGTAGGCCTAACACCTTCCAAATTTGAAGGCAGTCCATCAAGTTAGTTTTGAAGTTAAACTATTTAGCTTATCAGTATATATTTGAATGTTTTGTGTGTGAGTATTTGTTAAGTGTCTTGTTCTGTTACTGTCTTTTACATTTCTTTGTTATAAAGGGCAAAATTGTAAACAGGCTTTAAGCCTAATTCTTCACCTTTGAAAATAAAGATATATTATTATTATTATTAATATTAAGTCGAAAAGGCAGTGTCACCCCGTAGACCAAAATATCACGGCTGTTCCCATCTGCCCAACTAAATATTGAGTGTTTGTGCCCGAACAGGATTTAGTTTCTCATGCAAAATCGGCGGTCATCACGTCCCGAATCTTCGAGTATTTACTGTGGGATTTGCTGTTGCCCTAGAAAGTACATCCTTTAGTATCGTCTACTGACATACAAAAGGACTTGAATTTTTAGAACAATTGTTAAATTTGTAACAAATAGTTATTACAGCTAAGATGTATATGCGGTATATGCGTATAACTCGTTCTATGGCACCCATTAGAACCGCTGCGGTTCATTGATTCTAGTGCTATTAAAATTATAAGTAGGTGTGGGGAGTTGGATGGCCGAATGGTTAGCACGTGCGCGCTGTGTCATAAAGCCTGTCATTGAGTCAACTGGCATGGTTTCGAATCCCCGGTTGTACGTGACAAGGAGTAGGGTCGCTTGCCCAACCTCGTGGGTTTTCTCCGGGTCCTCCGGTTTCCTCCCACTGCTAAAGACCCCTACGCGCAAGCGAATTATTAAAATAAAAATGAAACCATATGTTAGGTCCGAAATGACCTAGTTTGTGTCGAGTGGACGTTAAACCCCATTCTCTCTCTCTCTCTCTCTCTCTCTCTCTCTAAGTAGGTGTAGACGTATAGATAACATGACCTGTAAAAATATTTGAGATTAAAACATATATGGGTCAATGTATCTTGGTAATGTTGTATATAGTATATAGTATGACCCATACAAATAATATAAATAGACTATTTATATATTTCCATAGAATGACCCACTGGTTAATAATTTTAAAGTGGGGAGTCCGCCTTAAAACATGTTAACCCGTCCATCAGAAGCATATAGAAACTGTCGCCATGATGTCTTGATGCAAAATTCAATTTAGAATACTATAGTATTTTTGTGCTATATCATCGTTCTTGTGGCTTATGTGTATAATAAAGGATTTAAATATATTAATTTTAAAAAGAGCTCAGTTGTTAAAATCATCCAATAAATATTAAAAAGGTCATTCTGAACGCAGAAAATCACTATTGGGGCATCTTCTTTTGTCAATGATAAGTGTCCTTGTTCACGAAAGATCAACATGAGCCTAGATTGAACAAAGTTTTGTGTGTCAAATTACGAATAAAACGTGAGTAGCCATATGCATATAAAACAGGGTGTATTACATAAACGTTTAAAGATGCATTATGTAGATCTGCCTAGTATTGCAGGGCCCTTATTCACGAAAACTTAAACTAAGATATAATCGAAATTTTAAGAAAAACTGCAATTCGATTGGCTGACCAGTAAAATCGATTTGCATATATCCAATGAAGTTGCAGTATTTCTTAAAATTTTGGGTGTAACTTAGTTTAAGTTTTCGTGAATAAGGGCCCAGGTCTTTATTCTGGCTTCAAAATTGATGAAAACCATTATTTAGACATTTATTCACATGTCAAGCTTAAAACAAACTATCTAGACCATGGGTTGAGGGAGATTTGAACCGATGAAAACAATACCGCCATTTAATGATTTAATTTAAAAATTGCTAAGTGAGGCCTAGACTCGAATAGCAAGTACCGTTGTTACGATAATAAAAAATCTATGCCACATCTTGACAAAACTTCAAATAGTGATAACTTCGCTCAGAATAAAGTAATTTTAATAAAATTGTCTGAATTATTATTGCAAGAACGGCCAGCTACTTATCTAAATCTTACATAGTGCATTTTTAATAAACAGAAATAACAAGAAAAGGAGTGGGGCGGATTGCGGTTTAATGTCTCACCAATACTTTGGTCATTTTTATTTCTATGGTTGAATGTACAATGCGAGGTAGGGGAACTATTCTCGGCCAGCAGAGTTTCCATCTACTCATCTTCGATGTTCAACACTGTTAAGAGCTCTTTTGCATGATCACCAATGTATCGACAGGTGGGCCGAAGTTTTTGGTCCCAGCCCAACGACTAGAAACCTTTCCCTGGCAGCCCCGCCGGCGCCACCCGTGTCAGAATATGGACCTGGAACGTTCTAGTCGAGAATCCAATTATGCTCTGACCACTCGGCTACCAGTTACAGAATGGGGTCTTCATTATCCCAGTCGGTGCTGAAAAGTAAGACGTTAAACTCCTGTTCTTTATCGGAGACACGTTGGCTAAGTGAATAAGACGCTGGCTCGCTAGCCTGGAGGTCAGGGTTCGCTCCCGGTTTTGGTCGAGAAAGTTCATCGGGATTTTCTGGCGTGGTTTCCCCTTGTTAGTGGTGCAGGACGGAGGGCCCGACAAGGATAGCTGTCTAGTCGTTTGGATGGTTCGAAAAACCGAGGTCCCTTGTACACATTGTAAAAGATCCCCTGGCAGTTGCAGTTCGATATGAGTAGGTCGTAGCACTGCTGTCCGGGCAAGATTTCCCTCATAGCATGCACATTGTATGGCGTATGTACGTCTTCATTAGCCCGGTAGGAGCAGAACAGTAGGACGTTAAACCCCATTTCATTTCTGTTCTTTAGCTATATTGGGCCACATAAAGCCGTTCTTTAACCAAGGGACGTAACATATAATACAATATGAATGCTGGCCTGGTGTAGAGCGGAAAAACCCCAAACAAAACGCCGGAATGAGTATGCCTGCACACCAATGGCTGAATATTCGTAAAATTCTGTAACACTAACAGTCGCCACTTTAATCCAATGACATTTGGTTATCTTGTATACATAATAGTGACAAATAATATTCACAGCTGAAGTGGAAAAATGGGGACATTGAACGATACAGGTCTACACATTTTTGGATATTTTTTAGTGTCTTCTTCTGTGAAATATATAATTTTACGATGGTTGAGTAAAAGAAAACGGGACTATGAACTTGTCGGTAGAGTTCAAAAAATATACAGCTACCCCATTAAATCATGCATGGCCATGCCGTTGAAATCTGCCGACTGTACCAAACATGGTTTAAAAGATGAAGGCGTTACCGACAGGTAGGCCTACATTATCATTACTTAAAGATGTATTATTTAAGATTAAGATAAAGAGTTGACCGCTCATGCTATAATAGCTTAAGATACTGAAAAATGAATGTATTGAAAATTTCATTCAAATTACTTTATTCTGAGCGAAGTTAGATCTGTTAGAAGATGTGGTGTAGATCGTTTAGCAACGGTACTTAACACCCAGGCTAAGTCTCGATTATGCTTTTTATTGTGTTCAAATCCATTTAAATGTTGGCCACCCAATAGTCTAGAGAGTCGATTATAGGGTTGGCATGTGAATAAATGTCTAAATAATAGTTTATATAAGATATGAAGCGAGAAAAAAAAGACCTGCAATAGACATAATATATAATGCATCTTCAAACAAATTCTAATGGGGTCAATATTGTCGTCAACCCTTCCACCCAACTGTCTAAATTTTTTTGTGTTTATTTGTTTATTTTTGTGTATTATAATCGGGTTGTTATGAAACTCCTTATTTTTATTTTATTAGGACAGTTACTAGACCGGAAAAATGCAATAAACGTCATTGTATTTCGGTGTGATGCAAGCTCTCTTCCCTACAAAGTTAAGAAATAAGAAAAAGAAAAGCAACGTTAAAGATACATTCCCTCGAAAGTATTTATAGGGTAGTTATTTCCAATAAAAGTATGTACAATTTGGTATATATGGAAAGTAGAGATACAGCTTTACTTAGGGAGCGGTTGTTATTTCTTAATCGAAATTATTTCTTATTTCTTAAACCCTTGGGAACATTGAAGGGTTTAAATGAACAACAGACTGCAATTAAACTCCGCAAAAAGAACTTGACAGAAGATAATCCAAGAATTTACTTAGGCTTCAATATGTAGGGTAAACGGACAGTAAGTAACAACAAATAAATTCTGAAAATGGGCCCTCCTATACCAAATTACGTGACAAACATGCTTCTAAATATAGATTAATAGATAGATTAATTAGTTTGAAAATGTTTTGGGTCCAAATATATCATCAAATCACACAGTTTGTACATGGGAACTTTTGAAGGTGTAGGAAAGATGTAGATATATTTAGATATTATTGTCTTATTTTATAGCAGAAATATATACTACATAATATTATCAAAATTAATTTTTTGTTTTTAAGGCACTGGATATGTTTACATAATGGTGAAATTCTGACGTTAAAGGCGGAACCAAGGCTGTGTTTAATGAACATCACCATCGACAAAGACGATATTATTATTAGCGTTCCTAACAGAGAAAACTTGAGGCTTCCAAAACTATTACCACCTACAAAAGAAAACATAATACAAGCCAAGTAATATTTTAAAAGCTCCATCTTTAATGATACCATTCTCTTAGAAAATGAGTTGTCGTCTGTCGAGAATTAACTTGTTCTATCTAACATTTGTTTCTAGTTTCCATAGTGCCACTGCCCGGGCAAAATTTCCATCATAGCACACTGTATGTCATATGCCAGTCTTCATTAGCCCGGTAGGAGCAGAACAGTAGGACGTTAAACCCCATTTCATTTCATTATGTTTCTAGTTTGATGTTTCTGGATTCCATATTTCTGTTACAGTTAGAGATTGTGGTCTGGTTATTTGCACGTAACTAATTATATGGGTCGACAGAAATACAGAATTCCGAAACTTCAAACACATTTTCCCCAGAACTACAATTTTATGGATAGTACTAGTTAATTATCGGCTGATGACGTGTGGTCCGACCCGGCTCCGAATTGTCAGGGATGTCAAGGGATGTTTCCTCGGATGTACCAACCTAGGCGTCCATCCATGTGTATACTGACATGTCCGTAGAAAAACATTTGAAGTAAGAATTCGATGTAGAATAGGTGGAAACGCCGTTGTCATATAACAAATAGAACTATAGATAAGAAAATTACAATATGCTAGTCTGAAAATGATTGTTGCAATCTTAGAAATGGGGCATTTTGTAAAGGAATCTGAAGTACTGGGGCATAGGACTGTCCGAGGGGATGTCTCCCCCGGATGCGAGAAAATCTTTGAATTTTGGCATACTTTAGAGGAGGTAAAGAAACCAATAAGTGATAAATACTGTAGAAATTTCAAGGACGCCGTTAATCTACTATTTTCAATGAGTATTTTACTCTGATTTGCGGTTCTCTCAGCTTAAACAGTATTCACCTTTCTGAACTACCCAAAGCTATAATATTCGCCTTTACTCTCAGAATAATCACAGATGATTTATATCAACAACCCAACATATAATAGCAATTCTCTACTCTATCATAATACAACATAGAAACACTACTCTACTTCTTAAACTGTTTCTGATCGGCATCCATAGGGGTGTGTCCATTCCTATTCGATTTGTTAAGAAATATGTGTTTTGATAAATATAATTTAATAGCACAAAATAGCTGTACATCGTTTTTTTTTCTTCTCGGAAAGGCATAATTTCTGTTATGTTTGTAGTATCTATGGTGAATTGAGAGATGTTGTTGACTGTGGTGAATCAGCATCCAAATGGATATCAGAATTTCTAGATAGATCAGATATACGAATAGGTTTCTCACCGCCAGATTTACCAAAACGAGATATGTCCCAGATATCACGATCCTGGCCATATAATGGAGAAGAAGGCGATGCTGTGAGTATTGCAATTTTAATCATTGTCTTTTAGTATATCGATGGCTTGGAGCACACATGTGTTATGTACATATTTGGTGAAATTCAGATTTAAATAATCCTTATTCCAGGGCGCTTGATGTGTGTAAATGATACAAGTCCCTAATAATTTAAAACGGTCCAAAAGGCCAAATATCCATAAATATTATGTACTACTCTTATATTTCTTTAGAACACACATATTCCATAAGTCTATTGTGCATTCACCCTGACCAGGTCCAGGAAGTACGGACATAAGTCATTTGCTTCTCTCATCAATGTACCTGGCTTTATACAGGTGTTAGGTCTGAAAGGAATGCGTTCGACCACAGAAAAGATAATACAAATACGAGGTGGGACGGAACAGGACAAGAATAGGCGACTCAGTGGACAGCAATTCCACATCATCCTACACCGTTCTGTTATCACCAACCCTGGACCGTCCTCGGTATCGCAAGCTGCGAACAGTGGCGGAATAACCATGGGTCACGTGGCGCACCTGCGGTTCTCTTTAACGTACCCACCCCAGCCTCAACTCAGATAAACGTTCCTTCGGTAATGTGCGACCAATTAAATCAATTTTGCGTTCCATCGTGACGATGGAGATTGAACAATTTGGAATTGCTAAGCATTAAAGGTGACTGTGTCCAGGAATTGGACTTTTAGGACATCATTGATTCTTTTAGTGCAGCAAAGTCACGTAGACAAATATTTTGATTGAAGTAGTAGGACTTAAATTGAAAAAAATGCCACGTGGCTTTGTCAGAAAAGATAGATGCAGCAATTATCACTTATTAGTTTACGTTAACTCTGGTGTCTGTCGTGTTTGTGATTTTTATGGACAGGACAGTTTACGTTGAGTGAGTCCCATTCTCTCCGCCCTTGTCAAACACATGTATACGCCATATTCACTCTAAGGTGTGCCGAAATGTCAAAACATTTATCTCGTCCCGGTTCTCCCCACTCACTCTCTCGGACCCTACTATTGCCCCAGTGCTTCAGATCCCATTAAAATGCCGGAAGCGAAAAATCAATCAAATACTGCACACAGCGATGAATCTACTTCATACCTATTCTCAGGCGGGGCTAACTGTAGAGAGGCAGCCTAATTTTGGGATGAGTCAATCACTAACAATTATCACGTGATACATCATTCTAAGGTCGTAATTATGCAAGAACCGTGTGCATTATTAGAAGACATTGCGAAACGGAATCTAATCGTATTTTTCTTAAATGCACACTAGTACATGTATTAAACTAAACGTTTCCAATGTAAACAAACTAATTAATATTAAACGACTTTTACATGCCAAGGGCTGTAATTAATTTAACAGTATTTTTGATGTGAACTCTTTTGATTTGTGAATATTAGTCGATAAGTTTGATGTGTTCATATAAATTGCTGTATTGTGTACTTTGAAGGAGTCGGTAGGGTTGTTGATAAATAAAAAATAAATGATTTTCTTTTAGGCCGTGTTTACCTATTCTACGCCTTACTTACTAGTATCGTCATCCTCGCTACACGAAGTAAACAACGGATTAGATAAACCAGTACCAATCCTCCGATTTAGACCTAACATTGTTATTGACGGAACCATTCCTTTTGACGAGGTAAAGTTATATATTTACTTTGTTTTTTAATAAGGTTTAATAAGGGTTGTATTTTTTACTATAAATGTTTTTTGTTATGGACTTATTTTTGGTAAGAGGAATGTTTTATATCATTAAAGTAAAGAGGTCAATTTGGTGATAATAATAAATTGATGTATAAATGCACTTTGTTGGTTTTTAAATCTTATTTTCAGGATGAATGGCAATATGTTAAGATTGGAAATGACATTCAGTTCCGAATTGTAGAACCTTGTCGCCGGTAATTAACCATTAAATAAACACATAATATTTAACTTATGTTATTAAAATCAAATATAAGGATATAAATATTAAACATACATTATGCAAGAGCTCAAAGGTCTTTCGTTAGGCCTGAAATGTTTTCTAAATTATTAATTAGACATTAATTAACTTATCCAGGCCATAATCAACTCTCGGTTTTATCTGATTTCTCCGATATTAAATAGATTAGAACAGTTCTATTTTCGAACTATTATAGCAAGAATGGCTAGCTCTTTATGTAAATCTTACATAATGTATCTTTTAAAATAAGGTTTAAAACCATATACCATCAAATCAATTTTGTGAGAAAGTCGATCAGTTCTGAAATTATATCTACAGAATTTAAGGCCATCTTTATAAATAGATACATAAAGTAATAATAATTCGGGTGTCATTTTTGTACAAGCCACGTGAAACCAGCCCGTTCTCCGTGTTGTTTTCTTTTTTTGTGTGGCATTAAATTAAAAAACGGTTTTATAAAAATTGAATCTCATGATATAGACATATCAATCAGCAACAACCTAGAGTTAGTGCTAAATGATAAGGCCAGGTCAATTTTTCGTCATAGGTCACGAGATGTAAACAGGTATAGCGCTAATCCCAACCCTAATCCTAACCCCGGACCTAGCCCCAATGCTTACCCTAACCCTAACCTACAATCTCGCCAGCAATCACGTGCCCTAACCTTGTTTACGTCTCAACGACCTTGACAAAAATTGAGCTGGCCTTAACAAATAGATTTAGCCGAAAACTAGAGCCCAATGATAACCAGCTGCTGGAGAATCAACTTCGTCCTCTAGCCAAATTTTTATTTACGTTGTATGTGACGAGAACCTTTTCTCAAAACGAACTTGACACTAAATATAACAGGGGTGTTGGATGGCCGAATGGCTAGCGTATGCGCGCTGTATCATAAGGTCTGTCAATGAGTCACCTGGTGTGGTTTCAATTACCCGGTTGTACGTGACAAGGAGTTGGGACGCCTGTCCAACATCGTGGGTTTTCTCCGGGTATCCCAGTTTCCTCCCACTGCTAAAGACCCCTACGCGCAAGCGACTTGTTGAAATAAAGTCCCGAAATGATCTAGTTTGTGTGGGGTGGACGTTAAACCCCATTTCCCTCTCTCTCTCTCTCGCTCTCTCTCTCTCTCTCTCTCGCTCTCTCTCTCTCTCTCAATATAACCCCAGAAAAACTATAAATGTTAAGTTAAGTGTGGCTAGTGACTTAGCCACAAAATACATTTGGTGTTATTGTTGTAAAAGTGTTAACATATAATTTATATTACCAGGTGTATTATAACTACAATTGATCCAGCAACTGGCATCAAAGAGAAAGGTTTCCAACCTCTTAAACATCTTAGAAGGTAAATACTAACACACTAACACTATTTATGGAATAACCATTTGCTTGATAAAAACAAGAGTATCATCGTCGAAACGTTGCATGTTAATAAACCAGTAATTGTTATTCCATAAATAGTGTTAGTGTGTTACTGTTCAATTACTAAATGCCACTTAACGAAGGTAAATACTACATTAATGAATCTTTCTACTGGGCGATTTAAAACCATGTCCACTAAATGTTATTACACCAAACCACCTCTCCCTTATTTCTAATGTGTAGTATGTGTTATGCAAACGCTAATAGATTCTAGTATCAATCCTAAATTCCCATCGCCAAAAAGTTACAGGGAAACGTAAATTTGAGTTCTATCTAAATCATTTACCGAGCTAACATATAGCTCAAGCTGAATGACACATGTGTACAATTTAGCTATCTTTAGTTACTTTTGTTTAAATTATGGAATACAAAAATTACATGTTTTTTTGTTTTTTTAAATAAAATTACCAGGAGCTTTAACTGTAGTGTCCATATGATTAATCTATTATGTATTATTTAATATATGTTTTTTTAGTTTTCGCTGTATTGCACCCTATGGAACATCACCGTTGTTTGGAGTTTACGTGGCGCTAGAGAAACCGGGATTGATACAAATAGGTCAACCAGTTTGTGCATTACGAAAATAATAAAATAGACACGATCACCAACCAGAACAAATGAACAAAATGTATACTGTTGATTTCAAGGAGCTAAATCGCTATTCTTTGGCACCTAGATATTGACACAAATTTAATGTAATATGTATGTATATAAACTGATTTACATTCAATCGTTTCTGTTTTTACTGTAATTTTTAATCAGTTATGTTCGGCGATATACGCCAGAAGTCTCAATCGAATGGCAATCTCTAGCGTCTGGTTATTCCAGTCTACACCGATAGTATTTACTACGCATGCTCTCCTGATAGGAATATGGCGTCGCCGTTTGACAGGACTTGTGGAATATGTCTAGCCTCGTTCTTATAGTCCCTTGTTACAAATGGCACTGAACCGCATTATGGTACACGATTCGTGTACCGATGGTAAAATGTTTATTTTGTCTTAAATACTGGATATCACAACATCAATGTTGACAAATAACTCGTGTGTTCAATGTCGAAGACTTTGGATATTAATACTAAATCAGTCTAGAATATTATATCATTCATCTGAATTTACCGAATTACATGAACTTGTTTTGGCTGAACTTTCATGTGTCACTAGGAACATCTGGATGACAAGAAAACAAGAGTGTGCACTAACTGACATTGGGTGGCGACGTCCTATCTATTGTTTTGTTCATTTATTATATTATTGTTTAATCCTTTATGTCAGTTTGTCAGTTTTTGATTACACTATTTACTTTAATCCTGTTATTTACTTTAATCCTATTTATTTTTCCTTAAAGGGCGCATGGCTCTATTTTGGGTTGGGTGGCTGAATGGTCAGCGTGCACGCGCTGTATCATAAAGTCTGTCATTGAGTCGACTGGCGTGGTTTCGAATCCCCGGTTGTATGTGACAAGGAGTAGGTTCATATGTCCAACCTCGTGGGTTTTCTCAGGGTCTCTCTCTCTTCTAAAAGCACATATTAATAAAATATAAATGTACATTATGTAAAGTGATTTATATTCAATTTTAGAAAACAGTATAGTGATTTCTAATCAATTATGTTCGGTGAAATACGTGAAAAATTCAAATTGAACTGCTTCGTACATTCTATACGTTTTTTAAATTAGTATTTGTCAGTTTGTGTATCAGCCTTTTCTAATTACTTCCATATTGTGTCGTAGGATATGTTTTTATTTGTTCATTACAAAATGGCTCCCGAAACCATAATTTTAATTGTGTCTTACATATTGGATATTAGGATCCTATAGATCCACGACAAGATGACAAAATTGATTGAAATTGATCAATATTGAATTCTAATTCGTGATTGTTTTCCATATATTTTTTTTTATGGGATTATACCCAATGAAGACGGGAATATGCCATACAGTGTGCTATGAAGGAAATTTAGCCCGACACACAGAGAGAGAGAGAGAGAGAGAGAGAGGGGGCGGGGGTTAACGTCCATTCGAAACAATCTAGGTTATTTCTTGGCTAACATATGGTTCAATTTTATTTCAGCAATTCGCTAGCTCGGAGGGGTCTTTAGCAGTGGGAGGAAACCGGAGAACCCGGGGAAAACCCACGAGGTTGGACAAGCGGGGAATCGAAACCACGCCACTTAACTCAATGCCAGACCTTACGACCAACGCGCACGCGTTAACCCCTCCCCTCCATCCCGAACAGAAATTGAATTCCAAATGAATTTTTCGTGAACGCCAACGTATACATGGGACTTGGGTTTTTCGTCCCATCCGAACAACTAGGCGCTGGTCCTTACCAGGCCCCGGTCCAACGCCACTGACAAAGGGAAGCCACGGACAACTTTCTCGGCTAACACCGGGATCGATGCCCGGTCCCCTGGTTATTGAGTCAGCGCTTTAATCACTGAACCAAGTCAAGAGATTAAACATACGTATATTGCTTCAGTTTTAGTTTAGTTTAAACAATATTTTATTCAATAAACTGAAATCGATTGAACAACAGGCAAAGGCCTATATAAGTTCTCTCCAAACATATAAAATAATTTAATCTTATGTTTACAGTAAACAATGGTGGACATACGTATAGGTAGTGAGTTACAAACATATATACATTTCTTGGAGTGCAATGTTTAGATATAATAATAATAATAATAATTACTAACTCAATAACACTTTTCAGTCCATACTTATGTTTTAATTGGTATAATGGATTTTTGTTTATTGGCGGATGTTTAAATACAGGTGTTTATTTATTTACAATTAAAACAGGAAATCGTATTAAATGAACATATGATCCATCGATAGAAATCAATAGGGAGCCCAGAGTAAATCTCCTAACCATGACATAATAGGTTAGATTGAAGCACCCAGAACCGAATATATGACTGCCCTATTACGAGAAAATCGCAAAATAATTATCCAAAATGATCATAACGTACGATAACAGTTATAAATAATTAGGGATAATCTAGATTAACAAAAAGATTAGAGATTTAAGGGAATCAAGAAAAACATTGGCAAGACTCGTTTACAGATATATAATCCTATGTCATTTAACACTTCTAGTTACACACTGCTACATTGGACAAGTACATACGCAGGTATTCGGTAAGCTTGTAAGATACACGTAAACCAAGAAAGACGTCAACAAAGAGAGCTGGAAAATACGGATTCTAAAATAAACAAAAAATATCCAAAGATCAGTTACAGCATGCTAAGTTCCTTATACGGATTCAGATTCGAAAACGGGGTGCCCTTCGATGTAAAAAGTATAAAATTCTACGAAGAAAACATCCTGCAATAATGGAGAATGCTACAGATCATGATCTGGCAAAAGACTATGGTTTTGACGTCACGGTTCCAAATGGTGGAATACTCTCATCTGCCGCTAGTAACCGGCTATATAAGACAGAATGTCGGAAAATTTATAGTGAATTTCTACTCAATATGCGGGATTATATATTCCAAGAAGAACAGGTAAAGCAGGAACTTGGTAAAATTCACGATGATCCAGCATTTGCAAATAGAAATCGGGATTCTTACAGCAGCATGTCGAGTAGCAGAAGTTCGGCGTGCTTTCGAAGTAGCATAAATAATGCTGCTGGTGATGATCATGTCGGACCCAAAAATAAACATCCGTGTGGCAGTATTAAAATTAGTAAACCAAGACCTAAGTCTGTAGCAGAAAGTCGAAGAAAGGACTCTACTGATGCAAATTGTGAATCGAAGTCGACGAATGAGCGCATCCATTCTGTGAATGATAAAACAATTCCCCGACTTCCATTAGAGCAGCACGATGCAATTGTGGAAAGCAAATCGGATTATGCAAGCAGTAGGATGATCAAAATGAATCCAAGGGCTTTCTCGCGACTTGTTAGTGGTAAAGCAAAGATTAGAGTTTTGAATAAAGACAATGGATATGTGATGCACCCTCTTTCAGAGTCCCGTACAAGTCACCTAATGCCCAAAGATGTAGACAGGTCTAGTGTGTCCGAGAGATTAGCTGTTGTACGCGAAAAAACGAATTATAAATCTCCAACGTTATCGCATGACTTGAAAGTGAACAATATTGTTGCAATTAAGAAATCATTGCTAGGGGACGATTCCACACCCAGACTATCTGTTGGAGATGTGATGCTTAGTGCTAGAGAGCGTCGATCGAGACTCTTTCGGATTCAGTTAACAAATGATCACATCGAAGCTAAACCGTCCGACATGGATATTAAAAGCCCGAAACGAAATAATTACTTTCCTCAGGTAAAAAGTTCAAGTTCCAAAGCTTCTTCTCCAAGATTGACTAGACAAAATTTAGCAAGAATGGAAATGGACTTGCAGAAACAAGCAATAGAAAAGTTAAGAAACACTGTCATCATGATGACCAATTCCTTGGAGAAGAGGGACCAGGACTCCAAAGAAGATGCACATAAGATGAACAAGAGACGGGTGTCAATAGTGGCAGACGTTCCACAAAATAAAACAGTAGATTCCGTTGATTATCTTACTGGCAATGAAACCATTAATAAACATTCAGATCAAAACCAGAATGAAAAAATACTAAGTTTCAGAGAAAACAGAAACAGGAACGTTTTGAGCAAATCGGAAAGTCAACGAATCTATGGGACACCGCTATTGCGACTTAAAGATAGTCCGAGGAGTGAATTGTCCATGAGACCACCAACAATTCAGTCTGGTTTCCATTCACAAGGCTCGTCTCCTAGGAGGGTCAGCCATCACGATATGTTGACTTTCGTTCGCCGATCAAAAGAAAACGATGAAGATAGAGATTTGCAAATGAATCGATGGAGACAGCGCATGGCTTTCGCTGTGGGAAAAATCTAATTTGGTTACAGGCGTTTAATTCGGAAACTGTTCATCAGATAATGTATAGTTGTTAAAACGGAATATACAAAATGCACACGTTATGGATCCAAAGATCTAATCAAATATTGAAATGTATTCAATAAGGGTTAAGGATCAGTAGATTTAGCAAAGTGAACTTCTCGGTGAGATTTCTCAAAGTAATATCATTTAAAGATACATTATGGGAGATTAGATAAAGAGCTGGCAGTTCTCACTATAATAGTTAAAAGCTAGATAATGTAAAGGCAATTTGTTGACAATTTCAGTCAAATTGATCCACTATGAACCGAGATATTAAGCGATTGAAATTTCGACCTAGCCTCGAAAATCAATACTAAAGTCGATGCGATATAAAACATAGTCTCGATTATCAATTTCATTATTAAATCATGAATGAAAGTTGAGCAGCAAATCGGATCAAAATCCAATAAATATCACAGGCTAGCGTTGACATCGAGAGCTGATTATGGTCTGGATAAGTTAATTAATGTCTAATTAATAGTTTATATAACATTCCAAGCCTAAAGAAAGACCGGCAATAGGCAGATTTAGCTCTTGCATAATATATGTTTAATTTTATAAATATAAATAAGCCAAGTAATGAGTATTTTTTTTATAAAAAAAAATATTACATTGGCTGTCGACGATGGGTTGGTCGATTTTAATATATGCATTTTGATAAGACTACATTCTAATGTTCATGAACCGATCGTCTATATTTCCAATTTTAGTCTGGAATATTGTGCGTTTAATATTACAAGAAATTATATTGATGTTGATAATGTCTTCACAATTGTTCGTAATGTGCATTGAATGACTCTCTGTTTTAAAAACCTTTAGTCGGGAGGGACGTCAAGATTTATAAACGTTTGACAGACGCTTTCTCTATAATAACAGAAATGAAATGAAATGAAATGGGGTTTAACGTCCTACTGTTCTGCTCCTATGCTGGGCTAATGAAGACGGGCATACGCCATACAGTGTGCTATGAGGGAAATTTTGCCCGGGCAGCGGCACTATCGCCTACTCTTATATCGAATTCCAACTGCCAAGGGATCTTTTACGTGCATTCTAATGTATACACGGGACCTCGGTTTTTCGTCACATCCGAAGGACTAGACAGCTGTCCTTGTCAGGCCCTCCTTCCTGCATCACTGACAAGGGGGAACCACGCCGGAAAATCATTTCTGTACCGTCAGAGTTTTGACCTATGGATTTATGTGCAGCGTGAGATGGGATAATTTTCCATTTTCCTTGGACATCGGCGCTTCCGTCTACTTCTCCCTCGATTTCAACAATGTATATGAGGAAGAACACCGATTTCTCGTCCAATCTAGAGCCCAATGCATGACCGTTCGAATACCCCCAACTCCTCCTCTGCGCTGAGATGCACAAATCAGTATAACCGGAAATTAAATGGGTTAACGTCCTAATGAAGATGGGCATGCGCCATACAGTGTGCTATGAGGGAAATTATGCTCGGAGAACGCCAATACGGTCTTGATAGTAGGAAATCAAAATAACAGTAAATCATAGCCAAGCAAAATTTCCTTCATAGCCAACTGTATGGCGTGTGTCTGGCTTCACTAGCCCGGTTGGTACACAAAAGTATGACATTTAACCCTATTTGATTTATACTCACGGCGAAAAACAAGGGCGACATATTGATTGTACACAAAGCATCTGATTTTTTCGCCGTGGCAAAAGTATATGTAGAGGTGAATCAGATGATAGGCCTAATAAGAATATGAGAAGCTTATTCAAACCACACAGTTTCTTTAGTAAAAAGACAAAATGTTTCTAATCTTATGACACAGCTGTTATTTATGTAATTGTGTAGGTTTCAAACATTTTATCCAAAGATAGCCACACAATGCGTTGAAATGCACCCACACAGCAGCTTTGTCTCGAATAAACTATACGGAAACTTGATTACTGATCGGATCCATTATGTCTTCATGATATCTTATTTCTGTCGTGTTCACAAGCTTTCCTAAGAGAGAGAGAGAGAGAGAGAGAGGGGGGGAGGGGTAAAGTCCACTCGACATAAACTAGGTCATTTCGGGACTAACATGTGGTTCAATTTACTTTTAATAATTCGCTTGCGCGTAGGGGTCTTTAGCAGTGGGAGGAAACCGGTGCACCCGGAGAAAACCCACGAGGTTGGATAGGCCACCCTACTCCTTGCCACGTACAACTGGGGAATCGAAACCACACCAGTTGACTCAATGACAGACCTTATGATACATCGCGCACGCGCTAACCATTCAGCCCCCCCCCCCACACACACACACAAACACGCACACACTCCTGGAGTAAAAAGTCATAGAATGCTAAACATCAACGCGATTCATCCTCTTCGATTCCTGTGCGTCACATTAAATTTGAAAATCAATAAAGTTAATCATCCCACAAAACGATAGCCTAACAAGGATGTGTTAAGAGGCGGTCGCGGACCGTAGACAATCGATAGAGAGATCGCCCTCTTTTGACAACAATGTTTCTATCGCACTAAAAAAGATTTCAGAAATAATGAAGGTTACTGTAGAACCGAACGTTGCGGAGCGCTGAATACTGAAAGTGCCCCCCCCCCCCCCCCGACAAACACCCCCATGACCCTAATGCTTCACAACAAATTTGAAGAAAATCTATTTAAAACAAACTTATAATTCGGGAACGGGAGGTCGCAGAACGGTCAATAGGGTTCGTCCTTCAATGAGCCTTATATTTTGTTTGAAAAACGGATCAGTTTAAAAATGCAGCCTCTATCGTGTTAAAAAGGTTTTCGACAAAGGTGCACAAGGATCTAGGACCCTTCAAGAAATCTAAAGAATGGTTATAAGGGAAATAACTCCAAGTAATGCTAAAGGGGTAGTGTTGTCGGCTATAATACAACAGGTAAGTTACCCTTCTAAAAGAAATGGGGTTTACTGTCCTACTGTTCTGCTCTGACTGGGCTAATGACGACGGGTATACGGTGTGCTATGATTGAAATTTTGCCCGGACAGCGGTTCTATGGCCTACTCTTATATCGAATTCCAACTGCTAGGGGATCTTTTACGTTCACACTAATGCGTTAACGGGATTCGGTTTTCGTGCCATCCGAACGACTAGACAGCTGTCCTTGTCATGGCCTCCAGCCTGCACCTTTCTCGGCTAACACCGGGACCTAACCGCCCAGCTAGCGAGACCCTTCTATACTTCTATAAACAGAAGACTATCCCATCGTCTGAAAAACTCGGTAGGCCTAATGGTTCCAAATTTCCCGTAATATCTCACAGGCTGCTACGCGATATTGTAAAAATCATGGTTACATCGGTATTTCGCAGGAAAGGTGACTGGATAATTTATCACATAAATAACCAAACTCCCGGTCACGCATGGGCATTAAAATAACTTAAGTCAAGAAAGAGTTGCATCCCTTCTCGTCACGACGAATTAAAATAAAGGAAATCCACGAATATTACCCTTAAAGGGAGAAATTATACAATACAATAAACCTTAGAGGTGTCGGATTGTGAATAAGCAATGCAAATAGAATTGTTTAAAATGACAATTCTTGAAAATATTTTTATGGGCGTCGACGTCTTCTTGTGAGACTAATTACCTCCCCTATTCATTCATTTCGGCAAGATCACTTGACACCTTTCACCATACTCTATCTTTGTCTAGATTTAAATCACTTCCGTTATTTGCCCAGTAAAACTTGCTAACACCATACAGAATATAACACCTCTCCTGAATTTAGCTTCCATATAGTTATCGCCATCCATTTATAATAGTCCAAGAATTACTTCGTGCTGCCCTTATCGCACAGTGGCTAACGAGCGAACATGTTCGTGTTCGCTAGTAAGGTGATTCTACCAATTCGGTGAACTTTTAGGAGTGAGAAGTTAAATATAAAATGTAACCTTTTTTTAATTCGCCCGTTGTCTTATTGTGTTATGTATATATCATGTCCAAACCAGTATTAATTAATATATTTTTGAATTTACCCCCTGGGTGACTCGTCATATATGTCAAGACCGCGAGATCGAAATACATATCAATGTAACTAAAATAATGTATATTACTGTACATTTAGTTGTTGGAATATATTATTAATACATTACCTGAAATATATATTTGAGGGACACCTTCACATTATACACGTGGGTGGGTGAAGCAAGTAAAAATCTTGAAAGACACATGATAATAGGAACCATTACGGTTAACTGGTGGAATTAATTTATGGGCAAGACTGATTCTATTTACTTCCATCCTGAGGGTACGGGTGAGAGAAAAAATTTTACAACTTTTGATAATGCTCCGTTGAAAACAAAACAATTGTACACGGGGAGCGGAGTTGGCATTGAAAATAAAAATCGCATTTTAGAGGCTATGACCGAACTCTTATATTATTGGCATTGAAGATCAATAGGAGATACAAATCGGGGGTGTGGGAACATAACATATTTATCTGCGAACCAGAGAAACTGATCTCAAGATCGTGAAGTTGACACACTGTCGAAGATTGTTCAGACGATTTCCTGTCGAATATTTCTTGTAATAATCGCTCCATAAGTTTCCACAAATGTTTATTTCAGAGAAAGCATCGGTGTTAAGTTGTCTTGTTCCCAGTCCACTGATCCGAATAAACGACAATGGTCTCTGCCTAGGGTTCTAGCTCACGTTAGGGTATAAACCATTAAGGTATGTAGGGTGACTTGGTTATCACTGGAGCCGAAGTGTACGCTCTGTACTTCAGTGTAGTATTTGCAATGAATGATTGATATTGCCACCCAGTGAGTGATCACAACTATTGCAATATAGATTGATGTTGCATGTTGATTGAAAGGCCAATAAAATTCTCATCACAGGGGCGGATCCAGGAATTATTGCAGGAGGGGGGTTGCCAGGTTCCTGGTGTCGCTTTATTTCACGGCGAATATCGGTGAAAATATTGCAAAAAAAACTTTGAAATCATAAAGTGTTGTATTGCAAATTTTTTTTATGCAGCCGAGCTGGGTGCCCCCCCCCCCCACACGGAAACACCCCTGCTTCCACCCTCTTAAACTTAACTATTTTACACTGGTGACACCCCTCCGAAATTCGGGAGGCTTTCCGATCACTGATTTCCTGGTTACGCATCGCCATCACATACGTATTTTGTCTTGCCATTAAAATTGAGATGCTGCAAAGGGAGGGTCATTTATTATTGTTCGATTGAATTATGCACTGGAACCATTCGTTTACCCGGAATAGGGAATTGTGTTTTGTTCAGAACAGGCAGCATCTCCACTAGTCCCCTTCTCTCCTCCTGTATACTTCACAGTGTACCTACCAGCACATGACTACCAATAGTTTTGCAAAATTTCAGCTTAATCCTTCTTGAACTAAAACAGCAAGAGATTGTCAGATATAAAATGAAATGAAATGAAATGAAATGGGGTTTAACGTCCTACTGTTTTGCTCCTAAACTTGGCTAATGAAGACGGGCATACGCCACACAGTGTGCTATGAGGGAAATTTTGCCCGGGCAGCGGCGCTACGGTCTACTCTTATATCGAATTCCAACTGCCAAGGGATCTTTTACGTGCACGCCAATTTGTACACGAGACCTCGTCCCATCAGAACGACTAGACCGCTGCCCTTGTCAGGCCCTCCGTCCTGCATCACTGACAAGGGGAAACCACGCCGGATAATCTGGATGAACTTTCTCGGCCAATGCAGGGATCGAACAGCCGACCTCCAGGCTAGCGAGCCAGCGTCTTACCCACTTAGCCACGTGATCCCCCGACTATGGAAATTTATTATTTATAAGACTATTTTGAGGTATATGAGATAATTAACGCAAGGTTCGCAGTAAAAATATTATACGGCTTATCACACATGGACAAAATTGATATTTTCTAAAAGCTGATAACTTGGGCAGCCATTTTGAAAAAATCACATGTCCTTATGAAGCACCTATTTTTTCTGATTCACTGACATCGATGTACCCGCGGTGATATGAGCGCCGAACGCGTAGGTCGACTGCAATCGATCAGTTAATTGCGTCGTAAACGCCGTTTTTATTCCGATATGTGGGAGATTCCTCACTAGATGAATAGTAATCTGATTTACTTTCGCTTAAATGTGTAGGAATATGTTTTTTAATTTAAATATTACCGCTGGTCGTTTTTGACAAACTGTATAAGATACGACATGTTGAAATATTTGAACGTTTCAGATTTCCAGAGTGTTTATGATTAATATTTTTCGAATGAAGAAAACTTTATGGTAAAAATCAAATCAATCTGCAGAACAAAAAATCAGTTCAATCTAATTGTGCCAAATGAGAGAGAGAGAGAGAGAGTGAGGGGGTAGAGAGGGATAGAGGTAGAGAGGGATAGAGGTAGAGAGAGAGAGGGAGGGAGGAGTGGTGGGTGGGGTTAACGTCCAATCGACACAAACTAGGTCATTTCGGATTTAACATGGGTTCAATTTCATTTCAATAATTCACTTGTGCGTAGGTGTTTAAACTGGGAATCGAAACCATTTGACCCAATGCCAGACCTTATGATCTAAAGCTAAAGCTAATCTGGTCTGCCCTCTGTTTGCCCCCCCCCCCCAATAATTTTAGAAAATAAAAAAAAGTATTTGCGATACGTTTCGGTAATCAATACCTTCTACGGTGAATAAATCCCACATCCCCACTCAGTCATAAACTTGCATATTGTAGAGCATTTCCGACAGTCTATTTTTCAAAATTTTCTTGGCGAGGTCCCCTATGGACTCGCTACTTTGGCGCTCACAAGGGGAATTCGTTGAGATTTGCAAGTCCGTTCGTTTGACATTTTGTTCTCTAGTCGGATAAACTAGTGATCAGGCGACGAACGGTAGAGCATTTCCGACAGTCTATTTTTCAAAATTTTCTTGGCGAGGTCCCCAATGGACTCGCTACTTTGGCGCTCACAAGGGGAATTCGTTGAGGTTCGCAAGTCCGTTCGTTTGACATTTTGTTCTCTAGTCGGATAAACTTGTGATCAGGCGACGAACGGTATCTGGGCAGATATATTTATCTCGACGATCGGTGCCTGACAGAATACTGTATAACAGCATTTCCGGCAGTCTATTTTTCAAAATTTTCTGGGGGAGGACTCCCTACTTTGACGCTCGTGAGTGGGCTTCGTCGTGATTCGCAAGTCCGTTCGTTTGACACTTTACCTCATCGATCAGTGCCTGAAATACTGCCAGGCTGCATTTCCGGCAACCTGTTTTTCAAAATTTTCTGGGGGAGGCCTCCTACCCCTAGTTGAAGATCGTGCCTTTGCCCCCTTAACCTTGGACTTTGCCCCAGCTTTGCCCCTCCAATCAATGACGGCTGGCGCCGCCACTGGTCTGATCTCTGTCCATCAATTGACCAGCGTGTACGCACGTTCAATTGTACACGAAACGGTGTCTTAATTAGAAAATCTTTACTGCGCATGTATATCTGGGCCGCTGAGGATGATGGCATTGTTAGGCTATGTTGCTAGAACATTTTTGACGTATTATGTGAAACCTCTAGCAGGATTAGAAATAATAATCCCCGACATAAAACCACTCAAGGTGTATAAAACCTGATTCTTGTGAGCTTTTGATATTTGGTGACAATGTGTAAATGTATGAGTGTTAATTCCTATGGCAAAAGGGAGGCAGGCAATTCTAGCCACGTCCAGTTTTGTTTAGATTTCAAAGGGACAGTTTGATCAGACAATATAAATATAAATATCCCTTCAATCAGAGGTTTTAAACAGGGTGACTAACATTATAATTATAAACCAGGTTGGACATAAAAACTGTATTTTGGAAATAAACCTATCAGGCTACCAGTTATGATTCGATGATTCTTAACTTTCTCTGTTACTCAGGAGAACTATTTTCACTATCAGTGAGGCGGGGTTAGGTGGCCGAATGGTTAGCGTGTGCGTGCTGCATCATAAGGTCTGTCATTGAGTGGTTTCGATTCCCCGGTTGTAAGCGACACTGAAAAAAAAGTTAAAGGGGTAGAAATTTCAGACTTGGTGCAGTAGATGTGTAGTTTAAGCAGAGATCAGCGAGTTGATCTATTGATGTTTTGGAACTGCGATTCGAAAGGAGTGAGAGTGGTGAAACTTTGTATATGGTTTCATTAGATCAATACTTTGACTAATTTCAATCATGAGCATTTTCAGCACCAGTTACGCAGGGTGGTAATTAGCAATGTGATTGGTCGATGCTTTATAAAAACAATGCACAATAGAAAGCCTGACACGGGCAGCTGTCTAGTCGTTCGGATGGGACGAAAAATCGATGTCCCTTGTATATGTTGGTGTGTACGTAAAAGATCCCTTGGCAGAGTATACCATAGTACCGCTGCCCGGGCAAAATTTCCCTCATAGCACACTGTTTGACTGTTGTCTTCATTAGCCAAGTCTGGGGAGACCAGTGGGACATTAAACCGCATTTTATTTTTTATAAAATTTTAAATACATTTTATAATGGTTTTTCGGGTTTAGATATTAGTGTGAACGTACTATTATGGGCGAGGAAGAGAGTGTGACGTCATCACAGCCATCCTGGAATAGTTAATGCTAAATGATAAGGCCAGCTCAATTTTTAGTCATAGATCACGAGATGTAAACAGGGCTAGCGCTAATCCCAAACCTAACTCTAACCCTGGGTCTAACCCTATAGCTAACCCTAACAGGAAATATTACGAACTGAATTTTCATCAGCCTAGGTCAGTGCTTATGTGGAGACCCAATCTCTCCCCCAAATACTTAAACCTAACCCTGAACCTAGCCCTAATGCTTATCCTAACCTACAATCACGTGCCCTAACCTTATTTACATCTAGGCGACCATGGCAAAAATAGAGCTGGCCTTAACAAATGGATCTAGCCATCCTTGAATATCAAAAATTGACGTACTTCAATCGAGTACGCCAAGTTTTATGTCGATCGTACTTGAATTAGTGGAGCCTTAGGCTTTTTTGGAAGAGCGTCGCCCGAGGTAAAACAAGATGAGTAACGCTTGTGGACCATTCCCTGATCCATAAATAAATATGCAAGTATTTAATGAGTGACATCTTTCTTTTTGGCGATTTAGGACATCAGCCTCAATTTGTTTTTATTTAATCTTCGAAAGAGTGTCAACACACTTCGTTACTTGACAATCTGATTAAAACACAGATCCTATTTCGTTTCGGGTTTTTTATATTTCAAAATTTCGTTTTATTTGTTTGTACTATACTAGGATCTGGTCGATAGCGTGAGGGATTAACCAGTGAAACCATCTGTTTCGGCGACTTCTTTTGGCGTGCGATGCACGGAACTGTGGGTAAACCACTAGAAACGTCAACGCTGATTGACCTCCCAATACAACTGTTCAGATCTTCATGCAGTGTAGGCCACAGAAAGTATAAAAGAAAACGAAACGAGATATAGATCTGTATTTTAATCAGATTGGTTTCTTGATAACATATATGGGATCTAACAAGCCACAATCCCAGTTTCATGCACACAACCCTCCTATGACATCGTATCGTAAGGTCTGTGATTGAGTCAACTGCCGTGCTTTCGAATCCCCGGTTGTACGTGACAAGGAGTAGGGTCGCCTGTCCAACCTCGTGGGTTTTCTCCGGGTCCTTGGGTTTCCTCCCACTGCTAAAGATCCCTACGTGCATGCAAATTATTTAAATAAAATTGAACCAGGTGTTATTCCAGAATTGACCTAGTTTGTGTCGAGTGGACGTTAAACCCCATTACTCTCTCTCTCTCTCTCCCTATGACATCCATGGAGCAAAATATATCTCTTTTGCATTATTATAATATTTGTTCTCTGACGAAGATGTGTATTATTTCATATTAATTCTTATGTTGGAAATACATATGTATTTATTCATTCGTCTGTTTCCATCCATTCAGATTATGTCAAATTATTGGATTTATTGAAGTTCATTGCCCCTTTTAAGAATTAACGTCACGGAGAATATGTAAAAAACCCAAACAGTTTAATATTGATCGGTAATCGTTAACAAATGGGCGTAACTTTGATGTATATGTAACTAACCATATTTTTAAATTTTACGTAATACGTCATTTTTATTCCATCCTTAATTATATAATTTAATATTAGTAATTGCTCTACTTTAAATGTTTTTTTTTTAATAATGAGCTAGCTTAAATTACATACACATGTCTAGTAAATATTAATAAACATGCAAAAAAAAACGATGTTAAAGGAGCTAAATCGCTATTATTTGGGACCTAGAAATTGACACAAATGAGTCGCAACGCATAAAATAAAATATGAATTTGAGAGAGAGAGAGAGAGAGAGAGAGAGATGGGTTTAACGTCCACTCGACACAAACTAGGTCATTTCGGGACTAACATATGGTTCAATTTTATTTCCATAATTTGCTTGCGCGTAGGTGTCTTTAGCAGTGGTAAGAAACCGGAGGACCCGGAGAAAACCCACGAAGGTAATATGAAATGAAATGAAATGGGGTTTAACGTCCTACTCTTCTGCACCTAACCTGGGCTAATTGAAGACGGGACGAAGGTAATATGAATGTATATAAACTGATTTGCATTCAATTGTTTTCAGAAGTGTCAATCGAATGGCAATCTCTAGCGTCTGGTTATTCCAGTATACACTGTTAGAATATGGCCTCGCCGTTTGACATGACTTGTGGAATATGTCTAGCCCCGTTCTTCAAGTCCCTTATTACAAATGGCGCTGAAACGCATTATGTTACACGATTCGTGTACCAATGGTAAAATGTTTATTTTGTCTTAAATATTGGATATCAGAAGCCCATCTTTTCACGATACGATAACAACATCAATGTTGATTTAAATTGACAAATAATTCGTGTTTTCAATGTCGAAGACTTTGGGTGATATTGAATTAGAGAATTAGCTACTTTAAGGGAGAGGGAAATGAGGTTTAACGTCCACTCGACACAAACTAGGTCATTTCGGGACTAACACATGGTTCAATTTTATTTTAATAATTCGCTTGCGCGCAGGGATCTTTAGCAGTGGGAGGAAACCGGAAGCTACTTTAAGCTAATAAGAAATATATATATAGTATAGAAAAAATGTCACGCCGCCGGAAATCCTTATGTCAGAACAGAAATTAATTTACCTGAAATGTTAAAACCAAATCATGATTTGAACCTTTAGACTAGTCGACCTAGGTTAACCGTGTCTGGGGCGATTCGGTAAGACAGAAATAGTTGTTCATAATAATAGCTTGTATGCAGACATACTGGATTATACGGATTATTGGTAATCTTCAGCCAAATGAATGACCTGAAGAAAAATTACACAGGTTTATTAAAGAACATGTGTCGATAAGTGAATAATAAAAGTGTTAGATTATGCCCACGGTAATATACAAATCAGGAAAAACTCATACATCAATCGTTTGACGGGTTGGTTTGTGTCAAAAAGGTCACATCATTGAATGCTTAAATTCGCGATTTGCCTTTCATCGTCGTCACAGATTTTTCGCACCTTGATCTAACAGGTAAGGAATTTCTAATAGAAAATTATCGAGGACTAAACCAGGACTGGTGTGCACGTATGGTTAAAGGAAGTTGATGGCAACACGCCATTTTTTAAAAAAAATACCGTAACTGATATTAATAGGGGGCACAGTCAAATGCGCACAAACAGCATCATAATGGTAATAGAAAAAAATTCGACAGCACAAAGGGGATGAGAGGAAATGCATTATAATTTTTCAAGTTAAATTCGAGTGTTAGTGTAATTTGCAATACTTCGAATCTTTACAATCTACAAATATCAGTATTCCCGGTATATTTCCGGTATATTTCGGCTTAACGAGCTTATTACCGTTACGTAATTTCTAAACGTAAAACGATTCGCGTGTTAATGTCCATAAGGTTACTTAAGTATAAGTAATTGATTATTTTAATTACTGACAGATTTATAGGACTTTTACCATTAAGGTAGCGAACCCTTTAATACACATATAAAACAGGGGCGTCTACTATTCGCGATCTGTGTGATTGGTAAGAAGTTATATTAAATTCATTATTTTATTTATTGACTAACCAGTAGGACGTTAAACCCCATTTCATTTCATTTTCATTTATTCATTAGCCGATTTACCTTTAAAAGGATTAGCAGATACCTGTATATTAATTACGGTAGGAAGGCAGTTTTTATAGTCAGTTATATTACAGTTATCTAATATTATTCTGTAGCATCATTTGCAATATCTCATAGAAAATATTTTAATTTCAAAGAGAATTGGCATTAATCAAAAGACGAAAAAAAAGAAAGATAATTTGATAAAATATATTAAATCGTTTTAAAATACTAATGACATTCCCTCCATTAATTTGTCAAAACTGCGTCAGCGACGTGCCTTTTTTCTTGAACTTTAGTATCTTTGTTCAAATGGATAGTTTTCGGAAATGAATACTTTTTGAATATAATTACAAGCTACGACCAGCCTCACGATATTATCTTAATTTTCTGTTCTGTAGATTATTCTAGTATGATTATTTCATTTTAATCAGTAGACAGAATGGACTAACTCCTATTTGTGTATTTAAAGATACATTATGTAAGATTTGGATAAAGTGCTGACCGTTCTTGCTATAATAGCACTAAAATAGATAACGTAAAATGGAAATATTGAAAATTTCATTCAATTACTTCATTCTGCATAGTGTAACCAGGGTACTGGTATATTCGAGACTTCGTCTCACTTTCCTATTTTTAAATTAAATTTTTAGATGGCGAACCGTTCTAATCTAGTTAAAATCTCAAGTATTCGATGTCATCGAGAGTGGATTTAATAAATGTCTAATTAATAATTTAGATAACATTTCAGGCCTAAAGAAATACCTGCAATAGGCAGATTTAGCTCTTGCATAATGTATGTTTAATTGTATATCATATTTGAGCCAGAAAAAGGTTCCGTGTACTCGGTAATGTCGCTCTTGTTCATCTTTTTTTTTTCTAAACAATATTTATCACAGAAACTGGATTGGAGAACAGGCAGAAGCCTATAGACCCCCCCCCCCTCTTACGGCGACGCTCTTTGAAAAATGTCTTTTTTGTGTATTTAATTGTATATCATCATTGAACAGGAAACCTGTTCCGTGTACTCCGTAATGTCGTTCTTGTTATTCTTACGGCGACGCTCTTTGAAAAATGTCAAATGCTCCGCCATTCCGAGCGGTCTCAAAATAAAACTTGTGCTTTGGAAAATTCGTCATCGGCGGACTTAAATCTCATAATCCAAGATGCTGAGATGACGTCATGGTCGGTTGCTATTTCATATAATGCGTTCTTATTTGTTTGACTATGTTTTATTGTGCAACTCTTCTGAAGCCTCTATTCGTATCGGGGATCACGTGGCTAAGTTGGTAAGACGCTAGCTCACTAGCCTGGAGGTCGGGTGTTCGATCCCTGCATTGGCCGAGAAAGTTCATCCAGATTTTCCGGCGTGGTTCTCCCTTTTCAGTGATGCAGGACGGAGGGGCTGACAAGGAAAGCTGTCTAGTCGTTCGGATGGGAGGAAAAACCGAGGTCCCGTGTACACATTGGCGTGCACGTAAAAGATCCCTTGGCAGTTGGAATTCGATATAAGAGTAGGCCGTAGTGCCGCTGTCCGGGCAAAATTTCCCTCATAGCACACTGTATGGCGTATGCCCGTCTTCATTAGCCCAGGTTAGGAGCAGAACAGTAGGACGTTAAACCTCATTTCATTTCATTTCTATTCGTATCGTTTAGAACAATTTCATGGGTTTTTCTTTTGTATAAATGTAGCTCGCGAATTACCAAACATTATATGTTCTGTATTTTTGTGTCGTATTCGCTAACACTGTTTATTTTATAAGAATTCGGTGGGGTGGGGGTAACTTTTCGGTTCAGATACCATAAGCTCTTGATCGATTTATTATCATTTTGTTTTATCTGAAGTTCACTTTCCAAACTCCGTGATTTCAGTATTTAAACATGCATTATGCAAGAGGTAAATTTGCTTATTGCAGGTCTTTCTTTGGGTTTGAAATGTTAAATAAACTATTAATTAGACATTTAATAACATGAAAAAACCATAATCAACTCAAGGTGCCAACTTATGTGTCTGAATTTCATTGGATTTGAATCCGATCTGCTGTTCAACGTCCGTTGTTGATTAAACACAAAAATGGATAATCGAGACTTTGTTTATGATCGTGACAAAAGTAACAATGGCAATAGAGGCTTCAATAATTTTAAAATGAGGTTTTCTCCACTTAGAGTGAAGCAATTTGATTAACTATTATAGTGAGAACTGCCAGTTCTATCTAATCTTCCATAATGTATCTTTAAGAAGACAAGAATGCGCAATTGTCCAAGGAACAATCATGTCAATCTTACTTTCATCGGCAGAGAGTCTAAGGCTTTTTTTTTTTTTTTTTTTTTTTTTGAAGAGGGTCACCCCCAACAAAAAGAAGATGAGAAGCGCTTAGGGAACAGTTCCTGATCAAGAAATATCATTTCAGATTTGCTATTATAAATCTCAGTTGATCTCTATCATAAACATTAGCTACCTGAATTATACGTGACATCTACCTCGGGCTAATCAGTCTAATTATTATTAATTATCGTTTAAATCTTTACTAATTATATCAACATTGGTGGTGATATATTAGCCACCCTTCACATGATATGTTCTGAACTCAACGAAACGAAAAAACAAAAAAAAACAATGTAAAATTATTGATTTATTAATGTAAAATATTATATATAAAAATGTTAAAACGGTAGATTTGCCCATTGTAATGTGTATACAAACAGACAGAAAGCTAAATTTTAAAAGAATCAGTGTCCTTCCCCCCCCCCACTCCCAATGACGTCACATCTAAATGACCAGACCATAGGTTAATTAGTACATTTAAGGCCATAGGATGTTTTTATTTTTGTATTTATAAATGGTCAATATACGTGTTTACAGTTTTTATTTCTATTTTATGTATTACTAATATAGGTCCGCACGTGTCTTGTTTAATCCGTAGGTTGATTTATCGTGTTTAAACCAGCCTAATTAGTACCACGTCACCTCAAATGTTTAGCGGCGGTAATTAATATTATAGGCTGCTATAAAACTTTCTGAAACGAAATTAACAGACGTCATCGAAAGGTTGTCATGACCATTTAGATTAAAACTTAAGAGTTTTATAACGTTGATGACACGTCATTGTTTTTATTTGTCAATATTTTATTATTCATAGTATAAAATTTTAATTAATATAGGCCGCGATCAAACTTTCTGAAACGAAATTAACTTAAAATATTTAGCTCTGTGAATAGTAATTGTTTTTTGGGTTTTTTTTTTGTTTTGTTTTTGTTTTGTTTCTTTTTTATTGTTAAGCACTTATTATGTATGGTATCTACTTTTAAACATCGTAGAGCATATTTACAATTTTTATAATAATATATTTTTCAATACAATACAGTATTGCGGCGTCTTGAGATTTCTTTGGGGTTTCAATTTTAGACATTAGCTTCAAATCACAAATGAAGATTTACTAAATGTATCTGGATTCCTTTAAGCGGGGTGGGGGAGGGTAGCCGAATGGTTAACGCGTGCGCATTTGATCATAAGGTCTGTCATTGGGTCAAGTGGCATGGTTTCGATTCCCAGCTTGTACGTGACAAGGAGAAGAGGTCGCCTTTCCAACCTCGTGGGTTTTCTCCGGACCCCCCGGTTTCCTTCAACTGCTAAAGACCCCTACGCGCTAGCGAATTTTTGAAATAACATTGACTAGTTTGTGTCGAGTGGACGTTAAACCCCATTTGTCTCCCCCCCCCCCCCGCCTTTAAGCATTTTAGGTTTATAAGCATGTATTTATGTATGTGATTCTCTTTTCTAGGTTTACGACTGGCACCACCAACATTTTAATATGCCGTCCGCAGTTATTTTAATCGGTACCACGCTATCTTTTATTATTCTCCTAAATTGTGGCGGCTACGGCCAGGTTATTCCCCCTACTATTGACGCTGATTGGGAATATTATATGATTACAATTAGTTATCCTGTACAGGGAATGCCTCTTTATGCTAGACCATCATATGTTGCAGCGGCTCAACTTTTATTTAATTATGCTCCTAAAGTACAACCGATTCACACATTTAAGGTAAGAAAGTTTCACACTTTCATAAACATTTTCCATTTTATTAAATGAAAGCAGACTAATTAATTCTAAAACTTCTCGTCGTATAGTGTTTTCGGCAATTTAGAAATTAAAATGTCGGCCAGCCAGCGTCGTGTCTGTTCTCGAGCGGACCAGATTGTAGACAGTCAACCTAAGTTTCGTATGGTAATTTTAGGGACCTGGTTAAAGGGCGTGTGACTTTATTTTTTGAAACCATAAATGGGTCTAAAAGCACATATTAAAGATACATTATGGGAGATTCGGTAAGGAGTTGGCAGTTCTCACTATAATAATTAAAAACTAAATAATGTAAAGGCAATTTGGTGAAATTTTCATTTAAATTGATCCACTATGAACCGAGAACTAAGCAACGGAAATTCCCATAAGCCTCTGTCATCATTACTTAAGTCAGTACGATAAACAGCATAGTCTCGATTATCCATTTAATCGTTTAATAGAGAAGGAAAGTTATGCAGTAAATCGGCTTACAATCCACTAAAGATCGCAGGCTAGCGCTGCCATCTAGAGTTGATTATGGCCTGGATAGGTTAATTAATGTCTAATTAATAATTTAGATAGCATTTCGGACCTAAAGAAAGACCTGAAATAGGCAGATTTAGCTCTTGCATAATGTATGTTTAATGTTATATGAGTGTATATAAAGTAATTTATATTCAATTTTTTTTAATAAGTTGTAATTTCTAATCAGTTATGTTCGATAAAATACTTGAACAGTCCAAACTGAACGACAGTCGTTTACGCCTGCTTCGTCCGTTCAAAACTGTTTTTTTTTTATTATTTTAACATTTGTGAATCGGCCATTACAATATTTAGTGTCGTCTTGTAATTTAAGATATGTTTTTCTTTTCTCGTTGATTTTGTGTCCGAAACGACATGGTACACGATTCGTGTACCATATTTTAAAACGTTTATGGTGGCTCAAATATTGGATATTATGATCCCACATTTTCACGGCAACAAAACAACATCTTGATGGATTGAAATGGACCAATATTGAATTCTCATTTGTGCTTTTAATTTCGAATATTATGGAAAATATTGAGTTGGTGACTTAGCTCCTTTAAATGACAAACTTTATCAGCTTACATTCATATCACTAATGAATATTTATTAAGTATAGAGATTCACAACCGCTTTCAACTCTAGTATTATCGCAAACAAGAGCCATTTCTTTTTAACATTTTGTATTTATTCAAACATATAAGTTATTAATTTCTTCTTTCATTTTAGGTTGCTGGAGAACCAAGAATTATGGCAAGTAAGTATGCTCGTTGTTGAAATATAATGTGAACAACTGTTCCGTTTGTCCGTGTGCATTTGTTCAGAACTTGTTCGGGACTAGTCTCGGACACCCAGAACCGCCTAGTCTTCAACTTACGGAGGGTCTGGTCAGTTTTAGCACATTGGTTTTAGTGAAGAAAGAGTTGTGTCCATTCCTGAAATAAATCACACAATCCATGCATTATTATAAACAGACGCAAATTAGGATTAATAAAAATCAAAGATACCGTCCTTGAAGGGTGAAATTTTACTATAACAAATTAAAGAGTGTTTGATATTGAACAGACAATGCAAGTATATTTTTTCTGAAATGGCTATTCTTAAATTAATTGCATGGGCATCAACATCTTGTTTTAGGGGTATTTATCTCCCTTATTATGCTTTCTGACTGAAAAAAGAAGATTTATACTAGTCTCTATCACCCAGAACAAAAATATTCTACAAATATTAGTCTGGATGCGTTGTTGTCAGCATTTGAGAGTCTCGGTCACTATTGGCTAGATTATCCAGTCTTTTACATTATCATAAACAAAGTCTAAGGGGGGTAACTAGTCCTAAAACAAGATATTTACCCCCGCTAAATTAATTCAAGAATGCCATTTTGAGAAAATCCATTTGATTGCATTGCCAATTTAATATCCAACACTCTTATTTCTTTTATTCTAAAATTTCTCTCTTCGTGGGTCATATCTATGATTTTTTAATTAATCCTAATTCGTCGTCCGATTCATGTTTGTTTATATTAATGCAAGAATTATGGGATTTATTGCGGGGAGGAGTCGCAACTCTTACTTGACTTGGCCTAAGATAATGGATAATCAACCACATTAAAAACCAAACTCCCGGTTACGCATGGGCAATGGAACTTTTCGTTAAATATTGACAACGTTCTCAGATATAAGACTCTCTATACGTTGAAGACTTGGAGGTTCTGGGTGACCGAGACTATATTTATACACGATAGCTTAAAAGACCGGATAATCTAGCCAATGACCTAGTTTTTCTCAAATATTGACAGCCCATCTAGACTAATATTCGTACAAAATTTGTCTGAATGATAGAGACTAGTCAGGCCCATAACTAAAGGGGGGGGGGGGGGGCACCCCTGTAAAAAAAAAGTTCGACCATAAACAAACAATAGATATACATTGTCCGTCAATTTTACAGCACCCGTGAGAACACTTCCGCCCCCCGCCCCCCTCGTTGCTCTGAGCTAGTTTCGGCCCTGAAACTAGAGTTCAGGACAGAATTTTGATTGTGTTAAATATCTAATTCATTAAAACCACACAAACGAATTATATTGACTGTTTCACAGCAGGAGACGGCCAATTGATTGGAGGAGCCGGAAATTGTGAGAGTTTTTAATTCAGCTACGCCTACCTTACATGTATTAAAAAAGATAGCCAGTTAATGTTTTCCTTGATTAATATTTTAAATTAATTTTGACATTTGTTTTCAGTTGTAAAAGCCTCCGCACCTGGTGCATTGTGTGACATTGCAATGGGAGTAACTAATTTTGGATTAGAAATAGAAACCATCCCGATGTATGCCTTTGAAGCTTTCGCCACATTTGTGGGTGTTCAGCGGGATTTAACTTACACTCCTTTACGAGCTCTACCATGTTCCCGTGTTTATATGTTTGAAACAGTTGTTGAGTCACCCGGTAAGTAAGATACTCCATACAGTCTGATTAAATCGTTGGGGGTGGGGGGTGGGGGGTGGATGGCTGAATGGTTAGCGTGCGCGCGCTGTATCATAAAGTCTGTCATTGAGTCGACTGGCGTGGTTTCGAATCCCCGGTTGTACGTGACAAGGAGTAGGGCCGCCTGTCCAACCTCGTGGATTTCTCCAGGTCCTCCGGTTTCCCCCCACTGCTAAAGACCCCTATGCGCAAGCGAATTATTGAAATAAAATTAAACCATATGTTAGTCACGAAATGACCTAGTTTGTTTCGAGTGAACGTTAAACCACTGACCTTCCTCTCTAAAGCCCTCCCCCCCCCCCCTCCAAAAACACAACTTCCCGTTTTTCCGAAAACCTTGCGAACATGATAGATTCTACAGTGTTTAACAGATTTATTTTAAGCTTGTGAACATCTTAATTATCAGATATATTTTCACGCTTTGCGCGGCTATCGTTCGTTGAACTATTTTTTCCCAATATCCGTAACCTCTGTTTGAAAGGTTTTTCTTAATTTATTTTCAGGTGAATTAAGTGCTTATACTGAAGTAATGAAAAACTATACTACGGAAGTTTTAAGACTGAGAGCAGCTGGTATTATCATGGACGCCTATAAACACCTGTCTGTTATCCCTAATAGGGTGGGTATTTCTTCACGTGATTTTTCTACTGTCAGTTTGCCGTCACGCGTTGTACAGAAATACGATTCATAGCTACATAAATATATTCAGAACTTCCAGCAAAAAATTTGATTCACGTGACTTTTCTACTTTCAGTTTGCCGTCTTCAGTTGTACAGAAATAAAGTCGTAAAACATCTTATGATTTATAGCTACAAAAATATATTCAGAACTTACAGCAAGAAATTTGATTCACGTTATTTTTCTACTTTCAGTTTGCCGTCTTCAGTTGTGGAACGCCATCTTTCTTCGACCAAATGATGATGAGTTTAAATAGTTTAAATTCGGATTATGGTATATTTGCTGTTGAAAGAGCCGTTTCCTTGGTTTCATGGAATCCATATAAGGGCAAAGATGCTTTATGTCATGTCCAGAACTTTCATGAGGGTGTTTTCGGATTCGGCAAAAAGAAATAAAGAAGAGAGAAACTGGTTCACCATGACATAGTGCCGAGAATTACAGAGAAACATTCAACTAAAATCTATATAAAAAGAACTCATGAGCAATTTGACTTTAGCCTAAGTAGTTGGTATTCAATCAGACAAAATACATTATAGTGCATTATTGTACCTTACTAAATTCAAAATTCGTATTCTGAATGCTAAATTACCAGAGGTTACATAATTAGAGTATTTATTGGCTGTTATTTTTGTTAGTGCATTATTGTAACTTACTAAATTCAAATTTCGTATTCTGAATGCTAAATTACAGTATTTATTGGCTGTTATTTTTGTTAGTGCATTATTGTACCTTACTAAATTCAAATTTCGTATTATGAATGCTAAATTACCAGAGGTTTCATAATTAGAGTATTTATTGGCTGTTATTTTTGTTATTGAACTTTTAGTTAGTGTGAATTAAACATATTTAACATAAACGGGGGAATAAATATGAACAGGAGGTTAAACTGTTAAATGTGTTATTACGTATGTGTATCAAAAGCCCCAAATCATTATTCATCCATTCAGCATGTAATTAAATTGTTATTTACTATTTTATGTTTTCCATATCTAAACTTGAGCTACTGATCATCATAGGGATCATTAACATATTTTTTGTATTCATTTGTTGTTTTGTTACCAAAAGACCAGTGAAATAGTTACCCTTATATTTCAAAGGTATTTAGTAATGAACTGGATATACAAGTCGCCATTCTATTAAATATAATTACAGTTTATTAGTGAACTACACCTGGACAAAATCGGCCGTAACGAAACTGTCCCTGCAAAATTTTCCTCATAGCACACTGTAATGTCCTCGGAGCAGAACCTTTAGGACGTTAAAACCCATTTCATTTCATTTCCATTTTCATATTATTCGCGTCAATGATGACAAGAGTGTGTGTGATCATTCTTGTTCAACGATCGGGGATATTTTCGTCACGAAACCGATACACAAGATTCCAAAGTAATGTTGACCCGTGTGCAGTGACCGTTAGAAGGCAATTCATCTAGATATTTATCTTCCATTGGACACAAACACATGGTTCGACTTTATTCGAATAATTCGCTTGCGCGTAGGGGTCTTTAGCCTTGCGAGGCAACAGGCGGACCCGGTAAAACCCCAGGAGGTTGGATGGGCCAGCCTACTCCTTGTCAACAATAACGTGGGGGCAACCGCACATCCTCAACCAAGCCTGAAGAGTTTGAATAGAACGAAACTAGTAGCTGAGAGAAATCTAGGAAGGCTGTTCGCCTATTTAAGCTGTCAATCGAACCCACGCCAAAAGGCTAAGTGACAAACCTTATGATCTAATGTGCACTCGTTAAGTCATTCGGACAACACCAACCCCGGGCAGCACACGAAGGACCATGACCAGAAAGATCGGAGGGGAACCATAGGCTACATGCAAGTTTGTATCCATCCGGTAATTTTTTCAACGAGACCAGCATAGGGAATACGTCAATCTCTCACTCTTTGATTTCAATCTTGGTGGTTGTCACAGAAAATGAAATCACCCTGGAGTTACATGCGAGGCTAAATTACTAAGTGGGATTTCGAAGATAGGGAGTTTTGTCAGGAAAATCACCCTAGCTGGAACCAATCACTAGCCTTCTTCGCTAATATTCCATTACATATATCAGTCTATGGATCCACAGTCTGTATGTTCAGTCCGATGTATTTAACCCGGGTGTCTAATATGATTGTTGGTGGTCAATACAGTTTCAGCACGACTAAAACCCATTTTTCCATTTATTCCGCAATTTTCTCTAAGACATTCCTTAGATAATGCATTTTTCGAAATATGAATCATTTACTTTTTCGAAAATTTCGACATTTCTATGACTCACTTATCGAAGGTTGTGTTCAAAACAGCAGGGCTAGTAAATGTTCTGTACGACTGGTCTAATGAAGACGGGCCTTCGCCATTCAGTTCGCTATGGGGGAACTGTGCCCGGACAGCGACATTACGGACTACTCATAATTCGAATTCCAACTGTCAAGGGTTCTTTTATGTGCACGCACATCTACGGACGCTCTTCCTGCCGATGGTGTTCATAACAATGTCATTTATCAAATATATGACATTTTCCAACCAAGAGCTGCTGCTGTGTTATGCTGTCGGTCACAAATTAAATTGCAATCTGATTAAAACACAGATCCTATTTCGTTTCGTTTTTATAGTTCAAAATTTCAATTTACTTGTCGTTACTACACTAGGATCTGGAAGAGTTGTTATCATTGACATGTTCTGAATGGTGTGAGGGTTTAGCCAATGAAACGGTCTGTTACGGCGAGCTTAAGGCGTGTTTTGCTGATTGGTTAATAAAACGTGTGACGTCATAGGGTCAAAAGCCGCTCGTATGACCTCTGACGCGACCTATCGCTACAACCGGTCAGATCTTCATGTAGTGTAGGCCATGGAAAGTATAAAAAAACCGAAACGAAATATAGATGTGTATTTTAATCAGATTGATTAAATTGCAGATGTCGGACACTGATGATTATAACACAATTAAAAAGTTTAACTCTTGTTTCCAATCTTATTTTTATATCTCATCCAGATTTTCCGGCGTGGTTCCCCCTTGTCAGTGATGCAGGACGGAGGGCCTGACAAGGATAGCTGTCTAGTCCTTCGGATGAGACGAAAAACCGAGGTCCCGTGTATACATTGGAATGCACGTAAAAGATCCCTTGGCAGTTGGAATTCGATATAAGAGTAGGCGATAGTGCCGCTGCCCTGGCAAAATTTCCCTCATAGCACACTGTATGGCGTATGCCCGTCTTCATTAGCCCAGGATAGGAGCAGAACAGTAGGACGTTAAACCCCATTTCATTTCATTTCATTTATTTTTATATCCAAGCACTTATCACAGATCTCTACATTTATGTTGGAGGAAGTGGAGTCTACCACATGCGCTTTAGATTACAATGTATGTTATTGAATTAAGTATCATGGTTTCTATCCCAAGAACTAAGGTCGCCAGCCCATCCGCCCCCCCCCCCTCACGCTGAAGACCACTACGCGCAAACGAATTATTGAAATAAAATTGAATCATATTTTAGTCCCGTAATGGCTTCTATCCCAAGAAGTAAGGTCGCCTGCCCAGCCTCACGGGTTTTTTCCGGGTACTCCGCCCCACCCCACCCCTCGCTGAAGACCACCAATTATTGTTAGTCCCGCAATGACCTAGTTTGTGCTGAGTGGGCGTTAAATTCCCTTTCCTCGGAATGGAATGGGAATTAACGTCCTACTGGGGTAATGAAGACGGGCATAGGCCATACACTGTGCTATGAGGGAAATTTTGCCAACTGCCAAGGGACGTTTTACGTACATGCCAATGCATACACGAGACCTCGGATTTTCGACTCATCCGAATGACTAGACAGCTGTCCTTGCCAGCCCCCCCCCCCCCCTCAATGCAGGCTGGCGAGCCACTGTGTTACCCACTTAGCCACCGTGGCTCCCTCTACACTATAAAACATCGAAGTATTGCCATGGCGCTTTCTAACTCAAACGCAAATATTGTATAACGTTAAAACAAAATTAAAAAAAAAACGATCCAATTTCATCGTATGTAATCATAGTTGTGGTCGACACCATACGATGAAATATTATAGAAACCAAAATCTATATAGTAGTATCCTGCAGTTTATTGTCAATACAAATTTTAGATATACACTAGAAGATGTTATAGAGCAGAAAAATTAGATCAACTAATTACTGAAATTAATAATTAACAATAGATGTATACACCTACATAATAATGATGAATATGAGAATGATAACAATGAACGGATATCCATATCTATATAATATCTGTTTTAAACATAACTTGTGGTTTAACATTATGTTGATCGATTTAGATAAATATCTTCAAGGGGATTCTTTATTTGGACTATTTGTTAATGTCGCCTTTGGTGTCATTTTTTAGGGTCAGAGTAAAGTGCTGCAGGGGTGAACGTATCATTATCACGTTGACCTTGGAAACGACTGTCCAAAATAAAATACATTATTAACTCACAATATGATGTTTTCTTTCATTGCCCCTTTTGATTGTATACCCACGTGTTAAAATCTGACCAAAAATTACGTTTTTATTCCAATCGTGGTATCAGTTGCAGATATAACGATAAAGGTTGGGGACAGCTAGTATCTCTCAGTTGATGGCTACTATTGGTAAATGTTACCAAAAGCTTGTTTATTATTTATTTTGAAAGGATAATAAGTAGGTCTATTTATTTTGTGTGTAAAAAGATAAGTTTTAATATTAAAATGTAACAAACTTATCGCATTGATAGACATTAACAACTTCTTCGCCAGGGTTAGTCAGTTTGTGCATAGTCTCGGTCACCCAGAACTGGGAACGTTGTCAATATTTGACGAGAAGTTCCATTGACCATGCGTAACCCGAGGTTTTTTGTATGTGGTTGATTATCCAGTATCTTTGGTCAAGTCAAGTAAGAGTTGCGCCCTTCCCGCAATAAATCCCATAATTCTTGCATTAATATAAACAAACATGAATCGTGACGACAAATTAGGAGTAATTTAAAAAAAAAACAACATAGAGAGAAATTTTACTATAAAAAGAATTAAGAGTGGCGGATATTGAACTGGCAATGCAATCAAATGGATTTCCTGAATGGCATTCTTAAATTAATTTCATGGGCGTCAGAATCTTGTTTTAGTGTTTTAGTTACCTCAATTAGACTTTGTTTATGATAGTGTAAATGGCCGGATAATCTAGCCAATGGTGACCGAGACTCTCAAATGTTGACAACAACGCATCTATCTGGATGATAGAGACTAGTTTGTTCATACCGACCCTTTATGGCCTTCCTCCCTTTGTTATTTCAATTTTCTTGTTGACCATTTATAAATTTGGTACTAGTAAAATGTGTATACCCAAAAAACAATTTCTATCACAGAACAAATAAATAACCCAAAAGATTCAAACATTGAAACATGTCTGACAATTTTTTTCCTTACCCGTTAGTTTTAAGCAACCTTGAAATAACATTAAAATCCAATGATAAAAACTAAAGAATAGTTGAATAAACAATAATCTATGTGGTTTTATGAATACACGTAGCATATAGATATGATGTCACTAATCCGTTGCTATGATACGGTACTGGGTATTGTATTAACACCTTTTCGGCCGATGGTTTGATGTTATTCCAACAACATTAGGATATTTACGTCGATTTATTTGGTATCAAGTAATACTGGATCTTGGAAAACCACCTAGAAGCCTGAAAATATAGAATGACGCGTATAGTTAATTTCAAATCATATGATGCACAGGGTTAGTGCTAAATGATAAGGCCAGCTCAATTTTTCGTCATAGGTCACGAGATGAAAACAGAGCTAGCGCTAATCCCAACCCTAACCCTAGCCCTGGACATAGCCCCAATGCTTACCCTCACGCTATACCCTACAAGCTCGCCAACAATCACGTGCACTAACCTTATTTACACTTCAGCGACCAAAATTGAGCTGGCCTTAACAAATAGATTTAGCCGATGCACAGTTAGTTTATTGTAAAATGGCGAACGCTATTACTTTCGTAATTCCATAGCAGTCCAAAATACGAACAATTTTTGGTAGATGATTAACAAAGTAGGTCGGAAAATAATTTTGGGTTCATTCAATCCTGCAAAGCTCCCCGCCCCAAACCCCCCACCTCCCTAACCACATACCCATTTAGCATGGCATGAAGTATGGCATTAGCATAACATAAACAACAACATAATGATCTTTAGTCTCTGACAACCAACTCTCCCAACCTAGGGTTGGCTAGGTACATTATAGCTCACAAGCAACAAAGTTGTCCTGCATGGAATAAGGTTAATTTCAAAATAAAAATGGAAAGATAACTCTATTATTTACGAATGTAGGGCGTAAGTCTTTCTCTCCCTTTCCCTCCCCCCCCCCCCTTTTGCATGGCGATTTTTATTGACTTTTTGGTGTAGAATCGAAGAAAAGGTTTAGAAAATACATTATCTGCCAGGTTTTGGTGAACATTCATGAAGGATACAAGAGTTGGTAGGTTGGTTAGGTTGAAATGTAGAGCCAAAAATGGCATGTTTATTTGTCTCTACTTCCAGCTTGTGTATCTCACAACGAAAATTTGGGAAAAAAAGTTAGAACCGGTCTAAGAGACGAGAATTAACATTAAAGTCAATGGGGAAATCATTAGTAATCTGTGGCCTGTCGAATGGGATTTTCCTTTACGCCAAACAATTAAGAACAGTCAATCAAGACGTATATTCTATACCGTAATATCAAGCTCTACAAGACAAACTGTAAACTGTAAAATTTACGCTGCAGGTGTGGTAGCTGAAGCAGTCATTCACAGAAATGGTCATTCGTGGACTAGCACAGCTGACGTTGAAGGTATCGTAAACGATCAAATCGGACAATCATTTAGATAAACGGACCCCGTTGTTATCATTAAAGACGGATTGACTAGGTACAGTATAGCTCACAAGCAACAACGTTGTCCTTCATGGATATATAAGCTTAATTTCAAAATAAAAATGGAAAGATTAACTCTGTTATATCTGATCGAATGTTTCCTAATTTGAATCGAATTTTCACTTAATCCAAACAATTAAGAACAATCAATCAAGAAGTATATTCTATACCGTAATATCGCCTGTCCAACCTCGTGGGTTTTCTCCGGTTTCCTCCCACTGCTAAAGACCCCTACACGCGAGCGAATTATTGAAATAAAATTAAACCATTTTGTTAGTCCCGAAATGACCTAGTTTGTGTCGAGTGGACGTTAAACCCCATTTCCCTCTCTCTCTCTATACCGTAATATCAAACTCTACACGACAAATTGTGAACGGGAAGATAATTTGATGGCGGGGAGAGTGTGGAGGGGTAGATTTGTTCTAAATAGATCAAATGTCTTTCTCTATCATTTACATTGTCTATCATGAACTAATATTGTTTAATGGTCGAGAGCGAGACATTAAGTAATATATTGTAACAACAAGAGGACCGTCAGGTCCGAGTGTTTTTACAATATATTAAGCAATGTCTCAGCTCGAGACCATTAAACATCTTAAAATACAGACACTCCGCACGTGCGTTTACAGTGAAATACGTCACTCGAGTCTAATATTTGACAAGGTACGATTGGCAAGTTGCCCGTACGATTATTTGAAATAATGGTACGCCAACATCAAAGGGTGACGTCACATCTGTATTTTAAGAGGAAATAATTAGC
The DNA here is from genome assembly GCF_932274485.2 of Patella vulgata. NCBI lineage: Eukaryota > Metazoa > Mollusca > Gastropoda > Patellidae > Patella > Patella vulgata. The sequence continues at coordinate 13,013,833 of NC_065880.2, read as the reverse complement.
AGTCTTATTCCAATATATCCCAGAATATTTCTTACACCAAAAAAAGAAGTAGAACATTTTTTAATAAAATGGTGTCACAATACCTTCAACCTTCAAGCGTTATTATACTCAATATGTCAGCTTAGAAAATGAATAACTTTTTTTGAAAATAAAAAGGTTCGATATAAATGTCGAAAGAATCTATTGACATGTGGCTAAAAATATCAGGTATTTAGTTTCACTTCTGTCATTTATGTCATTTTATGAACAACGTGGTTGAAATATAAGTCTAATACTTCCGAGATTTCGTTTTAAAATGAAAAAAATGGGAAACTGATGAAATATAGAAAGCCCTCACCCTAATTATCAAAGGGCGTCCGGTCGTAACACCCATAGCTGTCTACTGGCAAGCATGCATACTTTTTAAACACTTTTATATCATAGCAGCAAGAAATATTTGAAAGTTGCTTTGTGGACCACTGAGCTTTCCCAATGGTATTCTAAGGGAGAGAGAGAGTGAAATGGGGTTTAACGTCCACTCGATACAAACTAGGTCATTTCGGGACTAACATATGGTTTAATTTTATTTCAATAATTTGCTTGCGCGTAGGGGTCTTTAGCAGTGGGAGGAAACCGGAGGACCCGGAGAAAACCCACGAGGTTGGACAGGCGACCCTACTCCTTGTCACGTACAACCGGGGAATCGAAACCCCGCCAATCGACTTAATGACAGACCGTATGATACAGCGCGCGCGTGCTAACCATTCGCCCCCCCCCCCCCTGGTATGCAGGTGTGTGGTAACTGAAGCAGTCATTCATAGAAATGATCATTCGTGGACCAGCACAGTTCACGTTGAAGGTATCGTAAACGATCAAATCAGACAAGCATTTAGATAAACGGACCCCGTTGTTATCCTGTAATAATTTAAGGCTTGAAGAAGGTGGAGGTTTGGGATGGCCTATTGGTCTAGAGTGCCGCGCTTCGACCTCAGCTGGGCGGTCACCTTTGGCTTGCGGTTGTGGTTTCGATCCCTGGTGTGAGCGTATGTGGCTTGGAGATAGAGGCACCTTCTCAACCCCGTGGGTTAACTCCGGGTACTCCGGTTTCCTCCCACAGGAAAGGATTCTGCGCGTGCGCTGAGATAATGAAAATGAAAAATAAAATAAGAATTGTCTGCCCACTTTCCGTGGAAGCGGACGTTAAACACTAAGAACAACCACATATAAGACGGTCGAATAAGCGGAAGGGGGCGGGATTCCCAATCCGGAAAACGAATGTCTATAAACCGTATAAGTAGTCAGAGTTACGGGAAGATCGAAACATTCTGTACTTTGATTACTTCGAGGATCTGTAAATACATCTGTATTCCAACAAGACCATAGCAACGTATAACAAGCTAACTGGGAACGCGTTATTTTAAATGTTCATCCCGTTTCTTTACATTATGCAAGAGCTTAATCGGCCTAATGCAGATCTTCCGTTTGGTCTCAAATGTTATATAAATCATTAATTAGATATTTATTTACATGCCAAGCACATAATCAACTCTCTAGACTGTCGGACATTGTTTATTATCGTAACAACGGCAGCAATGACAATCGGGAGTACACTGTTCTTGAAACGGCCATAACTCCGCTCAGAATGAATTAATTTGACTGAAATTTTCAATATATTCCTTTTCCATTATCTATTTTTTTATCTGTTATAGCAGGAACTGTCAGCTCTTTATCTAAATATTACATAATTCATCTTTAAAGGGACAATAACACTCTTGTTGGCTTAACAGTTCCAGAAAATAAAAAATAGCCTTATTCTAAGTACTAGATGTGTTAGTGTCCTACCTGTTGTGTAAATTATCCATTAAATCCTATTTTGCTTGTCCAGAGGGTTCAAAAATATTTTTAAATCCAAGTCACATTTGAAAAGCTTTACGTCAGGCTTTTCAAATCATTTAGTTGAATGTTTCCAATTTTTTTAATTAGGTGTGTTAAGATGAAATTTGTATCATCAATTAATTGGAATATTGTAAAATAGTACAATTTGTTGACCAGAATAAAGATTGGGACATATTATTCAGTTACAACAAGAGTGGTATTGAGCCTTTAAAGTTACAATTTCATATTTTCTAAGAAAGGCAAAACATAATTATTTCTATGTCTTTTGCTCAATAGGTTGTCAACTCACTATTATACGATCATAGGTGTCATTCTCACACTTAAAACTCATGTACACCGGAAATAATAACACAATTACCTCCCTTGTTTTCTATTCTCCACCATGGAGTAATTATCTTCAAACGTTGGAATTTAAAGATGAAAATGATATTTTTGCAAATTTCTCAACTGGTAATAGTGAATTATAGGATTAATAGGATTATTCTTTAACAGGGTAGGACTGTTTATAGATACCATCTATTTTAAGGCTTTATTTTAATACATTTTAAAAATATAACTTAAAAATATGAAATTGTAACTTTAAATATAAAAGAAGACAAGAACTATTAGTAAGATGTATTTACCCAATCATGAATAAGGCACACTGCAGGGTTCTCATCTTCACCATTAGGACAATCACGATAACTATTACATATCATATCATCATGTAGACACACGGAATCATCTGATGGACATCGTAGTGTCTTCAAACCTTTCTCAACTCCACGACATGCTGTAAAACAAACCAAATATTATTGTGGGATTAACCTCTGGTACGCTTTTTAAAGGTGTATCGGGTTACGTGACTTGGCGATTAGATTTTAATTTGTATTCAAATTCTCAGTCCGAAATCAAGAGGTTTGGTGGAGAGGGATTATAATCTGATCTGCTTCCAGTACTAGGTGCCAATTCGACCTTGGTTAATATTTCTTTATTAGTGTTTTATGTCGTCATCGTAGAATACTCATGGCGATTAGATTTCAATTTGTATTCAAATTCTGAGCCCGAAATGAAGGGGTTTGGTGGAGAGGGTCTGCTTCCAGTACTGGATGCCAGTTCAGGCAATGGTTAATATTTCTTTATTAGTGTTTTATGTCGTCATCTGTTTCAAGTACTGTGGAATACTCATATGTTCTAATTGTCCATAGTTACTGATAATATCATCATCCGTGGGATTATGTGTCAAGGACAGTGTGACATGATAAACTTGTTTACTGTTAATTGAGCTTCTGTACATTTGTAAGTCATAGGGACCAAGAAGCTAATGTCGAGCACCAAATGTGCGAGTATACGGGTCCCTGATAAATTGTGGATATCGTCAATGCTCCTCCTTCTGTTATTTCCCCAATGATCCACACTATAATTTTCAAAGATTCATTAAAACTATAGTCTCAAGTATCCGATACGCTGCATTTCGTTGGGGGTTGTCCTCTCATCCCATGATCCAGACATGAACCAAATGCTCTTTAAAAACTGTAGCATCTATTGCGTCAACAATGTTTTGGCAAAGGCGAGGTAGTTCCGAGACGAAAAATCGCGGAGAGCGGAAAATCAATAGGATTCGTCCTCTCGTGACCCGAATGCTTTACGTTAAAACTGTTGCCTCTTCTGGGACGTGGAGTGCCGAATATCGGTAGTTTTCGTCCTGCCGTGACCATTATGCTTCAAATCAAATTGTTGATGGACAGACCGACGGGAATGGGTTAAGACACAATACGCCCACACTGAAATGTGGGCGTATAAAAAGGATATATGCGAATCTGGTACGAGCGATGTATATCATTTTGCTATGAATAACAATTATGTAATCTATATGGTATCTACGGGGGACGAGAACTTCAATTAAATGTTTGTCTGCAAGTCAACAATTTTAAAATGCCTTTGACTAGATCTTTATTCTGATAACAAATCTGACATTTTCCGATTATTAAACATTAAATTCAAATCCCATGTGCTATGATATTTGTTATCGATGAAGTTTATACGACTTGAAAAAAAGACAATAGATGATAGACAACGTAATTGAGAATTTCAGGCCTGAGTAATCTTGGCGGATCTTGAAATCGAAATGAAATGGGGTTTAACGTCCTAGTGTTCTGCTCCGACAGGGCTAATGAAAACGGGAATACACCATACAGTGTACTATCAGGGAATTTTTGCCCGGACAGCGGCACTGCGGTCTACTCTTATATCGAATTCCAACTGCCGAGGGATCTTTAACATGCTTGCCAATGTGTGCACGGGACCTCGGTTTTTCATCCCATAAACAACTATGCGTTGTCCCTTGCCATGCCCTCGGTCATGAAATGAAATTCGATCGTTTGTCTGTTATCGCTCGTTACATCAGTCAGATACATAGAAGGATAACTCGTGATTGTCATGTTTGACGTCACTTCCCGTTTCTTCACGTGCTTGTTACACATCTCCCGTAGCAATGATCTCTGTGTTAAAATTATATTTGGAATGTATTTAATCAGTTCTATCACATATGTAATTATGACTGACACCAATATTGTCCTTTAAGACCCATTCTCTCCCACACATATTTAATGTTTATTACCTCTTTTATGTTTTAATGGTCTGTGTTCATGCTTTCTTCTTAATCTTTCAGCCAAATATTCTTGTAATCTGTCCTCTTCAGCTACAGGATCAAAGGCTGAAATCAAACCAGCTACTTTTAATATTAAAACAATCTATCTATTTGATCATAGGAATTCAATTTTGATCGAAACCACTGATTTACAAATTGTAACTTGGCTTGTAACAAATTACGATAGAATACCGTTTGCATTGAGTATGGGCGGATGGCCTAATGGTCTAAACACGGCGGAAAACATTATGTGATTGAGTTGGGATATTAGTAGATTGATTATTGCAGATCGGTATGTGCAAACTGTGCCGTTGTTGGTAATCAGTGAACATGAGTACGAATTGAACCTAAGAAGCTCGCATTCTCGTCCTGTTCCCTCGCGCTTTCGCACTCCCGCTCCCTCGCCTTGACGTCTCGTCGAGATTATGAAATGGTCACAACAGGTTTCCACGCATAACCGAATAATGCTTGCTCATGCGCACTTATTGACTTCCGAGGCGACAACTCGACAAAGCGAAATAATTGTATGTTGTCGACTTGTCGGGTTGTGAATTGACCCGACAAGTCGGAAAATGAAGGCGACGATTGTCGGGTTAGTTTGTCGCCTTGTCGGGTTGATTTTGTCGACTTGTCGCCTTCACAACCCGACAAGACTACAAGACGGCAAAATAGAATTATTTAGACTTGTTGTGCCGCGATTAGTCGCCTTCACAACCCAACAAATCAAGAATGTAGAATGACCGCTAACAGCCACCATACCTAAATAACCTAGTTTTTGTTGAGTTACCATGCTACACAATAAAAGCGTTTCAAATCATGGCACCCTAGAGACGAATTACTGCTTGTGACAAGTGATTACATTTTCTACTTGTAAGATAATAGCGATTGAGAGTTCACTTCGGGCGTTTCTATATAGTAGATCAGATAGACTATAGGCGTGGACGTTAAAGGAATTAATTGTTTCATTGACAAAGCGAACTATAAATCTCTGTAAAAAACATTTATAAAAAAAGATAATGTAGGAGGACTTATTTTAGACTCTTTGTTCGTGTATCTATTTTAAAATCAAATTACGTTAATAAATTAAAAGGATATACTGTGTGGTACATTTATAACCATTACGTTTGATGCGTTTATTATCATTTGGAAAGGAAATGAATTGAAATGGTGTTTAACGTCTTAGTTGTTTTTAAACCTACTGGGCTAATGAAGACGGCCAAAGGCCATGCAGTTTGCTATGAGGGACATTTTGCCTGGACAGCGGCGCTACAGCCTACTGTCAAGCGATCTTTTGCATGCACGCCAATGTGTATACATGGGACCTCGGTTTTCGGACCATACGAAGGACTAAACAGCTATCCCAGGAACTTTCTCGGCCAACACCGAGACCACCAAAATGAAATGAATCTGTATGTTCTGATCGTTTCTCTGTTGTCCTATAAGATATTCAATTGGCAGCTAAGAGTGCTCACATTAATTACACATTCACTACCCCCCCCCCCCCCACACACACACACACCCCCCACCCACCCAAAAAAACCCAATGCAATTCAATTTCGGCCGCAGTCTTATAAAATAAAATCGAAATGAAATGGGGTTTAACGTCCTACTGTTCTGCTCCGAACTGGCCTAATGAAGACGGGCATACGCTATACAGTGTGCTATGAGGGAAATTTTGCCCGGGCAGCGGCACTATGGCCTACTCTTATATCGAATTCCAACTGCCAAGGAATCTTTTACGTGCACGCCAATGTAAACACTGAACCTCGGTGTTTCGTCCCATCCGAAGGACTAGGCAGATGCCTTGCCAGACCCTCCGTCCTGCGCCGCTGGCAAGAGGTAACCACGTCGGAAAATTCCCATGAACTTACTCGGCCAATGCAGGGATCGAACGCGCGACCTCCAGGCTAGCGAACGAGCGTCTTACCCACTTAGCCACCGTGGCTCCCGCGCAGCCTTATAAAAGACGCTATAAAAACAATTACCAAATTCTTAAAAAATAGTCTGCTTTCCACCAGACAAGCCTGTCAGCAGTACCGAATGTAAAGAATTATAGCACATTCCCCAGCGTTCAATAAAATATCTTGAAATGTTGAAAAAGAGATAGAATAGCGGGGGTGTATATGATGTCAGATAATATTAGATATATTTAAAAAAGAAAGGTTAGAAATGATATATTTTAGACAGACCATTGATGGGTATTGATCGTATAATTAGAAAGTGACTAAAGAGAAGACCTATTACTTTAAGATCATATAATGGCGTATTAAGATATTTTATAGATTTTCGGTCACATTGTACAGAAACCCTTGCAATTCATGTTACAAACGTATTTTGACCTGACCCTTAATAGCAGGAAGCCCACATCCGGGTTATGCTGAGAAAAGAAAGAATCGAGGTAGGAACGAACATGCGTTCTCCAATGGACATCGCTACCGGAGACAAACTTCCTAAAAAGTGCAAACTGTTAATTTAGAAAGCAGGTTGGAGACGGTGATTTGCATTGACGTTAAAGAGAGAGGGACTAACCCATGGTTTTATTTTATTTCTACAATTCGCTTGCGCGTAGAAAACCCAAGAGAAAACCCAAAAGAAAACCCAAGAGGTTTGACAGGTGACCCTACTCCTTGTCACGTTCAACCGTGTAATCGAAACCACGCCAGTTGACTCAATGACTTTATGATACAATCCCCACCCCCACCCCCCGCAAGCGGAAAAGAACAAGGCGACGAGTGGAAAACATTTCGTTGCACTACATTATAATAGCTGCAGATTGGGGATATCATCTAAGGAACCGTGTTCCTAAATATGGCGCTGGGTATTCACTTCATCCAGAAAAAAGGGGGGACCTAGAGGAGAGAGTCCAACAAACCTAACAATAATAAATACTGACCATTTGTTAAAGGCTCAATGCCACTCTTGTTGTAAATGAATACTATGTCCCAATCTTTATTCTGGTCAACAAATTGTACTATTTTACAATATTCCAATTATTTGATGATACAAATTTTATCTTAACACACCTAATTTAAAAAAATTGGAAAAATCCAGCTAAATGATTTGAAAAGCCTGACGTAAAGGTTTTCAAATGTGGCTTGGATTTAAAAATATTTTTGAACCCTTTGGACAAGTAAAATAGGATTTAATGGATCATTTACACAACAGGTAGGACACTTAAACATCTAGTACTTAGAATAAGGCCATTATTTATTTTCTGGAGCTGTCAAGCCAGCAAGAGTGTTATTGTTCCTTTAATAATATTGCCCAGAAATATCAAAATCCCTGCCTGTGTAGCAGTTATGCTAGGTTCTCCGTGTCGTGCGATGTGTTAAGATAGGAATGTCGCTATTTAGTCCGGTACGTGAAGCTACGTTCGGATACGACCAACACGATTGTTACAATATATGATAAGACCTGATAGGATCACCACGATTACTCCACGATTAAAACCACGATTTCAATCGTAGCACGAATTGTGGGAACCTAGCGTTAGATATACACGATTTTTATACTCACTTTTAACTATAGGACGATGTGTGTGCCTTTGAGATAAAATATTCTTTATAAAATTTTGTCTGTTATTCTCTACCGGTTCAATATCTGAAACAGAAAACCCAATATTATTATTAACTAAAGGGCACTGTGGTGTGTCGTTCTGTGCGCATGACAGTTCATCTGCACCCATTCAGATGGAGTTTTAATAGCATTTAATCGCATAAACAAACTACGATATCACCCATGGTGGAAGTGGAACTAAAACTCTAGGAACGAACGAACGATAAACAAATTGCCAACGGTTCGTGGGAGGTTCCATTTCCTATATTCTTATGTAAAATTTCGAATCCTGGTTTCCTGGAATCAGCAGAACGTGCGTCTAAATAGAAACCAATAGGACGGATAGGAAAAGGAGGTTCCGTGTACACTATTCAAGTCTAAGATTCCTGGCGTAAATCGTGCCAGCAGCTTTGTCTTTGTCTTTTAAAATGGGCCTTAAATTTAGTGATTGTTTTACAAAGGAGTCAGTATGATGTGGCAGGATTCTATACCATTCCTTCTGTATTGATATGTAAACAATAATGGAAAACTTTGTCTCATTAACAGGGAGCACACGCGTCGAATTTCTTTCTTCTGTGTAACTAGAAAAACAATGTCCAAAACAAATACTGAACACTCTAGCCTGTAAAGACTGCATACGCTCTGAAAGAATTTCAAACGTCGTCTTTCTTATTGATAATCCTTATGATCAGATCATGACAAGTTTTAAAATTAAATCTTAAAAACTGTGCACCTGACATCGATAATAAATTAGCGTTCGACTTATGAAGATTGATGCTGTGCGAAAGTTGCTATGTGGAAAGCGGCGTGAAAGACAATTAATGGGATGTGGCAGAGAGCAAATGTAAAATGACAAATGTAATGAGAGATATGTAAAATGTAGACACGTCAAAAAAAGGCATTTTCCCACAAAACATTTGTCATTTAACATTTGACGTTTTACATTTAACTCTTGCCTTAGGGTTATTTTGATTTTATCATTATCGGTATTAGGACTTTAATCAATGGAAACGACATTGTCGCAGAGCATTTAATATTGGCAGCGATACCCTTCCATAGATTTCTGTCTAAATCTATTGGCTGTATCTTGACGGTAAGTTCATCTATTAAATCATTATGGACGTAAATATTCTAGAGAGAGAGAGAATTGGGGTTTGACGTCCACTCGACACAAACTAGGTCATTTCGGGACTAACACATGGTTCAATTTTATTTCAATCATTCGCTTGCGCGTAGGGGTCTTTAGCAGTGGGAGGAAACTTGAGGACCCGGAGAAAACCCACGAGGTTGGACAGGAGACACTACTCCTAGTCACGTACAACCGGGGAATCGAAACCCCGCCAGTTGACTCAATGACAGACCGTATGATACAGCGCGCGCGTGCTAACCATTCGGCCATATTCTAACGAAGATGGGAAGACATTCGACCACATAGAAACGTGTATTTTTGACACAAATCATAATGTTAAAATGTAACACAATTTCTTGGAGTGTATATTTACAATGGGGGCGGGAATTAGTATTAGCTGTGGTCGGGGGGTATTAATGAGGTCTAATAGATTATATTAGATAAAATCGGTGGTCAGTGATATAATTCAATATATTAATCCTAGTCATTACGCTACCTATAAAGACTACCAATATCTGTTTAGTCTTGGTCATCAAAACTGGCCTTATTCTAACGAGCAATTAACCGCACAAACACAATAGATCGGTCAGGATCAATAGGGAAAGTGTCAACATAATTGATGAGATCACTGCATGAAATTAATTTTAAGCCCACCTTCATTGACAATATAAAGCAACGGTAAAGTAATTTGTTAAGACACACTAACAAGCTGGTTACTGTATAAAATGGATATCGAATGTTAGTAATTTGTGGTCGTTGGTTTGAAGAGACTACACACAATTATGTGAACTACTGGTGTCAATCAGGTCATCCACTGCATGATACTCGTCACTTTAATAGCTAAATCTATGGGTGTTCCTAAAGTAAATATTGTTCAAAGCAATCTTTTCAATCGATGATTGTTTGATATACTTTCTTCCAGTCTTATGGTACGGTAAAGCTGATGTTCTCTCTGTTGCAGTATTGTAGAGAAAGTTGGTTAACGTTCAATCTGATTAAATACAGATGTGACGTCACCCTTTGATGTTGGCGTGCCATTATTTCATATAAACGTACGGGCAACTTGCCAACCGTACATTATTTATACTAGTGAAACATTGGACACGCGTGACGTATTTCACTGTAAAAGCACGTGCGGAGTGCCTGTATTTTAATTTATAAGTCGTTTAATGGTCTCGAACTTAAGACATTGCGTAATAAATTTTAAAAAACACTCGAGCCTACGGCCCTCTTGTTGTTACAATATATTACTTTATGTCTCGCTCTCGACCATTAAACAATACTTAAAATTGGCTAACGTTCAGTCTGATTAAAATACAGATCTATAATTCGTTTCGTTTGTTTTATACTTTCGATGGCCTCTACTACATGATGATATGACCAGTTGTAGTGGGAGGTCGCGTCAGGGGTCATACGAGCGACTTTTGAGCAACAGCGTTGATGTTTCTAATGGGATACCCACAGTTCCGTGCAACGCACGCCAAGAACGCTCCGTAACAGACCGTTTCATTGGCTAATCCCTCACACCAATCAGAACGCGGGTTATATACCAACTCCTTCAGATCCTAGTGTAGTAAAGACAAGTAAAACGAAAGTTTGAACTATAAAAAACGAAACGAAATAGGATGTATGTTTTAATCAGATTAGTTAATGTTCTGGGGCGTGTTTCACGAAATTTTAACTAAGATAAAATCCTAATTTTAGTAATTTGATTGGATGATATTAGATTGATTTTAGTGCTTAGCCACTCAAAATTGAAGTATCTACTAAAATTTGGATTTTATTTTTAGTTAAGATTTCGAGAAACAGGGCCCTGGTTACCGTAGGATTTTTGTACTGTGTTGAAGACTAGTGTTCTCACTTTACTGCATAGTTGAAATGTGGGCGTATTATGTATACCTTGCCCTTGCGCGTGGGGGTCTTTAGCAGTGGGAGGAAACCGAAAGACCCTGAGAAAACCCACGAGGTTAGACAGGCGAACCTCATTTCGGGGTTAAGTCTAGTATTCGAAGTATTACTATCTTACAGTGAGGTGTTCGTAAAAATAAGTACCAAAGTCAACTAACAAGTTTGGTCTTGTTATTAATAGAGACTTTTGGCAAGCGTAAATTCCTGGTCCGTATCGCGTATCCGTGTCGAAAATCTGCCAAAACTCTAAAACTACATTGACGCAACGTGTCACGTGACGATACGGATACGTGATACGGATAGGAAAAATTCCACTTGCCAAAAGTCTCTAATGACACTATAGCCCAACCGTGAAAACTACATTCAACGCTATTGCACGCTGGTGTAAGCTAGTGTTTACACTGAACTACATTCACAAATTCTACTGCTCTTTTTAGTGTCGTATCTGATTAAAACACAGATCATATTTCGTTTCGTTTCTTACAGTTCAAAATTTCGTTTCACTTGTCTTGGTGATGTGAGGGATTAGCCAATCAAATGGTCTGTTGAGTAGACATTCACAGTCATAGAAAACAAAGCAAAAGTTGTATTTCCGAATAACTGACGCTGCATGGGCCAATAGTCGTTGACGCGATCTGCAACAACCACCTGTCAGATCTGGATGTGGTGGGGGCCATCGAAAGTATAAAAAAAACGAAACGAAATATAGATCTATATTTTCATCAGATTTGTTAATATCAAATCTACTACAAACTACGCATAAATACGTTGGGTTTTTTTAATTTAAAAAAATACTGTAAAGTTATATTACCAATGCATGTCTACATCACGTGTCAAAAACTCTGATCTCAATGGTTTTATAGATACTTGCTTGCCTGAAGATTTTGAATGATAACAGTTATATTTATAATAAAAACACTTCATATGCTGTGCTTTACTATGAAAGGTATAAATATAACTTCTTTGTTGACAAATTAAAACTGTTGAAGAAGTTTGTATATTATCAAAACATCTTGAATTCCAAAAAGGTTAATATTAGTTGAAATCGATTCATGTCTATTTCTCACAAGGGGAATCCTTGTGTACGTTCTCTTGTAAGTTTTATCAATTTCTTGATTATGATGCAGGAACTGACGTCAGTCTCTTAAAGATGCAGGAACTGACGTCAGTCTCTTAAAGATGCAGGAACTGACGCCAGTCTCTTAAAGATGCAGGAACCTAACTAACGCCAGTCTCTTAAAGATGCATGCCAGCGAAAATATTTAAAGGGTGGTTATTTCTTATAAAAGTATACCAAATGTGGTACATATGGAAAGTAGAGACGCAAAACCTTACTACAAGATTTATAGTAAATGGAAAGAGAGTAACGACGGATACGTGCCTAAAATGAACGCTACCCTCAACGAAGTCACGTGACAAGCAAGGATGTTTAAAATAGATTGTTGTCGGTTTAGAGTAGTCTTTTGCGATTGAAATAAAATACACATCGGGAATAATTTGACCATTTGTTTTATACCCCACCCCACCCCCACCACCCTTCAACATGTAAAATTAAAGTATGGTAATTGTAATGACCAGGAAAGATCTAATAATAAACAAAAATCTTGTAATAAGCCCGGGGATCACGTGGCTAAGTGGGTAAGACGCTGGCTCGCTAGCCTGGCGGTCGGGTGTTCGATCCCTGCATTGACCGAGAAAGTTCATCCAGATTTTCCGGTGTGGTTTCCCCTTGTCAGTGATGCAGGACGGAGGGCCTGACAAGGACAGCTGTCTAGTCGTTCGGATGGGACGAAAAACCGAGGTCCCGTATACATATTGGCGTGCACGTAAAGGATCCCTTGACAGTTGGAATTCGATATAAGAGAAGACCATAGTGCCGCTGTCCTGGCAAAATTTCCCTCATAGCACACTGTATGGCGTATGCCCGTCTTCATTAGCCCAGTTCGGAGCAGAACAGTAGGACGTTAAACCCCATTTCATTTCATTTCTTGTAATAAGCCCAGAATAAATTATACATATTAAGTATTACAGAACGATAAGCACTGAGCTCGTCGTTATTATTCTAACGTGTTCATTACTCATATATCAATCAGTACCAACTCAAAAACGTTTCCTAATTGTATCTAATGTGACCAATTTAATGATTTTGACAACCGGGTGCAGGTGTGTGTGTGTGTGGTGGTGGTGGGGGGGGGGGGGGGTCTAATGCATGCGATTTAGAGAGCATACGGATTGCTATGTAGTTGGGTGCCTTGGATTTGTATCCGGGCTTGTATGAGTTGGTCACATGTTTTACTATCGATGGTTATCTACTTTCGATTTCGACTCTCGAGGATTTTTACCCGGGCTTGTATGAGTTGGTCACATGTTTTACTATCGATGGTTATCTACTTTCGATTTCGACTCTCGACGATTTCTACCCGGGCTTGTTTGATCGATTTCGATTCTCGAGGAAATGTTAGCTTTAAAAAAAATTATAATGAGAAAGGAGATTATATATGCAGTATGTAAGATTTCAACAAAGATGATCGTTTTTGCTATAATACTTCAAAAATAGATAATGAAAAATGAATTTAATTAAAATGTCAGTCAAATTACTGAAGTTTGAAATTTGGACAAGAACTAGCCGATTATCAAGTACCATTGCCATGATAATAAACGAAGTCTCCATTGTCTGTTCGTTTTATTAAATGGCGTGGATGGTCTAATCCATTCAATATATAAGCCTCCCGATGATCTAGAGAGTTAATTGTTAATAAACGTTGAAAGCCAGAAAAAATACCCTGCAATATGCAGATTTGGGGCTTCTGCATAATAATAATCAATCTTTATCCAACTGGGTCTGAGCAGAACAGTAGGACGTTAAACCCCATTTCATTTCATTTATCCAACTTGGGGGGGGGGGGGGGGTCCTCGTCATTTTCAGCAATCCCATTCCCGACACGACGGAATGCACTCCACTGAACTGAAAGAATCTGGGACTACAGTTATCACTGGAAAATAAGTCAAAGCAATAACTCTAAAATATCCATGAAAATAATAACAAAATAAAAATATAATATGCCAAATTTGGCTTGATACTAACGTTGAACTTTGATGATATGATGGATGATATGAAGGTTGTTGTTCCCGATGTAGGATTTGTAGTTGCTGTCTTTCGGTGTATAGAAAGGGTTTTATCTGATCGGTTCATTCAGTTTATATCTAAATGTAGAGGGTAGAGGCGAGAAGAACATTGTTTATTGTGTTCGGGCTTTTAACGTTACAGCTTCATACCTTTAAAAAGAAGCTGTACGGGAAGTCGGGGGAAAACGAAATGTTATTTTACGCTAAACACACACAATTCCAGAAATATAATAGACTATCTCCTCGTTTATTAAAACACATCACGCATAAAGTCCTGTATGTTAAAGGTCTCTTTTTGTCCTACGATCAATATAACTGTTAAAGGATATTGGAGTTATTCTCTGGGATAAAGATAAGGTTAAATAGACAACTTCTATTATACTTTAGATTTGTTTTTATTTAAATAAGTCATTCACACGACAATCACTTTCACAGATCGAACAGAGGGTGGGGTTTTAACCTTGATTCAGGCCTTGAGAAATGAAATGGTGTTTAACGTCCTTCTGTTCTACGTCGACTGGCTGGTGAAGACGGGCATACGCCACACGTTGTGCTATCGGGTGCAATTAATTATGTCCGGACAGTGTGGCACTACAGCCTACAATTTCGAATTCCAACCGCCAGGGGTTCTTTTACGTGCACTCGGCTTATCGTCCCATCTGATGAACCCCCCCACTGTACTCTATATACACAGATTATAATTACTTTTATCATTGAGCGACGTTTTGACTAAGTTTCAAATATATATGGGGTTTAACGTCCACTCGACACAAACTAGGTCATTTCAGGACTAACACATGGTTCAATTTTATGTCAATAATTCGCTTGCGCGTAGGGGTCTTTAGCAGTGAGAGGAAACGGGGGACCAAGAAAACCCAAGAGGTTGGACAGGCGACCCTACTCCTTGTCACGTACAACCGGGGAATCGAAACCACGCCAGTTGACTCAATGACAGACCATATGATACAACGCGCACGTGCTAACCATTCGGCCACCAAACCCCTCTTCACATTATATAATATGATAGGATGAAATTATAATAATAACATCTTATATCATACAAACCAGCAGGTAAAGGTAATTATATAGGTAGAATGTTTATGAAGTAAGGACAGTGACTGTATCAGGTTTTAATAATCACACCCTTATGATGTCCATGATAATTTTACATCAATTAAATTATGTATTTTTCAAGGTAATTAATGGCCTCTGACTTGTCATTATTAAACAAGTATTGTTTTACATATATTTAAAATACAGATATGACGTACTAGTTGAAATTTTGGGCAAAGCACGTACGTGTTTCTGTATTTTAAGTTCTTTAATGATCTCGAACTTCAGACGTTGCGTAATATATAGAAACAACAGCTCGAGACTGTCGTCTCTCGTGTTGTTTCAATATATTATTAGGGGGTGCTCGAGCCACAGTCCAGAACGTTCCGAATTGACAGAATTACAATCGAGTAACGCGAAATTCAGTCCTGTCACAGTTCTGTCAGTCTCACCTACGGAGGTGGTGTGAGTAGAATCGTGACGTAATTAAACACAACGAATATGTTTCAGCAGCATGATTGGTTGAGATATGCGTTGTAGCCCGAAATTCCCCCTTTCACTCGATTGTCACTATTTTTGGGATTGAGAGAATTCAATTCCGGAACGTTCAATCGAGTACCCCCCCCCCCCGCTATGTCTCACTCTCGACCATTAAACCACACATAATGTTCCATCTCAATTTAAATTTTATCATTGCTAGATAAAAACTAGAAATGCCTAGCCGAAATATCACTGAGAATTGCATTCTGTATATTCAATTGCTAAATGCCATTTCACCAATTTGGTGCAATCATAGCTCCAAGAATACGTTTAAGGGATCATCCAGATATTATTTCTTTTCGAGAGAATTGCAATTGTGTTTTGGTAAGTGCATAACCGATTGGACATTTTGTAAATGTGAAGGAGGCTGTGCATGCTTGATTTTTGTCACGGAGCTTTAATTTAGCGTGTTTTGTACTTTTCATTTGCGGTGTTCAAATAGCTAACAGAATAGTCCTTTTGGTTTTCTAAAAGCGTATACCACCATAGGCACAAAGCCAGTAGCTAGATAATATTGATTGGGCAGTGTCTGCGAACCAGTTGCGTGCATATGGGGCGATATACCCGGGTATCCATTTTGAGATGGGGGGGGGGGAGATATGGGGTTTAACGTCTACTCAACACAATTTAGGTCATTTCGGGACTAACATATGGTTCAATTTTATTTCAATAATTCGTTTGCGCGTAGGGTTCTTTAGCAGTGGTTGGAAACGGAAGGATCCGGAAAAAACCCTTGGGGTTGGACAGGCGACCCCACTCCTTGTCACGTACATGCGTGGAATCGAAACCTTTTGATCCAACGAGCACGCGTTAACCATTCGGCCCCACCCCCTCCGGGTCGATGACGCACCTAGGTTTATTTATTTAATTGATTAGTTTTGTTAGCGTGGGTGGTCGTAGATACACTTTACTTTCAGGATGTAGACAATCAATTCATATATTACCTTTATTTGTATCGCTGTTGAACTTGTAATTTTTATTGTTGACATCTCTTTAGGAATCGATAAAACGTTGTTTATATGATGGCATCAAGTGGCTGATCTAACCTTTTTTCTAACGTGTCACTGATTAGTTATGAAAGTAAAACGATAGACCACTCTAGAGCTTATTTGAACAAAAGCTGAATTCTATAAATATAATCACCCTTTGTTTATGTTCTCTTACTCAACTGAATATTTCATAGAACTTTATGGACCCTGATTAGCCTCCGCCAGAAATCGGATATGCAGGTCCGCGAGTTCACGATGGGAAAGGGAAAGGGAAACGTGTGTGGAACCCATGGAAAAGAGGAACCACTTGGAAGAGCATAAAGGCTTTTAACTGGGTATAAATAAAGCTATTTCACACAGTGGAATAATTAAAAAAGTATTGTACCTATATCATTAAACATACATTATGCGAGAGCTAAATCTGTCTATTGTGTTTCACAAAAACTTAAACTAAAATCACAAAAATAGATTTTAACTAAAATCACAAAAATAGATTTTAACTAAAATCACAAAAATAGATTTTAACTAAAATCAAAATGAAATTTTAAATTTTATGCGTTTTACGAAGATCGATTGTAACTTAAAATGCAATTTTAATAGATTTTAGTTAAAATCACAAAAATAGATTTTAACTAAAATCAAAATGAAATTTTAAATTTTATGCGTTTCACGAAGATCGATTGTAACTTAAAATGCAATTTTAATAGATTTTAGTTAAAATTGCTTGCGCTCGCGCAGTGCACAATTCCGACGAGGACACTCAGGGTGTAAGCTTAAACGCTTCGGAACTGAAAATTGTTGCCAGGTTGAACTAACCGTTACAATACCAATGAGGAGAGTTTCATACGTTGTAACAATGTCTGCACATGGTCAGACAGTCGTAGAGAGATGAAATAAATAAGTTTATGCGCATTATTCGTTTTGAAATGTATCAGTTGGTTGGCCTTGAACTTGCATGTCGCTTTCGTGACCTTGGCATTTGATTTACTCACAGGCTTCAGTAGAAATAATGTGTATCGATAAACTAAATCGCTTGAATTTCGTAGTTTTATGGTATTTTGGATAACAGAAACTGTTGACAATTGTCACAAACATGTGATATTTCTGACTCAAACGATTAATCTAGACTAAAGTATTGTCGAATTTAAAACTTTTAAACGTACACACGAAATAACCAATGTTCCGATGCCTAGATTTTGTTCTTGGGGTTTTAATTGCTTATATTGCCTTACAATAAAATAAAATAAAAAATTGATAGTAGCTATATTTCCCATGCAATGAAAAGAAATTGAATGAAAATTATTTTTGTGAATGATAGTATGTTTAAATTATATAATTCGGGCCATTGGCAATATTATCATTATTCCAGATATATCTATATGTCGCAATAGATCTCTAATCAAGGTTTGTTAATGTCGTGATTTTAGTTAAAATTGTCCCTAAAATAGTTTTGTGAAACACCACTATTTTAAGTTAAGATACAATTTTAACTTGCAATATTATTTTAGTGAATTTTATATTAAGTCAGGGTGGAATTTTAGTTCAAGACGATTTTAAGGAGATTTAAGTTATACAAACTATTAATTAGACTTTTATTAACATGACAAGACCATAATCAACTCTCGATGCCATCGCTAGCCTGTGAGATTTAGCGGATTGGAATACATATTTTGAAAAATAATTAAACGTAAAAATGGATAATCGAGACTTTGTTTTTTTTTTATCGTACCGACTTTAGTAATGATGATCGAGGATAGCTAATAGTCAAAAGCTGATATCTCGGTTCAGAGTGGAGCAATTTGACTGGAATATTCAACATATTCTATTTACGTCATCTAATATCTATTTTAACTATTATAGCGAGAACTGTCAACTCTTTATCTAATTTCCCATAATGCCCCTTTAACGTTTCACGTAATAAACACAAAAATTTAAATGAAATGAAATGGGGTTTAATGTCCTACTGTTTTGCTCCGAACTGGGCTAATGAAGACGGGCATGCGCCATACAATGTGCTATGAGGGAAATTTTGCCCGGACAGCGGCACTACGGCCTACTCTTATAACGAATTCCAACTGTCAAGGGATCTTTTACATGCACGCCAATGTGTACACGGGACCTCGGTTTTTCGTCCCATCCGAACGACTAGACAGCTGTCCTTGTCAAGCTCTCCGTCCTGCATCACTGACAAGGGGAACCACGCCGGAAAATCTGGGTGAACTTTCTCGGCCAATGCACGGATCGAACACCCAACCTCCAGGTTAGCGAGCCAGCAGCGTCGTACCCACTTAGCCACCGTGACCCCTCTAAACACAACAACATAATTATGGAACACAGTTACTATTCAATTAAAGCGGTTCCCTCAACGTTATCAAGCAAATATTCAACAACTAATCAACGAATAATCAATAGGGAAACCATTTAAATATACTGAACCCTCAACGAAACGCCGTGTTAATTAAGTAGTAATTGTGTTCCATATTATGTTTTTGTGGTTATTATGTGTGTCAACTGCTAAATGCCGCTCAAACAAGATATTCGTTTCATATGTAGTACCAATCGGATTAAAATACACATCTTTATTACGTTTCGTTTTCATCTTTTATATATATGAAGATCTGACCTGTTGTAGTGGAAGGTCGCGTCAGAGGTCATACGAGAGCTTTTAAAGATGGGTTCCCAGAAAGGTATTTATCGGGTGGTAATTTCCAATAAAACTATGGCAATTTTGTTATATATGGAAAGTAGAGATATCCAATCTTACTAGAAAAATACTGGATTCCCCGAAAAACACTCATGGAGCGTATACAGGACAGAAATGTAAGGGTTCCCCTAATCAACAGCCCGACGATTAAAAACTTCTGCACGCGTTATGTCAAAGGTCACAAGCGAACATTGAGCGCTTGTTGTACAAGTTGATAAACTTTATAAAGAGTTAGACGTACAACACTTTCTGAGATAAAAATAATGGAAAAAGACGTGGGTAGTGGATAATCCGATAATTTAATTAGGATTCTATATTTGTAATAAATAGTAAGAGATTAAAGACAGCATCGTCTTATGTATGCAATGGATTCTCCTCTGACTTCCAGGAGAGGTAAGTCACGTGACCTAAACATGACCTGGTTTTGATCGAATTTTAATAGCAGGGCATTCCTTCGCAATTACAATGCTTGAGAAGGATTTTAAGCATAATTATGACAAATTAATTAGTTTGAATATGTTTTTGGTCCATATATGCCATTAAATCACCCAGTTTGTACGCGGGAACCCATCTTTAACATTTGATTAACCAATCAGTCTTGATGTTTCTAATCGGTGACCCACTGTTCCGTGAGGCTGATCCCTCACATCATCCAGAATGCGGGGTTATATAACAACCCTTACAGCTCCTAGCGTAGTAAAGACAAGTAAAACGAAATTTTGAACTATAAAAAACGAAACGAAATAGGATCTGTGTTTTAAACAGATCGATGTAGTACAATATGGATGTTTGACCTATGAAGGCCTATGAAAATGAATTAGCCTGTAGATTATGTCATTGCCATATACAATTTAAAGTTAGTTACAACTGAACACAAATTCCATATAATAAACTTGAACTGAGAGTGTTTAACGTCCACGCGACACAAAGTAGGTCATTTCGGGACTAACACATGGTTCAATTTTATTTCAATAATTCGCTTGCGCGCAGGGGTCTTTAACAGTGGGAGGAAACCGGAGGACCTGGAGAAAACCCACGAGGTTGGACAGGCGACCCTACACCTTGTCACGTACACGCGGGGAGTCGAAATCACGCCACTCAATGACAGACCTTATGATACAACGCGAACGCGCTAATCATTCGGCCATCGTCCCCCCCCCCACCCCAACCCCCACACACAAGTTACAAGGCATCCAGCATATTTAAAATAAATGAAATGGGGTTTAACGTCCTAGTGTTCTACTCCGACTGGGCTAATGAAGGTGGAAGATTTTGTCCGTATTTAAAATAAACTAAAAGGTTACTGTTATTGTCCCACTCAACCAAGACATGCGAGAATCTCTGTATGATGACCTTTGGCATTGAAAACCAATTTACCGTTATGGAAACGCTTCCCTTTTCTTGTATACGTAAACTTCATTATTTTATGAACCCAAATTTAGATTTATTTCCAAGCTTTTATTTCTAAAAAATAATATTTTCCATACGCTTTGATTTCCGATTAAAAATAAATGCGCAGAAAATTGTGATCAATATTTGCATGAATATTGCTGGTCTTTCACAATTTGTGAAGCAATTTTTAGGAAAAAAGTCAAGTTTCCCTACTTGAATTTAGTAAAATACCGTGTACTTGTAGGCAAATTAGTTTTACGGTAAAAAAAACCCCCTCCTTCAAATACAAATTTAGATGCGCTTGAAAGCTATTTTAGATGTATTTAAAATAAAATAGAATGTAATCATCCGTGATGAAGAATTAGCCGTGGTAATATAACAAAAGAGAAATGCTATCAACTATATATAACATAACAGACAGAAACAGAATGATGATTAGACATAAAACGGTCGCCATGTTTATAATTTAATTTAACAATTGATAATCGAGACTTTGTTTATTATCGTAACAAAATTTTATAGGTCTTTGCGTGTTGTTCAATCCAATTCTCGATCCCTGCATTGGCCGAGAAAGTTCATCCAGATTTTCCGGCGTGGTTCCCCCTTGTCAGTGATGCAGGACGGAGGGTCTGACAAGGACAGCTGTCTAGTCCTTCGGAGGAGACGAATAACCGAGGTCCCGTGTATATATTGGAATGCACGTAAAATATCCCCTGGCAGTTGGAATTTGATATAAGAGTAGGCGATAGTGCCGCTGCCCGGGCAAAATTTCCCTCATAACACAATGTATGACGTATGTCCGTCTTCATTAGCCCAGTATAGGAGAAGAACAGTAGGACGTAATACCCCATTTCATTTCATTTCATTTCATTTCAATCCAATTCAGCTTATTGAATAAAATATTTTTTAAACTAACGGTAAAGCAATTAATGCATCTTTAATGTCAGTACGCAATACAAAAGTGAACTTTCTAAATACATTAGAAGTGGTATCAGTGTTCTTGAGATAATAAGTATATCCTGCCTCATGCAAGACACTCGTCATAGTTTATAGTTAAACTTTAATATATAGTTTGAATTTTCAAATCTAACCATGTGATTTAAACACAAAATAGAAGATAAATTGTTGGGATAAATACATAGTGTTTTTATACGCCCACATTTTCATATGGACGTTTATTGTCGTCCCCACTGTTCGCCCGTCCGTACATAATTTGTTTGTGGAAACTCTACAGGTCACAATTCTTATCCGATTGTGACGAAACTTGAAATATAAGTTTATATCTCAAAGATCTCGAGCCCTTTCGATACTGGCATGTATCGGAGCGTAACTTCATTGATTATGGCCTCTGATTGTACGAAAAATCATTTTCTTAGCTTGTGGACATTTTGACGAAACTTGAAATGTAAGTTTATATCTCAAAGATCTCGAGTCCTTTCGATACTGGCATGTATCGGAGCGTAACTTCATTGATTATAGCCTCTGATTTTTTTAACTAATGAAAGTGAAAATGTATGTTTATAACCCAAAGATCTCGGTTCCTTTCGATATTCGCGCGTATCGCCCTTGATTGTACTTAAAATCGCGTTTTTAGCTTGGGAACCTTCTAGAGGTCACAATTTTTATCCGATTTCAAAACCCGTTTAAATATATCACGGCTGTGCCATAATGACGTTCGAGTTCGAATTTCGTGAAAATGGGACCGATACTAAGCGACAAAATGGAGGCTCACGGTACGCAAATGGTGTATGTAATACCAAGGTTGTGGACCCTCTATATCAGTTACACCATAACGGTTGAGTTTGAATTTCGCGAAAATCGGCCCAAGACTGTCTGACAAAATGACCGCTCCCATTTACGCAAATAGCATAATAAGCATGTAATACAAGGTAGTGGACCATCCAGAGATCACAATTTTCATCCTATTTGGATAGAACTTAAAATATATGTTTATATGCCAAAGACCTGGGTTCCTTTCGATACTTGCGTTTATCGAACCGTAACGTCCTGTTAAACGGACCCAGGTTTTTACGAAAGACCGTTTTTAGCCCCTCTAGAGGTCACAGTTATTATCTGATTTACAAAAACGTTTAATTGTATCAACAATACATCATAATGGCGGTTGAGTTCGAAATTCGTGAAAATCGGATCAAAATTGTCGCTCCATGTACGCAAATAGTGTAAAAGTATGTAATACCACGGTTTGTATCAGATTTTGATGAAACTTAAAATTTATGTTTATTACCCAATGATCTCGGTTCCTTGCGATATTCGCGCATATGGGAACTTAAATTTCTGGATTATGGCCCGCGATTGTACGAAAAATTGCATTTTTAGTTTGTGGCCCTTCTAGAGATCACAAATTTTATCCGATTTAAAAAAAAACTGTTTAAATATATTACCGTTACACCATAATGACGTTAGAGTTCGAATTTTGTGAAAATCAAACCGAAACTGCCCACCAAAATGGCCGCTCCACGTACGTAAATAGTGTAAAAGTATGAAATATTCAAGGTCCGTCGGTGTGAACATTAGTGTGTAAATAAAAAGTATCCATGACACCTGGAAATCAAGAGAGAGGGAGAAATGGGGTTTAACGTCCACTCGACACAGACTAGGTCATTTTGGGACCAACATATGGTTTAATTTTATTTCAATAATTCGCTTGCGCGTAGGTTGGACAGGCAACCCTACTCCTTGTCACGTCCAACTGGGGATTCGAAACCACGCCAGTTAAAAACAAATGACAGGCCTCATGATACAGTGCGCACGTGCTAACTATTAGGCCATCCAACCCCCCACCTGGAAATCAAAGGCGGGAAACATCACTATGCGGTCAAAATTGCAAACGTAGCCATATAAATCAAACATAGCTACACAAGGCTTGGAAATACCCCCTTTGTCTCCAAAAATTATATCCGAAATGAAAACTTGGATGTTGACCAAATTCGAAAACGATCCTTTATGCCCCCGAATTTAATCTGTATCGTTGTTAACTGCCTTTCAAAACAAGTATTATATCTCTGGAGCAGAAAAATCTAGAATGCTGAAAATCGACATCGACATAGTTCATAATCTCTTACACCAATGCATCACATCAATTTGAAAATAAATAGGGTTCATCCTCTACATTCTTATGCTCTCCATCAGATTTGAAAAGAATCCATTTTTATAAAAATCTGTAACATCATGTTTACAATGTTTTCAGAAAAAGGGCATAACTGAGTAACGGAAAGATGAATACCGATTGGGATCGGCTTCTCATGATCCCAATACTTCATACCAAATTGTTAAAAGAAAATCCGTTAAAGATTGTAGCCCCCGTCACTTTCACAAGGCTTTCGAGAAAAGAAAGTGGAGTGTGTGTGTGTGGGTGGGGGGGGGAGGCGCTGATTATTGATAGTGTAGCGTACCAACTGTAACCTTTATCGTGTTATCACAGTTATGGGGGAAAGAAGCATCAATCTGAATATCGATAGCGTTCGCCCAAAGCGTCACGCCAAATATGTGGGCGTCAACGTAGTAGGAAACACACTAATGTGGCTCTCCCCCGAGAGCCTCGAATTTATTCTTTTTCTTCTTCAGAAACAAAAATACCAGAACACCAGAAGTACCATCCAAGGAAGACCATCAGCGCCACCAACACCAAAAACTGTGAAATCACTTTTGTAAATTAATCTAATGTATTGTATGTATTTTTAATAAAACTAGGAAATATCGCGAACTAACTTTTCATCATCCTAGGTCAGTGCTTATGTGAAGACTTAACCTCTCCACAAATTCTTAAACCTAACCCTGGACCTAGCCCCAATGCTTAACCTAACTCTTACCTACAATCTGGCTTTAACATTATTTACATCTCAGTTACCTTGACTAAAATTGGGTTTGGCCTTAACAAATAGATCTAGACCAGAAACTTAACCGTTCCTGCTATTCCAACCCGTGAATACAGCAACTTCAATGTGGTCCAATATAGCCTACCTCAGGTGGCTGACCTGAATCCCGAACAACCATCAATCGTCGCGGGGTATGGGGGCCTCGCCCTCCCGGAGAAAATTTCGAGAATCTAACAGCCGCAAATGCGTTTTTTTTCTGCTATTCTAGCTCTTTGAGTTAAGCAACGCTAAAGTTGTCCAGTGTTTTTTTAAACCAAATTCCCACTCTATGCCGACCTGATTTCCAACCATTCAATCAGACTGTTGCAGCTGCATTCACAAATAACAATCGATGCCTGAAAAATGTCGCACAAAGTAGAGGGGCTCCAGACAAAATGTTTTAATCCGTAGTCAATTCAGTACAAAATCGTATTCAATTACAAGAAAAGCAAAATTAGTGTTTTATTTGGCTTTGGACACTTTATTTTGCCAACTAGATGAAATAATAAGGTTTTTTTTTCGCTTTACATGTCTTCCCGAAAAAAACAGATTGCCCAAAAGTTAGACGGGCAGCTGACCACTACCCCCTGGCTCGTGCGCTTATGGTGGGCGTATAAATAAAAACCAAGCCCAAAAACATAAATTTTCTATTGTTACACAAAAATGTAAAATGTATACATATGGAAAGGAGAGACGGAGGACTTGGGGGATGCTGGATTCACAGTCCAGAACGTCCCGAATTGACAGAATTGCAATCGAGTAACGCAGAATTCAGTCCTGTCACAGTTCTGTCAGTCCCGACCACGGAGGTGGTGAGTAGAATCGTGACGTAATTAATTACAACAAATATAATTCGGCTGCATGGTTGGTTGAGATATTTTTTTATGCAGTCGATGCATGCGTTGTAGCCTGAAATCCTCTTTTTCACTCGATTGTCACTTTTTGGGGATTGAGAGAATTCTATAAACGGGGAGCTATTCCAGTTTTACTATACACCTTAGGCCCGTTTCCAGGTACGCGTTTTCGCGGCGTTGTCTAATGCAAATGTAATAAGACCGTTTCTAACGGTTGTCTATAGTCTCGAACAATGCAAAATATATCCAACACATTAATGCGGAAGTAATTAAAAATGGTTGATTCACACACGGCAAATAGGATAAATCTAATTGTTAAGGCCATCTCAATGTTTGTCAAGGTCGTTAAGATGTAAATAAGGTTAGGGCACGAGATTGTTGGTGAGATTGGATGTTAGGTCCAGGGTTAGAATAAGAATTAGGGTGAGGGTTAACCTACAAATGCATGGGCCGAGGGTGTTAGAACTATCTTAGCTGGGTGGGGTAGGGATCAGCGCTAGCCCTGTTTACAGGGCCTATGACGACAAATTGAGCTAGCACTAACCACGGCAAATATAAACGTGTAAACTTGACTAACCAGGCGCAAACGACTGTCATACGACAGATCAAGTATTTCTCCGAAATATAACCGACTAGAAATTACAATAAAAAATTTAAAATTGAATGTAAATCAGGGGCCTGTTTCACGAAATCTTAACTAAAGATAAAATCAAAATTTTAGCAGATACTTCAATTTTGATTGGCTAAGCACTAAACAAATCTAATATCATCCAATCAAATTACTAAAATTTGGATTTTATCTTAGTTAAAAATTCGTGAAACAGGCCCCTGTTCATATACATTTATATTACATTAATAGGTGTTTTAACCCATTTTCGTTCATTTCAAAGTCCCAAAGAACAGTGCTATAGTATTTATCTGACTTCTGCCGTTACAGAGTTACAATAATTTGATTATAAGTGTGCCCTGTAAGTGTACATGTAAGTGTGAACTATAAGCCCTTGATTTCTTACATAAAATAAAGAATTGAAAGTTAAAGTATCTACGTATGGAAAATTAAGATGTCATCCAATTTGGTTACTTACAAAATGCCAAAATTATTTTTGGATCCTACTTTATTCTGATTTTAAAAAAAAAGTACTTTATTCCGATTAAAAAAAAAAATCAAAAAAAAAAATCCTGCGCAATCTATAATTAAAATAAATAACATAGTGATTTTGTTTTACCTGTGATGCTTCGTTCTTCTATCGGCAAACTCGGCGAACGTGATATAGATGATAAATGTTCACTATTCGTGGAAAAAGTTTGTAAGTTTTTTAAATGTCTTTGAATACTGGCCAAGGTGGCATCCCCGGCACTACAGAGTCCCGTAACGAATGTCAACCACCAAACGGCACTCTGCACGAGCTTCATGGCAATGTTTCCCTACTGCACTGAAAGACTAGGCGAACTTCT
Organism: Patella vulgata; assembly: GCF_932274485.2. Lineage (NCBI taxonomy): Eukaryota > Metazoa > Mollusca > Gastropoda > Patellidae > Patella > Patella vulgata. Next base: position 12,986,749 of record NC_065880.2, on the reverse strand, counting down.
TATAATAGAGTCCCAAACAATTCAAAATATGTTAATGTCCGCCATCCTTTCTGCTCTTCTTATATATACACACACATACGAACACACGTAAGTCGGTAAATTAAAGATAAGAAAACAAGGAGGATTTAATAGATGTACGTAGTCACATGGTGGGCTTCCTTTTAAGATGTCTGCCCGTATGTCATTAACTATAAAGGCAGTGGTAATGCAAAATCTAATAAACGGTAATACTTCGCTGAATGAAAATGACAAGGCCCACGCTCTATCATACACAAGTTTCGCGATAGATCTTTAAGATTAGCCAAACTATATACAGGCATCTGATATTAAAGACTAATGTCACTAGTTGCAGGTAGTTGAGTGAAAATGTGTTAAAATCGGATCAATGTCGAGTTTATTATAAAGGTATTTTGTAACTACTATAGTCGTAACAGACCTGCACACTACCATGATGATACGTATCACGAAAACCACACAATCAATCAATGTTTAGACTTAGTTAATGGGTGACATTTTATAGCTTTGGATTAAACATGCGTTATGCAAGAGCCAAATCTGCCTTTTGCGGGTTTTTCTTTAGGTCTGAAATGTTATACAAACTATTAATTAGACATTTATTAACACGAAAAGACCTTAATCAACTCTCGACGCCATCTTATGCGTCGGATTATCACTGGATTTGAATCCGATCTGCTGCTCAACGCTCATTGATGATTAAATCCAAAAATGGACAATCGAGACTATGTTTTTTTTTATCGTACCGACTTAAGTAATGATATCTAGATTTAACTACTATAGTGAGAACTAACTGGGGCCTGTTTCACGAAATTTTAACTAAGATAAAAATCCAAATTTTAGTAATTTGATTGTATAATATTAGATTGATTTTAGTGCTTAGCCAATCAAAATTGAAGTATCTACTAAAATCTGGATTTTATCTTTAGTTAAGATTTCGAGAAACAGGGCCCAACTCTTTATCTAATCTTCCATAATGCCCCTGAGAGAGAGAGAGAGAGAGAGAGGGAGAGAGAGAGAGGATTTAACGTCCATTCGACACAAACTAGGTCATTTCAGGACTAACACATGGTTCAATTTATTTCAACAATGCCAGTTGACTCAATGACAGACCTTATGATACAGCGCGCACGTGCTAACCATTGGGCCATCCATCCCCACCACACCAGGTAAATATGGATATAACTACATCTGTCATTTAATAACAATGTTTCGTTTGTTGTTGTTAATTGTGGGTTATTCTACGTTACGGAACGCCCTGTCATTTAATAACGCCGTTTCTTTTGTTGTTGTTAATTGTTGGTTATTATATACGTTACGAAACGTCCTTATTACAACATAGAAAAGTAATTAGTTATATATCTATCATATCTTGATGAAGAAGTCGCGGTGGCTCAGTGAGCAAACCATGGGCTCGCTAACTCGAGGTCTCGTATCTGGATTTTCCAACGTGGTCCCGCCTTGTCAGTGGTGTAGGATGGAGGGCCTGACAAGGAACAACGTACATGTATAATCGTTCCGAAGAGACGAACCGAGACCCCGTGTACCTTGACAATAGAATAGGCCGTATATAGTTCCGCTTACCGTGCAAAATTTCCCGCATTTGCCCATCTTCAGTAGCCAAGTCGGAGCAGAAAAGTAGGACGTTAAACTTCATTTCATTTCATACTGATTAAATTTTGACCTGTCATAGCCAAACAACAAACTGCGAGAAATTGTATGGTAAGTCTGTTTTACAGGCACAGGTATTTGGTTTTGTTACCCGATGTTCTACCTGTATATATTTGATTATTTTTATATTTGTTAAAGGCTCAATACCACTCTTGTTGTAACTGAATAATATGTCCCAATCTTTATTCTTGTCAACAAATGGCACAATTTTACAATATTCCAATTAATTGATGATACAAATTTCATCTTAACACACCTAATTTAAAAAATTGGAAAAATTCAACTAAATGATTTGAAAAGCCTGACGTAAAGCTTTTCAAATGTGACTTGGATTTAAAAATATTTTTGACCCCTCTGGACAAGTAAAATAAGATTTAATGGATAATTTACACAACAGGTAAGACACTAACATATCTAGTACTTAGAATAAGGCTATTTTTTTTATTTTCTGGAGCTGTCAAGCCAGCAAGAGTGTTATTGTCCCTTTAAAGATACATTTGTTAAGAGTTTTATAAAGAGTTGGCCATTCTTGCTATAATAATTCAAAAATAGATGATAAAAAAAGAAAATGATGAAAATTTCAGTCAAATTACTTTGTTCTGAACGGAATTGTCACTGTCAGAAGTTTGGACTAGAAATAGGCATCAATTGTGTCTTCACCGTCTATGAGAATCAGCGATCGTTTTAATGGACAAACGATAACTCCATCCAAATATTCTCGATTATCAAGTAACATGATTAATGACTATGGTAGCCTCGCTTGGTAGGCTTTTCATCACCAGTTTCCGGTTGTGACATCAGCGAGTAACGGTAAACGTTAGCTTGGTCCGCCATTTATTGATTTAATTTTAAATGGACGAGGCTGTTTAAATCCAAACCGTATCCAAGCCATCCGTGGGTCTACAGAGTTGATTTTAAGCTTGTCATGTAAATAAAGGTCTAATTAATAATTTCTATAACATCTGAAGCCTAAATAAAGACTTGCAATAGGCAGATTTAGCTCTTGCATAATGTATGTTTTGTATACATAGCTGTCTAATGATGAGAATTATTTTTGAATAAATTGTTATATTATAAAATATTATGCATAGCTGTCTATTTATGTGACTTGTTAATACACGTGTGATATTGGTGTATATGAGGTTTACCACCGATTGTTATAGAGAAATGAAATAAAATGGGGTTTAACGTCCTACTGTTCTGCTCCTAACTGGGCTAATGAATACGGGCATACGCCATACAGTGTGTCATGAGGGAAATTTTGCCCGGGCAGCGGCGCTACGGCCTACTCTTATATCAAATTCAACTGCCAAGGGATCTTTTACGTGCACGCCAATGTGTACACGGGACCTCGGTTTTTCGTCCCACCCGAACGACTAGACAGCTGTCCTTGTCAGGCCCTCCATCCTGCATCACTGACAAGGGATTACCACGCCGGAAAATCTGAATGAACTTTCTCGGCCGATGCAGGGATCGAACACCCGACCTCCAGGCTAGCGAGCCAGCGTCTTACCCACTTAGCCACGTCAGAGAAAGGAGGTTTAACGTCTCGGGACTAACATATGGTTCAATTTTATTGTAAAAATTCAATAATTATGCGTAGGGGTCTTTAGCTGTGGGAGGAAACCGGAGGACCCGAAGAAAACCCACGAGGTCGGACATGCGACCCTACTCCTTGTCACGTATAACAGGGAATCGAAACCTTATGATACAACGCGCATGCACTAACCATTCGATTGTCAAGCACCGTTGCTACGATAATAAACAATCTACGCTATATACAACTTCAAACACTGATAACTTCATTCAAAATCAAGGAATTTGAATTATATTTTCAATATGTTCATTTTTTACTTTTTAACTCTTATAACAAGAACGGCCAGCCCTTCGTCTAAATTTTATATTATTCATCTCTAAATCCTTAAAGGACAATATCGGTGCCAGTCATTATCATATATGTGATAGAACTGGTTACACACGTTCCAAATATTATTTTATCACAGAGATCATTGCTACGATAGATGTGGAATCAATGTTTCAACAATTGGAAGTGACGAACGCAAAAGGAAAACACGAGTTATCCCTCTATATGACTGATTGAAGTGACGGGTGATAACATGTACATGGGCGAATTTCTGCCCACTAATAATTCCTTCGAAGACCAAAAGTTGTTGTGTGAGACTGTGGAAAGATATCTGACAATTCATAAAAAAAATGACTGTCACTAGATAAGAGAACATGAAAGAAAAATAGAAAAAGTCCGTGCATTACCTTGTTTTTATAAGGATAGAATGAATAAACACGCGTGAATGTACGGACTGTTTCTATTTTATTCGTGTTATCTTATCTAATGACATTCAATTACTTTTTTGAATTGTCAGATATACTCTTACAGTCTCATATAACAACATTTGGTCATCGAAGGCATTATTAGTGAGCAGAAATTCGCCAATGTATCTGTTATCACTCGTCACTTCAGTCAGTTATATAGAGCGATAACTCGTGTTTTCCTTTTGCGTTCGTTATTTCCGATCGTTGCAGCATTGATTATGCCTCTATCGTAGCAATGATCTCTGTGATAAAATAATATTTGGAACGTGTTTAACCAGTTCTATCACATATGTGATAATGACTGGCAACAATATTGTCCTTTAAATGTGTTTTTTGAGGCTACGGCGCATGACCATTATATATCAACAATTCTGTGTCATAATCTATATAAAAGTAATCATGTACCACATTATGATATCAGCAATTCTATGTCATAATCTATATAAAAGTACATGTATGTATCACATTATGATATCAAGGTTACGGTGCACGACCTTCTTATTTCAACAATCTAATATCATTATCTATATCAAAATATGTACCATATTAAAAATCAATTTGATCAGACTCTCTGATGAATTATTTTTTAAAATAGCATTTACCTACATTAGCCCTGTCTTTGTCTAGAAATGACAGATTACAGACAAATACGGCGCGAGACTCAATAATTAAGGACACATCAATATACTATAATATACGGTGGTCTATCGGTGCCATTCGTAAATTTATGCCCTTTTCTAGTAATTTACCTCATATGAAAAAAGATTCACACTGTGAGTGTTTCTCAACGAAAACTATGGTAAATCAACAAAAAAACCCATAAAATACATTTTCTCGTCGGTGGAAACCTTTTCTCCGCAGTAGTTAATCTTCTGTCTGCTGTAGAAACCTTCTATCGGAGGTAGAAACCAGGAACGGAGAAAAGGTATTTCATGTTTTTGGGGGGGTTTTTTTGGTTTTTTTTGATTCACAATAGTTTTCATTGCGAAACATTCGTTCATATTGCATAGCGAATATTTTTCATATGAGGTAAATTACTAGAAAAGGGTATATTAAACATACATTATGCAAGAGCTAGATCTGCTTATTGCAGGTCTTTTTTATGCCTGAAATGTTTTCTAAATGATAAATTAGATATTAATTAACTTATCCAGACCATAATCAAGGTCAACGCTACCTTGCGATATTTATTGGATTAGGATCCGATTTGCTGTTAAACTTTCATTCATGATTTAATCATCAAATGGATAATCGAGACTATGTTTTTTTTATCGTGATGACTTAAGTAATGATGATCGAGGCTAGACCAAAACTTCAATCGCTAATATCTCGGTTCAGAGTGGATCAATTTGACTGAAATTTTCAGCAAATTCCCTTTACAATATCTAGTTTTTAACTATTATAGTGAGAACTGTCAGCTCTTTATCTAATCTTCCATAATGTATCTTTAAATCACCGAATGACACCGGCACCGATAGACCACCGTAATAATTATACAGGCAAAATTCTACTGATTAAAAATATTGTAATAATGTATATGAAATACATATCAATGGTTATGGTACGATCGTGACTATCAATTTGTTTTATAAGCAGGGGTTATAGTATACATGATACATCTATTAAGTCTTAACCTTTGAAACAGTATCAAGATCGCATCATTACTGATGCTAAAAATGGAATTAATGAACATATTCTGTACAGTATATAGACTAATATGAATGGTTATAACTCAATATTTTCCACAATATAAGAAATTAAAAATATGAATTAGAATTAAATATTGGTCCATTTCAATCAATATTAATGTTGTTATCTTGACGTGAAAATATAGGATTCTAATATCAAATATTTAAGACACCAGAAACATTTTAAAATCAATACACGAGTCGTGTACCCTGTGGTTTGATGTGCCATTTGTAACCAACAAAGAAAAACATATCCTTTAAGACAATGTAGAAGAATTTAGTAATGGCTGATTCACAAACAAAAAAATTAAAATTAAAAAAAACGTGTACAATGGACTACGTTCAATTGGACTGTTCATGTAGTCCACTGAACCAAATTGACCAGAAATTACAATAAATATTTTAAAAATTGAATATAAAGCACTTTATATACATTCATATAACATTAATATGTGCTTTTAGACCCATTTATGATTTAAATTTAACAGACGTTAATGACGGAACGAGAATATTTCCCCCCGGTGTCGTGCAGCACAATTGTCATTCTTGTGTTTTAAAATAATAATTATTTGCAAGTTAAACATACATTATGCAAGAGCTAAATCTGCCTATTGCAAGTCTTTATTAAGGTTTCAGATGTTATAGAAATTATTAATTAGACCTTTATTTACATGACAAGCTTAAAATCAACTCTGTAGACCCTAGGATGGCTTGGATACGGTTTGGATTTAAACAGCCTCGTCCATTTAAAATTAAATCAATAAATGGCGGACCAAGCTAACGTTTACCGTTACTCGCTGATGTCACAACCGGAAACTGGTGATGAAAAGCCTACCAAGCGAGGCTACCATAGCCATTAATCATGTTACTTGATAATCGAGAATATGTGGGTGGAGTTATCGTCTGTCAATTAAACGATCGCCAATTCTCATAGACGGTCCAGACACAATTGATGCCTATTTCTAGTCCAAACTTCCAAGTGACAACTCCGTTCAGAACAAAGTAATTTGGCTGAAATTTTCAACATTTTCTTTTTTTATCATCTATTTTTGAATTATTATAGCAAGAATGGCCAACTCTTTATGAAACTCTTTAATCCAGGTAGTATTTGGTGGCATGGGTGTTGTATCAGAATGTTTGTGGTGTGCTTATTTAAATAGCTTTCAGAGATTCCAAAGTTTCCATCAAAAAAGTATTTAAGGGCAAGAGAGAGAGAGAGAAATGGGGTTTAACGTCCACTCGACACAAACTAGGTCATTTCGGGACTAACATATGGTTTAATTTTATTTCAATAATTCGCTTGCGCGTAGGGGTCTTTAGCAGTGGGAGGAAACCGGAGGACCCGGAGAAAACCCACGAGATTGGACAGGCGATCCTACTCCTTGTCACGTACAACCGGGGGTCGTGATATGTAATTTCAACTCAACATTAAAGTAAAGATGCGTCATTGGCATTTTTCACTAATATGTACTTTGATTGATTGAGTATTTAAAAGTTAATTAAGAAAACACTATGAAAATACCAACCCTTGATAATGTTCCGGCTTGGATTCGATCGGATTTTAAAAAAGGCCTATCAATAAATCATCGTGGACAATAAAATGGCGGTGAGCTCTAGCATAGATCGATGAAATTTCATTTCCACCTATCTTTGTAAATATCCAAACCTCCCACTGGCTATTCTTTTAAACCGGAATAACCAATCTTTGTGTTTGTAAGATGTGTTTTGCAAACATGAAATATTCCGACGGGCTTATTTTTTTTCCAGATAAGCTTCAAACAAATAATTTTAATATAATCACGATTGCTACTTTCTTTTACATCATACAATTTCCCATTAAAGATGACATATCGTCGGTGATACGGGAAAAGTCATTTTTCATGATTTTGAGAAAACCACTCACACAAAAAAAACCATTAGTATAATTGCATTCTTAGCTGAGATAATATTTAACAGAAAATTAAAGATGCATTATGCAAGAGCTAAATCTGCCTATTGCCGGTCTTTCTTTAGGCCTTAAATGTTATTTAAATTATTAATTAGACATTAATTAACTTATCTAGACCATAATCAACTCTCGATGGCAACGCTAGGCTGCGATGTTTATTGGATTATTTTCCGATTTGCTGTTCGACTTTCATTTTTTTATCCTACCGACTTGAGTAATGATTATCGAGGCTAGGCCGAAAAAATTCAACCGCTAAAATCTCGGTTCATAGTGGATCAATTTGACTGACATTTTCAGCAAATTCCCTTTACAATATTTAGTTTGTAACTATAATAGTGAGAACTGAAAACTCTTTATCTAATCTCCCATAATGTATCTTTAACTCGAAATAATGTAAATAACTGGGTATTTATTGTACTTACGGGGTTTCCAGTTTAAAAATATGGACACAGATGCTGATTTATGTGTTTATCCTGCATAATTACACATAACTAAACCATAGGGAATTTATTTCATACTGTAGTCATCATAGAAAACCTCGTAAGTTGTTTTCAAATTGAAATTGTGGATAAATGAAATGAAATGGGGTTTAACGTCCTACCGTTCTGCTCCTAACCTGGGCTAATGAAGACGGGCATACGCCACACAGTGTGCTATGAGGGAAATTTTGCCCGGGCAGCGGCGCTACGGCCTACTCTTATATCGAATTCCAACTGCCAAGGGATCTTTTACGTGCACGCCAATGTGTATACGGGACCTCGGTTTTTCGTCCCATCCGAACGACTAAACAGCTATCCCTGTCAGGCGCTCCATCCTGCATCACTGACAAGGGGATGAACTTTCTCGGCCAATGCAGGGATCGAACACCCGACCTCCAGGCTAGCGAGCCAGCGTCTTACTCACTTAGCCACGTGATCCCCGAAATTGTGGATAAACTAACTATACTAAACTATGGATAAACTAAACTAAGCTAGCCAATGACATTGACAGGTGGACAATTAAACACAGAATATGAATCCCAAATAAAATCTTTTTCGATAGTAGACTTACGAGGTTTTTCCATGTCACCAACGATATGCAAAACCTAAATCTTCCTATTGGCATTCCATTTCTTTTCTTTTCTGGTTTCAAAATATTATCCAAAATATTATTTAGACATTTATTCACATGACACGCCCATAATCAACTCTCTGTCATCGGATTGTTTCAAATATTGAATGGATTAGACCCACTAAAGTTATAATGGACGTGACTCAATAAAAGGGTTGACGATCGAGACTTATCAACCCTTTTATTGAGTCACGTCCATAATAACGTTAGTGGGTCTAATCTATTCAATATTTTAAACAATCCGATGACAGAGCTGTTGATTATGGGCGTGTCATGTGAATAAATGATCTAGACTTATCAGGGCAAAGCTTATTTCTTGTCAAAATTTAAAACAATTATAACTTGGCTGAGTAATTTGACAGATATTTTCTATATATCGATGGCTTGGAACACACCTGTACTATGTCCATTTTTAAGGTTTTAAGATTTCAATAAGCTATAAAAAAGTAAGTTATCAGTGGATGTATCTGGTTTCAGGAAAGATTATTGCTTGAATCAATTCAAATAGGCTGATAGAGACGCACTTCAACTTAAGCACAGCATACAGCTGATTTTTGGATAAATGTGATCCACAATGACTTATGTCCGTACTTTTTTGTCAGAATAATTGCACAAAAGACTTATGTCCGGACATGGACTATGTGTGTTCTAAAGAAATATGTGGGTAGTGCACAACAAATGACTTATGTCCGTACTTTTTTGTTCAAATTGATGTACAAATGACTTATGTCCGCACTTTTTTGCCAGAATAAATGCACAAAAGACTTATGTCCGGACATGGACTATGTGTGCTCTAAAGAAATATGTGGGTAGTACATAACACTTATGGTTATTGTGCCTTTTCGACAGCTTTAAATTGTCAGGGGACTTGTATCTTTTTACACAACAAGCGCCCTGGAATAAGGATTTTTAATATCTAAAAATCTTATTTTCACCAAAAATGGACATAGTACAGTTGTGCTCTAAGCCATCGATATATTCATTTTTCATTATTTTTTTTTTTAACAAGAACGACCGGTCAAATCTTCATGTAGTGTAGGCCATCGAAACAACTAAACGAAATATAGATCTGTATTTTAACCAGATTGCTGGACATGAACTTAATGTATTGCTGTTCGGTTTTTAATAGAATGTCGTTTTAATGGTTAGCTAAATCAATTTAAGAGAAAATTAAATAGTATTTAAAAGGGTTGAACTCGGTCAATACGATTTATCATTCGACATTTTACACTCGTTAGCACGTCAGAGACAACATTTGAAAATGGACATCGATAATGTTCAAAATCGAAGATTGGCACAAATGAAAAGTTTCCGCCTACTGTATTTCACGCACACCACAGACAAATGACACCACTTTTAGTGCGAGCTACCTGTAAGTGTGACCCGATGAAACGACACTATATTTAGTTTAATAGTCCAGAAATACTTATTATTTCTGATATAAATAAAAACCGATAGATTCGAGGAGTTACCCCATGATCATCTGCATGGCAAATAAATCAGTACCGTCTTATTTATTAAATTGCTTTAAAAAAATATTAAGATATAGGCCTACATAATGTTATTTAAAGTGTGACCCGATGAGACGAGAGTATAATTAGATAGATAACTGTTAATTCCATCCAACTGCTTAATAGTTATAAAATACTTATAATTTCTGATATAAAAAGAAACCGACAGATTCGCGGAGTAACCCCAAGAGCATCTGCATGGCAAATAAATCAATACAGTCTTATTTTTTAAGTTGCTTTGAAATAAATATTACAAAGACATAGGCCTTTATCTGGGATGTCAAACATGCATAAAAAAACCCCGGCCCACTCAGTATTTAAAAAATCAATTAGGTCGAAAAGTAGTTAGTAAGTATAGCATTATATAATTTTTAAATGATTCAGTTGAATATTGATTTGTAGGCCTCATTTTGGCTTGATTGAATGTGTAAGAGACTCCGGCAAACAGGCTCATTTTCCCGAGAAACAAACGGCCCACTCGGCAAAATAAAAAAAAAATCGACACATTTATCTATCTGTTGTGCGCCCCTGCTCACTAAGTATACAGGATTAGCACCTAGTCACTACTGAAATATAATTCTTGTTAATTACTGAGACCCCGGAAACAATTATGATCACTGCAAAATCAATAGATGTCATGTGAAACAAGTCTGTAAACTTAAGTCGACCAGGCAAAGCTTTAATCGTCAGGCCAAAATGGTCGCCGCTAAGGTTAGGGTTCCCTATAAAAATTATCATACACGCCCCCCCATGTTGGACTCAACTTTTGTCCAAATTACCTAGCTCTGACCAACCGTCAGGAGTTTTGAAAATTTGTCGATGACCGTGAACTTTGACTAAAATGGATTGGTAGGCTTAACATAACTTTGACTCCCCACATATAAACCAATATCTATCTCCGCCATATCCTTATGTGTTTCAAGCGTAAAGTCAGATAAAGCAGCAATTAAAGATACATTAGGTAAGAGTTTAATAAAGAGTTGACCATTATTGCTATAAGTTACGGAGAGTCAGTGGAGATTAAAGGGACCATACCGATTTCAACAGAGTCTCTGAAATAAAAGTCTGTGTATGTACGAAATTTAAGCGCCAAAATATAGAGGAATGGTGTATTTACCTTATCTCAAAATTTCAGCTCAAAATATTGAGTCGTTTGGACGTGAACTCTAAAACCGCTTATCCGGACACGTAACCTTTTTAAGATTTCGGATCAATTTTTTCGTTGGGTTACCTGATAATCTATTGCCATTGTCTATACAGCTCATGCCGTGGGTCATGAGCTGTACTTGATAACGAAGGGTAAATAAAAGTCTGGTTTTATCCAGACACTGTAATAATACCACTTGGGACACCGTTCTCCATTTCCAGATGAAGACTGGCGGGTTTAAGTTGTTTGAAAGCGTATCACGTATGTTGAGTTAGTTGCTCGCAGTCAAGATTGGCCCTTTAAACCATATATGGTCATGTTTAGAAAAACGAGATGAGACTAGCACGTGAATTTTGTAGTTTGTCCAATGATTTATTCGGAACGCATGACAGCAGTGAATTAAATTTATTAGAGACTAAGTTCAAGGATTTATCGGAATTCGTTTCAACCAAACAGAGTGTGTGGGAGACTTGGTGATCCTATCTGTAGTTCTTTAACTTTCATCGCCCCAGTATCTTGATTTGTCCTACTATCTTTTCAATATTCGACGTACATCAGTATATTTCGCGTATGACTGTGAACTCAAGTAAGAAATGAAATGAAATGGGGTTTAACGTCCTACTGTTCTGCTCCTGTACTGGGCTAATGAAGACTGGCATACGCCATACAGTGTGCTATGAGGGAAGTTTGCCCGGGCAGCGGCACTATCGCCTACTCTTATATCGAATTCCAACTGCCAAGGGATCTTTTACGTGAATTCCAATGTATACACGGGACCTCGGTTTTTGGTCTCATCCGAGGGACTCGACAACTGTCCTTGTCAGGCCCTCCGTTTTGCACCACTGACAAGAGGAAACCACGTCGGAAAATCCAGATGAACTTTCTGGGCCAATGCAGGGATCGAACACCCGACCTCCAGGCTAGCGAGCCAGCGTTTTAACCACCTAGCCACCGTGGCTCCCAACTCAAGTAAGAGGACGTTTTGATCGTTGAAATGTATCTATTTTTATTACTTGTATTTTGAAAATTACATTTTTCTTTTCTGATTAATGAAATATTTCCATTAAATAAAATAGGAAAACATAGTAGACGTGGGCTGTATATCCAGTGGGAGCTCTAAAAGTAATTACTTTATGATTTACTCTAAGAAAATATGACAGAACGCCAAAATCCATTGAAATAGACTTACTTAAAGACTATCTTTTTATTAACTATATTAATATATTTTAGTGAATACAATTCTGTAATTCTTTGTGAAGGACACTTAGAAACCTCAATCCCTTTCTTGTACAAATGCTCCGACTGGGCTAATGAAGACGGGCAAACGCCATACAGTGTGGAATGTGGGAAATTTTGCCCGGATAGCGGCGATATCGAATTCCAACTGCCAAGGGATCTTTTACATGTACGCCAATGTGTACACGGGACCTCGGGTTTTCGTCCCAGCCAAACGACTAGACAGCTGTCCTTCCTGCACTACTGACAAGGGAAAACCACGCCGGAAAATCCCGATGAACCTTCTCGGCTAAAACCCGGAGCAAACCCGCAACATCCAGGTTAGCGAGCCAGCGTCTTACTCACTTAGCCACTGTGACTCCTTTCCCATTTACCAGTTCGGAGCAGAACAGTAGGACGCTAATCCCCATTTCATTTTATTTCATGTTGACTTAAAGAGCACATTAAATGGCAAAACAAAATTTTATGTACTTATAGTCAGTGGTTACTATATACACTTTATGGCATATTCACACCAATTTGATTAAAAGTAACTGAGCTATTTTCACTGAAAGTCGCAAATATAGACCTCCCGTAAAAACGACTTGGCCAATTATCGAATACAATCTTATCCCTCAAATGCCAGTGACGTCACAGTGACCGAATGCATATTAGAAATGTTCATTCCTTCGTTACCATATACACAGAGTAAACGTAATAATGCCGCATGTGTTGGATTGATTTAATTAAATTATTTACAATTAATGGGTAGAAAATTGGTAAAACACACAATAACAAAAATGCGTGTATATCAAAAGTCACCTTAAAATTGGTAAAAATACAAAAAAAGTCCTCATATATCAAAGAGTGGATTGCGTGAGATACATACGGATAAAACATGTGTACTCGTTAACGATTGACTGATTCCTTAATCCCCCACTATGATGAAACAATTAACTACGGAGCGAGACAAATTAGCATAGGTTAAACCAGTGATTATACTGGAGTAAGCCCACAATACACCTTCAATAATAGGCTTCCGATTAAAACAAGATGTGTATGAAATTGGTATTGATGCCGCTATAATATATTAACTGAAATGAAGCCAATATAAATAATTAATTATGTCGGCTTTCACGAAATAATACTAGTAATCATCCCATGAATTTAGTTCATCAACATTTGTATTATTCACAGCTAAATACAAAGTAAAATTAAGACTATTTATTAAAGGTTTGGCGGAGATATGGTGCTGTTAATGTAATACAAACAATTCAACAATACAATTGATATATTTCAATTTACTTCAATCAAGTTCAATTCATTTCAATTCAATTGATTTCAGTTCAGTTAAATTCAGTTAATTTCAATCAAGTTCAATTCATTCGAACCGAGAACAACGCGATTGAATTTCCGTCTAGTCTTGATCATCATTACTAAAGTCAGTACGATAAACATCATAGTCTCGATTGTCCATTTAATCTTTAAATCGTGAAGGAAAGTTATGCAGTAAATAGGCTCACAATCCACTAAATATCGCAGGCTAGTGATGCCATCTAGAGTTGATTACGGTCTGGATAGGTTAATTAATGTCTAATTAATAATTTAGATAACATTTCAGGCCTAAAGAAAGACATACAATAGACAGATTTAGCTCTTGCATAATGTATGTTTAAGTCAAGATCACTTCCATTCAATTTACTTTCGTTACTTTATCATTGTATAAAAGTATATTAAATAAAATTCAAAACTTGAAATTTCAATAAACAACAAATTCAATTTAAATACGTAAGTCAATTCATTAACCATTATGACTATCATGACTAATTACTAGTAATTACTAGAAATTGCAGTGAAATTCCAAAGCGGTCTGAATTGTATTAAGGAATATATAATTGCCAATGTCAAAGAGGTTAATTTTATCATCTCTATATAAATTTTCAAATTTGAATTTTATATCGGGATAATGAATGCAGACCCCTCCCGTCCGTAAAACTTGCATAGAAGCACAACTATTTAGATGTGATGTTTGTCGGATAAATGCTATAGCGTTTATTTCATGTTTTCTTTGTAAGATATATGACCAGATTAGCCGTGTATTTGGTAGGATAAATGTATTATATTTTAGGGTAGTTTCGATAATTTCCAAAACCTGTTATAATTTTATGGCCAATGTCATTCCCGGCGCAATGAATCAGAAGCATGTCAGGATGGTCTTAAATGCTGGTATAAGATAGTCAATCTTACGTTAAAGTTGCAAGAATTGTTGTCCTCTGTAACCTTACCATCAAATGGAAGCATGTCTGCGTTGTAAACCAAGATGGGAACTCCCTGGTCTACTACCAGCATGACATGTTGCACACTTAATGACTGTTGGCTCAATACAACAATCTCTAGCGGGTTGTGTTTCTGAAAATAATTGGGTATTTATTGTACTTACGGCGGTTCCAGTTTAAAAATATGGACACAAATGCTGATTTATGGATTTATACTGCATAATCACACATAACTAAACCATAGGGAATTTATTTCATACTGTAGTCATCATAGAAAACTTCGTAAGTTGTTTTCAAATTGAAATTGAACATAAACCATACACGATAAAAGCTAGCCCAACAAAATCAATTTAAAAACCTAAGTCAATTCATTAACCATTATGTTTACTTAATTTCACTAATGACTGCCTGTATGACTTGACCCGAACAATCTGAGATCGCAAGTCTGTCGCA
This sequence comes from Patella vulgata, assembly GCF_932274485.2. Classification (NCBI taxonomy): domain Eukaryota; kingdom Metazoa; phylum Mollusca; class Gastropoda; family Patellidae; genus Patella; species Patella vulgata. Next base: position 12,971,384 of record NC_065880.2, on the reverse strand, counting down.
AATTGTCATATCTTGAATTTGTGATCGTTATTGACAAATGATGCAGATATATATACATTTGTTTGTGGGTGGGAGGGGGGCTCCACAAATTCAAGAGTCCGCAACCATACCTCCATATAACTGATACAAGTTATCTTGAACTCAAGTATAGAAGACCATTATGACTAATTACTAGTAAGATGGGGAATATACTGAGCCAAAATTGCAGTGATATTCCAAGGCGGCTTGAATTGTATTAAGGAATATATCATTGCCAATGTCAGAGAGGTTAATTTTATCATCTCTATATTGAATTTTATATCGGGGTAATGACTGTAGGCCCTTCCCGTCAATAAAATTTGCATGGAAGCACAACTATTTAGATGTGATGTTTGTCGGATAAAAGCTCTAGCGCTTGTTTCATGTTTTCTTGGTAAGATCTGTGATCAGATTAGCCGTGTATTTGGTTGGATAAATACAATATATGTTAGGATAGTTTCTATAAATTTCCAAAACTGGTTATAATTTTATATGGCCCCGCGCAGTGAATTAGAAGCATGTCAGGCGGATCTTAAATGCTGGTAAGTAGTCAATCTTACGTTTCAGTTGCAAGAATTGTCGTCTTCTGTAACCTTGTCACCAAATAGAAGCATGTCTGCGTTGTAAACCAATATGAGAACTCCCTAATCTACTACGAACATGACATGTTGCCCACTTAATGACTGATGACCCAATATACCAATCTCTAGCGGGTTGTGTTTCTAAAAATAGTTCAAGTAAATTAGTTAAAATAGTTTATTTCCAATGTATGTTTGATAAACTGAAGCTGTTATATCCCTGCAAGTTTGATTGTTTCGTAGGAATAACTTGCCATTGTTGCAGACGTAGCAGCACCTATTCGTAATGAATGAGACCTACTTTAATTAACATTGCCCAAAACTGAAATCGTATCAGATACTTCCACGACAATGACAACATAATGAACCTTGTATGGGCGGTCTGACTTTCAGAAACTGGTCCATGTTAACAACTCGGCATATGCTCCCGCCAGTCTGCTGAATTTTTACTATGGATTCCCGACCAAATTAATCAGTCTTGGAATAACGCAACTGATCTGTAATGGTTATAGTATTATTATTGGTAGATGGAAGAGTTATGTCCCTTATATTTATAAATTGGCAGGTACCACCCTTAGATAAAGTCAGCTCCTCCACACGAATGTATCCGTAGAAGGCTAAAGTATATACTGCACAGGACAACTTGACTTCGAGATCATTGCTACATACCAGTGGTAAAGCAGATATGATTTGTTTTAATAAATCAAACGTTATGGGTATAGGCGGGTATTGGTTTTATGTTGGATTCATTTCATACCAATTAATAATTTACTAATTATAAAGGTTTTGGTGGTATCTATCAGTGTCAAAATTCTACAGTTATAACTGATAGCAGCCAGATACAAATATGCAATGGAAAATGCTAATCCTTTCAGGGATATATGGGCAATGAAGGTGACAATGTGATCTAAGGAAGGAGGCTAAATGGGTCCGTATTTGTACATTGTGCTGAAATTTGGAAAGCGTCAAGAAGATCAGTCTTTTATGTTAAAGCAGTATTTCTTGAAAGGGCAGCTGTTAGTAATCTGCCATCTTCATTCTCGATATGGAAAGTATTGGGTATGTTCTCTGGTTGCAGTTTGGCATTTAGAGCTTCTTTCCGAAACCGTGTCTAGTCCTGTCTTGAAATTGGATCATCTAGTGTTATACTAGTAGCTTCATATATTACACGCTTTGAAATTAATATTAAATTGCAATATTTTGAGAATGAATGTTCTCAAAATATACATGACCACTTTTAGAGTTTGATGTTTGATAATTAAGAATCGAAACTAGAGCATGATTACCAATATTAAATATAACTTTTCTACTAGAAAGTCGAGAACCCCAAATAGAAATAGCTAAGTCAACAGGGACCAGCTCTAAGAAAGTAATATCTCGCATGGTTGACTGATTGGGACCATTGAAAATAAGTCCATTCCCAGTTAAAATAAACACCGCAGCCCCAGCCAAGTGCTTGTGCTCCTGCACTATCAGTGAAAAATTGGAGAGTGTCATTAGATAACCAACATTCTTCTGGGACAAAATTACTCCATTGAAGTGCTGCTATTATTGAAGCCAGACATGCAGATCCTCTTTAATCTCATGTGATAATCCGATGAAATAGCATTGTCGTTTAATACCTATCATTAAGTCGAATTAAGGACGATTAAATGCCCGACCAGATCTAATAGCTCGACAAATGAAATTCGCTAAGGGTCACCGTCTTCCGGTTCAGGAACGTTTTGATTAGGACAGAAAGATCATTTGATTTCTGTTCAGGCCCGTAAGTGGGGGTTGGGGGACACCCTGTGAAAAAATTGTCGACCATAAAAAAAAATAGATACAAATTGTCCGTCAATTTTACAGCACCCCTGAGAACACTTCCCGCCCCCTCGTTGCTCTGAGCTAGATAAGGAGGGGATACCAAATTCCTGACAAATATTAGTAAACGTTTTCATCAGTATAGTACAGTCATCACTATTCACTGCCTCCATGAAAATAAAGTCATCAGGGTAATGCAGTGATTCTCAGCCAGTGTGCTGCGAGATCTTCCTAAGTGTGCCGCGAAATTTTGAACGGCACACTAAAGAAAATATGAAAAATACACATGATCTCAATTGAGTATTCACTAGTGTCTACTGATAAGTTCATAGCTGTGTTTTTCTTTATTGTCCCCCGCCTTTCGAAGAAAGCAGGGGACTATTAAAATGGGTTCGTCTGTCTGTCTGTCAGTCACACTTTTTTGGGCACAATAACTCTCCTTCTAATTGACCTAGAATGTTCAAACTTGGTGTAGGTGTTTATTAGGTCAATGCCTTGATGGAGTTCGAAGATGAGCATTTTCTGCTTAGGGTAAGCAGAGATATGCAATTCGATTGGTTGATGCTTTGGGACACGATAACTTTAGTTCTAATTAAGCGAGAGTGATGAAACTTGGTGTATAGTTTCATTACATCAATACCTTGACTAAGTTCGATGATGAGAATTGCCTGCTTAGGCTAAGGAGCAATAAGCATTTTGATTGGTCAAGACTTTGGAACATAACAACTCTGCTTCTAATTGAGGTAGAATGTTTAAACTTGATGTAGATGTTCGTCTTGACTGAATTCAATGATTAACATATTGAGCTAAAGCTAAGCAGAGATAAGCAATTTCCTTGGTCGATGCTTTGGGACAAGATAACTTTGATTCTATCTGATAGAGAGTGATCAAACTTAGTGTATAGTTGATAATCAGTTTGATTGCTCGATACTTTTGAAAAAAAATAGATGTGCGATTAATTAATATGTGTCATCTATTTATTTGGGATTTCGGCGGGGGACATCAGCCTCACTGTTGGCTTGTTTAATTTGAGCCATTCTATGTGTCTATGACTAGTCTCTGTCTACGTTTGTATTCCGTCTGACTTATCATGTTTTTATTTGGCAAAATTAAAATATTTTTCATATATATATTTAGCCAGGTGTGCCACTATTTTTTCATGTGTTCCAAGGTGTGCCGTTGGCAAAAAAAGGTTGAGAACCACTGAGGTAATGGGTAATGATCTAAGGATGCAATACCAAAAATGTATGTAACTAACCATTGAACAAAAATTGAAAATGTTTCAAATATACTACACGACATCGCGCAGCCAGGAATTTATCAACGTAGTACCCAAGGTTCACACTGGCTTTCAATTTCGTTCCGCCGAAATGGATGATACATTCTATCCACAAAAATGTTTATAATTTTTTCCGCCAACTGGTATGTTTTATCTGCTAAAAATGTGTGATAAAAAAGACAGCACGCAACAATTTTATTTCTCAGGTGGGCCTATTATAAAACAATTATCGATATACTGTAATATACAACTACTTAAAAAAAATCTGTTAACATAATACATTAACCCAGTTTTGAAATGATTTACTAAGATAACATTTTATTTTTAGTTACTTTAGTCAATTTGCACACCGTATTGCACAATATATCCACAGTATGTACACGTCATTTTACAAGGATATAGCCAATTTTCTATAAATTTATGTCTTTGCGTGTATAATAGGCCTAGTGTTATATTTAGGCACCGTAAAGGTATCCGAATCCCTGGTAGAATGATATAAATTTCAAGCTTATTTGTAAGAGATTCTTACAATTGTACCCATCGTTTACTTTAGCGCATTTTGGCGGCGGTAATATGAAGCAAATGCCGGAAAATTTTCTCACTCAAGAATAGCCGTTATCCGCACTTGTTTTTCCGACCAATGGTGATATTATATTTGAAATTAAAATAGCCGATTAGGCATGCTTGTATATTTTACATGCCGTATGAAGCCAAGGTAAACGGAATTCAACTATCAAAATACAGTATTTAATTCTCTTCGAAAAGAACTGCCGGTCATTTTGATTATGTCCATTTTTATTAAAAAAAACCCGAAACGAAACATCAAATAATCACAACTTGGATTTAATCGTTAGGAGTAAATAATGACTTGAGATAGGTTTTACATATACCGTTGGCAATTATCAATCAACTAATCATTAACCCGAGACAATTGGTAAATATTACTCATTGACACGGTCCGGATTATCAGCGAAATTTTTTTTTTTGGCCAACGGCACACCTTGGAACACATAATAAAAATAGCGGCACACCTGGTTAAATATATATGAAAAATATTTGAATTTTGCAAAATAAAAAAAGGGTAAGTCAGAAGGAATACAAAAGTAGACAGAGACTAGTCAAAGACACATAGAATGACTCAAACTAAGTAAAGAAAAACACAGCTATGAACTTATCAGCAGACACCAATGAATACTCAATTGAGATCACGTGGTTTTTTTTCACATTTTCTTAGTGTGCCGTTCAAAATTTCGCGGCACACTTAGGAAGATCTCGCGGCACACTAGTTGAGAATTACTGATTTATAGTATCCCACCACACTCAATGTAATCTATATACGATCAGAATTTTAAGATTTTTTTTCGCCAGTTTTCAAAAAGAATCGCCAGTACCCCAAAATGTTATCGCAAAAATCAAATTTTAATCGCCAAAACCAAATTAAAAACCCTACTTACATATTTTTATCGCAAATTGCGACTTTGGCGACCGACAGCATGAGCCCTGGTAGTATATTGTACTTATGTTCAAACTTGAAACCAAGAGATGAAGAAGATCAAGTCTGTTGGAATTATCTTTAATAATCTGAATGCAGACTGGACGTCCATCTTAGCTAACAGTGAATTCTTACCTAAAGAAGATATTTTATCAATGAATTTATCGAAGGATGTATAGTTAACTATCAAATAATTTTTTGATCTTTCTCTCATGAATGTTCATTCAAAGAGGAAGTATGCGAGGTGAGACACCTATTAACCTAGAACATTCTAGGGGAGATAACTGTTTGTCCTTGATAATAAGTCACTAACATCACATTTCTATCGACTATTGTGAAGCGAAATGTGAAAAGTAGTATTTATTATCGAGTCGTGTCAAGCGAAATGTGACAAATGCGTTCTGCTCTTTCATTTATCCCTCTCTGTGCCTCACGCCGATCAGCGATAACGGAACTTATATCCTCCTGAATCATAATTAAATAAAGAATGTTCCTGTGCAATAGCTGCATCTGTCTCGACATAAATATAAATAACAGTAAATGTAATGTCGATATTTTGGACACAACAGAAAATTTGGCTTTGAAGTTGTTTTTAGCTTGTGGATTTTTTTGGGGTCACAATTTTTATTCGATTTCAAAAACCATTCACCTTTACACCATAATTATGGTTGAGTTCGAATTCTGTGGAAATTGGGCCTAAACTTCCCGGCAAAATGACCAATCCCCTTTACGCAAATAGTGTAAATGCATGTAATACCAATGTTGTGGACACACTACAGGACACATATTTTATCTGATTTTTACGAAACTTAAAACATATGTTTATATCTCATATGTCTTGGCTCCTCTCGATATTGGTGCATATCGGACAGTAACCCCCTCCATTATAGCCCTTAGCTTGTGGGCCCTCCGTGGGTCACAATTCTTTTCCGTTTGTGATGACATTTAAAACATATGTTTATGTTCCAAAGATCTCCGTTCCCTGTGGTATTAGTGCATATCGGACCGTAACTTCCTGGATTAGGGCCCCTGATTGTACAAAAAATCACGTTTTTAGCTTGTGGAGCCTCTAGATGTCACAATTTTTATTTGATTTTAAAAACCGTTCAAATATATAAGTTACACCATAATAACGGTTGAGTTTGAATTTCGCGAAAATCGGACCAAGACTATCTGACAAAATGACCGCGCCCCTTTACGCAAATAGCATAATAAGCATGTAATACCAAGGTAGTGGACCATCCAGAGATCACAATTTTTATCCGATTTTGATGAAACTTAAAATTTATGTTCATATCCTAAAGATGTTGTTTTCCATATTGATGCATGTCTGACCATAGCACCCCGGATTATGGCCCCTGGGCACTGATTGTATGAAAAGACGCCTCTTTAGCTTATTCACTGCCCATCTCTTGCAAAATGTGGTCGTATCTTGCATGGCAACCGCTTGTTCTCTGTTTTCTAGAAATAAGGACTTATGCCCTAACTTTGAAATTAATACACTTGAATTTTCTCACACGCTTATTTTCTGACTACTAACATAAGCCATTTAATTTTACTTGGCTTTTTACTAAATTTCACGAAAATGGTAATTTATAAAAGTTTTTTCGTCTAACGTGCCTACAGTGAGATTTCTTATGGCAAATGACCGTTTATGACTCCAGTCAGAGCAGTAGAATACGATGTTAAACCCCATTTCATTTCGTTTATAACTCAAACTAGTATGGTGCAACGTATGGGAAATATTCCCTTTTCGCCCCCTATTGATGGTTGGTTTTCAGTTTGAGTGAAGTCTTAAATGACATTATTACAGTATGCATTGCAGCACCCTAAAAGCTGGTAAAATTGTGCCATTTCATGTTAAATCACAAACCCAAAAATGCAAAAAATAAACCGTACCCCTTCAAATGACCATAGCTCATCAGTAACCGATTGGTCAACTTTACTGAAATGGGTATTTCTGGAAATACAATTCCACAGAGATTCCAAATCTACCATGACATCTTTTTCTATCAGTCTGGTCAAGTTTTAATGAATATTTTCAAACTTTTCGTTATTAATGACCGGTAAAAGAGGTGGATTACGTAGAAGGCAAACAGACATAGAGATCAAGCTGAATTTGGAATATGGGGTTGTTTCATTTCAATAAGATTGTGTACGGCTCGCCTCCTTGGATGATCTGACACGCAATGACCCAGTTATGGAAATAAGCCAGTTAAATCCAATATTTAAACAGTGGTTGTCAGTATTAGCTTTGCAAGGTTTCACTGTGTTGTTTGTGCCGAAAGACTAGAAGCAAAAGAAAAGACATCCCACAGAGATGAAACCTTAAATATTCCCCCAAACTAAAAGGATATTAATGGACTACAAGACAGTTGTACATTAGCAATGAATACTAATTGGTAAATGTTCATGGTACTAATGACACAAACAAATTAAATATATAATGACATATGCGACATTAATATCTGTCATTCCCAATTTGACGTGTCACTTCTGATTCTCTTTGTGTATCCGAATATTAGATCATCGAGAACGGCTCTGATGCCAAAGCCAAATTAACCCAAGGTGGATTTGCTTGCTTGAATAAATAACATCTTGAAGTTTTCAGAGAGAGATAATTTAACGTCCACTCGACACAAACCAGATCATTTCGGGACTAACATATGGTTTAATTTCTTGTTTCAATAATTCGCTTGTGCGTAGGGATCTTTAGTAGTGGGAGGAAACCGGAGGACCCGGAGAAAACCCACGAGGTGGGACAGGCAACCCTACTCCTTGTCACGTACAACCAGGGATTTCGAAGTTTTCAGCATCCAATATTAACATTATGAGATCCCGTAAGATTACATCTTGCCAGCGAGACTCAGTGCGTACTTTTTATTCGCTAGAAGAGAACGTGTTTTTCGCAGCACTCTGCCTTTTTGTCATTTGTGTCTTTTAGAAAATTGTCTTTTTTGTTATTTGTAGAATAACTTTTACAGTGACACTTTGCTATGTAATATTCCCCTGTTATTGTAATATAAAAATGTAATTGTCCCGAACCTGTCTAGAGACGATTAAAATCGGTATGTCTGTAAATGTAATGAAATGAAATGGGGTTTAACGTCCTACTGTTCTGCTCCGAACTGGGCTAATGAAGACGGGCATACATCATACTGTGGCACTACGCCCTACTCCTATATCGAATTCCAACTGTCAAGGGATATTTTACGTGCACGCCAATATGGGATATGTCTGTGTGCCTACCCGTCACACTATTTGGGACAATATAACTTTGCCTCTAATTGAGGTAGAATATTTAAACTTGGTGCAGTTGTTCATTATGTGAATATCTTGACTGGGTTCGGTAAGCTAAGAACAATTATTTCTAACGCATAGTCTGCATTTAACGGTACTTCTAATCAAGAGCGTGGGGTTTTTTTAATTTGAAAACTTGAACAAGGAACGGTATGTTATAAATATGTTTAAAGTACAGATATTGGCGTACCATTATTTCAAATAATGGTACGGACAATGTGCCAAGCGTACTTTATTTATACTAGTTGACATTTTGGACTCTCGTGACGTATTTCATTGCAAAGCACATGCGAGTGTATGTATTTTAAGATGTTTAACGGTCTCGAGCTTAAGACATTGCGTAATATATTGAAACAACAACTCGGGACTCACGTCCCTCGTGTTGTTTCAATATATTACTTAATGTCTCGCTCTCGACCATTAAACCACACATACTCCACACATAATTTGTACGTCTCTGCTCTCATCAGAGATTGAATAGCAATATAAATAATGATGAAGGTTACCGTGTATCGTGCACTAGTTATTATGCTTTCCGATATGAGAGAGAGAAATGGAGTTTAACGTCCACTCGACACAAACTAGGTCATTTCGGGACTAACACAGTTCAATTTTATTTCAACAATTCGCTTGCGCGTAGGGGTCTTCAGCAATGGAATGGGCTTAGTTTTATATTGCTTAATGTTCTCTGATTCGTTAAACACACATTATGCAAGAGCTAAATCTGCCTATTGCAGATCTTTCTTTAGGCCTGAAATGTTATCTAAATTATTAATTAGACATTAATTAATTTATCCGGACCATATCGGATCTGCTGCTTTACGCTCATATATGATTAAATCAAGAAATGGATAATCGAGACTACGTATTTTATCGTACCGACTTTAGTAATGATGTTTCGAGGCTAGGCCAAAATTCAATTGCTAAATTCTCGGTTCAAAGTGGATCAATCAATTTGACTGACATTTTCAGCAATTTCCCTTTACATTATCTAGTTTTTAACTATTATAGTGAGAACTGCCAGTTCTTTATCTAATCTCCCATCATGTATCTTTAAATAATTAACCCGTTTCAAAGCGATTTAAGAGTATATGTACTTTCTTTTTTTTTATGTACTCTTACACTTTTAAGTGTGGTTGTCGACCGGTCATTGTGTGGTTCACTCGTATTTCAGAAAATATAAGAGAGAGAGAGAGAGAGAGAGAGGGATGAGGTTTAACGTCCACTCGACACAAACTAGGTCATTTCGGGACTAACATATGGTTTAATTTTATTTCAATAACTCGCTTGCGCGTTGGGGTCTTTAGCAGTGGGAGGAAACCGGAGGACCCGGAGAAAACCCACGAGGTTGGACAGGCGACCCTACTCCTTGTCACGTACAACCGGGGATTCGAAACCACGCCAGTCGACTCAATGACAGACTTTATGAAACAGCGCGCGCACGCTAACCATTCAGCCACCCCCCCCCCCCAGAAAATACAATCGTGACTCAAGGTTTATGAAATTTTAAATTTGATATGGATTACAGGAAATAGTGAAAATCAATAAGAAATTTTCTTTTTAAAAGGTAACAATATATATCGTGTGGTGATTTCTCTGTAATTCTCTTATTTAATATTCTGTTCATTATGCGAGGCTGGTTCGAGTCATATCGGGGAATCCACTTTAATAGAAATGGAATGGAATTTAATACACTGGCGAGCCGCGCTGGCTCAAATAGTAAGACGTTAGTTCACTATAACATGGAGGTCCCGTATTCGATCCCTGCGTTGGCCGAGAAAGTTCATCGGAATTTTCCGGCGTGGTTCCCCCTTGTCAGCGAGAGACTGGCAAAGGACAACGTATAGTAGTTCGGATGTGCACGTCCAAGATCCCTTGGCAGTTGGGATTCAATATAACAGTATGCCGTAGCGCTGCTGTCCGGGCAAAATTTCCCTCATTGCACATTGTATGGCGTATGCACGTTTGCAATAGCCCAGTCGGAGCAGAACAGCAGGACGTTAAACCCTATTTCATTTCATTTGTGTTTAGTATGTTAGTCTCAAAATGACAGAATTGTTGTTTGACTAGACTTTAAACCCTATCTTATTCTGTTTAAAATGCGTCGCCTAACGCGTATATTTAAATTACTAAAATTTCAATAACGTCTGGGCTGCTTTTAGTAGTACATTAGCCCTGGACATCCAGTTGTCCTAACCAAATATACAGCTGATATTGTGCTCCACTTTCTTCATAATTATCCGAAAGTAAATTACTTTTAGTCTAGGTCTACATTACTAAACCATATAAAAATATCAGAGCTCTACGGATAGGTGACATAGTAATAGTCATATATCAAATATTTCATTATAACATGTATTAACTGTGTATAGGTCAATACGTCGCTTTGGCGCAACATTGATCTTTACATTGCGCAAGATGTCTTCAAGTGTTGGACTTTTCATTAATTTCGTATGATCTATTCCTCTTGGAAAAAAATAATAAATAATTTGTAAACCTTTGATACAGACAGTTTTGCTAAATTGGCCCCAATAAATGGCTCATGTGATCTTTACCATAAACATTACGCAAACCTAACAGGTGTTGGTCGCAGACATAAAATACCAAGTTATGGGAGCAAGTTCCCAATATATTTTAGTGAATAAAACTGGCTTATTCAGAGTAAAATACTCACGCAAACCTTTAATGTAGTTGTATGCAATTAATGAAAGCTCTGCAATACCTATATGCAATTAATGAAAGCTCTGCAATACCTTTCCGAAAAAAAAAGTTCAGTTTTCATGTGGGGTTAGCCATGAAACCTCAAATTCCACACTGTGTAAAGGCCGGGATAACCATTTCTATATATACATATCAAAATTTCACGGATAAGTGATCTTGGCAATTTTTAAGTCAATTTTCGATTGTAATTAAAGAGTTTTATAACCACATTAAGCATATCTAACGATCATTTGAAAATGACAAGAGGAAGACTTCGTGTTACACTATCCTGTTTCGCGGTATCAAACAAAACGGTCGATGTGACACTACGGGGACAGATATGACTTTAACTAGGAACTTCCAGAAAACGGCCCGTGATACTAGGGTGAGACTATAGTCAATTCAGAACGATCTTTGACTTCACGCTGTGCATATGATCAATTAACTCTGAAACACTTTGTGATTTTATAACTATGTTTATATTATATCAAATACAGCAAATTACAACATCTATGATAGTACCTTAGTAGTAATTGTAATATCTACAGTCTGAGTTTAACAAGCCTAGCACTCAGACCTAACGGCTGAAACACTACATATTGTCTCTACCCCCCCCCCCCCCAGCCTCGGACCAGCGGCTGAGAGAACGTCCTAGGAACGCCGGATGATGTCGGTATCCCTGGCCTCTAAGCCGAGGAGGCTGTGGGTATGATGTTCCCCGCTCTGCCTTATATAGAAAGTATAGATGCGATAGCTATTAGGGCGGGACAATTACCATTTTTGGGTAAGTGTTTTGTATGGGCACCGTTTAACATCAACATTATTATATTTAATTGGACTAATCTGTGCACCAGATGCCTGGAAGATAGTAACCCCCTTCCAGAAATGGATACTGGCATAACTGTCGGTGAGTTAGTCCAAGAAAGTAGTAGAATAATGCAAGGTACTTCCTTTGTGTTCGTCATACATCATGAAGGTAACGAATTTCTACATTAAACAGAACACCTTTCATAGAACTAAAATTAACCCTATAGTATTACCTTCGTTCATCTACTCATCTCGCTTTAACCGGCTCTTTCACGAAGGTGTATCTATGGCAAATGAATCAGTCCCACCAAATATGGTGGTCATAACCTCGACCAATGATTCGCTTCCTTCAAACAAGCATTTCCCATCAAATGATGTACATTCTGAAGTTATTTCATCCAACAGAAACCAGCCCAACAAAACGATGACACCCCTGCATGCTTTAACTAACGACATTCCTGGTGATGATTCTGTTTAGCACGAATTAACCCAGGTAGACCCACTAACAGACCAGAAATCAAACGTCACCAAAAGATTATGTTCAAACTTACAAAATGGAATATGATTTCAAAATAAAGAACCAACATGATGAACTTGTGTGGTAAAGCCAAATGGTACCTTGCTACTCCCCCTGGAGGGGTTTGGGAGTCTTTAAAGGGAGGTTGGACGATTCGATTTCTCAGACATCATTCTGCCACGATGGAGACATCTTAAATTTGATTCCCACATCAGTTTGGGAGAGCCCATGTAACACAGCAGGGTGAATATGCATATCACTATTATTTGGGTAAAAAAAACAAACAAAAATGTGCTAATGAAGACGGGTATACGCCATACAGTATGCTATGAGAGAACATTTGGCCGGGCAGCGGCGCTACGGCCTACTCTTATATCGAATTCCAACTGCCAAGGGATCTTTTACGTGCACGCCAATGTGTACACGGGACCTCGGTTTTTCGTCCCATCCGAACGACTATACAGCTGTCCTTGTCAGGCCCTCCATCCTGCATCACTGACAAGGGGATACCACGCCAGAAAATCTGGATGAACTCTCTCGGCCAATGCAGGGATCGAACACCAGACCTCCAGGCTAGCGAGCCAGCGTCTAACCAAACACGTAACATAACTGGGTGTTACACTATCTGCATAAACGGCACCAAAAGACATATGTATAACAATGTCCTTCGTCACGGTAGCCAATTTCTTGCTTTACATTGTGTTTTCGGGTGGACTTAATAAATCAGGAGCACACTCCGCTTCTATTATACCTTTTATATCAAGCGCAGATACGTAAGTAAAACATTAGTATAGATAAAACTGAAATGTCATTATGTCTCTCTCAACCCAGTCAGGTCTAAATATTAAGGCCACCTGCAGATTTCGTCAAAGTGGCGAGATGTCAATATGTTTAGGACACGTGATTGTTGGCGAGATTGTGGGTTAGGGTAAGGGTTAGGGCGAGGGCTAGGACTAGCGTTAGCCCTGTTTACAACTCGTGGCCTTAACGAAACTGCAGGTGGCCTTATAATTTATACCTAACCCTCTCAACACGCTGAGCTCGCGGCTAACGTTACATCCCGGTTTCCTAAGAATTATGGGTCTGCTTAGACGGAGCGAAATATGCCGAGAATTATTCAAATATGGATTACGTAGACAAGAAATGAAAACAGCGTCTAATTTATTTTATGGTTCGACAACCGGCCTTGAAAGCAAACTAATTGTTTTTCAAAAGCGAAAAGCAGGTCGGTTTAATGGATAACTGCGGTAATTCTAGAGCTAATACATGCAACGCACCGTGCTCCCCCTTTCGTTTCTCGACAAGGCGGGGAAACGGCATTTATTCTCTATACAAGATCGTCCTAGCCTGCGAAGCTACCGTCAAAAGTAGCGACGGGGCGAAGCGACAAGTGTTGAAATCCGAATAACTGTGCCGATCGCGGGGTCTTTCCGGGCCTAACAGAGAGCTTTTTAGGTCAAGCTGTTATCATATTCAGATAACATTATAATTTAATGTGGCATAAATCCCAAATTATATTACACCTAGCATTATAACCTATGTAATGGAATACCCTAGCTGTTTCCATTGGTCACTTGTATATATACACCTATTTAGAACACCAAAGTTTTCGGAGTTGTATTATTAAAAGAACACAACGTGAAGTCAAGTGGATTATGATTATCCAAGTCCATATTGAAGTCCAGGGATTTGAAGCTGTGACAAAGGATCAACAGGATCAATAATGCTACCAAACTGAAATATGAATAGTTAACCGTGCTTCTAGATGTCATTAAAAGAATTAAACTGAATCAGTGCCTCGTCTCAGGATATTTATAATAGCCTGGTGGGAGAATTACATTTTCCCCCAACCTGGGGAAAAAATTAGGGAAGAAATGATTCTTCTTTTTTCTGAAAGTATATGACTAGGACATCATCCCACGTTTTCCCGCTTGGGGAAAATTTTTTACAGCACTTTGAAAATCTGACCCCCAGCAATCGTGAAAAAATGGGGTAAAGTTACAAGTATTGTCAATATCTCAGTAAGTACTAGTGATACGGTCATCAAACTTGGTAGGAATCTTCTCCAGTTGATGCTTGGTGACCTCCTATAAGTTCCACTCGCAATCCGTGACGTCATAAGGATTCAACCTAGACGCGTACAACATGTTTTAAATAAATGATAAACCAATGCACATAAGTAACCACCCTTACTGCTCTTGTGGGAAAATATCTGAAAATTGTGATCACTTCTTTTCAAGTGTTCTTTGTATTTGACCCTAAGACAAATCACAATCGACACTTTGGACGTAGACTCGAAAAATACAAAACAAAAACTCTTTTAAACATAGATCTATCTATTCAGAGTTTTTTAAACGATCGTGATATACTTGTATCTCAGCCAATTTACATATACAGAAATATAGAATTATTATTATATCAAATCAATGATCAATGTGTATTTTTAATAAGGCTTCAAACAGGTTATACATTAAACTCAGACCTTCCGGATATTGGTAACTGATGGTTAATTCAAAGATGGAACCAGGAAATGATATTATGTTACACTTATAAATATAATCATTACATCTCCCTTGCTTCCAGCTTTAAAGGAGCTAAATTGCTAATATTTGGGACCAAGAACTTGACTCAAATGGGTCGCAACGCATATAATTATGTATGTATGTAAACTGATTTACATTCAATCGTTTATGTTTTTACTGTAATTTCTAATCATTTATGTTTGGCGAAGTCTGAATCTCTAGTATCGGGGGGATCACGTGGCTAAGTGGGTAAGACGCTGGCTCGCTAGCCTGATGGTCGGGTGTTCGATCCCTGCATTGGCCGAGAAAGTTCATCCAGATTTTCCGGCGTGGTTTCCCCTTGTCAGTGATGCAGGACGGAGGGCCTGGCAAGGACAGCTGTCTAGTCCTTCGGATGATACGAAAAACCGAGGTCCCGTGTATACATTGGAATGCACGTAAAAGATCCCTTGGCAGTTGGAATTCGATATAAGAGTAGGCGATAGTGCCGCTGCCCGGCCAAATTTCCCTCGTAGCACACTGTATGGCGTATGCCCGTCTTCATAGCCCTGGGCCCGGTTCCTAGAAAATTCTTAAAGTAAGCACAAAGTCATGCTTCACCTTTTCTTACGTAAGAAACTTATAAAAATACCGTCCCTAGAAAATTCTTAAGACCATTCTTACGTAAGCACAAGTCAAGTATAAGTCTAAGCACATTGTGACTGGTAAAGTTTACCATAAACTGAGACTACGATGCTCTTTAACGTCATAAAAACAACTTTGGTATGCGAATTACGTCATAAATTTATCGTCTGCTTCATTGACGTCATTAATATATGGTTGATTTAGATGCATTTGACATGTCCCCTATACACATATAAAATGTGCCACAAGATAAAAAAAAAAAAAACGCAGACATATACAAACTAAATGAAAAATTGTGAGAGCGCCTGATCTTAAAGTAGCCTGTGTGTTTGTAGCCTATTGTTTACTAATTGAAAAATAAATAAAATGGTTTCAGGGTAGAAGCGAAATTTTCTATAGCCTAGCATTCTTAATTTCTTCTGGAGAAGGATTTTCTCTGTCTTGTAATTGTCTGTTTGGTATCAAAAGGTGTCGGAAATGCCGTCGAAAAACTCTGCGGTCAGCCATCTTTTTGAAGCAGAAACAGACTTAAGCTCGGTAAGCAAGCCGTATACCTTGCTTGGGACTTGTGCTTAGATTGACTATGTTTAAGAACGAAGTTGTGCTTAAGTTTTTTCTTGGAACGCATAATAACGTTCTTGTGCTTACAATGAAGTCTACTTAAAATCTTAGCACAAGAACGTTCTTAAGAATTTTCTGGGAACACAAAATAAGGTAAGTTTACTGAAATGCAGTCTAGTTAAATCTAAGCACAAGAACGTGCTTAAGAATTTTCTGGGAACACAAAATAAGGTAAGTTTACTTAAATGCAGTCTAGTTAAATCTAAGCACAAGAACGTGCTTAAGAATTTTCTAGGAATCGGGCCCAGGTTAGGAGCAGAACAGTAGGACGTTAAACCCCATTTCATTTCATTTCATTTCTCTAGCATCGGGTTATTTCAGTCTACACCGGTAGTATTTTTTGCGCATGCTCTCCAGGTAAGAATATGACGTCACTGTTTGACATGACTTGTGAAATGTCTAGCCTCGTTCTTCGAGTCCCTTGTTACAAATGGCGCTGAAACGCATTATGGTACACGATTAATGTACCAATGATAAAATGTATATTTCGTCTTAAATATTGGATATCAAAAGCCCATCTTTTCCCGGTAAGATCACAACATCAATGTTGATTTAAATTGACCAATAAGTCGTGTTTTCGATGTGGAAGACTTTGGATGATATTGAGTTAGAGACTTAGCTACTTTAAATTTACATATTTTATCCATAACTTTGGTTTAAATCATACAATATTTTACAGGTATTTATATATATGTGATCATATATGTAATGATCATAATTATGGAAACAGTTTTATTATGAGCAGGTTTGCTTGTTACTGCATCATATTCACTTATATTCTCTTAAAGGGACAATAACACTCTTGCTGGCTTGAAAGCTCCAGAAAATAAATAATATCTCTATCTAAGTACTAGATGTTTAAGTGTCCTACCTGTTGTGTAAATTATCCATTACATCCTATTTTACTTGTCCAGAGGGTTCGAAAATATTTTTAAATCGAAGTTTCATTTGAAAAGGTTTACGTTAGAAGTTTCAAACCATTATGTTGAATTTTTCAAAATTTTTAAATAAGGTGTGTTAAGATGAAATTTGTGTCATCAATTAATTGAAATATTCTAAAATAGTACAATTTGTTGACCAGAATAAAGATTGGGACATATTATTCAGTTACAACAAGAATGGTATTGAGCCTTTAAATGATCAATTGTAAATACTAATGTTCTTCTGAATAAAATACTGTTTAAACCAAACCATAAAACATAGATAATTGTGATCACATTTATACTAAATTAAATGGGTTTGGGGTGGATAATGTCGGATTTAAGGGGGCTGAGGCCAAGGCCCTCAATATCAAAACGGCCCCCAAATTAGTTTTATTTATAATTTTGTTTATTTATATGTTGTATTTGTTTGTGCCACATAAATCTGTCTACCATACATACAATATGCATTGTAACCAGAATATGCCCCCTTTTCACTATTAATGTAAGAGCCCTAGAGACATTTTCAGCCAGCCATGGGCCCCCTGGAAGACTAATCTGGCCCTCAAATGGGCGAGTGCAAGGCTAATCTGGCCCTCAAATGGGCGAGTTATATCAATGTGCTAAATTGCATGAAATAGCCCTAAACATGATTCCTCATAAACTACTGTACAGTTAATGCTATATCTGTAAGGTATTGTGGTTCTCATAAACATGATTTCACCAATGGGATATTATTAACATTCTTTACTGATGGGAAGTTGTGTAAACCCCCTATTATTAAATTCACGGGTTGCGACATCACAAAGATCATTAAGAATATTGAAATATTAATTGATACCGTTATTTAACAAACTTCATCAGAATGTTACTATTCAAATTGGCAAAAATCCTGCTTTATTTAAAGAAATGGGCATTAGTTTCTACACAAACCCATACTACGATCACTCAAAACAGGGGAGGCAAATCAATTAATGAACTCGGCTATACAGGATGCAGACCACCATTAATTTCCCCATTGACTTCAATGTTAATTCTGGTCTCTTGGCCCGGCTTCAACGTTTCCCCAAATTTTCGTTGGGCTGAATACTTTTCAGTACAGTCAGAA
This sequence comes from Patella vulgata, assembly GCF_932274485.2. Classification (NCBI taxonomy): domain Eukaryota; kingdom Metazoa; phylum Mollusca; class Gastropoda; family Patellidae; genus Patella; species Patella vulgata. The sequence goes on along the minus strand of NC_065880.2, from coordinate 12,953,095 downwards.
AGAAAAATGGTCATGTCTTTACACTAAATTTTGTATGAGTTTGACCACCAAAATTTTGAGATACACAACCTTGAAGTAGCATACTAAAAAACATGTAACTAGTTGCCATACATATCACTGTAACCAACCTGTTATCCTTCCGTCTCAAAATCATGAATATTTAACAAAGCCTGGTAGAAAATGTTTATTCAAACCCTCTTCTTCAATTCTAGACCAAAAAATCAACAAAAATGGGCATGCAAAAGGGGAGAAACGAGAGAGAAAGGAGTGATTTCTATAAATAGACGAACTACAATTTGTGGGTACCAGAGGGTGAAATTTAACATAACAACAAGCTATTCTTCAATCAAGTGAATGAAAAAAAACAAATCACACCTTTGTATTAAATAGTATATATTGTACAATAGTAACAAATAATATTTATATATAGACTAAGTAATAAAAACATAGACACCATCATATACACTCATATTACAATTTCATTTAACAATTAACTTTGTGTTGCCTTAAAAATTAATAAATAAAAGAACAGATATTAAAAACAAAATTAAATCAAAAACAAGATTTTGGCATGCTTTCCCCATACAGTATTTAAACGAATATAACTTATTTTAATATCTGACCAAGGAAAAACTTAAATTTTATACTTTATCTTCACAGAATGACAGCTAACTGAATACCAACAATATGCACCCATCATATTTTGATGCACATGATCAATAATTACTGAGTACATGATCAATAATTACTGAATACCTAATCAATAATTACTGAGTACATAATCAATAATTACTGAGTACCTAATCAATCATTACCGAATATATAATCAATAATTATTGAGTATATAATCAATAATTACCGAGTATATAATCAATAATTTCCGAGGACATGATCAATAATTATCGAGTATATAATCAATAATTACTGAGTATTTAATCAATAATTACTGAGTATATAATCAATAATTAATGAGTATGTGATCCATTACTCAGTATATAATCAATAATTAAACATGCATTATGCAAGAGCAAAATCTGCTTATTACAAGTATATTTCTGAAATGTTATCAAAATTATCAATTATACATTAATTAACTTATCCAGACCATAATAAACTCTCAATGTCAAGGCAAGCTTTCGATGTTGGCTGGATTAGATTCCTATATGCCGCTAACGGCTATTGATAATTAAATCAGAAAAAGTGGATAATCGAGACTATGCTGTTTATATTAATGATTTTAGTAATGATGACCGAGACTATGCAAAAATTTCACCCGCTTCTTTCTCGACTCATAGTGGATCAATTTGACTGAAATTTCCAGCAAATTACCTTTACACTATCTAGTTTTTAACTATTATAGCGAGAACTGCAATCTCTTTATCTTATCTCATATAATGTATCTTTACCGAGTCTGTGATCAATAATTACTGAGGACATGATCAAGAATTTAATTAACAAAATATCAATGAAGTGTTACTTCCTAATGTACAATTTCAACAATTTCACAGTTTTAGTAAGCCAGACATAGTTAAAGATGGTATTTATTTATGAAATATACCAATTCCATTTGCCTTCATCTTCATCATCCTCTCCTGGTTGAGCTCTTGTTGAATTTATTTTTCTCCATATTCTCCTGTAAAACACAAGCAATTTTAAAATTCTATAAATTCATGTAAAGCTATCTAAATTTTGTTATCCAGACATCATATTGAACTAGAAATTTGAATAATTATTGGTCTTCATTTAAAATGAAATGAAATGAGATGAGTTTATCGTCCTACTGTTCTGCTCCGTCTCAGCTAATGAAGACAGACATACGCCATACAGTGTGCTATGAGGGAAATTTAGCCCAGGTAGGGGCACTATATCCTACTCTTATATCGAATTCCAACTGCCAAGGGATCTTTTACATGCACGCCAATGTATACACGGGACCTCAGTTTTTCGTCCCATCCGAACGACTAGACAGCTGTCCTTGTCATGCCCTCTGTCCTGCACCACTGACAAGGGGAAACCACATTGGAAAATCCAGATGCACTTTCTCCGCCAATGCAGGGATCGATCACGCAACCTCCAGGCTAGCCAGCCAGTGCCTTACCCACTTAGCCACCATAGCCCCCTCTGCAACAATCAAGCTAATGAAAACAGGCCCTCCATCTGTATCACTGACAAGGGAAAACAACGCTCGAACTTCTTTAGGTATTTTTACGACTAACCCCTGACCCTCCTAGTCAATGAGCTAGCACTTTACTCACTGAGTCGATGTGTTTCCCAAAATGTATTGGAGTTTAAAGATTATGATTCTGCATTAGAGTTTTAAAGAGATGTTTTGTAATATTATGATAAAATGTATTTTTTTGTTTTAAATTCAGATAATAAAAAGGTATCAGCCTCACCTGGCATCCTTTTCACTTGTATCCGCATCTATTATAGCTTCTTTTAAATCATGTTCCATATCCGCAATACTCTTCTCAAAATATTCATTCTGTTTTAATAGTTTCTGAACTTCAATCTGAAACATATCAACAATATTCAAGATTAAATAAATTGTAAATAATTTGAAATGTTCTTTCTGGAACACCCTATATCACTTGAAAATGCATGGGTTCAACATCAATGCAAAGATATCCTATTACAAGTAATAACAATCACAGAGAGAGAGAGAGAGAGAGAGAGAGAGAGAGAGAGAGAGAGAGTTTAACCTACACTGACACAAACTAGGTCATTTCGGGTTCAATTATATTTTAATAATTCGCTTTCGCGTAGGGGTCTTTAGCACTGGGCGGAAAAAACCCACGAGGTTGAACAGGTGATCCTACTCCTTGTCACATACAACTGGGTAATCACTCTTTTAAGGGAGTGTTTCCACCCCACCCCCACAGTAATTAATTTGTAATAATATATAACTTGTTTCACTCTAATTATCTAAGAAAATATTGTTTCACATGTATATAAAATATTCAATTGTAAGTTATGTTCTATTATGTGTTATTATATCTCTCTCTTTTGGTGCTGTCATCTTTTGTATTATAATTTCATGCTGATCTATTTTATACTCTTGTTCATCCTTCTCTTGTTATGCTATCATCTTTTGTATTATATATTTCCATGAAAATGAAATGAAATGGGGTTTAACGTCCTACTGTTCTGCTCCTAACCTGGGCTAATGAAGACGGGCATACGCCATACAGTGTGCTATGAGGGAAATTTTGCCCGGACAGCGGCACTACGGCCTACTCTTATATCGAATTCCAACTGCCAAGGGATCTTTTACGTGCACGCCAATGTGTACACGGGACCTCGGTTTTTCGTCCCATTCGAACGACTAGACAGCTTTCCTTGCCAGCCCCTCGGTCTATATTTCCATGAAGGGCAGGATGGTAGAAAGGCTTATACAGTCTAATCCTTTACCCTTCTTAAAGTTATTACTATTATTATTATTATTATATTATCATTATTATTATTATTATTATTACCTCTGTTTCCTTAATACATTGTTCTAAATGTGTACACACAGTCAATGGTACATGATCATCACGTAATGCAGTTCTTAAACTCTTCAAAGCATCTAATTTCTCTAATATTAAAGCTTTATAATGTTCTAATTCTTCTGTTAATTCAGCAGGTATGTCATCCTTAAATACACTCATCTTCTTGGGAAGAAGTTCTGAAAAACAAAATCACCACAATTAAATGATAAGGCCAGCTCAATTTTTCGTCATAGGTCACAAGATGTAAACAGGGCTAGCACTAATCCCAACCCTAATCCTGACCCTGGATCTAGCCCCAATGCTTACCCTAACCCTAACCTTATTTCCATCTCAGCGACCTTGATAAAAATTGAGCTGGCCTTAACAAATAGATTTAGACGTCATGCAAGTTTTGATATGGCGATGAATAGGCAATTTATCAATTTTTTGTCCAATATTGTACAGAGGTTTCAATTAGTGGCTTACCTTGTTCTGGTGCTAATGAAAATAAGTCACCTTCTTCTCTTAAAGCTTCCCGTAATCTAAAAAATATAAATATTACAGGATTTATTCAATTGTTAAGTTCTGTATTAATAAACAACAGCAGTAGAGGACGACAACAACTTTCGTAAAGTGTGGTCTTTAACGTTTAATACACAAAGCTGTCACGTAAATCCACTCATACTTAACAATATCCTGTGACCCACTTAATTCTGATCATAAGCTTTTTCAATTATCACAATTATTTCATTTAATAGATTTATTTACCGGTCATTTTCTTCCAGTAACCATTTTCCTTCCAATTCCATATCATCGACATTATTTTTAATTTGTTGTAATTGTTTGGGTTTTGATGTTCCACTTTCTGTCATCTGTTCTATTTGATCATGTAATAATTGATGTTTAGCTGTCTGGGTGTCTAACAATTTACTGATATATGCATCATACGCTGTCTGAAAAAAAAAAAAAAAAAAATCTTTAAAGGCTCAATACCACTCTTGTTGTAACTGAATAATATGTCCCAATCTTTATTCTGGTCAACAAATTGTACTATTTTAGAATATTTCAATTAATTGATGATACAAATTTCATCTTAACACACCTTATTTAAAATTTTTTAAAAATTCAACATAATGGTTTGAAATGTCTAACGTAAACCTTTTCAAATGAAACTTCGATTTAAAAATATTTTCGAAACCTCTGGACAAGTAAATAATGATGACAAAATAAACAGAAATGTTTAGTTTAAATAAAAAAAATGAAAACAGGGTTTAAAGGCTCAATACCACTCTTGTTGTAACGGAATAATATGTCCCAATCTGTATTCTGGTCAACAAATTGTACTATTTTACAGTATTCCAATTAATTGATGATACAAATTTCATCTTAACACACCTAATTTAAAAAATTGGATAAATTCAACTAAATGATTTTAAAAAGCCTGACGTAAAGCTTTTCAAATTTGACTTGGATTTAAAAATATTTTTGAACCCTCTGGACAAGTAAAATAGGATTAAATGGATAATTTACACAACAGGTAGGACACTAACACATATAGTACTTAGATACTTAGAATAAGGCTATTTTTTATTTTCTGGAGCTGTCAAGCCAGCAAGAGTGTTATTGTCCCTTTAACATCCTACTTTTCTGCAACAATTGAGGAAATATAAACAGGCAGTGTGCTATGCAGGAAATTTTGCCCTGGCAGCTGCACCGCAGCCTGCCAGTATTTTGAATTCCAATAGTCAAGGGTTCTTTAATGTACATGCAAATGTGTACACAGGACCTCGGTTTTTGGTCCCATCCAAATGACTAAACAATGTTCTTTGCCAGGCCCTCCAACGTACACCACTGACAAGGGAAAACCACATTCCAGGGAACTTTCTTGGCAAATACCCAGATCAAACCCAGGACCTCCTGTTTAGCGAGTCAGCATCCAACTCACTGAACCACAGTGACTCCCTTGATTAGCTTAAAGGCATACTTATTAAACTGAGTTAACTGCAAATTGAAACAGCTCCATATTAAATTCCTTATTCTTATTCTTTTCGTTACAATTTACACCAGTAGGGTAGAAGTAGAGGCAACATATAATAATAAACAGAATTTTTTCCTATAGCGCTGAACATTCAGTCAGTCTGACTGCTCTGTGGCGCTTTACAATGTAAATATGATTATAATAAAAAACATACATGTATATACAAATAAACAAAAGAATACAAAGGAATACTCAAGTTACAATATACAAATGGAAAGTGAAGCATTTAAATTATAGTTCAAACGTGTGGGTAAAAAAACAGAGTTTTTAGATGTCGTTTAAATATAGCCAAGTTTGGACTATTTTGGACTTCCAGAGGCAATTTGTTCCATTCTTTTTGTGCTGCGTATGCAAAAGCTCTCTCACCAAATTTTGACTTCTGTACTGGACATATACATGTGTTAAGTTGGTTTTTATGAGATGAACTTAAGGAACGAGAATGTACATAGGATGGTGCCAAAGGATCATTTAAACAGTTGAACTCAAAAGTGATTGTATTTATTTTGAAAATGATGCGTTGATTAACCGGTGGCCAATGTAATGGTTTTAGAACAGGTGTAATATGCTTACCAGGCCACCTGATACCACTTCCTATTGACATAGGATGTTCACAGTTATGTGAAATTTCTTTACCACAGTGTTTCTCCATCACTCAGTTTACTGTCATTTTTCAATCATTTTCCTTGACAAAGACTGACATAAAAAAAATTCCAATTTGCCTACCTTAACATTTCGTAAAATGTGTTGGAATATAGGACTCTCATCAACAATATCTTCAAATACATTACTGTATACCTGTAGCCTATGGAAATTAGGACCATGACCTCTAAATTTCATTGTTGATAATCCCTACAATAGTAAGACAGACATACTTATAGCAAATACTTGTTTAATGTTTGAGAGAAACGGGAGTTAATGTTCATATAACTAAGTCCTTTTGGGACTAGATGGTAAATGTGTATCATTTGGGCTTGACTGCAATCATTATCACATATATGGTGGGATAATTAAGTTACAATATGCACAAAGAAAATTCTTACTTAGCAGCTACTGCTTGAAGTAGTGGGAGGAAACCGGGGGACCTGGAGAGAACCCATGAGGTTGGACAGGCGACCCTACTCCTTGTCACGTACAAGCAGGGAATCGAAACCACGCCACTTGACTCAATGACAGACCTTATGATCAAATGCGCTCGCGTTAACCATTCAGCCACCCAACCCTCCCCACATCAAGCAATTCTTAACAGGATCGCAATAAATGCTGAAGTCATCATTTGATCCCAAGACAAAACCCCCATAGGCCTCGACTCAAGTAGGACCTCATAAGGATTCACCAACTATTGGACATATTATCTGTGGGCTATACAATATTATGAAACTTAATATTATATTCCACCGTTAACACAAAATCTTTGTTATATTACCTGTTTTAAATTATTTTCATGATGCACAACAGCTTGATTACCAGACAGGACCTTCTGTTCTAAAGAAGCCTTCTTATTAATAATATTAGATTCAAACATTTTAGACGATCTATACTGATCTTGTTTTGTTATACCAGCTGTCTGAACAGGTAAAAAGTTGTTTCTAAATGGTGGCTTGTCATGATGGTTCGTAGGCTGGAAAGTTTTAGTTGGACTTTTATCCTCCTGGATATCCTCAACACCATCAACAGAAGTATAACTTCTAGCAGATGGCATATACAATTCTTGATTATCCAGTTCCTCAATGAACACAGAATCTTCAATGTAACCTTTTTTCCCATCTTTAGAAGCAGAGTTTTTAGAGTTTATATCCCTAAGGTACAGAAGTTTTTGAGGGGCTGTGCTTTTACGCTTTATATTTGGAACACTACCAGTTGTACCTACACTAAACTGATATAAAACTTCACTCATATCCTGTCTTTTAGATTGAAATCTTTTATTTGGGCTTCTTTCTGATTCTATAGATGCCGTAACATCCGGTTCTAATGCCGATGTCTTCCATCCTCTTTGCTGGGCTAAGATCTCAGCAGGTTGTTTAAGACTTGCTGCATTTAAGTGACCCCCTGTGTAATCAAAAATGTCCTTTTTCTGTTTTTGCTCAGCATCATTCAATAGACACTTCAGCTGTCTACTGCCCACAAATTTGTAAGCCATCTTGAACTCGAGTAATTATTGAACACCAAGTTAACCTGCAGTTATACTTCTTCCTTCTTTACCAAGACTTCAAGACTGCAAATTAAAGCAAAAACACTTTATTTTTATGCATTTCAAAGACACTGTTGTATTTTAATTCCAAAACGGAAGGGGCAGGATTGGGTGGTGCTTCTTCTGGGTATTAAAGACGTAGCAGTATTATTACAACTTTCTGATCAGACTGGCCAGCTCATGAATTTGAAACATCAAGTTTCAATGTGATTGAATATTGTCATTGACTAAAACAACACTAATTTAAACATTACCTGTTCGGTTTCCAAATTAAAGGGACAAGCAGGGGAATGACTAAATTGTCACTGTTCCTATGACTGCTACAAGTAAAGGAAACGGGTGAACAGACTTCACTCGACAGCAGTCACTGAGTCAGTGAAGCCTGACGATGAGTTTTCGCCAACACGCACTGTTGATAAATAACATTGATATTGTAATTAATTTTTCCTAATCAATTCCCATTCATCTCATGGGTTTTAATACTAAATATTTATTTCTTTAAGTATGCATTTTAGGAAAAAGTCAAATAAACATATTTTTTCTGAAATTTGTCAGCCATGATGGCATTTCTCTCGTTGCTGTGGAAACAGCTGAAGAGCTATTATAGGGGACATAACTCTGGGTTAAAATAATACGGTGAACACTTAAATAGAACCCAAATATTTTCTTCCACCAGCATAATCCTTCGACATCAAACTCCATTTCATATACTATTTTATAGGCTATATCTATATATTTCAATTCAATCATTATCAAGAATCTAATAGTGTCTTTAGTTCTTACAAATTAGCAGTGTCAAAAAAAAAAAATCAGGCTTTTAACTGACTCGGGATGCATTTGTTAACATGTCCATCATCTTGTTGTTTATTTATGATAACATTGTCACTTTGTAAAGTGCCCCTGAACATGTTATATGAAAGGGCGCACTATAAATATGCTGTAATAACAATAATAATAATAATAATAATGCGTATTTTCAATCAGCCCTATTGCTAAAATTTGTATTTGGTCTAAAAGAAACTCAAGTAAAGTTGGTTGCCAAGTAATCAATCATACACCCACAGTAGATGGTCATTTGAGCAATCCATATATGTTGTTAATTACGATTTTTATTAATTAAAATGCAAAATCCTTATCTTAAAAAACATCACATTCTACAACATATTTTACGGTAATAACTCCAGAAGTAATGATCAGAAATTGTGTAGCAACAGTTGAAACAAATAATATAAAGTATAAAGTAGATCATGGAGGAGACGCAGCTGTTGGTCTTTAGCCCCAAGGTTTTCTTTTATTTAGGTTTGTTATTTAAGTAGTAAAATGCATTAGCTTGGGTACACTTACTCTTTCTAGAACACCAAATACCACTTCTCATTTCTGGAGTTCATTTAGCTATCTGGAATACTGTTGTTACACAAAATTATATATGAGCAAGGCCAATAACCTGTTTGTATATAACTCATGCTAATATATTGATAGAGTGATCACAAGATTCTACGGTCTATTCAAAGTAACCAAAAATAATTCATGAAATATATTAAAATTCCACATGCTTTGTTGTCTTACTAATCTGCAAATAACTTTCAATGACATGGGCTGATAACTTTGGTAGCCAGAACATTAACAAGATTCTACTAAGTGAGGAGGGGCAATTTAACTCAAGAAGAAATTAGATTAGATTGCTGAATTCTGATAGGTGCTCAAGGTTCCCTCATCTAAACATAAATTCCTGACAGAGCGGATAATAACTTTTGTTGATTCTATAAAATAAGCTAGGGCAATAATTATACATTAGCTCTGAATAAGTAAAATATTTGTAGGAAGTTTATTAGGCCATATAAAAACATATTCTGGTTCAAAGACAATCCTTCCCCAAAAAACTGATGCAGGGGGGAGGTTTTTGATTTTGTATTTTATCGCTACTGGACTAAATGATTTATAATAAGTATCACGTTTCAAGGCACACATTTATCTCATCATTTTGTTGATTCTTGATTGTATGATTATCCATTACCATTTATGGTTGTTAATAACACTTATCGGGGTTATGTACTTGATAATTGAGCCTATTGTACATTTTCAGATTCTTTTAAATTTTTGTATACAGTTACTTCCTGTAACCCTGGGAAAAGATTTACGTGTAGTAATTAATAAGACTGTTTTGAAATAAAAACAAGTCATGTGGCTCTGAGGACAAGATTTGTTTCTAAAAATTTACAGATTTGGAGTTAAGTCAGTCAGCTTAATAATGTTTATACAAATATAGCTCAAGACAATTTGATGATATAAACACAATTCTATAACATTATTGTAACATGTAAATAATTCGAGAAATCTGCAAGTCATCAAATTTCAAACTTTATTAACAGTTTCTGGTCTAAATATACATGAATGTTGGTAAATCTAACACATATAAATCATTCAATTAAAATAAAAAATCTATATTTCTATTATTTCATAAATAAAATAAAATTAAACATAGCCATTATTATTAACTCATAATATCTCCAAATTATTTGTGCGATAAACTGAATAAATAGATATCATCCGTAATCCATACCCTATTAATAACCATTGTCACATTTATTATATAAGTTATTCTTTATTTAAAACTAAAACACTTGTTATTAGTTACAAACATATTAATCTGTATTTCTACTACATATTGTCTTTATTATTCTAGTCGGAGCAGAACACTAGTAGGATGTTAAACCCCATTTCATTTCATTTATTATCCTGTTATTAAAAATCTATCAATTGATTATCGTGACATACACATCAATAATAAATACAACTAAGTCTTTCATACTGGCAAGAATAAGTTTGAATCAATCTGATTAAAACACAGATCCTATTTTGTTTCGTTTTTTCATAATTCAAAATTTCGTTTTACTTGTCTTCAGAAATTAGGATCTGGAAGAGTTGTTATATAACAGGCGTTCTAGATGATGTGAGGAATTATCCAATGAAACAGTCCGTTACGGTGAGTTCTTGGCGTGCTCTGCACAAAACTGTGGGTAAACCCTCAGAAACATCAACACTGATTAATCAATGTCTGACGTCATAAGGTCAAAAGCCGCTTGTATGACTCCTGACATGACCTCCCAGTACACCTGGTCGATCTTCATGCAGTGTAGGCCATCGAAAGTATAAAAAAAAACGAAATATAGATCTGTATTTTAATCAGATTGAAGTAACCCTGGGAGTTCACTGTGACAAAGCTCTGGTTAATACTGTTTCTAGTTAGTAGTATGTCCCAGTTACAAGACCTTATAATAAAGGAGCACATTATATTGATGTAGGTGTTTTAACTAATATTTATAATGAATTCTGGTTTTCAAATACAAAGCACCTAAATGAATCATCTCTTAATGCAAGTTTCCTGTTCTACAAAAAAAACATAATCTAGATAAAACGGTATACCAGTAATCCATAATACTTGTATTAAGGTAAAAAATTCTGTTTATAAAGCCAAGACTTTTGATGTTGTTGAAAGTCTATATCTACGATTTATTCCAGGAAGGTATTATTAGGGAAACAACTAAATAAACTAAAAAAAAAAATAAAATCACGACAAAAAATAACACAACAAATTTGAGCACTCATTTGTATAAATATAACTAAATATGTATATGTATACTGTATCATTATATTATTAACAACTAATGAATACTTCAGATATATTTTTTACTCTTTTTCTGTATCCATAGAAAAAAACCTGGCCCCAAGTTCACAAAGCATTCTCAGACTTAAGTTAAGAATTTACACAAAATTGTTCGGCTAATTTTAACTAAAATATAACCCTTTAAAAAACCTTTGTTGTTTTAATGTATAAGAATCTATGTGCAAAGTTTTGTGTTTCTGGATCAAAGATATTTCTCATAAACAATGATTGAAAGTTGAGTAAATTTCTTAACTTAAGTCTGAGAAGGCTTTGTGAACTCGGGGCCTGAACATCCTTTACCTGCTGTTCAATCCTTTTCAAATGAGCATTGCTGAAGCAATACATGTCCTATACCGGGCCCAAACAAATATAACAATGCATGCATTTATAATAGGCTGATACTGCTTCGCCCAATTCACCAGTTGATTGTATCACCTTTCACGTCACATGATTAAACATGTCAGCGACTGATTTGCCTAGTGTGTCCACCACATTACTATACTATACTATACCATACAGCAGTGTACCAACCTTCAATAAGGGTTTGACCCAAAATGATTCAAGTAACTAGAATTTTCATTGATTTTAGGTCAACAAAGGGCCTTAATTAATCTTAAAACAATTGGTTAATCTAACATTTATCTTCTACAAGAGAAGAAGCTATCCTTCTCGGAAATAACCCTTAAATCAACAAAATTTCCAAAAGAAATAAATTTCCACACCCATTTGCCTCATACAAACTCCTAGATACAAATAACTTACAAGTCAACACAACTTTGGTTCACCAAACATACATACGCAAAGAACTAGAGAGTCTCCCCATGGGCATCTATGTTAAAATATGGCCTATATTTATTGTATATTACTTTTAAATATTTGTTTCTCAAATGACAAATGGTATTAAAAACTAGTAAATAGTCATACACATAAATGCTTCACAGTAAAACTTATTAGAGTCAAAGAAAGTGTTTTAAGGTAGATCTATAATAAACAGTATATAGTGTTTTAAGGTATACAACCAGTATAAAGTTATTTAATTTAGATCAAATATACTAGTAAATACTGACTGATATTTGACTAGCACCAGAATATATAATAGTATGACAGACTGTTTCTAATTAAATTTGATAATCCCCAACATTGTACACAGCTATTTTCAAATGCACAATGTGATGCTCTATTTCACACAAAATCTATCAACTAAAAAATCATTTACCGTGTAACAAAAAACCCTATCCTTATCTTTTGTGTGCATTCACGATTCAGAGTAAAACAAGACAGAATTTAAAATACTAGTAATGTGTTATATATGATTAGGTTTTCCTGAATATCAAAATATGACACTGATGTCAAGAATTAAATGCATTTTTTTTTTTCATTCTTAAAAAAACAATTTGGTTAAAAAATTATTCAAATTGATCACTTCTAACTCAGCTTATGGCCATTTGAAATTTACATAGGTTTCTATTTATTTCACACTACCATGTTCACTTGTCTTACATATATAAAGTATTAATAATTCAGCTATATTATAAACGTTTATTAATACCTGACTGTGCTTTCTTCCCTGATAACAACAGTCTTTATGTTAAATTAGTGTAGATCTGAATTTTGAATACTTTGGTTTGTGATGCCTTTGATTAAACATACATTATGCAAGAGCAAAATCTGATTATTGCAAGTCTTAATTTAGGCTTCAGATGTTATAGAAATTATAAATTAGATCTTTATTTAAACAACAAGCCCAAAATCAACTCTGTAGACCCACTGATGGCTCGGCTACAGCTCGGATTTAAATAGGATTTCACTTATTAATTAATTCAAATATGGCGCATCCTGATGAGAATACGTCAGTTAGATCGAGGCTAAATGATAGAGTGTACTTAGCGAGGCCGCTGTAGAGTGTTTCCGCATGCCATTGAAAACTTTACTTGATAATCGAGATATGTAGGTGGAGTTAACGCCTGTCAATCAAACGATCGGCCAAGGTGAAGGCACATTTCACTACCATTTCTAGTCAAATATTACAACGATGATAACTATGTTCAAAATAAAGTAATTTGACTGAAATTTTCAATATATTCTTCTTTCATCATCTACTTTTAAACTGTTATAGCAAGAATGGCAAATTCTCTATAAAAATCTCCCATAATGTATCTTTAAGCCAGTTCTTATACATGTATATATTGTGTTAGTAAAACAACAACAAATAAAGTAATATAAACATAAACAAACAAACACATTGCTCTTTTTATCAAAATCATTAGTTTAAAACCTCAGTTGCTAAATCATAATCACACAGGCCCCATATAAAATAAATCATAAACACAACCTGTTCTCACATTATACTATTAACAATCTGAATAAAACACAGATCCTATTTCGTTTTAATTTTTATAGTTCAAAATTTCGTTTTACTTGTCTTTACTACACTAGGATCTGGAAGAGTTGTTATATAAGCCATGTTTTGGTTAATGTGAGGGATTAGCCAACGAAGCGGTCTTTATGGCGAGTTCTTGGCGTACTGTGCACAGAACTGTGGGTAAAGCAATAGAAACGTCAACGCTGGTTGATTAATCAATGCCTGATGTCATAGGGTCAAAAGTCGCTTGTATGACCTGATGTGACCACAACCGGTCAGATCTTCATGTAGTGTAGGCCATCGAAAGTATAAAAAAAAATGAAATGAAATATAGATCTGTATCTTAATCAGATTGTACTATTATCTCATTAAAAGAAAAACAATACATGTTGTGCACAGGTGTAGAGCTACCTTGGCAGAATTCATATTTCAATATATTTTAAAATTGATCTGTTTGTCATTAAGGTCCCACTGTCACAGTCAAATTCATTTTAAGCCATACATTAACAAAATCAATATATTTTAAATGCACTCAGTTTGTTAAATTTATATATATATTCAGTATATACTAAAATCAACCATATTGTATTTTGGTGGAAACATGATTAATTAAATAATTTCAATATAATTATCTCTGAGAAACCCTCTTCTCTATATTCTCTTTCAAAGAGAATTGTCAGCACCTTATTACAGGTTTAACCAGCTTTGCATGTGTAAGATTAGCCATGTTTGATAATTAAACAATCTGATTAAAACACAGATCCTATTTCGGTTTGTTTTTTTTATAGTTCAAAATTTCATTTTATTTGTCTTTACTACACTAGGATCCGGAGGAGATGTTATATAATCCGCCTTCTGGATGGCGTGAGGGATTAGCCATTGAAACAGTCAGTCTACAATGCACGGAACTGTGGGTAAACCACTCGAAACATCAACGCTGATTGATTAATCAATGTCTGACGTCATAGGCTCAAAAGCCGCACGTATGATCCCTGAAGCGACCTTCCAGTATAACCGATCAGATCTTCATGTAGTGTAGGCCATTGAAAGTATAAAAAAACGAAAGGAAATATAGATCTGTATTTTAATCCGATTGGTAATTAAATCAGTAAATATCTATAAAGATGGTTTTATATGTGGCTTGTCTTGTGGTAATTTATAAGCATGGGCTTCAAATTCTTTGACTTCTGTTTCTTTCAATTCTTTCTCTTTTTCTATAATATCTTTAATAGCTGGATATTTTTCAGGGTGTTCATGTATAACTTTGTCTATCAGTTCGATGTGGTGTTTTTTCTTTTCCTCTTCTGATGTTAGATAGCTATAAAGAGAGAGAAATGGGGTTTAACATCCACTCAACACAAACTAGGTCATTTCGGGGCTAACATATGGTTCAATTTTATTTCAATTATTCACTTGCACATAGGGATCTTTAGCAGTGGGGGGACCCTGAGAAAACCCACGAGGTTGGACAAGCAACCCTGCTCCTTGTCATGTACAACCGGGGAATCAAAACCACGCCAGCTGACTCAATAACAGACCTTATGATACAACGCACACATGCTAACCATTCGGCCATCCACCCCCTTAAATTCCTACTAGCTTTACTACCAGTTCAACCAGGACTACAACTGACATCTGAGATTCTTCTCAGTAGGAACCCAGGATATTCTAGTAATAGAGTCTAATTCCTAGACATTAAAAATACATTATGCAAGAGCTAAATCGGCTTATTGCAGGTCTTTCTTTAAGCCTGAAATGTTTTCTAAATTATTAATTAGACATTAATTAACTTATTCAGGCCATAATCAACTCTCGATGGCATCAGATTTCTCTGATATTAAATAGATTAGAACAGTTCAGCCATATTTTGATTTAAGCTAAAAATGGAGGAGCGAGACCTTAGCTTCGAACAACCAGGACAGTGGTTGAACTTATTGCACACGTCTTGTCAAACCTTCAAAGGCTAATATCTTCACTCGCAATAGAGTAATTTGAATGAAATTTTTAAAATATCAATTTTGAATTATCTATTTTTGAACTATTATAGCAAGAATAGCTAGCTCTTTATCTAAATCTTACATAATGTATCTTTAAGGGAGGCATATTGTCAGATCAAACAAGTCAATAGTGAGATGTATGTCTATTACCTCAATCCCAACATTCTCAACATAAATAGATGATGCATATCTATTATTTGTATATTTATCTTTCTGTGAAGTGTTAAGCTTATCTTTATTTAGCCTAAGCAGAAAATGCTTATGACTGAACTTTGGCAAGGTTTTGTTCAAGTGAAACTATTCCCTATGTTCCAGCCTTCTCCCTCAATTAGAATCAAAGTTATTGTGTCCCAAAACATCAACAAATCAAATTGTTTATCCCTGAAATTGTTAACCATTAAACTAACTCAGTCAAGACACTCACCTAATGAAACATTAATATCAAGTTTGAACATTCTATCTCAATTAGAGGCAGTTTTTGTGCTCCAAAGTCTTGAACAATCAAATTGCTTTATTTAGCCTAACGCGGTGGAAACACTAGACAGTAGCCGAATGATTCGGTCAAATCAATCGGTGCTAAAATTAGCCTAGTATGTCCACTGACATTCGGTCGAATGTTTCGCCCGATTGTAGAATTCATTAGACATTCACCGCTCATATGGAGAAGACTTGTAATTGTTTGAAAGACATGGTCGCAGCCATGTTTAATCATGTGACGTGAAAGGTGATACAATCGACTGTTGAATTGGGCGAAGGATTCGCCAAGTGTGTCCACTCATTCAACCGAATCTTATTCTGCACGGATTGATTCGGCTAGTGTGTCCACTGCTTCAGCAGAAAATTCTCATCATTAAACTTTGTCAATATACTGATGTAATGAAATAAAATTCTCAGTTTTATCACTCTCCATCAAGTATGTAAAGTCAGGTAACTTGTTAAATATAAGTTAATATTAACCCTTTGTACTCACTGATAGTTTATAAAGCGTCCACCTTGAGAAGTCTGAGCTGTAACATTAGTAAAATGACAGGCAAAGAGTAGCAGGTTTCTAGGTTGTACTTTCCATGCAAATCTCATAAACATACAGGAGTAAATTGTCAGGGCTGAAAACGAAAATATATGACAATCTAAAATAAACACATAATCCTTTAGTGGCATTTAGCAATTGGAAACATAACAAAACTGACACAGTTAAATACAAATTCATATCATTAATTTAATGTTACAAACTCAGTATATTTTGATATGATAATTAATGTAGTATCATGTAGTATCTTACTGTACGTACCTAAAGTCATTTTACCACTGATGATTTCAGGATCTTTTTTTAAGTCCCCTAAGGCAGCCAATGGAAGCCCCCAGTTAGCAACTAAAATTTAATTATAAAATAGAAAATAATTTTGGGTTGAAATGGGAAATCACACATTATTTTTTCTCTAAGTTATCTTGATGTTCAGTGCATTACTATAGTCATAATACAAACAACATTACTATAAAGCTAAGATTTTATATAGATAGAGAGAGAGAAATGGGGTTTAACGTCCACTCAACACAAACTAAGTCATTTCGAGACTAACACAGGGTTCAACTTTATTTCAATAATTCGCTTGCGCGTAGGGGTCTTTATAGCAGTGGGAGGAAACAGAAGAAACCAAGAAAACCCATGAGCTTGGACAGGCGACCTTACTCCTTGACACGTACAACCGGGGAATCAAAACCACACCAGTTGACTCAATGACAGACCTTATGATACTGAGCGCTCATGCTAAACATTTGGCCATCCAACACCCTAAGATTTTATCAAACCACATTGGATTTAAAATGAATGAATTACAACATCTATTGTAAATTTAATATTTTCATTCAGGTAAATTTTATATGAATTAATAAACATTACAATTTGTTATCTATTGAATATTGAATCTGAATATCTTAGCCCATAGATTATTGAATAAAAAAATAAAATCCTCTTACCTGGACCCCAAAAGTGCTGCAAAAAATTAATATTTAATATTACACACAAAAAAATATGAGATGGCTTTATATTAAAAATACCCTAACTTAATTATTACCATAAATTTATTTAAGCTACATAATATGGCGATCAAATACAAAATAAAATTTTGAAGAATTGCTGTAAATAAACTTCAAACATAAAGTTAAATTCTGGAAAAACTGGCTGAATACTCACAGTACTGTTGATGGTAACCATTTCATGCAAAAAGAGAAGAAAAATTAATTTTGTTAATACAGTTGTCATAAATTTAGGCTACATTTGTATTGTTTCTTGGGTCAAAACAAAATCAACAGAATGGCCTGGTTTTCAGATCAACTGGGTATCTATTTACAGAACAAAACTGTCTTTTATTACAAACTCATGTACGGTAGCTGTCATATCATCTGTTTTTCCAAGCGCTCACTGTTTGTTGAGAAAGTTCCTTGAAATTTTCCAGTCTGGACCTAGATGTAGCAAGGAAAAGATATAATAACTCGGCCATATATATAAGACAAAACGAAATTTAGGTAAGCAGGTGAAACAAAATTGGGATTTCTGAAAAAATTTGATTTTAAGTTTTTGTAATTGGGCTAGGCAAAGCAATAAATGACTGAAGATTCTCAACGTTTCAAAGATTTCAATTTTTTTCCAGCAGACTTACCTAAATTTTGTTTCATCTTGTATGGCCAAGTTATGTAAATTTGTGCGCTACCCTAGATTTAAATTTCAATGCCGTTTGCCAAGTTATTTAACAGATGGGGATGTATTTTTAACAGCATGTTGTGTTGCACATACTGACGCTAGCGAGGTAAACAAGGTCTTATTTTCTCACTAAAATGTTCCTGTACCTGTACATTGTTCAGGCGTTCACAGAGACTGACACACGACTGTTTAGCAGTAAAAAGTTGCCCAGTAAAATTGACTGGGCCGATTTTATTTTCGACAAGAATTCAATATGACGGTTTTTGAACGTACAGGGTGGGTGTAACTGTAATGAGACCGACTTCAGAGCTGAACTAATTCCCCCCCTGGCCGTCAACCATCAAAATAGCCTTCATTATGGTATTTATAGGTAACAGATACATGTAGTCAGGCTTCCTGAATAGCCTAAAAGAGACAACACAATCACAAGCTGTAATCTATCGGTAGGCTTATAGCATCTCTTCTTTTAATTAGTCTCTACGTCTAGTCTGGGTGTCAGTCTAGTTACTTTAGTAACGAATTCTTCTAAAGTAACTTACTAAGTGTCAGTCCAGAGCAGAAGAACAAGCCTATCCGACCATAGTCATAGTGATAGTATAGATAACACATAATTCTTATTCCAGTAATATATATACATACCTGCAAAGATACGTGCGAAAGTCTTTACTAGTGACATAATTCAAACCCTTTTTAATTAAAGGGCCTGCCATGGTCACTGTATTAAGTTTACTGTTGACAAATAATGAAAAGTTTTTCACATGGCCTTGAATGGCAAAGCGGTGTAGATGGAAAACAATTCCAATCGTGCTGTGGTTGGCTTTTTAGAGTTATTCCCCTTTAACCACTTTGTTGCACGAATTCAGAATTTATTAAAAAAGGGCCAATATGTTGTAAAATATTTTGTAGCCCCCTTCCTCCCTCAGCTCGCTCAATAAGTTGCTCCGATGGTGGACCGCCAACCCCCTCTTCCCACAAAATATGAAGTCCGTTTGGCACGCTACCCAACTCAATATGAATTTGGTACCAGTGAGACTGATTGTGAAAATCTTATACAAATTATGATGTTTAACAATACAATTATTTCAAAGTTCGAAAAAATGATCCGCAGCCAGGGGCGAACTGGGCATTATAGGGCCATTGGACGCGGTATGAGGGCAAAGAGGGGTCAGGCGCCCATTATATAGTCCCGGTTGAAAAAAAATTGACAAATAGGTTCTTCAAAATAAACAAAATTTATCTTCCCATGACCATCCACTTAAAAACGGCCCAATGATCCATGATGAGTAGGGTGCTCAGAGGTGCATCAGGCTAGTTTCGTTTTCTCCCCATGTGACCCATTCTGCAAAGCGACGGGAGCCCAAGGAAACCAGTCGTCCCGAGGGCCCAGAACAGCAGTCTGCCCCTGTACGTCATGAGCAGCTCAATATTTTGTTTAGTTCTACTGGACATAATAGAGAATCTCCTACGAGTCTTTTTTGATATCTGCCGAGGTTTTTGATATCAAAAAAGACGAGTAGGAGATTTTATTTATCACCCAATCCTTCTTACATGCACAAATAAATAAATATAATTCTTTGCTATAGACTTCACTTTTACTGAACCTGATTACATAACGGCGTAGTGATACATCATTTTTTGATAGCAGGTCAACCATTGCAAAGTCCTTTATATTGACCCAATGTTTCCATCAAGATCAATTAAATAAAAATAGTTCATTTTTTTTTTAAAAAGAAGTTACTTTTAATAAAAAAAAATGAGCTGTTCTTTGAAAATACAAAAAAGTAGTCCCTTTTTAACTGACCAATCAAATCCATGTAAAGCGATATCTACTGTAGATAGAGGATATTTGTCGTTTTAGAGTGAATAACATATTTTATTTCATCGAGAAGCAAGAAAACTTATATTTTCACGAATGCGTAGCATGAGTGAAAATATAAACGTTTTCTTGCTTAGAGATGAAATGAAATATGTTATTCACGACAAAACGACAAATGTTCTATTTATTTTATGATTTTACAATCATTTTAGGTAAAAACAACATGGACTACTGCTAGCCAGTGGAATAACACTTTTATTTCACTGATAAAACGCGGTATTCCACTACTGATAATAAAATAAAATGTATTATTGGATGATAAAATATTTTACATATACTTATACATATATTATTGAATAAGTTTGAAAAGTAGAAACAAGAGTCAAAGCTGTAAACGCATTTTTGACTGTGCATGCTATTAACATGTTTTTGTTTAGCTGATTTGTTGGACGTTCGGGGTGTAATAAAACTTGCGCACAGCGTAATGTTACGTCAAGAAAAACACGTTAAGTTAAAATGGATTCGGGTGGTTTTTCCTTAGCTCCACTTCACTATGTAAGGCTAAGCTAACATTTATTCTTTAGGTCGTAGACCCTATAGTTCTACACATCTTATTTCCTCAAACAATTTTGTGATAAATTTTAAGAAGGCTAAAGCATTCAAAAACTGTGATCTGAGGGATTTCAGAAAGTGTCCACCAAATTTTCCGAACATTGACAGACCCCACTATCAACTCATTAATAAAAAGGGTAAATCAAACACGCTTTATTATAGGCCTGCAGCCGAAATTTCTAGCTTGCTTAGAAACACAATTCCGCTACATGGTACTCCCTAATAAACAAACTATATATTTTTAGAAGGCTTATAACACCAGGGGCCTGTTTCACGAAATTTTAACTAAGATAAAATCCAAATTTTAGTAATTTGATTGGATAATATTAGATTGATTTTAGTGCTTAGCCAATCAAAATTGAAGTATCTACTAAAATTTGGATTTTATCTTTAGTTAAGATTTCGAGAAACAGGGTCCTGGATCACAAATCCAGAGAGTTCCAAGCAAAATGTTTGCACTAACTCGATTTAGGGCCAGATGAAAATTGTGATAATTTTCAAGTAAATACTATATTTATACTAACAATTGTGAAGTTGACATAAAATTAAATATTGGCGAAAACACCCAATGTCTTCATCCCGGTCTATTATGACGTCAGAGGTAGCTATGGTTTAAAGCTAAGAGACACATCTACATCTGATGGCATCATTATTCTTGAGTTTAAATATTCCGTTTGTAGGGTAGGTTTACAGATGTTACAAAATAATATGACTCGTGGATTTTATATTGTTTGCGTTTAATTGAAGACTTACAAGTAGGTCTGAGAGTGGAGTATATTAAGGTAGTGGCGGATAGATCTAGTCCACAATTCCGGGTGGTGAGACAAAAATGTTTTAGGCCCGTTATATTTTGTTTTCAAAACATCATTAAATTAATGCGACAATCCAAATCTGATCTTGGATGGTAAAAATGATCATGAGATTTTAGCTGTCTCAAAAACATACTTTTGAACTAAAGAAGTCTAAGTCCATAATTTTTGAAATTCCCTTAACAAGTGTGGTTTTGTCTTTTAACGATGCTTAAAAGGATAAATTTATTCAAAATACAACGAAGTATACAAGGTATGCAATGCTGCATTACACTTTGAGAAAAACAAATATATATATATATATATTAGGCGTTTCAAGGCTGAAGTATCAATCCAATATCTGCTCTTTCTTGTCTTATTCTTTAATTTGTATAAGTTATCAATGTATTGGTTAACTTGTATAATAATGATGTCGCATATAATAATGTATATGTCAAGTTATAAATTCTTCATGCAGAAGTTCAAAAAGATCCCAGAGCATCGCACGCTAACACATACACGTACACAAAAAACATTATTCTTTCATACTTTGAATGTCGAGCCAATTTGTGTCCTTTCTCGACTTTCCCATAAGATGTATAATTATAACATTAATTATGATATATGTAATTTATGTATTATGAAGTTATTAATTAGTATTATTTATTAAGAAATCCAGAAGGTTTATCGAGAGGATGGGGCGAGTATCCCCTACCAGAGGGAAAAACACAGGAGGACAATTACAACTTCATAAAATTGTAAGTAGTTATCTTTACAATCATTTGTATCAAATTATCACTCAGAATATTTTAGTATTATTATTTCTTGTAAACCAAACAACTTCGGATGCAAATTTATTGCAAAGAAAATTTACACCTATAGATATATAACCAAGAACTCAGCACCATTCCGCCGTGCACTCGTCGGAGGAGTATAAACATTTTACTTAATTCTGCCATTAAATTATTACGTTCGTAATGGTTTCGAATCTGTATATTCTTTATATCAACGAGGGGGGGTGGGGGTGGTTAGCACGTGCGCGCGCTGTATCATAAGGCCTGTCATTGAGTCAACTGGCGTGGTTTCGAATCCCCGGTTGTACGTGACAAGGAGTAGGGTTGCCTGTTCAACCTCGTGGGTTTTCGCCGGGTCCTCCGGTTTCTCCCACTGCTAAAGACCCCTACGCGCAAGCGAATTATTGAAATAAAATTAAACCATATGTAAGTCCCGAAATGACCTAGTCGGTGTCGAGTGGACGTTAACCCCCCCCTCTCTCTCTCTCTCTCTCTCTCTATCAAGACATACATTGTCCACTGTTGGGTTTTTTTTATGTATGTATATATTTTTATTTCTTTCTCCTTTTTTTTCAAGTCGAAATAACTTCAAGGGCCTTCACGAAATAAAAGGCTTCAGCCCAAAACAAAACCCAGAAGATTATTTGTAAGTTATGTTTTTCAATTTATCTCACATTTGTAAGGGCAGATAATTATATATACATGTATACACCGAGAAGGAATGAAAACGAACCAGTGATTTGACTGGGAGTGCTGTCAATACATTTACCGACAAAAGCAAATTAACAGCAACCCGTGGAGGTCATAACAACTTTACTTTAATGTGAAACGTAGATATGGCGAGTAAATATTAAGTCAGTAAGGGTGCATCCTCGGTATCATCAGTGGTCTCATTCCGTTCAACTCCACTATACCCTGGGTTTATCCATGGAGTATTCACGTATTCAAATTAAAAAAATAAAACAACAAAAACCAAAATCTTCCCGTACAGGACAATCACAAGGTAATGATGAGGCAATAACTCGACAAATATTAATTTATGTTCGAATCTGAATTTCATTTATTATTAATCTAAATGTATATGTTTTAATGGCATAGACAACAATAATAAAAACAAATAGAACACAGCATTCATCTGATATATATAAGCTTTTAATAAATCATATTATAAACTTCAAAATTTATATTTTAACATTATCTATAGTGAAAATGTTATTAATATACCATCGCAACACCGGCCAGTAGTAAATATTCGCTTTGCCAATATCGTCGGTCTTTGAATTTTATTATCTTTTTCACAAATAAAAATAGAGTTATTTCCCCTTAACAGTAAAATGTTTCAAATAACTGATCAAGTTTAATATGGACAAGAAAAACCAGATTACCAATCCATAATAAACTCATTAATGACTCGAATTTGCCCTGATCAAATTGTATTTTTATTGTTATTGTACAATGTGTGACACATAAAAAAAAGCTATTCTTCTGTAAAAAAAAGTAGCTACTCTTTACACAGTTGTGTTTGACTGGAACAGACAGTTTGTGTTTTTTGTGGAACAGACAGGCTTTTTCGAACATCCTATAATAATGGAGTGTCGGGAAAGACTAAAATTATTATTATTTTAAGAAAGAAAAAAAGGCCTGTTATTTATACATAAACATAAATCCATTGAAAGACATTTAATTGTATTTTATATACTATCATAGCTCGATCCGTCTAGGACAGATGATATACCCAATTATACTACTGAGTCATCAACATTATATAATTACATAAAATATTATAAAACCTTATAAGATACAATCAGATAAAACGTAAAAACTTTAATTTGTATTTATCCAGCTGCCTCCAGCTAGAATAATTTCTTTTTTTAAAGAATATATTAAATTTGAATTGAGGAACAGGCTATGCCTATGTGTAACCCCTCTCCCCGATTTAGATACATGTACACATTATAAATACATACATACATACATAATTACATAAATATAGAACATATATAGGATACATTAATGGATAATATAGAGACTTCCTTTTCTTAAATACTTTTGCCTAAAATGCGGCGTTTTCATTGGTTTTGTGTTATTTTACTTAATTGTGTTATTTTTTAGTGAGGTTATTTTTTTCTTCTTTGTCTTTCATTTTGGGGTATATCTTTTTAAGTGTGTGCAGTGTGGGGGGGGGGGGGGACTTTGTATATTTGAGACGTATATTATACTATTGTTGCTTGGTGTATTCTTATATTATATTTCAGCCTACCGAGACCATTAACAAGAAATTTCAGGTAATTATGATTTATAATCTTCATTCCACAGTTAGGAATTGTTGCGGGGTTTGCTTTGGTTTTTTTAATCTTTGCGTGGCTTTTGGCCTTTGATAGTGCAATTGATTCTTTTCCAACAACTTCTCAAAGAATTTTC
Organism: Patella vulgata; assembly: GCF_932274485.2. Classification (NCBI taxonomy): domain Eukaryota; kingdom Metazoa; phylum Mollusca; class Gastropoda; family Patellidae; genus Patella; species Patella vulgata. Next base: position 12,928,247 of record NC_065880.2, on the reverse strand, counting down.
ACTAGTTCGGCTTTGTTATATGGTTTCAATCGATGACGTTGTGATTTTCATATTTAATCCACTGGTGACTATAGTGTTGGTCACTAATCCCAAGGATGTTTTCTATATCGTATCTTTAGCCTCAGGGGGTTCTTGACCCAAAAGGCCAAGGTATGTTCCATACCGTATCTTCCTTCGGCTTCTGACATCCCAGTAGCCGTTAACTCCGGGGTTGCTTCTATCCTGTTTTCGGCTTCCGGTATAGCCATTGAGCCCCACAGTAACCCTAATGTCCACACTATCGTTCCATTTAGGTATTAGTGTAAGATTAAAGTAGGTCGTGCTCGGGACAGGATATGCTAGCTTCCTATGGTGATAATTAACAGAAAACCTTGAATTGGGGCGCCACGAAATCAAATTTTATTTGAGCAATAGTACCAACTCGAGATAAAAAGTAAAAAAAAGGTATCATGTTATATAGAGGGGTTGGATGGCCGAATGGTTAGCGCGTGTTCGCTGTATCATAAGGTCTGTCATTGAGTCAACTGGCGCGGTTTTGAACCCCCGGTTGTATACTTGACAAGGTGTATAAGGATCGCCTGTCCAACCTCGTGGGTTTTCTCTGGGTCCTCCGGTTTCCTCAAAGCGCTAAATTGTACCATGTGTTAGTCCCGGAATGACCTAGTTTAAGTCGAGTGGACGTTAAACCTCTCTCTCGCCCCCCCCTGTCCCTCTCTCTCTCTCCCTCTCTCTCTCTCTCTCTTTTCTGTTATGAATGCAGAGAAAGTAAAAAAAAAGTTTTCTAAAGTAGATATAAACAATATATCTTGTAACTCACATGTGGAGATTTAAGCTGTTTATTTTTGTAAATATATTGGATTTGTTTTCAGAAATGACATCATTAGTGAACAAAACACGAAGAGAAGAATACCACCACCGATTAGTTTTGATGTTCTACCACAAAATGATCTGGAGAGATGCACAACAACTGGTGGGTAGTCATAAGAACTTTTTTATACGCCCACATTTTCCTGGATTATGGCCCCTCTTTTTTTTAGCTTGTTCTTTATCCATCTCTTGCAAAATGTGGGCGTATCCTGGTTGGCAACCACTGGTTTTATTACAATGTGAACGGTCTTGTTTTAGAGATTGTGTCGTGCTAAAACCAAGCAATTTAAAGAAGAAGTCTGAAATGAGGTGAAATGGAATGGGGTTTAACACCCTACTGTTCTGCATCGACTTGGCTTATAAAGACGTACAGACCCCATACAGTGTGCTATGAAGGAAATTTGTTGGGACGGTGGCACTACGTACGGCCTACGGTTATTTCGAATTCCATCGCTCAAGGGTTCTTTTACGTGCACGCCAATGTGCACACAGGACCTTCGGCCTTTTGTCCCATCCGCACGACTATACGCTGTCCCTTCCCAGGTCCTCCGTCTTGCACCACTGACAAGGAGGAACCACGCTGGAAAATCCAAATGACCTTTCGCGACCAACACCATGAGACTTTTTGATAGTGTCTGTAAATGAAATGAAATGGAATATAACAACAAATTATATCGGATAGTTTTCACCACTTAAACAAATAACATATCTTTATTCACACCACTCAATTGAACATTGATATTTCTTTGAAAACGTTTGGATAGGCCTCAAATACGTGTTTAGGACTAGGTTTGAAGGACTTTTCACACGAGACACACGGGGATTCCCCTTTAAACAAAATTAAATGGCAATTTTCTACGGTTATATTTACTTATCCAACACAGAAGAACTGGGACTGGGCGTTGGTCTTCTCTGTCCACATTGGGATTTGAATCCAGGGTGTTGGCCGAGAAAGTTTCTCTGGATTTTCCGGAGTGGTTTCTCCTTGTCAGTTGTGCAGGACGACGGAGGGCCTGACAAGGGCAGCTGTCTAGAAACCGAGGTCCCGTGTTCATATTGGCGTGCACGTAAAAGATTCCTTGGAATTCGATATAAGAGTAGGTTGTAGCACCGCTGTCCGGGCACAATTTCCCTCATGGCACACTGTATGGCGTATGTCCGTCTTAATTAGCCCAGTCAGGAGCAGAACAGTAGGACGTTAAACCCCAATTCATTTCATTTTGAATCCGGGACACGCTAATCAAGAGTCAAGTGCCCAAACTCTATAATATCCTCCCGTATATAACTTCTGTTCTAAAACTAATTATTTAACCCTTCATTTAACCAATATTTTTATTTTTTGTAGGTGAATTCGTCTTATCTAAAAATACTAGAGAGGCTTTGGAAAAAACCCATAAAAATCTGAGTAAAAGTCATTATTCTAAGTCAATGGTCGACCATTTGCCAGTCGTAAACATAACACCTTCTAATCCGAATCCCCAACATCATCGTAATAACGTCATCTGTAAAATGCTGGTGCGCAATAATCAAAGTGGGTCAGAAGCATTACCTCTTCTCCACGCCAATAAAATGCCACCACACAGTCCTGATATCTGCACCAACCCTGATACCTGCACCAGTCCAGATATCTGCACCAGTCCGTCGCCAGCATCTAATAGAGTTCATCATTCCGAACCTTTGTCAGATCCTTGCAATAAAAAGAAGAGCGTCTTGGTACTTCCCAACACGACCAAAGCGACACAATCTTGTGAGAAACAAAGACGCCGCGTCAGGTTTGATCTTCCTCGGAGAATGAATAAAACGCCTGCTTGTCCAGAATATGCCGGGCACCGCCCAAATAGCAGCATCAACAGGACTATAGCGGCACGGCGACCAATAACTCCACAAAACTGGCAAACATTGGATTTTGATACCAGAAGAGCCGCCTCTCTAAAACCCAACACAACTATCGAAAGAGAAAGGTTTATATCCTCCCGTGAAAAACTTTTTCATCACATGAACTTGTTTCGAAAGATGAGAATCGAGGCGACAGACCAAAAAGCGTGTTTTGATGGTGATAAAGAAAACGGGGTGGTCGATGATGATGATGAAAGCGATGATGGAAACGATGAAGAAAAGGAACGGAAACGTGAAGAAGCAGATCCAGATGAAGCAGGAGAAAGTTCGGGGTGTACAGACATTTCCAGATCAGGATCGGATGAAAGTTCACGGTTGGAAGAAAGAGTTCAAAGCCTGCCCAAATTATATAAAGATATAAAACTGATACACAGAGCTGGAAAATTTATTCCCAATCGGATAAATACTTTGAATCCCAACTACTTATGTTCTAAGTCTACTTCCTCGAAAAGGTATGTATGTTGTTATACATTATTTTCATAAGCACGAAGGGCGGGGAGGGGGTCTAGTAGTTCAGCGTGTGCGCGTGAAATCGCAAGATCTGTCATTGAGTCAAGTGGAGTGGTTTCGATGCCCCGCTTGTACGTGACCAGGAGTAGGGTCGCCTCTCTCTAACCTGGTTTATAGTAATTGAGAACTTTCCTCCAACAATATTACTGGATCCAAAAAGTAGTTCCTTTTCGATAAAAAAAAGTAGTTCTTTTTTAACTGACCAGTCAAATTCATCTAAAGCGATAGCTATTGCTCAGTATAAAGCTATGAAAGTTATCACATAAGCGATATCTACTGTAGAATGTGTTATTGGGTGATAAACTGTAATATAATTAGGAGAGAGAGAGAGAGAGAAATGGGGTTTAACGTCCACTCGACACAAACTAGGTCATTTCGGGACTAACATATGGTTTAATTTTATTTACATAATTCGCTTGCGCGTAGGGGTCTTTAGCAGTGGGAGGAAACCGGAGGCCCCGGAGAAAACCCACAAGGTTGGGCAGGCGACCCTACTCCTTGCCACGTACAACCGGGGATTCGAAACCACGCCAGTCGACTCAATGACAGACTTTATGATACAGCGCGCGCACGCTAACCATTCAGCCACCCAACCCCCCTATAATTAGGGGATTTATGCTGTATTAATAATAGCGTTAGGTGAATATAATAACATTATGAACTGAAAATACTTAAATTGTTTTCAATATTTGGAAGATAGTAGGACATCAGGGCTGTGACCGATCTAGAGTCCTCAAGACCAATATCCATATTAGGGTAATACCGGGGGATATATAAAGCAAAATTAAGTTTCGAAAATTAGACAACCATTTAATTCTCAGACGTCCATTTGATTCTAAGAAGGCCATGGTGTAGTGTTTTCAAGAGTCTAGCCAATGTAAGACTTTATAGGAGTGGGGTTGAGAGAAACATGTTAATTTTAAGTATTGTTAAACTTCTTTGGCATAAAAAAATATAGAACAACTATTGTTGTTTGTGCTATATAAATATGATTTGGGTTTTGTGAGAAAACACAACGTTGAAGTCCAAGTGAAGTCCAAAAGTACAGTAAAATAGTAGTATCCATGCATTCACTAATTAGGCTATATATTTATATATCATAATAAGCTTCTTGATTTTTTCAGATATCACAATTTGTTCAGAGACCCAGTTCCGGATCCGCGAGATAATTATAAATATGGAAAACGAGTTACTTTTTATGGATTCAACTCATCTTCATTTAGAGGATAAGTTATATATTTAGAGGATAAGTTATATATTTAGAGGATAAGTTATATATTAGTATATATTAGAGAAAAAGTTATATATTAGAGGATAAGTTATATATTAGAGGATAAGTTATATATTAGAGGTTAAGTTATATATTAGAGGTATATTAGAGGATAAGTTATATATTAGAGGATAAGTAATTGGAGTGCAATGTCTTCTTCAAAAGATAAATAGTGTATTATTCTGAAATAACGGTGTGGATTCAACTCATCTTTATTTAGAGGATAAGTTATATATTTAGAGGATAAGTTATATATTAGTATATATTAGAGAAAAAGTTATATATTAGAGGATAAGTTATATATTAGAGGATAAGTTATATATTAGAGGTTAAGTTATATATTAGAGGTATATTAGAGGATAAGTTATATATTAGAGGATAAGTAATTGGAGTGCAATGTCTTCTTCAAAAGATAAATAGTGTATTATTCTGAAATAACGGTGTGGATTTTAAGATCTTATATAATGAATTAACCAATTGATTTTTAAAAATTATGAATAACGGCATGGATTTTTAAGAATTACAAATAACGGCATGGATTTTTAAGAGTAACAAATAACGACATGGATTTTTAAGAATTACAAATAACCAAGTGATTTTTTAAGAATTACAAATAACCAAGTGATTTTTAAGAATTACAAATAACCAAGTGATTTTTAAGAATTACAAATAACCAATTGATTTTTTTTTTTAAGAATTACAAATAACCAAGTGATTTTTTAAGAATTATGGATAACGGCATCGATGTTTAAGAATTACAAATAACGGTATGGATTTTTAAGAATAACAAATAACGACATGGATTTTTAAGAATTAATATTCTTAATCAGTAATAATTGATTTAACCAATTGATTTTTAAAAATTATGAATAACGGCATGGATTTTTAAGAATTACAAATAACGGCATGGATTTTTAAGAGTAACAAATAACGACATGGATTTTTAAGAATTACAAATAACCAAGTGATTTTTAAGAATTACAAATAACCAAGTGATTTTTAAGAATTACAAATAACCAATTGATTTTTTTTAAGAATTACAAATAACCAATTGATTTTTTAAGAATTATGGATAACGGCATCGATGTTTAAGAATTACAAATAACGGTATGGATTTTTAAGAATAACAAATAACGACATGGATTTTTAAGAATTAATATTCTTAATCAGTAATAATTGATTTTATCTCTCAAATGAGTTATCTTGCCGATTGGAACGTTTTGGCAATGAAATAGGGTGATCTTTGTTTCTGGTTCTTTTCTTTTTTTCACAAATGTTGTAGTTTATTATCTTGAGTTGTTTTCGTTATTAGTTTTTAGTTTTGATTGATAGTTGGTTTATTTTATTGATTTATAATCTTCTACTTTTGATTCCAAATGGTTTGGGTACGAGTGGTGTAGAATCCGTCTGTTGCATATTTTCTGGAATTTTATTGTTCATTGGGTTTTGTTCTGAATTCGTTTCTATGTGCTTGTTATTCGTTTACAATTGATATAAAAAAAAATCCATAAAAAATTTCTGAGAAACATCCCTTATGAACCATTTATCTCCTAACAGTATCATCACAATTTCAAGGTTTGATTTATTATCCTTTGTATAATAATCACCAGTCAATTTTAATTAATTAAGACTAACGACTTTTAAAAGCAAACTGAAATTGTTTGAAATGTTATCAGTATTTATTTTTATTTATTGATTATCGTTTGAAGTTCACTCACAGATCATTAATCTGTCGTTCTATACAATTATATTGTTTATTTTGCTATTATACTCTCTGTCTCTTCATTAAACATCGTGTACTTTGTTTGTCTTTAAATTTTCATTTTATACTCCATTGTTTCAATATTTGCCTTTCTGCTCTATGTATTTCGGGGGGTTGGATGGCTGAATGGTTAGCGTGCGCGCGCTGTATCATAAAGTCTGTCATTGAGTCGACTGGCGTGGTTTCAAATCCCCGATCGTACGTGACAAAGAGTAGGGTCGCCTGTCCAACTTTGTGGGTTTTCTCCGGGTCCTCCGGTTTCCTCCCATTGTTAAAGACCCCTACGCGCAAGCGAATTATTGAAATAATATAATAATATTAAACCATATGTTAGTCCCGAAATGACCTAGTTTGCGTCGAGTGGACGTTAAACCCCCTCTCTCTCTCTCTCTCTCTCTCTCTCTCTCTGTATTTCCCCCTTTTCATTGTTTATGATATGTTATTATGAATATAATTATGTTATTATTAGTAACAAAAATATGTTATTATTTATGTCATGTGTATAATGAAAATGCGTATTAGTCAAATTATGTAGTTTTTATTTGATTCTTATTTAGTACTGGAATAGATATTTCTAAAATAGATTATGCTTTGTTTAGCAAACAAGTTTTATGTTTTATGTTTTATGTTATTTCTATAATGAAAATTTGTTATTTTTAGTGAAAATATGTACTTTTTGTTATGTCTGTATAGAAAATGTATCTATAAGAGTATTATTTTGAAATGAAATGGATTGCCTTCTTTTTATTGCAACTAGATATGACTTTCTAATTTTGATTTCCTTTTCCATGAGCCAAGAAATGAAATGAAATGAAATGCAGTTTAACGTCCTACTGTTCTGCTCCGACTAGGCTAAAGAAGCCGGCACACACCATACAGTGTGCCACGAGCGAAATTTTGCCTGGACAGCGGCGCTACGGCCTCTTCTTATAACAAATTCCATTTGCCAAGGGATCTTTTACGTACACTTCAATGTGTACACGGGACCTCGGTTTTTCGTCTCACCCGAACGACTATACGTTGTCCCTTGCCAGGCCCTCGGTCCCACACCAATGACAAGGACGAACCACGTTGGAAAATACGAGGGACCGAGCACGGGACCTCCATGGTAGCGAGCCAGCGTCTTACTCACTGAGCTACCGTGGCTCCCCAAGAAACGATGTGAGATAATAATCATGTGGAAGCAGACCACCATTAAATTTCACAATTAACTGTAGTTCGTCTATTTATAGCATTCTCTCTCTCTGTCTTTTTCTCCCCTTTTGCATGCCTATTTTTGTTGATTTTTTGGTCTCGAATGGAGATAGAGAGAGAGAAACGGGGTTTAACGTCCACTCGACACAAACTAGGTCATTTCGGGACTAACATATGGTTTAATTTTATTTCAATAATTCGCTTGCGCGAAGGGGTTTTTAGCAGTGGGAGGAAACCGGAGGACCCGGAGAAAACCCACGAGGTTGGACAGGCAACCCTACTCTTTGTCACGTACAACCGGGGATTCGAAACCACGCCAGCTGACTCAATGACAGGCCTTATGATACAGCGCGCACGTGCTAATCATTCGGCCATCCAACCCCCCAGGTCTAGAATGGACGAAGAGGGTTTGAATTAACATTTTCTGCCAGGTTTTGGTAAATATTCATGATTCTGAGGCGGAAGGATAACAGAGTTATCAGGTTGGTTACGGTGATATGTACGGCAACTAGTTTCATGTTTTTTGTATGCTTCTTCAAGTTTGTGTATCTCAAAATTTTGTTGGTCAACCTCATACAAATTTTAGTGCAACCATTTGTTCCTGTAGTGAAAAACATTCAGCCCAACGAAAATTTTGGGAAAAGTTGGAGGTGGGCAAAGAGGCCAGAATTAACATTGAAGTCAATGGGGAAATTAATGGTGGTCTGCCTCCATGTCCAATTGTTTTCATTGGCACACAAAATCTGAACTCGGTCTAATAAGCTAGATCAACGTCTTAACGCCCCCTCTCGCGAATTTAAGCTAGCTTATTTGCAAAAGGATTTCCTTCAAACGGTAAAGTTAAAGACATATTCCAACTTCTAAGTGTTTTACATATGCGATAGGAATGATTAAACAGATTGAATTGACGTGAAGATTTTTGTTGACATGGGGAATTTTGCTATGGTTGATTTGTCACAACAAACTGACACGAAAAAGGAATCAGCTATTGATGCCCACTGAAGTAGAAAGCGGTAACAGCAACACCGCCTACGGGTAATTAATGTATCTGGCCATGAAGAGTTGTTATATGAGACTTTGAGAGAATATCACTTCGAAACGGTCAATTCATTAAAGGGGCAATAACACTCCTATTTTACTTGTCCAGAGGGTTCAAAAATATTTTTAAATCCAAGTCACATTTGAAAAACTTTACGTCAGGCTTTTCAAATCATTTAGTTGAATTTTTCCAATTTTTTTTAAATTAGGTGTGTTAAGATGAAATTTGTATCATCAATTAATAGGAATATTGTAAAATAGAGCAATTTGTTGACCAGAATAAAGATTGGGACATATTATTCAGTTACAACAAGAGTCGTATTGAGCCTTTAAGAAGAACTGATTACCACAAGACCAGAAAAGTAGAAAAGGCACCACTCAGTTTTGTTGAATTTTGTGCTTACATTTTTAAACAATAGTTAATAGTTTATTCTGGTAAAAATGGTTAAATCTATTTGTTAAGTCCAGCTCAATTTTTGTCAAGGTCGTTGAGATGTAAATAAAGTTAGGGCACGTGATTGTTGGCGAGATTGTAGGTTAGGATTAGGGTAAGCATTGGGGCTTGGTCCAGGGTTAGGGTTAGGGTTGGGATTAACGCTAGCCCTGATTACATCTCGTGACCTATGACGAAAAATTAAGCCGGCCTTATCATTTAGCACTAACCGGTATAAATATAGTTAATTTTGTTTAAAGCCACTACATTACCACAGTCTCCGCCACGTATAGTGAGTGAGTGAGAGAGAGAGAGAGAGAGGGGGGGGGGTAACGTCCACTCGACACAGACTAACATATGGTTTAATTTTATTTCAATAATTCGCTCTGCGCGTATTGGTCTTTAGCAGTGGGAGAAATGTGATAACGGGTCCCCGGAATAAAGTGTACTTTTTAGAGAACCCCTACCATTCCTTTTTAATTGTATTTTAACATTATGGCCCCATACGCTCGTATTTTATTGTTCAAGACAAACCTAGTCCGCGAGACGACCGGTTTGAAATGCCTCCAAGTCCGACTTCCCTCCGAATCATTTAGATCTACTGAATGGTCGAATTATTAACCCTACCTCTAGAATTGTATTGTATTGGAACGTTGCGCTGGGAATGGAGGACAGAGTAATTAACTCTGTACAGCCGCGCCTTGGTTCTGGATTATTGAAAAGCTCTATGGCACATATAGGGTCAATGGAAAAAAAATGATATTGGTCATTCCTCTAGTTCTTGTCCTGCCGGTTATAGGCCAAACGCCACTGAAGAATTTTATTGTCTCGGGTATTTTAATGTAATCCTTATACGGCATTTAGTAATTGAACATATGATATAAAACACAAATTTATATGGAAAACAATTACTGAGTTTATTTCACACTACGTTTCAACAAGTTCCTCTCACTGTAACTTGTTGAAACGTAGTGTGAAATAAACTCAGTGATTGTTTTCCATATAAATTTGTGTTTTTATATTAAGGTATTTGGATGTTAAACATACATTATTCAAGATTTAAATCTGTCTATTGCAACTCTTTCTTTAGGCCTGAAATGTTATCTAAATTATTAATTAGACATTAAAGATACATTATGTAAGATTTAGATAAAGAAATAGCCATTCTTGCTATAATAGTTCGAAAGTAGACTATGTAAAATGAATAATTTGACAATTTTATTCAAATTACTCTATTGCAAGCGAAGATATTAGCCTTTGAAGGTTTGACAGACGTGTGCAATAATTTCAACCACCGTACTGGTTGATCGAAGCTAAGTCTCGATTCTCCATATTTGATTAAATCAAAGTATCGCTGAACCATTCTAATCTATTTAATATCGGAGAAATCTGATGCCATCGAGAGTTGATTAAGGCCTGGATCAGTTAATTAATGTCTAATTAATACTTTAGAAAATATTTCAGGCCTAAATAAAGACCTGCAATAGGCAGATTTAGCTCTTGCATAATGCATGTTTAATTAACCTATCCAGACCATAATATATAGTGGATTATGAGCTAATTTACTGCCTAACTTTCCTTCACGATTTAACGATTAAATGGATAATCGAGACTATGCTGTTTATCGTACTGACTTTAGTAATGATGATCGAGGTTAGGTGGAAATTTCAATCGCTTAGCTCTCGGTTCATTATCTAGTTTTTAACTATTATAGCGAGAACTGCCAACTCGTTATCGAATCTCCCATAATGTACCTTTAAGTGAGCAAAGAGTGGCTTGTACGTGACATAAATAGACTTTAGCTAAATTAGACGTAAAACAACAAACAGTGGATTGGCCTGGACCAATAATATTTCATTGTAGATTTATGATGATTGACGTTACGAACTCGGGATATCCAAGTCAAGAAAATCATGGGGTGACATTCATATAAAAAAACCGTAGTCTGGTCGAAATGGAAAATTATTGAGGGAAAGCGAATCTGTCAAGGATACTGAAAGTAGCCATTAACAACGAAGTTTTCTGTCTCACAACTTCCGTTTCCACCATATTATTTCTAGCGTGGCAGACATGAAAATGACATTTCTAGTCACGTGGGTGGCTATAGGCGCGCGCTTTTCTCATCAATTACTGACAGTTCATTATGTCGTTCTTTAAAATTTGTTAGTGTGTCTAAATCGTGTCTGAAATAGTTTTATTTCATTATATCTGTGAGACAGTTCAATTGACAGAAGTTACAGCAAAGAATGACCTTTATTACTTGGCTATAAAAACTACAGGAATTGTTATTCTATATGTTTCATTTTTGAACTTTAAAAAAAATCGGTAACAATGGTATTCATTTATTGTATTTGATCGCCTCAACACTATGTTTTTGGGTCAATAACTTTGCGTGAATAATTATCGTTTCATATAAAACATGACAATGTCAATAACCTAACCTGATACCTAACATAACCGATTCAGACGAAAATAATTCCACGAATCTATCCCATGATAGTCCTATACTACACACTTTCAACCGTTATTTAATAACAGATACCAGGGCCTAAAATAAGGTCAAATTTTTATTGTACGGAGGAGCCACGGTGGCTAAGCGGGTAAGACGCTGGTTCGCTAGCCTGGAGGTCGCGTATTCGATCCCTGCATTGGCCGAGAAAGTTCATCGGGATTTTTCGACGTGGTTTCCCCTTGTCAGTGGTGCAAAATGAAGGGCCTGATCAGACAACTGTCTAATCGTTTGGATGGGACGAAAACCCGAGTATATATAGGCGCGCACGTAAAAGATCCCTTGGCAGTTGGAATTCGATATAAGAGTAGGCCATAGTGCCGCTGCCAAAGCAAAATATTTCTCATAGCGCACTGTATCGTGCATGCCTTTCTTCATTAGCCCATTCGAAGCAGAACAGTGGGACGTTAAACCCCATTTCATTTCATTTTTGTAGCACGAAGCCAACCTCCCGTGAACGCCGGGGGTCCGAAGCGCGCCGACGGGGGGTTTGTGTGGCCTTCCCTAGAAAATTTTGAATATTCATAGCTGAAAAATGGCATCTGTGGACTGTTCTGGCGCAGTTTACATAGGAGTTGGGGTTTTTTTTCGCATGAAAACTCAGCGCTACGAAGTAAACAACATCTATCATCACATCAATATCAGAACTAATATTCTGTCAGTAACAAGGGTACACCATTTTGTTCAGAGCATGGTTTTCTTATTTTCGAAGCATGCATTTTCATTTCGAAGCCCGTTCGTGCTCCAAGGCACGTTATTTTAGGCCCTGACAGGCACGTTCGAATCAGGGAGGGTTGGCGCTGGGTATCAATAATTTGCAAATATATATATGTGTGCCCGCTGGCAGCCTATCCAGTTGGATTGTGGTATAATGGAGAGAGGCCCTTCGAAAAATAAAGATCTGGCTGTAAAGATCTGATTATCAACCTTTATTTTTAAAATCTAGCAGGCTTTCGGCCCAGTCTTCTTTCCCACAACAATGTTAGTAGTTCCAGGTAGAAAAAGTTAAGTACAAGTTCTATTGCGTAGACTATATATATTGCGATGTTAAAGGAGCTAAATCGCTAATGTTCCGGACCTGGAAATTAACACAAATGGGTAGCAACGCATATAATAATATAATATGAATTTATATAAACTGATTTACAAGTCGTTTCTTTTTTTTATTGTAATTTCTAATCATTTATGTTCGGTGAAATACGCGTCCAAATTGAATGACAGTCTTTGTCGTCTGGTTATTCCAATTTACACCGGTAGCATTCTCTTGTGGAAAATGTCCATCGGGTCGCTTCATTACAAATGGCACTCGAAAGCATTTTGGAACGCGATTCGCCTGCCAATTTTAAAATTTTCATTTTGTCTGAAATATGGAATATCAGGAGCCCTTCTTTTCATGGTAAGATCCGGGAAAAATGCTATGCTCAATCAAAGCATCATGTTTTTTGTGTACACACGGAAACAATTCTTATCATTAATTTTGTATAGGCGTTATGCCAATCTGAACCAGATTTTCAAACCAGTATAGCTGGCTACCGAGTTGCCCCCCTTGTGAATGCAAGAGGCTATCGTTTTTAACTCTTTCCCTGCAAGAAATAGATTCCATGAAGGATCTGAATGTCAACATCTAAGTTTCCCTTTCGTACAGGCTGCTGTTGAGATATAGTTGCTGTGTGGGTGTATTCCACGCCTTGCGTGGCTATCTTTTAATAGCCCGGGGCGGTTTGTATAATTGTTCTATAAAATCTTCGTCTATCGAAGACTAGTTATTGTTCGTCATGTCTTCTTACTGATTCGGTAACATTTTGAGCACCTGTTTCAAGCATTTATTTTATTTTAAATAAAAAACATGCAACATGTGCTAGGTGTATAGACAACCTGTCCATGATAAGATGTATTTTCTGATATCATCAAAAATTCTTCTTAAAGTGCACAAAAATTTAAATATATTTGACGTAAAAATCATTAAACAGCGCCAGTTATATCTTGTTGACTTTGAGCAGGGATGTCAGACGGCCAATCAAGCTCTATAAGAATGCAGAACAAGAGAGAAAATTGCGTATAATTTAGCTACTTAAAAAGAACAATTGCCATCTTTACCTAACAGCGGCATACCATTTAATTTTCTTTCAAGACACCAGAAATTCAAGTAAAGATTAAATGTTCAGATTAGAATTGTGACACGCAATGTCATTTCGTAGGGTCGCTTATCTCGCAGACTAAAACAAGAAATCCATCCGCGGATTTCCGCTTTACTGAAACTGTGGACAGAAACCGGAATTTCTTTTCTGTTTTCTGTTTGTATTTCTTCGCCCTTCGGGCTAAAGGTATGTCGTCTGCTTATTACCACGGTTGAATAGTCCAAGAAATATCATCATGATACACTATATGATTTCCTGCAAAATTCAAAGGCCATAATCTGGCATATTTATGTTCAGTCATCTCTTACAAAAGCCAGACGACCAGGAAATTGTCATTATATTAAAAAAGGTAAATTTAAATGATTTCCTTTCCGCTCCCTTTCTCCCAATTACCTTAGATGACTATTATAATATAAAGACCCGACAGCTCAAATGAATAAAACACAGTAACATTTTTTGGAGAAAAGTCCTTTTATTTCCAAATATACAAACCTATATTTAATACAAAAGGCTATTAACTTTTATACAAAAATGGAAAGATTTCGTAGAAAATAATTTACATTTATTGCAACATAATTTTTGTCTATACCAACAATTTTTATGAATAACTTCGTAGAAAAGTCCGGTTACAACGTCGGAGATATAAATACTAAATATATATTTATAAATTGATAAGGAAGAAATAGGGGATTTTGAAGTTTCGGGAAACCCTTCAGGTATTACAGATGTTATAATAAGGAGCAGCGATATATTAGGCCCCGAGTTCACAAAAAAAATATCATTGAATATTTCTGCTCAAAGTTGAGAATAATTCACAAAATTCTTAACTTTGGTGTTCACAAAAGCAGTTGAGCGAATTCTTAAGTATATAAAATTTTACACAACTTGAGCATTCCATTCAATGACGTCATCAAATCCGTAGATTTTATCAAGAACCAACTAAAATATTGAAGATATAATAGTGTTGATACAAAACCACAACATCTGTAATTGTCGGGAAAATAAACTGACAAATAAATACTTAAAGATGGGTTCCCGCGTACAAACTGGGTGATTTAATGGTATATATGGACTAAAAACATATTCAAACTAATTAATTTGTCATAATTTTACTTCAAATCCTTCTCAAACATTGTAATTGCAAAGGAATGTCCTGCTATAAAAATTCGATCAAACCAGGTCATGTTTACGTCACGTGACTTACCTCTCTTGGAAGTCAGAGAAGAATTCATTGCATACATAAGACGATGTTGTCTTTAATCGCTTACTATTTATTACAAATATCGAATCCTAATTAAATTCTCTGATTATCCACTACCCGCTTCTTTTTCCGTCATTTTTATCTCAGAAAGTGTTGTACGTCTAACTCTTCATAAAGTTTATCAACTTGTACATCAAGCCCTCAATGTTCGCGTGTGACCTTTGACATCACGCGTGCAAAAATTCCTAATCGTCGGGCTGTTGATTAGGGGAACCCTTACATTTTTGTCCTGTATACACTCCATGAGTGGTTTCGGGGAATCCAGTATTTTTCTAGTAGGATTGGATATCTCTACTTTTCCATATATACCAAAATTACCATACTTTTATTGGAAATAACCACCCGATAAATACCTTTCTGGGAACTCATCTTTAAATTAATTAAAGAACGGGGGGGGGGGGGGAATGAAATATTTCGCACCATTTAAATATGTTGTGTGTATATGGTGAACTACCAACTTAAAGGCTATGTGGTGCAACATTTGTGCACTGAGTTGCGCCATTGTATCAGCTAATGGTTAGACAATTTTCTATAAAATTGCTTTTTTCTGAGTGAAAACTAAACTGATTTAGTGTTTTTTAAAAATTCCTTAGAAATTTAACACACCCAGTTAAATCTAAAAAAAAAATCGAAGGAAATAGGACACACTATGTCTCATATAATCGGTTTGAAAAATTAAATTACTGGACTAGACATTTACCCCCTTTTCAATGAAACATCTAATTAAATTTAAATAATGCACTGTTTGTGATACAACGCATACAAAATTATGTAACGTCTAAAAGTTTGAGTTATATTTTTAAAGTAGAATGTTACATAATAATTATTCAAACAATTCAAAGTTTAGATTGTGAATTTGTTTCGTGTACCAGACAATGAGGACAACGATATCACGAGCAATGATGCTTTTTCAGTATGAATGTGCGCACCCACTCGACACAGTACTAACATGGTGTGATTTTATTTTAATAATTCGCTGGCGTGCGGGGGTCTTTTGCCGAGGGGTGTAATCAGTGTACCCACAGAAACCCGCAGTGTTAGACAAGCAATTCTACTCCGTTTCACAAACCCGTCACTTGCCTGTTTGCAATATTTGCTTGTTGATAGATTTAGAATATATAGATAGTACCTAATGACATTATACCCTTTGTTATTAATTACATTACATATAAATACATTTCTCTTGTGGTTGGGCTTATAGCTATCTTGATTGACAGCTGAACCGTTATATTTACTTTCAGCACGCAATATTACGGCTTCGATTTGAACATTCATATATTTTATTGTCTTCGGTGCATGAAAGTTTATTTCAAGTCACTGGTTTTAAACAAATATATTGTAGTAAATCGTATAAACCGTGACAGGTTTGTTTTTTTTAAATTCTATTTGACAAAAATATTCGGGTGTTATTACCGTACTCTTTGAATTTTCAATACCAATTATTTGGCCGACAGGGTTTTGGATGGCCGAATGGTTAGCACGTGCGCGCTGTATCATAAAGTCTGTCATTGAGTCAACTGGCGTGGTTTCGATTCCCCGGTTGTACGTGACAAGGAGTCGGGTCGCATGTCCAACCTCGTGGGTTTTCTCCGGGTCCTCCGGTTTCCTCCCACTGCTAAAGACCCAACGCGCAAGCGAATTATTGAAATAAATTAAAACAAATGTTAGTCCCGAAATGACCTGGTTTGTGTCGAGTGAACGTTAAACCCCAATCTCTCTCTCGCTCGCTCTCTCTCTCTCTCTCTCTCTCATTTGGCCGACATGCTCGGTTTCAAAGTTAATGCGATGATACCTTTAGTTATAATTAAAATTTTCTGAATAAATAAAAAGCAAACTATATGTAATATTCCATATTGCATCCTTTGTCTCAAGTTTCGCATTTAATAGAATTTCTATTTGACGTCTTCCAAAGCACACTTTTGTGATGTATTCACCATTTGCATGAATATCAATTCAATGCAATATTTTACAATTCATAAATAAGGTAGGCCGAGGCCGATACATGTATGAATTCTTGTTTTTATTTTCTCTTGTAAATCCATTCACATTTTTCTTGTGAAATTGTTTCTGGTGGTGAAAGTGGCTGTTTATTACTTCAACTAAATTAGCCGCACTGACCCTCGTTAATGAGTCGTTGTGGTGATTTATGACGGAAATCCGCAACAGTTTGACAAAGCAGCGGGTTACTAATGAACTGCCAAACTGTTTTCGAGTGTTGTGTGATTATCCCTGCGGGTCGTGCCCGCCCCATCCCCCAACGGGTACTGATGTCGCAATATCAAGCACAGCCAATTTCAGCTCGAATCGACAATATTACTCGTGGGACAGTCAAACCGGGTTAGGTGACAAAATATTGTCCACAACTTATACGGGAATTAGCCAAAAGAAATCCCGAGAAACGTCAAGTCCCGCAGTTCATTTGGAGACGGACTGTATTTCTAGTAAGCCGATTTACGCACCAGGTCTCAAAGGTGTATTTTAGACATTTCCTTATGGCAGGTCATTGAATTCAGAACGTCTTAAAACAAATTCTGTCACCTAAATATTCCCCAAGACAAGCGAAGAAGAAAAATTTTAATAAACGAACAAAGGATATCTTCTACACTTCTCAATACTGCGTAACTGTAAACAATTCAATTGTTATTAAGCCCTGGGTCTTCGATGAATATTTCAAAATTTAAATACACCATATAATTATAAAGGAAGTGAAATACATGCATGGTATGGCAAGATGGTTGATTTTGATATAAATATTTCGTCGCCCTCCCACTGATATTTCTATATATTATTTGTGGAAATATTAAAATAGTACTTTCTGATATTCAATAAGTAAAAAAAAATATAGTACATAATGTTTGAACAAAAGTACAGTCTATATTTTAGATCTTGTTTAGTCCCGTTATGGCGAACATCTCTCTCTCTCTCTCTCTCTCTCTTTCTCTCAATTGTTATTAAGTCCCGGATCTTCGATGAATATTTCAAAATTTAAATACACCATAGAAAGTGAAAATGAAATATTACCATACATGGTATATGGCTGGATGGTTGATTTTGATACTTATATATATTATTTTATGGAAATATTACTTTCTGATATTAAGTAAAATACTCTCTCTCTCTCTCTCTTTCTCTCCCAAGCTTCTATATGTTTTAATAAAATATATTTTTGTGTGTGATAGTTATCTTATGTTTGAACATTAATATCGTAATTATTATGGACTAGAAGCATAATTATCAGTTTAATCGTCATTTTATTCATCTATTTATTATTCTTAACTCTGTGATGATCGATATATTCAGATTGATAAAAATTAATTATTCATTTACCTGCGCTGTTTATTTTGATTAAAAAAAATCCAAATGGATTGAGAAAGTGAATACTGATTTGGATAATTTTTGGAACAGATTGTTAATCATAATTATATATGATTTATTAATAAAGAAATAATTTCCTATGTCGATATTATTCATAGCAATGTGGCGAGTTCGATTGTGTTTCTATATATCTCAACATATGGTTCTGTTATTAACTATGGCGGCTATAAAGCCGACAACGCGCGACCACTTTCAAAAAATTTCTTAATATTTCATTTGTCAATCAATGTCAAAGGTGATCAAAGGAGAGAGATTAATTAGCGGTCGCCTATAAAAAGGAAATAGGTGTTGTGGTGGTTTATTTCATTCATATTCAATAACACAATAGCTGTGTGTTCGATTAACAACACAGTTCCGTTATTGACCAATTCTACTTTTATTGTTTAGGTGGTCGTGTATCATACCTTGGGTTTTTACACCTTACAATTCTACAAACACAGACCAGGTAAAAGCAATCAACGTATTCTATCCTAGACTTCATACAAACTCAAGTAGTCCCAGGAGATACACAACCTTATAAATAATTCCAATGAACGGCTTGAAGTAAGGGAACATCCCGTCACGTCAATTCAATTAAGACTACCGATCTTTGATTACTTTTTAATTTACCTGAAGAACAAGGAAAACTAATCAAGATGAAAAGAGCTCGCACCTGGTTTCGTCCGAACGAAATTCACTCTCTATTATTTCTGTAATGTTCACAAAGCTCCGTCAGGTTGCCGTCAAAATGAATAATTCACGCACTGTGCAGAAAAATGAAATTGCGATTGTTATCAGTATTGGGCATCTATAACACAACGCCTTGTGCCCCCCGGGGAAAACATCCACGCGTAACTGCTCGCGCCGCCACGCCTCGCTGATCATATAAATTCAATTGTCTTATTTCTAGGCGCTTGTTAGCGTATTTGAAGTTGGCCACGTGGCTTTATCTTTAAATGAGCCTTAAACTGTCAATGTGAACGATATGAGTCGAGGCCTGGGGCTATATAATTTATCTGATAAAGTTATGTGCAGTTCGCTATTCGCTTGATTTCCCGTCGCAAAAAAAAATAGATCCCTGAAATATATTTGAGATATCTTTCCTTTTGTGTAAAAGAAATGAATTATGCGCGTGGTGAACTATATCACCAACACATGAAAATTGTTATCATTGTTTTAGGATGATATTTATTCGTCGAATTTTGCCAAAGCCTCATCTTATAACTGTACTGGACGGTATGGCTGAGTTCACAAAACATTCTCAGATTTAAGTTAAGAATTTACTCAAAATTGTTCGGCTTATTTTATCTAAAATATAGCCCTTTATAATACTTTTGTTGTTTTAATGTATCAAATATATCAATAAGAATATGTGCAGAGTTTTGTGTTTCTCGATCAAAGATATTTCTCATAAACTCTGACTGAAAGGGATTGATAAGACAAGGAAACACCTTGGCGTGTGCTTTGTTGAAATTTGTGCACCGATTCTGCCTATATCCTTCATCAAATTCCAATTGCCATGGGTTCTGTTACATGCTTGTCAACGACCACGGTTTTCGTATCACCTGAACGATTAGACTCTGTTCCCTGTCAGCGCCTCCACCCTGCACCACTAGGAGGACACAAACGCTGAAAAATCCGAGAAGTGTCTTGGCCAACACCAGACACGAAACAGGGACACCGGGCTAATGAGCCAGCGCAAAATAAATATAACGGATTGTATTTTCTTATGCGATTTCGAAATTTGTAAAGCTACAAGTATAATAAATCACCCCTGGTTTCGTATTAGAAAAAGAAATGCGAGACAGAATACATAAATCATGCACTCCGGTTAAATAAAATTTATCATAATTGTCAACGTTCAACTCAGGCCAAAATAGTAGAAATAACGATTATTTATTGCTATTATCCTCTTAATTAAGACTTGATCCGGATTTCAGCTTAATCGGATTACAAAAAGGGGTGTGACCATAAAGATTAAAGGTTATACATCAGTCAGAACGAATCAAGTATTTTTGTATAACATGTAGAAATTATCCTTTCCTTATATACCTATTATATTATAATGACAAGGATAAGTATTTATTATTATAACTTCAATAATTAAACTGACAGATACTATTTTACTACATAGGG
This sequence comes from Patella vulgata, assembly GCF_932274485.2. Taxonomy (NCBI): domain Eukaryota; kingdom Metazoa; phylum Mollusca; class Gastropoda; family Patellidae; genus Patella; species Patella vulgata. The sequence goes on along the minus strand of NC_065880.2, from coordinate 12,907,879 downwards.
GTGGTGACCGAATGGTTAACACATGCGCGTTGGATCAGAACATCTGTCATTGAGTCAAGTGGCGTGGTTTCGCTTCAACGCTTGTACGTGACAAGGAGTAGGATCGCCTGTCCAACCACGTGGGTTTTCTCCGGGTCCTTCCACTGATAAAGACCCCTACGCGCAATCGAATTACTGAAATAAAATTGAACCAAATGTTAGTCCCGAAATGACCTAGTTTGTGTTGAGTGGACGTTAAACCCCATTTCTCTTTCGCTGTTTTACTACATTAATTTAATAATTCGCTTATTCCAGTCAGCCGAGAGATAGATAGAGAGAGAGAGAGAGAGAGAGAGAGAGAGAGAGAGCATACACAGCAAATTTGATCATTTCGGAAATAATTTGCTTGCATGTGGAGGACTTTGGCAATGACAGCAAGAAACCAGACAAACCCACGAGGCTACAGACAGTCAACCCTACTTCTTGTGGGATTTAACTACATCCATGACACACCTTGTGATCTATAGTTTACTGGTTAGAATTTAGCAAAAGTTTAATTTATAAATTAAAATGAAGTTGAATTACGACTATAATACATAATATTTCGCATCGGCGTAGGAGCCGGGGCGGGGGCGGGGGCGGGGGCGGGGGCGGTAACTCGGTGAACCGTTCATTTTTCGTTGATTTTCCGTTTTTCGGACACAAACATCAGAGAATGAGATCATATATCAAAGAAATATAATTGTACCGTTTTAGTAATGGTCATTCTGAAAATTCGGGTTACAAAGAAAGTTTTCGGGAAAATAGCCCCAACCCCCCACCGGAATTGGTCCCCTACGCCTATGCATTATTTCGTGGATTAAAGCAGGATAATTCCATAATTATGTATAAACCCTATATAATTTTCAGACTTTTGTTATATGAACCGTATGTGGATATCATTTGTGTGGCAAACTCTCTCATTATTTAAAAGTCTATAACGGTAAATCTCTTTCTTTGAAGTATATTCTATGCCCAGAATAACCTGCGGTCTGAAAGTCGGGGCGGTTTTGAATATCTACAGGGGATTTCGGGGTTATTCTTCTGAAAGTTTTTCTTTAACCTGTAACGGGTTATTCTTCCAGGGTAGGTTTTTTGTTCTATGAGAAAAGATTTTTCTTACTGGAATTCTGGAATATTCTCAGTTTACGTATAATATACATGTAAAAATAGACGGTTTATAAGCAAGATAAAGCCATCGACTTCGGTTATGCTGGGATAGAAATATTTTAGAAAAAACCCTCGGGTTATTTTCTTCAGTCTTTCTTTCCCCAGAATAACCCCCGTCTCGTGCTTTATCCTACATAGAAACTGATGTTTATCTTTTTGTAAATGTAACATTAACAAACACAACCTGTATCCTAGTTGGTGATTATTTCTGACAACAAGCAGAATTACCATTTAAAGCGTTATTGATTGACATTACACAAAATTTCAAATCTTATTTAAGAGAAAGACCGAAAAAATTGACAGTATTTCGACACCGTTGAAAAACATTTATTATTTTCTTCTTTGAACAACTAAGCTATATAACCAGTTTCCAGAAGAATCAGCTATACAAGACGGGATCGGTTAATAAAGCCAGTGTTATTGTTTTTTTAAACATAAAGCTTCGAAAAGGTAAATCACAGAACTAAGCACGAGAGAAAGAGAGAGGGGGGGGGGGGTCTTTTAACAGTGTGAGGAAACCAGAGGACCTGGAGAAAACTCACGAGGTTGGACAGCCGACCCTACCCCTTGTCACGTACAAGCGGGGAAACGAAACCACGCCACATGACTCAATGACAGACCTTATGAAGCAACGGGCACGCGTTAGCCATTCGACCCCTAACCCCCAACAAACAATATAAGAATGATATGTGAAAGCATATTAAGCGATTGACCGCACTAAGCTGGACAGTTTATAATGGTTTGTAAATTCAACAGATTGTTCCGTAGCAGATTGAAAGGGCGCTGCTTGGGTCAAATTCGGTAGCCCATTACGTGCGTAAAAATATATATTATGTAGGTCCAAATATCCTGTCATCTAATGGAAATCAACCCAATATGTTGGTCTTATATAAAATGTTAACACAATTGAATCTTTATGAATATCTTTCAATATGGAATTATGATAAAATATCGTTTTCTTGTAACCCTCTATATAAGATACATTGTATATCAAAAGTTCATAAGTTATTTCTTTATTTAAAAAAAATAATAAATAAATAAAATATTCTCTTTAATACAATGTCACAAAAACAATTAAAAATGTATCGATGCTTTCGTATAGTTGAATATGAAATTAGGTTTAACGTCCTACAATCCTGCACAAACCTCGCGTATGAAGTCGGGCCCTGAGTTAACAAAGCATTCTCAGACTTAAGTTAAGAATTTACCCAACTTCAATCACTGTTTATGAGAAATATCTTTGATCCAGAAACACAAAACTTTGCAGTTTGCACATAGTTTCTGTTCTGTCGTTTAGAAACCACCAAAGCTTTATAAAGGGTTATATTTTAGTTAAAATAAAGCGAACAATTTTGTGTAAATTCTAAACATAAGTCTGCGAGTGCTTTGTGAACTCGGACCCGGGTATAGACTGTGCTATAAGGGGTGACATTTTACACAACGGCGCTACGGCCTATACTCACATTTCTATCTTTAGCTGTCCGGATTCTGCCAATATTATACACGGGAAATAGGTTTTTCCTCCCATTCGAATCAAATAATAGAGGCACATGTTAGTTTATACGTAAACAAAGCAGAAAGTGGGAGACACAATATTATATTATACTTATTAATAATGTATTATCAAACAAGGTTTTATTTTTCTTGAATCGAAAATTAAAAAGAAATAATCATTTGATTTTTAATCTCAGTTACAAATCAGAATGGTAGTATAAATATTAATGTAAATCCCCCGCCTTAATTAATGAAATATTAACTATTCAAATACTACATTCAATTTTAATTTGTAACAGCAAAAAATTCAAAACCTTCGCGCCCCATTTATTACTATGTTTTTATGTGATGCATGGCTGCTGATGAGATTTCAAATTCCATCCCATTGTCGTATAAAAAAAATATAAAGTTTAATGTGCATTGTCGGATCAAATAAAAAAGACATTTCTGCACTATAGTGTAGTTTTTAATTGACTGTGGAATTCGCCATCTGCCCATTTCACATGCGAGTTAAATAAAATAATTATATACTGGCAGCCAGAAAGGGCTCGCTTTATCACCCCGATTTCAATGATACGGTCAACAAGAACAAATCTTTTCAAAAGTAGAATGATTTAAATAAGAGGTATATTAAAGCTCTACTTTAGATTACATGTGCGATATTTCTGTCGATATATGATACCGCTGATACTCAGATATATGCTATTATTAATACCATGAAAACGGAAGGTTTTTAAAAGAAAGAAAAAAGAAACGCCCTGGTTAAAGTTGCTATGAATCACAAATAGAACCATAAAAAATCAGAATCATTTTGCAACCAGGAAAGAATGAATATTATGTCATTAAACTGCTGTATGGCAAGATCATTTTTTTAAAATGAAAACGAAATATAGATGTTATATATAATATAATAATAAATGCTATAAATAAGGAATTTTTTAAAATTTATATTTATGGTGTAAATAGAAAATTGTTTATTTTTCGTAATTTTAAGAATAAAATTGTTTTATACTACAGCAGTATTTTCATTGGTTTTGAGCAATCAAACATTTGATTTGCTTTAAATATTTTTATATAGTTATTTCAACAGGCAATTATTTAATAACATGTTCAAAAATACTTCTAGATTCTCAAAAGCAAATTAGACCTATAAATTATATGGAACTAAAATATTAACGACCTGAAGGAGCGAAATGCAGGTAAAAAACGACTTTAACACTGGTAGAGAAACATAAAATAACACTAATACAACTTAATGCCGGAATAATATTGAGTTTACCTAAGAAAAGTTCAAAATAATTTTAAGTAGAAATGTGAACGATGTAAACAAAAATTATAAGAAGCAAATTTTTAAACCTCAGCAGTCGCGTTCTTGTGTTTTGTACTGGAAGAGTGGCCCAAAAAAATCGTATCGACAACCAGGTATGAAACTGAACAGAATTTATGTTAAGATATTTTAGTCGGTGTGCGACAAGAGGTCGAAATCATGACGGATTTATTTTTACAACGACAATGTAATATTTCAATCAACAACAAAACCTGCGTTTTTTTTAAATATATCTTCTAAAAAAAAACCTAGCCATTTCGTATCCAAATTTAGAATAACTCTAAATCTTGATCTGTAATTTCCTGTCTTGCAAACATCAACCGAGAGACTAGCTAAAACTCCCTATATAATCTTGTTTTTTTTTTATGAGTTATTTTCGACTACATTTTTACTTCCTTAAATGACATCTCAAAGTACGGTAAATATATAATTTTTTTAATTTTTTTTTTGAATGAGTTATTTTCTTTTTTTCAAAACGACTACGTTATTACTTCCTTATATGACACCTCAAAGTATGGTAACTATTCAGAACAAGACACAGCACGGGGTATATGTGGACATAATTACTTCTCTGTTATATAATAACTTATCAACAACAAATAGGTAGCTATATCCTTATATAAATTGTGTTTTATAAATAAATTATTACTACTTCAAGAAGGTCGACATAGTTTCGATAATTTATAAAAGATAAGTAATATTGTGTAACAAACTGGGGCATTCATGTTTGATTGTCTCCCATTTTTGTGTTATAGGGTTTAATCTTAAATACCTGACCCTAACCCTAACCCTAATAGAAAGTAGGAAGTTCCATGTGGACACAGTACGGACGGTTAACCGCTATTTTTTTTCTGTGTAAAATTGATTGAAATAGAAAAGGGAGTCGGATCAAACATGATCGCCCAAACTGGTCTATTACAACAAATGGGAAATGTTTAGAACGATGTGAAGATAATCCAGTAAAGGATTATGTATTATATATTTATCTTACAACGCCCACCATCGTCTAATTATTTACCTTTTTCTTAACACCGCATCCGATCGTACTAATTAAAACCACTATCGCTCGTGATAAAATAAAATAATATATAACTTGAAAAACCTGATTGTCAGAATAATCCAGATGGATATCCAAGGTCAAGGTCTTCCGAAAAGGATCGTTTGGACCAAAATCCATTTATGAAACGTCACAAATAGCCTACATTATATAGAATGACACATCTTCATCTATTTTAATGCGAATACAGAGAAGTCCAGACAGGGTGACGTTTTATAGTCTATCACAAAAAAGACACGTCTATCAAGATATGGTATTGGTATAAAACACTTAATTCCGCCATCTTTTATAGGGTGGACAACGGAACAGGTAATCAAAAAGAGAACATATAAATTACGACCGTTTCAGTTAACAGACGAAACAGAATAGATCCCTTCACTTCCTAAAGCTCAGTGACCAACTCCACAGATGATCTTCAACAGCAACTTCAGATGACCCTCCAGTTGCTTTACCCAGCAGTAAAATCCAATGAAGTCACAGTTCATCTCGAATCAACACAGATATGAATATACATCTACAAATCAGCAATGGGTGTTATTTAGCTGAAAACTTCTTCGACAGCTTGATATTGTGTGTTTGTTCTGGAAGGTCCCGATGACTTCAGTGATGGTGTTTCCAGATTCTTGACCGTTACAGTTTGGATATAAGGTACACACGTAGAAATGTTTCGCGTTCTTTGTCCTGCGCATTTTTCTATTAGCTTTAGTTCGTGTGGAATATTTTGGTGTCTGATTCAGAAGATTTCTGGCATGAACTACGATGGCGTTACCATGTTATCGTGGTCTCAACTGACTTGCGAACCTCGGTAGTGGCGTTTTATCCGAGACGATCTTGCATGTTGCGTGCAATTTACTTCTTTTCCTTCATTTTCAACTGTCAATGATATATAGATTTAATTGGGCATATCCACATGCAAGGCGCACGAAATCTTCGTTTGCGTGTTACAAAGTTTATTGTTCCAGCTTTGAGGGACATTGACACTGCACGAGAAAAGGTGATCTCACTTTTAAACTCACACAAACACTTAATCAGATGTCGACAGTCTTGTATACGAAGGGGCTTGCATGACAAAAATGGCTTGTTTAACATTCTCGGGGATTGGAAACAACGTTTGTCTATTACCTCCTAGCACGAACACACACAATTCTCACCAACCAACACGAAACTCCCAAAACAAATAATCACATCTATATAGAAAAATTTAACAAGTGAAAACAAGACCAATAGAAAAATAGAATATTTCGTAATGAAAAAAAAAAGAAGACATTATTGTCTGTTTTGTTGAAAATTTTATTCGATTATTTGTTTATTTTTGTTTTAATTTTCCACGATTCCTATAAATAACGTGAGTATAGGAAGGAGGGTGTGATTTATATGGACGAAGATTGCGTGCTAGGAATGGAACCCGCATCAATCTTATCATTAGCACTGTCATCAATACCATTCATTGTAATACCCGGCTTTTGTTTCGTTCCGCACAATTGTCTCTTCAAATCTCAGCCATTATTTTAAACTACTAAATGATTTCCCAAAGAGAAACACAATCAATATGGCGTTACTAGTATATACTAGAAAGGCATCGATACAATAACTGTATTCATTGACCTCAATAAATAGCACTTGAAAAGAAAAACAGAAAAAGGAATCGATTTTAGCGCATGTCTAACCAGCGGTTATTGATATTATTAAACCATCCATTAATTTCAAGTTCACAAAATAGATGCATAGATAAATTTGTGAAACTTCAGTTCATGTTTAAAGTTTATTGATTATTAAAACATTTAATCAACGATGAGAAATATTATTTTTAAAACCATACTTTGCTTAAAACTAATCATTGTGATCGACATTCAAATGGAAGATTTATAAGATGATTGTACTTAAATTTAGCAGATGCTACAACCTATATTCTCCCTTCATGCAGATAGAATATGCTAAATGAGCATTATGCATTACTGCAAAGCTCAGGATAAAACAAGCAGGGGTTGATATATTATAATGATGGTGGTTTATGTAAATAAAATTAGAACTAACCGAAAACATTTCATTTTAGATATTCAAAACACTAAAATAATAAATCTATTACATTTACACCAGTCCAAACAAAAACTTTCAGTATATTTATTTAATCGCCATATTAGAACTGATAATAGATTTATTTCATACTTTGGACAATCAAATGTTGAATCTAAGGTACACTGCTATCTACCTACAGTTCTCTCTCTCTCGATATCATTTGCATTTCAATTTTGTCCAATGACGTTTTCGGCTCCCTTCAGAAATGAAGTGTGTTATGGCTGCATTGGTTTATGCATGGAATAAAATGGCTTAGTGCTAAATGATAAGGTCAGCTCAATTTTTCGTCACAGGTCACGAAATGTAAACAGGGCTAGCGCTACTCTCAACCCTAACCCTAACCCTGGACCTAGCCCCAATGCTTGCCCTAATCCTAACCTAGAATCACGTGCCCTAACCTTATTTACATCTCAGCGACCTTGACAAAAGTTGAGCTGGCCTTAACAAATAGATTTGGCCAATAAAATATATTTTGAACAGTGTGCATATTATTACAAATGATTGGTTCTTATAGATGTATTTCTCATGGTCTAACTACACCCTTCCCGAATAGTAACCAAGATAGTCGTTTAAATCGTCAAACTTTTACATGCTTTGTTTACATTTTCAATTTGGCGTAATCTTCTATGATGACAATCTGATTAAAACACATATACTATTTCGTTTCGTTTTCCATAGTTCAAAATTTCGTTTTACTTGTCTTCACTACAGTAGTGTAGACCATCGAAAGTATAAAAAAAACGAAACGAAATATAATCTGTATTTTAATCAGATTGCGATGATGGTGAACTCAATTATTTTCTACTTCGGACATATACATACGTTTTCGAAAATATAGAACATGGTTGAAAATAGATTTCCATTTGAAAGTGACACATAAAACTAGCATTGTTTTATTAATAAAATTTGAAAAAGATATTATAGTTTTAATTATACTATCACTTTCTTCATGTAAAGATAAAAACGTGTAAAACATTTGTGTAAAAAACAATGGCTTGACATAAATGTGACTGCTATTCATTTCTTTTAATCATTTCACTAGACATGACGACGCCCATAAAATGGATTTATTTATTAACACAAAAATCGATTTCAATTTGTTTTCTCGTTTAAATGACAGGTTCCGTTATGACTGGCTTACATTTCACAAACTCTAATGACGCATCTTCAAGATCTAAGATGGATTCCTTCTGCTATAATCTAGAAGCGAATGTCTCAGAACGCACAACAAACGTTGTCGACAAAACATTATATTTCAAAATAAGATCTTTCAAACATTCTACCGTTCTTATTGTCTTAAGATGTATTCCTTCTGCTATTATTTCAAAATAAGATCTTTCAAATATTGTTCCGTTCTTAATGTCTAAAGATGGATTCCTTCTGCTATAATCTAGAAGAGAATGTCTCAGAACGCACAGCATAACGTTGTCGACAAAACATTATTTTAAACATTATTTTTCAAAATAAAATCTTTCAAATATTGTTCCGTTCTTAATGTCTAAGGATGGATTCCTTCTGCTATAATCGAAGAAAATGTTCTAGAAAGGGCAGCATAACGTTGTCGACAAAACATTATTTTTCAAAATAAAATCTTTCAATTATTGTTCCGTTCTCAAGGTCTAATGATAGATTCCTTCTGCTATAATCGAAGAAAATGTTCTAGAACGCATAGCATAACGTTGTCGACAAAACATTTTATTTCAAATTAAGATCTTTCGAACATTCTACCATTCTTATTGTCTTGTTTATAATATTCAGGTAAAAAGAATACAAAAATTTGCCTATATAAGATCCGAATGTTAAATGAAAATTCGATCCCAGATGTACGTATTGCATAAAGTTGTAAGCCAGTTTCTCAAAAATAAGATCTTCTGAATGTTCGAGCTGCTTTGTTTGTAATATACCAAAATATAATACAAAATTTAACTATAATCCGTAAAGGTCCAAATGAAACGGATTTTTCCATTTGAGAAAGAATAAAACAGTTTTTCTTGCAAGATCTAATGTAGGGTTCAAAGTCAGACATTTCAAGTTTGAGTGTCCACATAGAACCAAATATGAATTCACATATAATTTCCTAAAGTTTCATTTCACCGAATTCTGATCAATTTTATTTGCTGTTTCAATAGATGATGTATTATGTTGATATTTCAAAGATCAATGAATAAATATTGTATTTTATATTTTGTATTTTATATTTTGTATTTTGTATTTACTGTTTTAATATATAGATGATGTATTATGTTGATATTTCAAAGATCAATGAATATATTTTATATTTTGTATTTGCTCTTTCGATTGATTATGTATTACGTTGATATTTCAAAGATCAATGAATATATTTTATATTTTGTATTATATATTTTGTATTTGCTGTTTCAATAGATGGTATAGTATGTTGATATTTCAAAGATCAATGATTATATTTTGTATTTTATATTTTGTATTTTGTATTTGCTGTTTCAATAAATGGTGTATTATGTTGATATGTCAAAGATGGATGATTATATTTTGTATTTTATAAATAAAAACGTAAACAGAAGTCGTTAATAAAAAATATTTGTACCATGTCAATATTCAGTACAGTATTTTATAATATATGGTAACTAAACAAAATGTAAACATTATAATCGGGATACCCCAATTGTTTACACCCAACCCCCAACCATGCCACCCCCCCCCCCCCACCTCACGATGCCCCCCCCCCCCCAAAAAAAAAAAATATCCCCAGCATCTTTCCGTTTCTTTATTCATTTAGATTCGATTATTGTACTTCGTATAGTATGATTAACATGAAGAAAATACGACCCTTATAAGACAATTCTATAAAATATTTCAACTATTACATAAAATTGTTATAATATTTAGAACACAAGAATAGCTATAAAATTCCGGATATTACGGGGTAAATCGGAAAACAATACCGTTAGACAGCTGTAATGATATATGAACAAGTTTACATATATTTCTGATAAGAACTCTCCATAATTACATAGTATTATAGAAAAAAATAACTATTTTCTGAAAATGCACAAATGTTTCATTTGTGCCAATTCTATTATAATTTTTTTTTTCTCTTTCACTTCCGCGTCAAGGCTCGTAGAAGTTAATATTTCTTTAGCTTTTAGTTTTGAGAAATAAAATATATATAATAACATAATTATATAATAGACTATAATTTCTTTTTTTCTTTATTCATAAAATAATATTTGAATAGAAATATACACATTTTCCCCTTCAAAATTTTACATTAAAGATAATATCCAACTGTTTATTCCATACGTGAAGATATAGTAATAGACTTTCAGTTTATAATCATTCTGTCAGTCTCATTCTCGTCTCACCAAACATATGAATGCTTTTATCTAAATCTACTTTACGACGCCGCCATTCAATTTAAAGCGAGTTAATGCAACACCGAAACTAATAATTTGAATGTAATGACTTCGTAAATTGATGATAATTCACTACTGCCGGATAATAAAACGTCTAAGAGAAACATTTTCCAGGCAAAGAAATGTAAAGTGAAATGTACAATTGATGAACAATTGTTGTGGAGCTTGGAACCGCAGTCAATCTTAGGGCTCCACGACGGGTCTTGTTAGCTTGTCACGCAACGTGGTTCTCAAGCGGGCTACCGTTGCTATGTTTGCTGCCAAACACGCAACCATTAATATATTTCCAATGGACCAACTCACTATGATCCAGTCACAAGGGAGCAAGGCGAAGGGGTCAGAAATCAAGTTTAAATGAAATTGTTAGCTGTTGTAATGAATTTCTGTCAATGTCAACACATTGAGAACGGATAGGGCAGAAGATGGAAAGATCGAATATCTGTAATTTCTTTCTTTTAGAAAAAAAAATGGGTTGTTTTCTAGACTATAAAGGTTGCTCTCTTGTAATTATATTATTCCGTTCGAAATGCGTCGTAAACACGAACTATTAATGTTTAACATTATGAGTGCATTGAATGTAGGACAAATCTATTTGTGTGCTTTAGGAAAATGCGGACTTCGCGTACCGCTTAATAACTTATTTTAGATTGTGCAACTTTTTGTTTTAGAGAAATGTAAATTAGTATCAATTCTTTAAATGACATCTAGAAGCAAGGTTAACTATTCACAACACAAGGTACATGTATATATGGATATAACTACTTCTCTATTATTTAATAACGACGTTTCGTGACCTGTATATGTTACGAAACGTCGTTATTAAATAATGGGAGAAGTAGTTATATCCATATATACCTTGTGTTGTGTATGGTGGCCTATCGTTATCATTCAGGATTTAACAAAATTTCTTTAAAAACTTAAATAAAATGAAATGAAAATGAAAAGCAAAATCAAAAGTAAATTAAAAGCAAAAGTTCAACCAAAAGCAAAAGTTAAATCAAAACTAAAAATTAAATCAAAAGCAAAAATAAAAATAAAAGTAAAACCAAAATGTAAATTAAAATCAAAACACAAATGAAAACTAAAATCATTTTTAAAAGTAATTTGAAAAGTTCAACCAAAAGCAAAAGTTAAATCAAAACTAAAAATTAAATCAAAAGCAAAAATAAAAATAAAAGTAAAAGTAAAACCAAAATGTAAATTAAAATCAAAACACAAATGAAAACTAAAATCATTTTTAAAAGTAATTTGAAATGTAAAACAAAAGTAAAAGTAAAAAGCAAAATAAAAATATTTGTCGTCCTATCGCTATCATTCAACTTTTTTTCACGCAAAAGGAAAATAAAAATATTTGTTCGGCCTATCGCTATCATTCAACGTCCTTGACCCTAATCGGTAACCGGCGGATATTTCCGACCGCTTCGACTCGACGGTTTGTTCTCCCGCGGTACATGAAATGAAATGAAATGGAGTTTAACGTCCTACTGTTCTGCTCCTAACCTGGGCTAATGAAGACGGGCATACGCCATACAGTGTGCTATGAGGGAAATTTTGCCCGGACAGCGGCACTACGGCCTACTCTTATATCGAATTCCAACTGCCAAGGGATCTTTTACGTGCACGCCAATGTGTACACGGGACCTCGGTTTTTCGTCCCATCCGACAGCTTTCCTTGTCAGCCCCTCCGTCCTGCATCACTGACAAGGGAGAACCACGCCGGAAAATCTGGATGAACTTTCTCGGCCAATGCAGGGATCGAACACCCGACCTCCAGGCTAGCGAGCTAGCGTCTTACCCACTTAGCCACGTGATCCCCCTCCCGCGGTACAAATAAAACTGAATCAGAACAGTATTTTCTTATGGAATGCGAAAAGTATAAAGATTTGCGAACACAATATATATATATATATTCAACCGTAAACATTACTAATCAAACCTTTTGTTTTAATAATCTCTTCAATCCATCAAGCATCATTGTCCCGATCAGTGTTGCAGAATTTTTGATTTATATGTCTACATAATATTAATTATATTACCCGTATCTATTTTAAGCGGGCATGTTGTTTTTTTGTCCTGTTTTTATTTTCTATACTATGTATACTGTATGTATGGTTTGTATTGTCTGCCTGTAAATTGATGCCCGTGTAAAACTTTTTCATCTTTACATTTTGTATATGGCCGCCCTAAAAGGGCGTTCCGATGCAATCAAATTCTATTTTGTTCTTTTCTATTCTATATACATATTTACACATTCGTTAGTGTAATGGTAGACGTTACTGATTAAGCGTTGCACATCCCTCTACCACCGCCTTTTGATGGGTGGCCCTCGAGACGTAGCTATACCCAAGGCCAGGTTGTCGCTATGACTTTTTTTCGGAGAGAAGAAATGAAATGAAATGAAATGGGGTTTAACGTCCTACTGTTCTGCTTCTAAACTGGGCTAATGAAGACGGGCATACGCCATACAGTGTGCTATGAGGAAAATTTTGTCCGGACAGCGGCGCTACGGCCTACTCTTATATCGAATTCCAACTGCCAAGGGATCTTTTACGTGCACGCCAATATGTACACGGGACCTCGGTTTTTCGTCGGAGAGAAGAATCACTCCGACGCTCACGTTGGGCAAACAATGTGACAAGATACCGCGTCAAGAACCGAACCCGCTAATCCAGGCAGCTGAAAGTTCTGTGTACATATTGGCAGTTGGAATTCGATATAAGAGTAGGCCGTAGCGCCGCTGTCCGGGCAAAATTTCCCTCATAGCACACTGTATGGCCTATGTCCGTCTTCATTAGCCCAGTTTAGGAGCAGAACAGTAGGACGTTAAACCCCATTTCATTTCATTTCATTTCTTCTCTCCGAAAAAACTCATAGCGACAACCTGGCCTTGGGTATAGCTACGTCTCGAGGGCCACCCATCGATAGGCGGTGGTAGTGTAGAGGGATGTGCAACGCTTAATCAGTAACTTCTACCATTACACTAACGAATGTGTAAATATGTATATAGAATAGAATAGAAAAGAACAAAATAGAATTTGATTGCATCGGAACGCCCTTTTAGGGCGACCATATACAATATGTAAAGATGAAAAAGTTATACACGGGAATCAATTTACAGACAGACAATACAAACCATACATACAGTATACATAGTATAGAAAATAAAAACAGGACAAAAAAACAACATGCCCGCTTAAAATAGATACGGGTAATATAATTAATATTATGTAGACATATAAATCACAAATTCTGCAACACTGATCGGAACAATGATGCTTGATGGATTGAAGAGATTATTAAAACAAAAGGTTTGATTAGTAATGTTTACGGTTGAATATATATATATATATTGTGTTCGCAAATCTTTATACTTTTCGCATTCCATAAGAAAATACTGTTCTGATTCAGTTTTATTTGTACCGCGGGAGAACAAACGTCGAGTCGAAGCGGTCGGAAATAGCCGACGGTTACCGATTGGGGTCAAGGACGTTGAATGATAGCGATAGGCCGACCAAATATTTTTATTTTTATTTTGCTTTTCACTTTTACTTTTGTTTTACATTTCAAATTACTTTTAAAAATGATTTTAGTTTTCATTTGTGTTTGGATTTTAATTTACATTTTGGTTTTACTTTTACTTTTATTTTTATTTTTGCTTTTGATTTAATTTTTAGTTTTGATTTAACTTTTGCTTTTGGTTGAACTTTTCAAATTACTTTTAAAAATGATTTTAGTTTTCATTTGTGTTTTGATTTTAATTTACATTTTGGTTTTACTTTTATTTTTATTTTTGCTTTTGATTTAATTTTTAGTTTTGATTTAACTTTTGCTTTTGGTTGAACTTTTGCTTTTAATTTACTTTTGATTTTGCTTTTCATTTTCATTTCATTTTATTTAAGTTTTTAAAGAAATTTTGTTAAATCCTGAATGATAACCATAGGCCACCATAGTTGTGTTTTGTTATGAATAGAAAATTAGTATTGATTTTATTTTAATAAAAGTTATCAAAGAATGTAGACAATTGCTGGCCTATATAAGACGTTTATTTTATTATTATATTTTTTATTTATTTCAACGCTATTTTATTATGCATGTATTTCTACGTAAGAAATATATGTTGGCTTTACATGTATTATCATATTTTGTTTTATTTTAACGCTATTTAGATGTTTAACTTCACAACAAAATACCTCTAGCAATTATAATCTCTCATTTAGTTTAAGATGTTGTACATCTCTATTCTTTAAAAAAAAAAAACTTAAAACACATGTATTTAATCAGGCTTTTAACTGACTCTGTATACAATCGTTAACATGTCCATAATCTTACATTGTCACGTGCATGTAAAGTGCCACTGAACATTTTATATGAAAGGGCGCACCATAAATATGCTGTAATAATAATAATAATAATAATAGCAATTATTGTTGCAAGGTTTATTTAGTAAAATATTTTCCGAATGTAAATAATAAGTAATTATGCCATTTATAAAATGATAGATGTAGTATCACTATCATTGGGTGGATTAAGGATTCGAATTTAGGTATTTCCACTGAAAATATTCCCAATATGCCTGTCTTTCCATTGTGATTATCTTATTTCCATTTGATATAGTTTAGCTGTAAAACTTTTGCTTCCCCCTTCAGCAATATGAAAATTTGATCCTCTCAAAATTAATTTCAAAATAAATCGCAAATCTTCCCCGCAATACACTATGGAAAATAATGAATCAATAATTTTATAATTTATACAAAATAGGGAACGCATTATATGGACTTACATTGTGAGAATTTACAAATTTCATGTAATAGTCGAGTCCATCTACTTCACTCGTAAGTGCTTGTCACATTATTGACGCTGTGGATGGGTGCCCTTTCAGACAAGTGTTAATAAGTCATTTTATGATTGGACGGGAAATAATCAAGATCATGTCCGACGTATACTAGTTTACATGCCCTGCAATACTTAAGCAAAAAGGATTCCAACAATATCTGTTCTCCTGAGGCAATGAATGATTGCTATATTTTTCCAACCATTAAAGGACAAGAACATGGTCATCTACCCAGTAGCGATGTGATAGTGGTTACGAGAATTGGACATTTGCGGCCCCTGCACTTTTAATCCAATGCATTAAAAAAAAAAGTTTTATGTCGGGGATATAGAAGGATGGATACAAGACGTCGTACACAAACTTTTATTTCCCCATGGAAAAGGTACTTTTTGTTTGACATTTTAAGTACCGTATGTCTAATCTTTAATGTGCTGCGTTTTTCGTGCAGGGAGCGGGGGAGGAGGGATAGCTACGTCACTGGCTCACATTTAACCCTTGTCTTTATACATGAAGATCAGAAAAACAAATTATAAGACACGTGCTTTAAGTAAAAATTACCCTCTTAGCATATTTAGGTTATTTGAATTTCTTGTCGCATGATGGCAGACGGATACAGTTTCTTCTGCTCTCATCTCTCTCAACGCTTGTTTTCAGTCAATAATTAAACCCCCGAAAACAAAATGGGATTTAGATAAATGGCGGCGTCTGATGGCTTTATAATGGTAGGTCTGCCAGAGCGTAACGCCGTTCCTCCGATGTCGGCCTACAAGCAAATACATGCGACTTCTTACGGGCGGAAATGGCGCGCCTCATAAATCAAGCCGGCGTATGTCGTGGCGTAAGTGGTCATTGCCTGAAATGGAAGAAAGAAGCCATCAACTAGCTTTACATTATCATTAATGTCGAAATTTTATACGACTAAACATTTTTACCGGTGATGGAAGAGTGAAGTTGTAACTAACTATTTGAAGCATTATTGGTCGAAGCTCTTCAGGAGTGAATTTCCCATGACAATTATGTTCATTGTCATAATAAACTGAACGATTGCAAAATGTAAAATTGATTGTGTCTGAATTATCTCTAGTTGAGTTCAAGAAGACATATTGCTTGGCAGGGTTTATCCATACAATATGAGTTTGGGTTGTTCCTTTTCCTTTTAAGAGCCGAGAAGAACTTCGCCAGTAAAAAATAATATGAGGGCCCCAGAAGGGTTACGCAAAATTTATTAAAGAAAACAAAATAAAATGGTAATATAAACAAAATATAGCGCCCCTCTTCCTTACACAAAAAAATCTACCATTCTGGACACTTTTTGAACATGATGGTACACATAAACCTTGCCCCGAGTTCACAAAGCATTCGCAGACTTAAGTTAAGAATTTAGTCAACTTTAAAACACTGTTTATGAGAAATATCTTTGACCAGAAACACAAAACTTTGCACATAGTTTCTTATTGATGTATTTGACACATTAAAACAACAAAAGCTTTATAAAGGGCAATATTTTAGTTAAAGGAGCTAAATCGCTAACATAAGGGACCTAGAAATTGACAAAAGTGGGTCTCAACGCATATAATACTGTAATATGAATGTATATAAACTGATTTACATTCAATGGTTTCCGTTTTTACTCCAATTTCAAATCAGTTATTTCGGCGAAATAAGCCAGCAGTCTCAAGCGAGTGCAAATTTCTAGCGTCTGGTTATTCCAGTCTACATACGTCGTTTGATTTGGTGCAATGTGTCTAGCCTCGTCCCTCGGGTCTCTTGATACAACTGGGGCTGAAGCGCATTATGGTACACGATTCGTGTACCAATGGTAAAATGTTTATTTTGTCTTAAATATTGGATATCAAAAGCCCACCCTTTTCCGATAAGATCACAACATGAATGTTGATTTAATTTGACAAATAAATCGTGTTTTCAATGTTGAAGATTTTGGATGATAATGAGTTAGAGACTTAGCTACTTTAAAATAAGGCGATCAATTTTGAGTAAATTCTTAACTTATGCCTGAGAATGCATTGTGAACTAGGGGCCTTGTCGTATAACATATTTGCTGTAATCATATCTTATTCTCCGCTCTTCCGTTTCAATTATATGTAATATATACCGAGGCAATGAAAACGAACCACTCGGCCAATAAAGACGGGCATACGCCATACAGCGATATGCCAAGTTTGACCTGACCCATGGATGCGCCAGATTCGGGAGAGCAGGAGTGCCAGAGATACTGGAGTGGGGGATGTATTTTAACGAAGAGTGGAGAAGGATCCCATGCAATTACCCCAAGCAGCTATTCATAGGCTTATATCCCCCTTGCGACAGAATGGGACGGTTGACAACTCATCGACAAGATCGTACGCTACCAGCTTCCCGGAAAGATGCTACTGTGATCGGTCCGAATGGGTTCAGCGGTGCTGACACATTCTGTTTCACCGCGTTAATGCAAAAGCTTAACATTTACTGAGGATCAATTTGATGCTGACACTGTTTGTCAAGTTCGTAAAGTTGTTATGGTCCCTAGCTGTGGGTTGTTGATTTTATTTTGTATCGATAAATTTCCAGTTTACAACCATGCCAAATTTAGTTTAAACAATATTTTATTTATTTGAAAAGGATTGAACAACAGGCCAAATTTCAGCTGCAGTATGTCTCACTAGCACTCCCAGCGGTGCGTTTCCATATTCTATTTTTTTAATGGTTTGCACATATACAAGAATTTAGAAATGGCTATTCAATGAAGGGGCTGGGTACTAAAAGGTAAATATGTGGAAAAACATAAAATTGATGGGGTAGCAACCTTCGAAATATGTACACAAAAACATTTTTTTTACAGTCAGGAAGTACCACAGTGTAAATTGTGTATATATAAAAAAATCTCCCCAGAGACTGATGTTATTAACGGACAGTCTAATTAAATGAATGGGATCAACCAAAGATTGTATATCCCAATAAGAAACACAGAAATGAGTTTTTACATATCTTTATTCTATTTGTCTGTATTAAAACAGATATATTTAATTTGATAGTGTTGTCAATGAGATGTGATTGATTTATTATATTAATATTATATGTACAAATATATTCACTGTCATATATGTAACTTATATACCAGGATAGTTTACACTTTACATAATATGAAAAAATAATTTTAAATTAAAAACAAAGAAAATAAACAACACTTACCAACATGTACATCAAACATAAAATACAAACAAATAACAATATACACCACTTCATATATACATATGAATAAATATAGGTAGACCGTTTTATGTATATGAATGTATATATTAAACTTAGACAATTTATTTCAATGATAAGTACAATTTGAAGGAAAAGTACAATTTGAAGGATAAGTACAATCTAAATGATAAGTACAAAACTACAATCTGAACGATAAGTACAATCTGCTTCTAAGTACAAGTTAAAAAGTAATCGAATTTATAAAACGACCAGTTTTCAACATTTGGTGCTGAACAACAACAGTTGTTATAGTAACAGATAACAACAACAGTTGTTATAGTAACAGAATAAAGCTGTTGATTTGTTTGTTAGGACAAATTAGGATAATATTGTTATGGTAACAGGTTAAAGACATTTTACTAGCTCAGCAATGCCAGGACACCCAAAGTGTTGATATGGTAACATAATTGACCTTCATATTGTCACAAATAATTGCCATGGTAACAGATCAGTCTATTATGACATTGCTATGGTAATAGATAAGAGTATTGTGACATTGCTATGGTAACAGATTAGAGTATTATGGGATTGTTATGATAACAGATAAGAGTATTATGACATTGCTATGGTAACAGATAAGAGTATTATATTACTATGGTAACAGATTAAAACAGTGTTGTCATGGTAACCAACTAGGTAGTGTGCTGTTGTTTTGAGTATCATATTCTTTTCACAGAATCACCTGAATCTTTTACAGTTTGGAGCAATACATAACTTTAGAATACTGTTGTATTTGACTAGAAGTGTATGATAAGAAAACACCCTGATTGGAATGATAGATGTGTTTTAACAGTATATATAACACCTGATAATATAAAAATAAATATAGCACTGATTACACTAGCACTTTATTGCTTGTCTGTGTAGTTCATGTCTATCACTAATAATTTAAGGAATGTTAAAATTAATAAAAAAAAAAAAAGAACACACATTGAATAATGAATTTTTTTTTTTCATTTTAAATAAGTTTAAGAAATAGTTGATTTCAATGGTTACTATGCCTACAAAAAATAATGTTTACATCAAATTGACTTTTTCATGCATATTTAAACATATGTATTAACAAATATATCATACCCACATGGAAATAAAAAAAATCCTGCAAATACAATAATATACAGCTTGATCTTAATCAATTACAAACATCATTAAGTAATTTAAACAGAGACTTCGACACTCGGTATAATTAAGAAATATTTATTTAAGTTCACTTGTAGGTTTATTCTGGGAGTATTCTTCCCTGCTTTTCACTTATTGATAGTTTATCAAGTATATTAGATACAATATTTAATTTAAACTATATTTAATTAATACCCAATTTAATACAGGACAAAATATGACTACATTTATTGCTTTGTTTTCTTAAGTACATGTAATACTGAAGTGACAAATAAATAATAAAATAAAATTGTTTTTTGGGGATTTATTTTGTTTTAAGAAACTATTTATAATAACAACAACTGTATTGGCTATTTTGAATATAATACTTTTGTCTTGCTTAAAATTCCCCTATAACTCTTTACGACTACCATTTATGAAATTATATTTTTGCATTAATGGGTAAGCTAAAATTGCATGCAAGACTATAATCCCAATATGAAATTAAATTTCCAAAATTAATTAATATATCTATACACTTTTGAAAATCTAATATTTATGATAAATGTTATATCAGGTTACTGGAAATAAAGAAATGAAATGGGGTTTAATGTCCTACTGTTCTGCTCTGACTGGGCTAATGAAGACTGGCATACGCCATGCAGTGTGCTATGAGAGAAATTTTGCCCAGGAAGCGGCACTATGGCCTACTCTTATATCGAATTCCAACTCCAAGGGATCTTTTACATGCACGCCAATGTATACACAGGACCTCGGTTTTTCATCCCATGCAATCGACCACTGTCCTGCACCACTGACACGGAGAAACCACGCCGAAAAATCCTGATGAACTTTTTTGGCCAATGAAGGTATCGAACACGTGACCTTCAGGCTAGCTAGCCAGAAATAAAGCATGCGGAAAGTTTTTCTTCACAACCCATTTTATAATGACAACCTAATATTATGTACCAATAATGTAATCATAAGAGGTTAATATGTCTTAATCCAAAGAGTTTATATTAAAAATTTATATAGACAAAAATTATATAATGTTTGTAAAAATCTATTTTAAATAATTTCAAAATAATAATAATAAATTAAAACATCAGTGAGCAGTGCTTAGTAATGTATGAGTGACCTCAGAAAAGGTCAATAGAGGATTTTCAGTGGGATCCGTTTCCTTGACACTTGCAAGCTGAAAAAGAGACAGTAAAGGTATCAATTCCATTACAGTACTCTACTGAGATGACATTTCATTTGAAATGATGGAAACGCTAGTATTATGTTACAAGTTAACTTGTTCACTCCTTACTACAATAAATCTATGATTCATACAAATCACATAAGGGAATAAAAACAAATTTATCATATTTATATTATTTTCAACAAAAACAATTAACTTGTTTATTCCATTCTCTTCCATTTTAATCCAGACTGTATTTTAAGTTTTTTTTGTTTTTTTTAAATTAAATGTATAGACTGGCTACTCATCAGACTTGGACATACAGATAGATCATCTTGACACACTGTCATATATAATTTATAATATTATCAACACTGAATGGTTCTAAAATGACTAGACTTCAAAAATATGTTTTCTTAAAAAATTTTGTAAAAGTATTTATTTCAAAAGTAGAAATCAGCTCAGAAATAAAAGTGTAAAGAACATATGGATACTGAAAACCTAGCAAATCATTTTTTTTTAAGTCTTAAATATTTATTCCTTTAAATAATTTTATTTTTATAAATTCAAAAACTAGAGGGTAATAGTTATTTCCGATTTCTGAAAAACTCTTTTGGAATATCGGCTATTTGTTTTGTTTAAATAGTAAATACAAACTAGCCATTTGTGATGTATCTCATGTTGATTATATGTGACCCACTCCCACAAAACCAGGCGCTTGTCACCCAACTTCATTTTGTACTATGGGCACAAAAGCATAAACCATATATGCCTTCTTGTTGCTGTGAATAAGTCGAACTCAACTCCAGATGATATGACAAATTTTGAAAGAATTGCATTTTTGGAAAGCTTATAGGCAGTGCACTATTCAAAAATGCTGCCAGCTCTATTTTCATAAAAATGACCAAGAGCTTGGTTTTGTGGGAGCAGCTCACATATTATGCGTACACCAGGGCTTCCTCTTCAAAATTTTCACTGCCGGTCATTTTTGATAACGCATGAAAACTTTTCAAAGTAAATTCATATTTATAAATAAGTCTTTATCCAATGAAGTTTAATATAAAACTGACTGCTTTGTACATAGATACAATGTTACAATGTTCAACCAAACTAAGTTCACACAATTCAGCAGAATTCAGTAAGGTATATGATTCATGTGTCCATACAATTCAGTAGACTGATTACTATTTAAGGTATATCAATATTTCATGGGTTTTTTTTCATGGTAGAGTACACTATACCCCGGTATGTTCAGACAGTACACTATACCCCGGTATGTTCAGACAGTACACTATACCCCGGTATGTTCAGACAGTACACTATACCCCAGTATGTTCAGACAGTACACTATACCCCGGTATGTTCAGACAGTACACTATACCCCAGTATGTTCAGACAGTACACTATACCCCAGTATGTTCAGACAGTACACTATACCCCAGTATGTTCAGACAGTACACTATACCCCGGTATGTTCAGACAGATATATATGCAAGCGGGGTCTGATTTTATACAGCTGGTTGACAGCTGAAAACAATACTTTCATTTCACTGATTACAATCTTAATAAACATCTTCAGTATTTCATTATTCTAAATCGCCATTAGCATCTTATTTTTAATAAAAATATGTTTGGTGGAATTTATATCTTAAATGCTTCTTCAAATATGGAGTGAGCTATGATCAATTGTCAGGGTGTGATATCTTACCTTTTCAGGTTGAAAAGTTTCAGGTAGAATAACTCGTTGTGATTTGCCGCAATAACCATAGAGATCCCCAGTCCAATCACGGTTATCTTGATAGTTACTATGGGTGTTGTTACAGTGATGTAACCATGGTGATTTAACCACAGGAACTGGTATGCTTGCTGTTTGCTTATCACATGAACGTCTGCACAAAAAGAAAAAAATATATATATATACCGGTTTATCAGTAGACAAAAATGTTGAACATTTTTTTTTTGAAATTTCAAGCCTTTTAATGAAAATACATCATATTTGTTACCTCTCCATTCGGAAGGGGAGCGATAGAAATGTTGCTTTCAGCATGCACCAAATATTATTTTACTGCATGTGGATGATTATTTGCATCAATAATATAAAACATGTTTTCTTTTTCACTTCAAAAGTACAACAGAAATTGTTAGCTGTGTGAAATAAGTGGTACCAAGTGTTCTTACCTGGCTTGTATTACTGAAGTCTGTGATGTATTGCATTTTGGACTGATTCTGTGGATAACACTGTGTTCCATGACTTTACCAACAGATAAATCAGGAGAAACCATATTTGGTTGCCCTGGAGACAGTTCCCTCTCGGTATTAACAGAATTATACTGGCTGCGTTTATCACACGTCGAACTATTCCACGATAAACAGTTATTATTATTATTATTATTATTGGGTGCCTTTGATTGGCTGATGACACCAGCAACAGAAGTAAGATGATGATTGGGTGATGAACCAAGATCTGTCATTGCTAACTGAGATGATGTGTAGATATTCGTGGATTTGATCACCGAATTATGTCCTAAACTAATGGCCTGCGGTAGGTCATGATGTATCACATTTTCCGATGATTTGTCCTTGGCAATCATACTTGGAGTGTGGGCAGGTTTGTAAAAATGGGAGGGGGGAACACAAGATGGCGCCACACTTCCTTCGATAGGATTCATGTAAGGATTAGGATTATACACAGAAGAGGATCGGAGATCAACAGGTTCTAATGAGCCATTTAGACGTGGAAAACGTTCGTGTAAATCGTACCCATATTTTCTGATATCAGAGTCCATATGAGAAATGTCATCTCCACAGTGAACTTTTTTTGATAAATCTATGCTGTAAGGATCAAAACCGTACTTTGGCACATCGTAACCATATTTATTAGCTGGAGTCATAATGTCCGTAAAAGTATTGCTTGAGTAAGGAAGGGTAGGCTGATATTGCCGATGATCGTAAAAATAGCCGTTTGTTAGTCCATGTTTATCCCCATCAAAACGATACGAGTCTGTTGTTGGATACAAGGGCGCAGGTAAAGAACTGTATCCATGGGAACGATAAATATCGGTTTCATATCCATAATTATTGCTTCCATACGGATAAATTATGTCTGCTTTATAATCATTTGTATCATAAGAATTAAATGGCGGATACGGTGAATACCCCGGGAGACCATTTAACAAACAAGCACCTTTACGTTTCTTATTCACCATAGCCGTTTCCCTCGTCTGAGCCTTTTTCTTTGATTTGCTGGATTTAGATTTTGGAGAAAACTCGTCTTCTGGAAAACCAAACCCACCACATAAGTCCATATCTAATAGTGGATAAGGTAATTTAAATTCATTACCACGTTTCCCAAATAAATCCTGACCTTCGTCATCTCTGTAAAAAAGAATTTGAAACATTAGATTTACTATATCATCATTCAAAAATTTTGCTTTCAAGAGCAAAGTACAGATCTAAGAATTATTATGGACAAAGGTGTAAGGGAGCCTTTAGGAAGTCAATCATATCTTAAAATCATGGTTTTAAGAATGCATGGTATTATACTGATTTGGGGATACCCTATTTTGAGCAATGTTCTCTGAAAACATGTTGACACACTTTAGAATTACCCAATAGTGAAAATGCCTTTATATTATTATATGGACATGGGTTAGAATTTGCTTGCATTGGTCTGAAAACAATGTTAAATAAACCATTCATTAGAATGACAGTCCAAATTTGTAACCAAGCACTGAATTTTAGCTACATTCAATTTTTAGAGACAGTAATAAAGAGATGCGTTTAATTTCCATTCGACACAAACTAGGTCATTTCAGGACTAACATATTGTTCAATTTTATTTCAACAATTTAGCAGTGGGAGGAAACCAGATGACCCCGAGAAAACCCATGAGGTTGGACAGGCGACAGACCTTATGATGCAACACGCACACACTAACCATTCAGCCATACAACATGCCGAGACAGAAGGATTTTGTACACTTGTGCTGGACTGTATACTCAGATACAAATGATGAGAAACTTACGTTAATTGTCGATGTGTAGCTATTATAAAATCTGGTTTACTGTTTTTATAGACTACTTTACAACTAGACTGTAACCAACACCAGCGAAAATCTTTTGTCATCCAGCGATACGCTATCAACCCTGAACTTCCAGTCTTTATTACTAAAACAATACAAAACATTTATTTCAACTGAGAATAACAGATTCTGGGGAAGAGTTCTCTGGTTAAGTATGGTTCTGGATGAATGACCCAATTTGAGATCAGAGGGATCCAAGATTCCAAGTTGCAGATGAATCATCTCAAGTATTGGTATATGGCATCAAATGACAAGTAGGAGGCTTGGGATGATAAGTTTAGCGTGGATGAACTGGGATATCAATGGGGTGATCTTGGATGGGGCATTTCAGATGACAAAGTGTGGATGGATGATTTCTAATGACAAGTATGGACATATGACATCAAATGGCAAGTGGGAGATTTGGGATGATAAGTTTAGCGTGGATGAACTGGGATATCAATGGGGTGATCTTGGATGGGGCATTTCAGATGACAAAGTGTGGATGGATGATTTCTAATGACAAGTATGGACATATGACATCAAATGGCAAGTGGGAGATTTGGGATGATAAGTTTAGTGTGGATGAACTGGGATATCAATGGGGTGATCTTGGATGACATGCTGTGGATGGACATTTTAAGATTACAAGATGAGGATGGGTAATTAGGGATTAATGGACTGGGTGATCCAAGATTTTAAGATGGGGAGGGATGATCTGGGATGAAAATATGACTGTGTGTGATCTGACAGATTGAGGCACATGATATAAACGATGAGAAGTTGGAAACAATAGGTGTTAAGTTGAGGATGAATGACCGGTGTTGTCTTTGGATAATCTGGGAAGCTAATCATGGGGAAAACCTGATATGTAGGATAGACTGAGAATGATGATCTAATATGATGTAATCTCTAGGATAGTTGGTTAAGGATACATTATGGAAGACTACATAAAGAGCTGGCAGTTCTTGATATAATAGTTAAAAACTAGATGATGTAAAGGGAATGTGCTGAAATTTCAGTCAATTGCTTCCCTCTAACCCGAGAAAACCTCATTTAAAAATCTTTGTAGCCTCGATTGTCATTGTTAGTGCTGTCGCAATAATTAACAAAGTCTCCATTATTCATTTTTGCATTTAATCATAAACAGACTTTGAACAACAGATCAGATTCAAATCCAATGAAAATCAGACAGATAAGATGGCATCGAGAGTTGATTATGGTCTTTTCATGTTAATAAATGTTTAATTAAAAGTTTATATAACATTTCAGGGGTAAAGAAAGACCTGCAATAGGCAGATTTACCTCTTGCATAATGCATGTTTAAGAATGTACGAATTTTGTCAAGCAAAAAATATATGTATTAAACTTACATTCTTGATGAGCTGAAGAGAAATAAGTCAGATCATCTGGATGAACCAAATCATAGCCAGATTTAGGTGAAAGTTCATGATCAGCATAACCAAACATCACTTTACCTCTGAAATTATAAACCCAATTGTATGAGATACATTAAGACACCCTATTATTATATTATCAGTAAATTTAAATTTGAGGTGAAGACAGCTATTTTTACTGCAGGTATTTTTATTTTAAAGGTATAATATACAAATAGTAACATAATTAAGTAAAAAAGTTAATCGAACGTCTTTATAATGGACATGTTATTTCCTTTCTTTCACAAATTATAAACGATTAATAAGCAGTTGAAACATAATCTGGTGTTGTGTAGGTTGGGGAGTCTCAGTGATGGGATTTCTAGATCCTTCTATTAATGAGAGAGAGACAGAGAGAGAGAGAAAGAGAGAGAGAGAAAGAGAGAGAGAGAGAGAGAGAGAAATGGGGTTTAACATCCACTTGACACAAACTATGTCATTTCGGGACTAACATATGGGCATGGGGGTCTTTAGCAGTGAGAGGAAACCGGAGGACCTGGAGATAACCCATGAGGATGTACAGGCGACCCTACTCCTTGTCACATAAAACCGTAAAACCGGGGAATCGTACAACCATTCAGTCATCCAACCCCCCACTTCTATTAATGAGAACACCTCTATATTATTATAATCGAAATGGTGTTAAAATGGGGCAAGTTTTTAACTCAATATCATCCACAGTCTTCGACATTGCAAACATGACTTATTTGTCAATTTAAATCAACATTGATGTTGTTATATTACCATACTTTGAGAAACCGGGGCCTGATTTTTGGTAACAAATGTTTTCAGTCTTTGACACACACATACCAAACAATGTTTTTTTAAAGGAAATGAAATGGGTTTCAACGACCTACTGTTTTGTTTCGACTAGGCTAATGAAGACGGACATATGCGAAATAGTGTGTTTTCAGGGAGATTTTGCCCGGACAGCAGCAATATGGCCTACTCTTATTTCAAATTCCAAATCAGGAAAATCCTGATGAACATTGTTGGCTAATACTGGCATCGAACACGGGACCTCAATGGTTAGCGAGACAACATATTACTCACTGAGCGACCGCAGCTCCTTTTTTGAAAGACAAAATATATTATCTAGTTACCTGCTATCCATAGTAATAGGAGAAAAATCCATCTTATGTTTGCTTTTAAAAGTTAATTCTCTTGAAGGTATGTCAAATAAAGACAGAGGACCAAATGGACAACAAATAGCAAATAATGCCAGTTGAGGTTCTTCTGTTCTGTTACCATTACATTGTCCATGTAGAACACGTAACCACCCACTAATTTCTAATGTCTGAAAAAAAGAACCAAAATATACAATTATGACTTATACGTATAATATCAAAAACACATATTTAAAGTAGCTAAGTCTCTAACTCAATATCATCCAAAATCTTCGACATTGAAAACACAATTTATTTGTCGATTTAAATCAACATTGATGTTGTGATCTTAACGTGGAAAAGATGGCCTTCTGATATCCAATATCTAAAGACAAAATAAACATTTTACAATTGGTACACAAATTGTGTACCATAATGCGTTTCAGCGTTATTTGTAATAAGGGACTCGAAAAACGAGGCTAGGCATATTCCACAAGTTATTCAAACTGTAACGTTATATTCTTATCTGGAGATTGAGAATACTGGTGTATTTCACCGAACCTAACTGATTAGAAATTACAGTAAAAACAGAAAAGATTGAATGTAAATCAATTTATATACATTCATATTACATTATTGTATGCGTTGCGACCCATTTGTGTCAATTTCTAGGTCCCAAATATTAGCGACTTTGCTCCTTTAAACAAATTATTGGTCGAAATATTATCAAAATCAGCCAATCCTAATGAGAGTTATATATGTTCACCTAAAGTTTCCATTACTTTCTATTGATTTCATGACATCATCATGTCTGCCACCTATTGAACATCGAGGTCAAGATGGCGTCTAACCGAGGGGTTTTTTTTGTCTAGATTACTATATAAAGAACACCTTTCAGCCATTATTTTTGTTACATCTAAATAGTTGTCTGCCACAATAAGGCTTTAGAGAACATATACATTATACAAATGGGTCTATGTGTAGAGCTGGAATCACACCACTAAATTTTTTGTAGAGTAAATGGTTGAACATTATCAGATAAGGATAAAAATGAACAACCCCAAATATGGTCTGGATCAAATACTTCAGATTAAAGCCACAAACAAGACATTAATACAATATATGCCAGTTTTGGGCAGTTTTCTATTTTTTGTTAAAACAATATATTTTTGTACTATATTTAGAACAGTAATTTGTTAAAGGTAAGATTTAGAGAAATAGTTGGTGATCTTGCTATAATATTTCAAAAATAAATAATGAAAAATGAATATATTGAAAATTTCATTCAAATTACTTTATTCTGAGCGAAGTTATGATTGTTTGAAGATGTAGTGTAGATTGTTTATTATCGTAGCAACGGTAATGAACAACCAAGACTTAGTCCTGATTATCCATTTTCTCTTTAAATTTTTAAATCTCAGGGCTGTTCTAATCCATGTAAATCACATGCATCCGATGATCTAGAAAGTTGATTATAGGCTTGTCATGTGAATAAATGTCAAAATAATAATTCATATAACATTTGAAGTCAAAATAAAGACCTGCAATAGGCAGATTCTTACATAATGCACCTTTAATCATTTTCTAAAATCTTATCAAAAATAGAAACAAATGTGTTAAGCAATTTCCGGTTAGAAAATTTTAATGAAAGTTAATCACTTAATAAAACTAGCATATTTTCCAACAGAGTTATAAAACCTATTCAATTGTTACATGAACTTAAATAACAGTGCAGTAGTGTCAGATGTTCTAGAAAGATTAAGTCACAATGTTCTAGATAGATTAAGTCCTGATGTTCTAGAAAGATTAAGTCACGATGTTCTAGATAGATTAAGTCACGATGTTCTAGAAAGATTAAGTCACGAAGTTCTAGAAAGAGTAAGTCACGATGCACTTCAGAAGCTACTTTTAGAAGGTCAATCACACACAATGCCATTCATGCAAAAAATAGATAGAATGTTAAAACTTGGAATATTTTTTTTCATTAATTTAAATTCTTTTATCCAGCTTATTTCTGAACAAGCCTGTCCCACCTATAAGTTTTGAGTAAAATCTTTTGATGGTCTTGTCTACGATATCACCCTTGGTGGAAGTGGACGTAACACTCCAAAAAACGAACGAACTATTTTGATTGCTTTTTTTTAAAAATAATTAAATCCAACCTGGGAGATTGTGTACTGTCGATATTTTGGCTTTGTTTTCTTAATCATTTATTGTTAAATAATCAATTTAAGCATGGATTAAAGAATGAGGAATTGTTGACAAAATGCTTGATCTGGATATAGACTTTAAACTCATACTTGTATTTGTAGCATTCAATGACACCATATATTTTCCAAATGGGTTTATGTCAATCCAGACATATTACTCCTAAATGACTCAATCTACTGAACAGGTTAAACTATCTGTTTTAACTAATCAGCTACAAGATTTTAATCAAAGAAAATCATTTCGGGACTAACATATGGTCATTTCAATATTCCACTTGCACACAGGGCTCTTTACTTAAGGGAGAAAACCAGAGGACCCGGAGAAAAACCATGATGACCCTACTCCTTGTAACATACAAGTTGAGAATCGAAACCATGGCACTTGAGTCAATAACAGAACTTACGATTTTAACGTGCGCACATTAAACCATTCGACCACCCAAACCCCCGATTTAAGAAGAAAAGAAACACAAAGTATGAATAGACCAAAAGCAAAACATGTTTGATTTATGATATCTAAAACCATTCGGCCACCCAAACCCCCGATTTAAGAAGAAAAGAGACACAACTTATGAATAAACCAAAAACAAATGATGTTTGATTTATGATATCTAAAACCATTCGGCCACCCAAACCCCTGATTTAAGAAGAAAAGAGAAACAAAGTATGAATAAACCAAAAACAAAACATTATGATGTCTAAAACTGGTAGATTTAAATGGTTTAATACTTACAATAAAACCTGAAGTATTGTCCAGAAGACATCGAAACCTGACTGTAAAGGAGCGATGGAGGTACATGTGGTTTTCTGTAAAAAATTCAAATAAGAAAATATAATACAACTGTATAACATAGAATTACAGCATAACCCTATATATAACACAAATGTTAAAGAGAGAAATGGGGTTTAACGTCCACTTGACACAAACCATGTCATTTCGGGACTAACATATGGTTCAATTTTATTTCAATAATTCACATGTGCTTAGGGGTCTTTAGCAGTGGAAGGAAACCGGAGGACTCGGAGAAAACCCACGAGGTTGGACAGGCGACCCTACTCTTTGTCACGTACAACCGGGGAATCGAAGTTATGTAAGTTGACTCAATAACAGATCTTATGATACAGCACGCACGCGCTAACCAATTGGCCATCCAACCCCTCCCCCCAAATGTTAAAACATGCTTATTCTTAATATGTTATACAAGAATTTCATTTTAAAAAATGCATATATTTGGTTAGTGCCAGTTAGCACTTTATAAATTGTGGGAGTCTGGCATTTTGACTCTTGTACATGTCGCTTTATGCAAATGTGACATTATTTAACAATTCCTATTATTTAAAATATAATAAACCACAAGAGACTTCCTAAATACATCTAGCCAAGGATTAAAAACCAAAAAGTGTTGGTTGACTTATCTATACAATTAAAGTTTCCATTTTAGATGATGTCAATTTCATAATACTAGCCTATATTGTTTGTATGAATGTATTATTTGTGTGTTCACGTATGTAGTATGTATAATTAAATGTATATGATTATGTCTAAGTGTATATGTATGCATGCTGTCATTAAAAATACATTATGAAAGAGCTAAATCTGCCTATTGCAGGTATTTCTTCAGGCCTGAAATGTTATCTAAATTATTAATTCGACATCAATTAACTTATCCAGACCTTAATCAACTTTTTATCATACAGACTTTAGTAATGATGATCAAGGCTAGGCCGAAAGTTCAATGTCATCGCTGTGTTTTTTATTGTACCAACTTTAGTAATGATTATCGGGGCTAGGTCAAAAATTCAATCGCTAAATTCTTGGTTCAGAGTGGATCAATTTGACTGAAAGTTTCAGCAAATTCCCTTTACATTATCTAGTTTTTAACTATTATTGTGAGAACTGTCAGCTCTTTATCTAATCTCCCATAATGTATCTTTAATGGATGTTTTGATGCAATAAACGGAAAGACTGTTTGACTATATGTAGGGTACGATGTATGGAGATGTTGACACGCTGTATATTCAAATCATTAATTAATTTCTGTTTTAAAACCATTTTTGTATGTTCTTATTTCAAATTTTTATAGTCATTTTGCGATTTTTATCTTCAGTGGTACATTCATATTCAATCTGTTTAACAAAAGCCCGTCATTTCAGTGGTTCATTCATATTAAATCCGTTTAACAAACAAAAACCCCTCATTTCAAGATTTCATTCTTTGTGAACATTGAGTTGGTATTGTCTATATATAAAAATAATAAAATTGCCTTTTCCAGGATTTTTAAGCCTCACATTTATCAACAATGTGACAAGGATTTTCTTCCCCAATGTAGGAATCACAAACCTGGTAGGAGAATTTCATGTAAAGACATATTGGATTTTTCTGGTGGTAGACATGAGCTCCATCCTAATTGACGTTTAAATTCTTCTCTATCTTCAGAGTGTATTAACTCCATGACACTTTGATGGATGATATCGGACTGAAATATAAAGACTTTGAAATAACATTTCCAACATCTCTCTTATATATATCAGTATTTTTGATGCACAGAATTGGAAAGAAAAACATGAAAAATACTTAACCTAGCAAACCATATGTGGGGAAGGGGAAGGGCAAGGGCATTACAGAATTTCAAGATGAATTTGCTTTTTAATTTTTAATGTAGTAGCCATTGAGAGATCTGCAATTTGATTAAAATACAGATCCCATTTCGTTTCGTTTTCTGTAGTTCAAAATTTCGTTTTATTTGTCTGTACTACACTAGGATCTGGAGGAGTTGTTATATAACATGCGTTCTGGATGGTGTGAGGGATTAGCCAATGAAATAATCTATTACGGCAAATTCTTGGCGTGCGACTCACGGAACTGTGGGTAAATCACTGGAAACGTCAACGCTGATGGATTAATCAATGTCTGACGTCTAAGGGTCAAAAGCTGCTTATACGACCCCTGATACGACCTTCCCTGTACAACCGGTCAGATCTTCATGTAGTGTAACGTAGGCCATCGAAAATATAAAAAACGAAACGAAATATAGATCTGTATTTGAATCAGATTGAGTGATCTGCCAGTAATATATATAGATATATATGTATCGTTATTATTATATATATATCTATGTAACCGTATATTATCATATGTATTTTTATTATTATATATTCTTTGATTTAGGCCCTGCAGAATAATATTTGTGATTAAGGTTACTTCACAAAAAAAAATAGAGTCGGATGGTGTGCAGAAATCCAGGACAAGACCGATTTATAGAACCTCGGAAATTAGAAAAAATATCTAGGGTTGGCGATTTGCCTCAACAAAGTAGGGTTGGTGGGATAACCATAAACACTGGTATTCTTTTAGGGGGCCTAATATTAGAAATCTGTTTTTATAGAGAGAGAGAGGGACAGAAATGGGGTTTAACGTCCACGTCCACTCGACACAAACTAGGTCATTTCGGGACTAACATATGGTTTAATTTTATTTACATAATTCGCTTGTGCGTAGGGGTATCTGTTTTTATATCTATTAGGGGGTCACGGTGGCTAAGTAGGTAATAATCTGGCTCGCTAGCCTGAACGTCTGGTGTTCGATCCCTGCATTGGCCGAGAAAATTCATCCAGATTTTCCGGCGTGGTTTCCCCTTGTCAGTGATGCAGGATGGAGGGCCTGACAAGGACAGCTATCTAGTCATTTGGATGGGACGAAAAACTGAGGTCCCATGTACACATTGACATGCACGTAAAAGATCCCTTGATAGTTGGAATTCGATATAATACTAGGTCGTAGTGTCGCTGTCTGGGCAAAATTTCCCTCCTAGCACACTATAAGGCGTATGCTCGTCTTCATTAGCCCAGTTCGGAGCAGAACAGTGGGACGTTAAACCTCATTTCATTTTATTTCATTTTATATCTATTATATTCTCCAAATACAGAGTGATATATGTGTAAGAACTATGTGTAAACGAGTTTTGAAATGGTGTTAATCACATTTTGTTAAAGATTACCTTGAGTCCCATTTGTTACTTAATATAGTCAATGAACTATTCAGACGACTGTATTCAGAATCACAGAGTAACATCTAACCTTTGTGTCATCAAAGCAGTGCATTTCTTTTTATAGTGTTAATTTAGTGAAAACTTGTTGAATATGTTATATACAATGTTAACTGTCCATTATAACATTGATAAAAATCTTTTTCATGTTTTGTGTTCATTGTTAGGACTGATCCAGTGATGAAAGATGAAAACATTTATGATATTTAACAATATGATGAGAAAACTAGACAACAGTATAATACTGCATTGATTACCTTTGACTTTTTAATACTCGAAGTTAATTGAAAGGTTTATTTTTCCACTATAAATTTAAATAGTATATTTAAAGAATTATTTTGTTACTAATAGTATATAAAAATTTAAGGATTTATTTTGCCATTAATGCCAATAGTGTATCTAAAGTTTTATTTTGCCACTAATGGAGAGAGTAGAGAGAAGGAGAGAGAGAGAAATGGGGTTTAACATCCACTCGACACAAACTAGGTCATATCGGGACAAACATGGTTCAATTATATTTCAATAATTCACTTGCACATAGGGGTCTTGAGCAGTGGGAGGAAACTGGAGAAACCGGAGGCAACCCACGAGGTTGGACAGGCGACCTTACTCCTTGTCACTACAACCAGGGAATCAAAACCACGCCAGTGGACTCAATGACAGACCTTATAATACAGCGCTTACACGCTAACCATTAGGCCAACCAACCACTAATGTAAATAGTATATATAAAGATTTATTTTGCCACTAATGTAAACAGTATAACTAAAGATTTAGTTTGCCACTAATATCAATAGTATAACTAATTATAAAGATTTATTTTTATCACTAATTTAAATAGTATAAGCTTATCTATAAGCTAACCATTAGGCCAACCAACCACTAATATAAATAGTATATATAAAGATTTATTTTGCCACTAATGTAAAGAGTATAACTAAAGATTTAGTTTGCCACTAATATCAATAGTATAACTAATTATAAAGATTTATTTATATCACTAATTTAAATAGTATAAGCTTATCTAAAAAAAAATTTTACCACTAAATATAAACAATATATCTAAATATTTATTTTGCCACTAATGTAATATTTTCTATAAATATATAAGATTATTAAAGATTCTGGTATCTGCTACATTTAAACTTTTATTTCATTAAATTTAATATTAAAGGCCCACTTGATTTGAAATGAAATGAAATGGGGTTTAACGTCCTACTGTTTTACTCCGAACTTGGCTAATGAAGACGGGCATACGCCATACAGTGTGCTATGAGGGGAACCACGCCGGAAAATCTGGATGAACTTTCTCGGCCAATGCGGGGATCAAACACCCGACCTCCAGGTTAGCGAGTCAGTGTCTTACCCACTTAGCCACTGTGACCCCCCCCCCCCCCCCACACACACACACACTTGATTCATTACTATATATAAACTGTTTGTATGTACTACAATTGAAATCTGCTGCCAAATTAAAAGGTGTTGCAAAAAGGAATACTCTGTGGAAAAATTGACGATGGGCTTATCCTGGATTTGCTATGCTCCCTCCCCCTCCAGCAGTTTCTCTTCTCTACAAGATCCATGTCTGGACATTTTTTTTGCCTTCAAAACATGATTGAAATAGAACAAAATTATCCTTTGTTATCTGAATAAATCTGATTTTCTATTCAATGATTAAAAAAGGTCTGACACACACACACACACATACAAAAAGTTTATTCTTTCTGATCTCTGCTCAGAAGTCAATAGAGATTGCTTCAGTCATTAACTCTAGGCTTGGACATTAGTCTCCAAGAAGCTTTATTTAGTGATCTGACATTAAATAAAATATAGACGGCTGCAATACGACTAATTAATCGCTGTTTTCAATCCTACAATCAATAGAGTTCGCTTTCAGGTATAAATCATGGTCCCTCCTGTCACAATAAAAAGAAAACGAAATTCATTTGCAATAAGTACATCCCACTGAGACTAGTGATTACAGACACGTTACATTGCACAATGAAAGATTTGACAAACAAACTAAATAATGTTGTAGTTGTGTGTGTGCGAGAGAGAGAGAGAGAGAGAGAGAGAGAGAGAGAGAGAGGTTCAACATCCACTCGACACAGACTAGGTCATTTCGAGACTACCATATGGTTCAATTTTATTTCAATGAATCGCTTGTGTGTAAGGGTCTTTATTAGTAGGAGGAAAACCCAAAAGTTTGGACAGGCAACCCTACTCCATGTCACATACAACTGGGGAATCGAAACCACGTCAGTTGACTCAATGACAGACCTTATGATACAATGCGCACATGCTGACCATTTGGATGTTAAACCCCATTTCTCTCTCTGTCTCTCTTTCTCTCTCTGTCTCTTTTTCTCTCTCTCTCTCTCTCTTTCTCTCTCTCTCTCCGTTGTGATGCTCAGTCGTCCTTCAATATCCAAATAGTTGTTAAGAATACTTTCATGCAGTGATGTAAAATAACTACTTACTTGATGAAAACCTAAATACTGTTCAACAGTACGTGAAGCAAAAAACACCTCACCATCACATGACACAACAAATAAAAAACCATATAATGCCTGTAACAAAAACATAAACAAATTGAATAACCAATATTTTTTTTCACACAGAAAGTCAACAATATCTAAAATTACACCATATATACATCATTTCAATAATTCAAATTTTAATTTGTATTACAACTTTTTCACAAAATTATAGATAATAAAAAATGAAATGAAATGGGGTTTAACGTCCTATTGTTCTGCCCCGACTGGGCTAAGGAAGATGGGCATATGTCATACAGTGTGCTATGAGGGACTATGGCCTCCTCTTATATGGAATTCCAACTGCCAAGAGATCTTTTATGTGCACGCCAATGTATACACAGGTCCTCGGTTTTTTGTCTCATCCGAATAACTAACCAGCTGTCCTTGTCGACCCTCCATCCTGCACCACTGACACGGGGAAAACACGCCGGAAAATCCTGATGAACTTTCTCGGCGATTGCAAGGATCAAACAACCGACCTCCAGGCATGCGAGCCAACGTCTTACTCACTTAGCCACCGTGCCTCCCTATCGATAACAAAAGACTTACCTGTAGAATACTCTCTCCCTCGGAAAATCCGGGTTCAGTAAAAAGATGAGATCGACCTAAAAGATGATTTTCGATTCCATATCTAGATGGTAAAACTGCTGGAAATAAAAAAAAAACCAGATTCAACTGTATGTTATCTTTTTGAATATGTTTCATCTCTTTGATTTTTAGACACTGGCTTCCAATGTGCTATTACTTTCAATTGGTCTCTAAACAGTGTATTAATGATGTTTATTAAACAGCTATGTGATCATATCATGCGATTGTTTAATTCTATAATGGTTGATATCATCTAAATACACTGTATAAAATAAATTACCAATACTGCTCAATTCTAAAACACATGTACATACAGATATTGTGAGAACCATCATGTGTTTATATATTGTGAGAACCACCATACATTGTGTTCATATGTTTTGAGAATCATCATACAATGTATTGATATATTTTGAAAACCATCCTACAATGTGAGCATCACCTTCTGTGTGTTTATATAAATGTGAGCCTAATCATACAGAGAGAGAGAGAGAGAGAGAGAGAGAGAGAGAGAGAGAGAGGGTTTAACATCCACTCGACACAACTAGGTCATTTCAGGCTTAACACATGGTTCAATTTTATTTCAATAATTCGCTTGCATGTTGGGGACTTTATAGCAGTGGGAGCAAACCGGGGGACCTGGAGAAAACCCACATGGTTGAACAGGCAACCCTACCCCTTGTCACGTACAAACGGGGAATCAAAACCAGTTGACTCAATGACAGACCTTATGATACAATGCGCATGCACTAGCCATTCTGCCATTGTGTCGAGTGGACATTAAACCCTTATTTCACACTCGCTCTCATTTGATATTATGTTTACATGACATGAGATCCACCAATCAATGTGCTCATATCATCTGAGAACCACTATCCAATGTGTTCTTATAACGTGAGCATAATCAAGCAATGTGTTCATAGTATGTGAGAAATATTTTAATTATCAATGGTCTTAAATTATTGGTGCTCACATTATCAGAAACAATGACCTAGCCCTGAACCCCAGATGAATACAATATTTGAATTCATTAATAAAATTGTTATTTCATCATTCATGATTCAACCATATGTCATATAAACCAGGATAGTCAAAGAACACTTTCTTTAATCAACCTTTTATTGCAATGTATTGTAAATGTATTCTTTCTTTACTGCTATTTAGATTCAGTAATTTACAAAATTTGGATTCATTAATAAAATTGTTATTTCATCATTCATGATTCAACCATATGTCATATAAACCAGGATAGTCAAAGAACACTTTCTTTAATCAACCTTTTATTGTAATGTATTGTAAATGTATTCTTTCTTTACTGCTATTTAGATTCAGTAATTTACAAAATTTGGATTCATTAATAAAATTGTTATTTCATCATTCATGATTCAACCATATGTCACATAAACCGGGGTTGGTCAAAGAACACTTACTTTAATCAACCTTTTATTGTAATGTATTGTAAATGTATTCTTTCTTTACTGCTATTTAGATTCGGTAATTTACAAAATTCAATTCATCAACTTAGATTCAAAATTTGGGTTCATTAATAAAATTATATTATCACCATTCATGATTCAATTATTTTCTGTGTAATTGTAGTGTTCTTCCTATATTCTACTTGTATATATAATGTATATGTTTTGTAGTTTGGGAGTGACTTCCCAAACTTCCCACTTTTGAATTTATCCTGCTATTACATGTATACTGGTATATGTCTTTGTAGCTTAGGAGGGACTTATGGAAGATTAGTTTTTTTGCAAACTAAATAAGTTGTCTCATTAAATAAAGTTTTTATTATTATTATTATAATTCAATCATATGTCACATGACCCTGGGTAGTAGAAGAACACCTTTTTAAAATCAACATTATATTGTCTGCCATTGTATGTCATTGAGTCAACTCCCCAGTTGTACGTGAAAAGGAGTATAGGGTCGCCTGTCCAACCTAATGGGTTTTCTCCGGGTTCTCTGGTTTCCACCAACTGCTAAAGACCCCTACGCACAATCGAATTATGGAAATAAAATTGAACCATATGTTAGTCCCGAAATGACCTAGTTTGTGTCGAGTGGACGTTAAACCCCATCTCTCTCTCTTTTTGATAATGTAAATGTACTCCTTCTTTACTATTATTTATATTTAGTAAAATAAAACAATGGATGCCAACATGGAGATTCTATTTTAGGTTTTACTAAACAGTAATTTACTAGAAGGACGTGATTTATTGAGTAAAGAAAGAGTCTAGTGTGGAACGTGTGGAACTATAGAACATAATTAAATACAAAGCTCTAGACACAAACTTAAAACAAAAGACATTTTCAGGAATAATTAAAGGAAATATATTGTCAAGGTTCTAGCTCTGAAAATGATGGAATGGTATGGGTTGGTGTCAAACAAGAACGCCGTTTGGTTGAATCTAATCAACCGAAGTGAAATTTTATACTCTCTAGTTATTAATTACATGAAATCTAAACAGCTATTACCTTTCAACAGAACTAAATGTCTGGGTAATTAGACTGTGCCAGTTAATAGAGTTTTATCTCCCATCTTGGTGGTAGTCAGCTTTTATTTATTCAATGAATTCAATGAATTCAATGAACATTACTTAACATAATGGTAATAGTCTTTATTAACAATGGCATTATTTTAAAGGATTTCAACAAGTTTGTTTTACTTTGTTTTAATATACAGTAATAGTTCAAATATAATACCATCACCATTCATCTAAAAGTTGGTTTTGCTATAATATATAGTAATAGCGAATATATTATACCATACAAACATAAAAAGTATTGAAAATAAAATGAAATGGGGTTTCACATTCTACTGCTGTGCTCCGACTGGGTCAATGATGATGTTAGTGTTTTATGAAGGAAATTTTGCCTGGGCAGCAGCACTATGGCCTCCTCTTATATCGAATTCCAAGTGCCAAGAAATCTTTTACGCATACGCCATACAGTGTGCTATGAGAGAAATTTTGCCTGGGCAGCGGCACTATGGCCTCCTCTTATTCCAAGTGCCAAGAGATCTTTTACGTGCACGCCAATGTGTACATGGGTCCTCAGTTTTTCTTTCCATCCAAATAGCTAGACAGGCCTTTCGTCCTGCACCACTGATAAGGGGAAACCACGCCATAAAAATCCTGATGAACTTTCTCGACATGCAGAGATCGAAAGACCCAACCTCCAGACTAGCGAGCCAGCATCTTACCCACTTAGTCACCATGGCTCCCCATTCAAAGTATCCTTTAAATGTCAAAATTATCATTTGTATTATTCCTATGGTTGATTTTAATGGTGATGAAAAGATACATAATTTGATACCAACAAAATAATATATAATTATCATTGTACTATGCAAAATATACAGTTTTAGATTATTGATGCCTCTTTGGAATTTTTTTTTTTAAGATTCATTGAAGATTACTAATCAGACTTCGTGTTTACAGACCTTTTTGTCTTTCCATACTAAGTTTTTTTAAAAATATTCTTTGAGTTACATAACCCTGTTAAAGCAAATCTTATGATGATTTCCAAAAAGGCTTAATATTTTCATTTGAAATATCAGAAATTGAGTTACTTAATATTTTTATACATTTTTATTGTTTGAGTTACACATAAATTCCATTTTTTTTAATCAATGCCCTGTGAAATCTTGGACTGCTCATTTATGTCATATGCAAATCATCCATTAATACATAAAAATATATGGCTCATAAAAAAGGAAATTAAGAGGAAAAGTAAACAGTCAATTTAAGTGAACTTTAAACTGGGCAAATATTTTTATATGATTTTTTTCTTGCTTTGATAATAAAACAATTCCATTTAATTGGGCCATAATGGAATACTTAAAAGTTTTAAGTTATTTGCACAAGAACCCTATTATAGAAAATGATCAGGCGGTGCCAAAAGAAACAATAATTTAGATCATTATCAAACATTTGTAAGATATAATTTGCATTGTTGATTAAAACGTTGTGCCAAGTTGCTCACATAAACTCATGGAGTCTGTTATTATTTAGCAAAATATGACGTTTAAATATGAGGGTGTGAGAGAGGGTATAATTTACTCACAGAGAGAGGAGCAATTTCCTAGTCATTGAACGGCCAGTGAAAGGGAATCAATTATATTATAGGGTAATAGCGGCCATGGAGAAGAGAGAGTTCCAGCATTATTTATTTGCAACTTCAGTATTTTTTTTCTCTGAAAAAAGTTTCATTATATGCAAACTTTGACATTAAATCTGATCATTATTATTTGATTTATTGATGAGGCTACAAATGGACGCAGTGCATATTAATGATGGTAAAGATATTTGGGGTATTTTTTTCATTTTATAGTTTATTAATCCAGGTTGTATTTATTTCAAATGAGTCAATATTTTTTAAAGTATGCTATTCAAACTAACTAGAATTACATACCTGTAAAAATAAAATATAGTCCGGTCAGTTAATGGTTTTTTTTATATAATGAACCAACTTATTTCATCTTTTCTGACCTTACAGAAATGGTGTACTGTATGTTTTTCACCTATTTGTTGATAGCCTTAAAGATATTTCTGAAGCTGGTTTTAGCTTTAATGGGAGTGCCATATTTTATTATAATATAATGGACTTTTTGCCGCTTTATTTAAAGAAACTTCAAGAGGTAACTGTTGAGATGAACCTATGAATATGAGGGAATTATAAAACTTGGATGACCCTTTGTTTAATAGAAAAACGTTAAAATCAAAAGAAAAAAAAACAGAAAAGAAAGTAGAAATTACACAAAGCTGAACAATTCACATAGGCGTAGGAGCTGATGGGATGATGAGCCTGTAGCCCCCCCCCCCCTCAATTCGGGCGATATATTTCTATTTTTTAGGCACAAACATCAGAAAATGAGACCATTTCATTTGTAAGATTCGGGCAATGTATTTCTATTTTTTGGGGTACAAACATCAGAGAATGAGACCATTTCAATTGTAAAATGAAATCGGTTGCGGTTTAAATTTTGAATACTTTAATAAAGATACAGTATGTGAGATTCAATATTGAGTTGGCAGTTCTCACTATAATAGTTAAACACTAGATAATGTAAAGGCAATTTGCTGGAAATTTCATTCAAATTGTTCCACTATGAACCGAGAAAAAAGTGATTGAATTTCTGCCGTGCCTTGATCATCATTACTAAAGTCAGTACAATAAACAGCATAGTCTCAATTATCCATTTAATCGTTAAATGTGAAGGAAAGTTATGGAGTAAATCCGCTCATAATCCACTAAAGATCGCAGGCTAGCGATGCCATCTAGAGTTGATTATGGTCTGGATAAGTTAATTAATGTCTAATTAATAATTTAGATAACATTTCTTGCATAATGTATGTTTAAGACCTTGCATAATAACTCGTTTTAGTTAATGATTGATTCATTCTGAAAATTCAGATGACAAAGAAAATTTTCAAGAAAATAGCCTCAGCCCTCTACGCCTATGGAAATTCAAATTATTCATAGACTATTAACTCGTTTTAGTTAACGATTGATTCACTCTGAATCGGGTGACAAAGAAAATTTTCAGGCAAATAGCTTCAGCCCTCTCCCCCCTCTCCCCTCAACTGAGATTGGCCCCCAACATCTATGGCAATTCATAGGCTAAAGTTATTCATATATATATACATTCATTTTCCGCCCTTTGTTCTTAGACTATTAGTGTCAAAATAATTCTGAGAATAATCAATCCTGATAAAATTTCTAAAAGGGCTTTTCGTTTTTATAAGCAAGCATAGCAATTTATTAATGATTACTTTGTGAACCTGATCACTGGATACACGTGTATAAAATAATTAAAACAGGTGCTGAAACTTGTGCAGAAAGGAACACAATCCCAAGAGTCTTTGATTGAATTTTATTAATTTCTTGATTGCTGTAAACTGAATTGGGTCAATTAAACAGAGTTCTACCTGATCCATTTGAGGGTGTGATCAAGTGTAAGAAGAATCTGATGAAATGGATATTATATTGATTGCCTTCCCCCAAGTCTGTAGGTGTTCCTTTCGTCCCAATATACCTTCCGTCTGCCACATTTAGTTTATGTAGAAAATTAATTAACTAATACAAGTTGAACAAAGATGGAGAAATATATCTTTTATTAAGATTGTCTAATGTACAATGACGCTATGCGAACACAGGTATATATAGACGACCATATGAATCAATATCTACAACCTAATAACTGACCAAGATAAAATTTTCAAAAATGCCATGTCTATATATGGAAATTATACTGGAGAATTTTTTCAGTTGAATTTTATATTTATTTTTTGATTTATATCTAAAAGTCAAAGAGAGAGAGAGAGAGAGAGAGAGAAATGGGGTTTCACGTCCACTCAACACAAACTAGGTCATTTCGGGACTAACATATGGTTTAATTTTATTTCAATAATTCGCTTGCACGTAGCGGTCTTTAGCAGTGGGGGGAAACTGGAGAACCCGGAGAAAACCCATGAGGTTGGACAGACGGCCCTACTCCTTGTCACGTACAACCAGTGAATTGAAACCACAACAGTTGACTCAATGACAGACCTTATGATACAGCGCACACATGCTAACCATTCGGCCATCCAATCCTCCCAAGTCAATCAGATGATGTAATAAGACTTACATC
The DNA here is from genome assembly GCF_932274485.2 of Patella vulgata. Lineage (NCBI taxonomy): Eukaryota > Metazoa > Mollusca > Gastropoda > Patellidae > Patella > Patella vulgata. The sequence goes on along the minus strand of NC_065880.2, from coordinate 12,864,355 downwards.
ACAAAGAACAATTCAAGGAAAATAGGCCAAGATATGTGATCAACCTTTGACAATTTATACGGAAGAACTGTATCAAACAATTAATTTGCCAAAATGAAAACTTAAATATACATTATGGGAGATTGGATAAGGAGCTGGCAGTTGGCACTATAATAGTAAATGTCAAGGGTATTTGCTGAAAATTTCAGTAAAATTGATCCACTCTGAACCGAGAATTTAGCAATTGAATTTTCGGCCTAGCCTTGATCATCATTACTAAAGTCGGTATGATAAAAAACATATCTCGATTATCCACTTCATGATTAAATTATGAATGAAAGTTGAGCAGCAAATCGATTCCTAATCTAGCAAATATTGCAGGCTAGCGATGACATCGAGAGTTGATTATGGTCTGGATTAGTTAATTAATGTCTAATTAATAATTTAGATAATATTTCAGGCCTAAAGAAAGACTTGTTTCTATATTGATTAAACATACATTATATAAGAGCTAAATCTGCCTATTGCAGGTCTTTCTTTAGGCCTGAAATGTTATATAAACTATTAATTAGACATTTATAAACAAAACAAGACCATAATCAGCTCTCGATGGCATCGGATACTCAAGATTTTAACTAGATTAGAACGGATTACAATTTAAAAATTTAATTTAAAAATGGGAAAGCACACATCTTGTCAAAACTACAAACAGTGATAACTTTGGCTCAGAATAGAGTGATTCGAGTGAAATTTTTAATATTTTCATTTTGCATAATCTCTTTTTGTGCTATTATAGCAAGAATGGTTAGCTCAATATCTAAATCTTACATAATGTATCTTTAATTCAACAAACTATCAGGCGTATACAACTCATTCATATCAACTGAATATATGAGTTCATCAATTAGCATATTGTTGTATCATAAAAATGGCAGGGAACATAGCCATCAACAAATATTAGTTTTAAGAAACCCTTTCAATGTTGTCCTCTACAGGTAAGTTTCATTCAGGCATAGCACATTAATACAGCTGAACAATAAGCCCCCCATTCGTAAGGACTCGTGGCTCCAACAATAGAACACTACGGCAATACGACCTCTCAAATCAGGTCTCGTCAAAGCAGATAAATGTTGTCGTTTGTACTGTGTTCTGCTTCAGTGCACATGACTTACTACTATTCAACATGGCCCCTTTGTTCTACGGCTGCCTAGCATCGTCTGATGAATATCTAATTATTGGTTTATTGTCTACAAATCATTTTTGTCTTCATCTGTGTTTGAAAACAAGGGCACTATCAATAATGTATGTTCCCTCAGATTTATGGCATTTCCCAGCAGTATTTCATGTAAAACTTCTATTTAACACAAATGTATAACATTTCATGTGATGAGAATTTCTAGAGCATGTTTTGTTTGTGACAATAGAAATAGGCTAACATGTAAACTGTGCATGCTTTATTGAATAACATGGAACTAGTGTGTATGGAACTCTTCTAGATCTATTCCTGCCAAATCAAATACAAATTTATCTTAATAAACCTGTCAATCTCTACACATAAAGACATGTTAAAAAATATTAAATAAACTCATAAATTCAACAAACCAGAAACACGGCTCAACCCTCCACTTTATTACTTTTTTGTCTTCAAAATCATAGTTAAATAGAGTATTCATTCTTGGAACTGAAAAACTGTCCCCTGCTGTTTGGGATTTTGGGGTCTAAAAAGACTTTTTGAATTTATGATAACAAAATACAGTGTAACCGAGTTCAATGAGGTTGCAAAACCTTTAGAGAAACCTGCATTAATACAAAACTCTAATAACCTTTATTATTTACAACCCATTGTTTTTAAAAAAGGGGGCCTAAGCACTATCTGACTGAGTACACCCTTACTTATGGTTATCTCTTCTTTGGCAGAGCATATAATCTGTGTGTCATTAATATAGTTTCAGAAAAAAAATTCCATATTCTGAAAACTGAATCACTTATTCGTGTTACCTGTGCCATTATGTGGACCCTTATAAACAACAGAAACCTGGGAATTTGTCCTGTTCTTTTTATGGTAAATTTAATACTATTTTTAAGCATGGGTAACTTATGTACGTCTGCGATTCGACTTGGGGGAGGGGGACCTACACACCAGTTGCTCTTTAACTCTTGAACTTTATTACCACTTCTAGTCTATGATTCACCCTTAAAATCTTGAAATGCATAAAAACTATCTGCGTAGAATACACCCTTAATGTCTTGAAATATATAACCACTTCTACTCTATGATACACTCTTAAAACCTTGAAATATATAACCACTTCTAGTCTATGATACACCCTTAAAATCTTGAAATACATAAAATTTCTTGTGCACAATACACCCTTAAAATCTTGAACTATAGAACTAAATCTATAAGTATTCTACTTTCCTTCATATCTTCACAGGAAACAAAAGATAATCTATACACTCAATCATTATTTTACAGCAACAACTTCCTTCTAAGCAACATAAACGAAAATGAAATGAAATGAAATGGAGTTTAACGTCCTACTGTTCTGCTCCTAACCTGGGCTAATGAAGACGGGCATACGCCATACAGTGTGCTATGAGGGAAATTTTGCCCGGACAGCGGCACTACGGCCTACTCTTATATCGAATTCCAACTGCCAAGGGATCTTTTATGTGCACGCCAATGTGTACACGTGACCTCGGTTTTTCGTCCCATCCGAATGACTAGACAGCTTTCCTAGTCAGCCCCTCCGTCCTGCATCACTGACAAGGGAGAACCACGCCGGAAAATCTGGATGAACTTTCTCGGCCAATGCAGGGATCGAACACCCGACCTCCAGGCTAGCGAGCTAGCGTCTTACCCACTTAGCCACATGATCCCCAGCAACATAAACATGATCTTTTGTCTTATAATAGTAAGTACAGGACAACGCCACACAAAACCAAAACTCATAAGACAAACCTGTGGACAAGAATTACTATTGATGCTGGTATTTATTATATACATTATCCAATGTCAAATTGTCTATTAGAAAAGTCAAACTGAAGCAGAAGATAAAGGTATAAAATACTGAAATCGATACCCCTACATAATTATATGTTTTTTTAAATTCATTTTCTGTCTCTATCAGTACTATTAAAATCTGTCAAGAGAGTAAATGAGTAATTCTACAAAATTAAATAAGAGTTCTTTTTTTTTTAGTGAAAAGCTCTTTAATAATGTTGTCAAGTAGAGAGACATTGAGTTTAAAATGAAAGGATAATTGAAGACGAATACAACTCTAGTGAATTTATTGGACATTATAATTGTCATAATTGTGTTAAGATTATTTCCAAAGGAAACTGTCACTGTTGCCATCTCCCTCGATGATCAACTTGAAATGGACACAATTAACAACTAAGACAAACACGGACGGCTAACTTTTGTCATATTAATTCAATATCTGCAGCTTTCATACAGGCCATTATAACCACAAATTGAGGTTTACTCGACCAGTTGCAGTTTCATTTTTTCCTGTTTAATCATAAAGTTAATGATTGACGGGAGCCTAATAGCCACTAACTGCTACTTTGAAAGTTGATCATTTGAAGATAATAGCACAAGATTATGGCAATTGAGATCATCATAAATTCAATCAGAAAGAATTTCCTACACAGCAGGCACATTCTGAAACAACTAAAAAGGATCCACAAATATCTTCGGGGGTTTTAGGATTTTTTTCAAATAATACTTTCATTTGATTTAATATTCATGAAGGCATAAATGTTATGCAGAGCAGTGCCAGAAAATTTAACAAGCGGTTGCCATGCAAAATACGCCCACAATTTGCAAGAGACAGATAGAGAACAAGCTAAAAAAACATTGTGATTTTTCGTAAACTCAGGGGCCATAATCCAGGAAGTGATGGTCTCAAATGAGTGAATATCGAAAGGGTCGCTTATCTTTCGGATATGAAGATATATTTTAAGTGTCATCCAAATCAGACAAAAATTGTGACCTCTTAAGGTCCACTACCTTCATATTACATACTTTTACACAATTTGCATACAAGAAGCAACTATTTTGTCAGACAGTTTAGTTTCGATTTTCCTGAAATTTGAACTCAACCTTCATTATGGTACAACAGTGATATATTTAAATAGTTTTTAAAATCAAATATAAATTGAAACCTCTAGAGTGTCCACAAGCTAAAAATTTTATTTTTCGTACAATCAGAGGCCATAATCCATGAAGTTACGATCCGATACATGCCAATATCGAAAGGAACCAAGATCTTTGGGAGATAAACCTATATTTCAAGTTTCGTCAAAATCAGATCAAAATTGTGACCTGTAGAGTGTCCACAAACAAATTATGGACGGAGGGACATACGGAGCAACAACAATATACATCCACATGAAAATGTGGACCTATAAAAACAACAATTCTACTTTTTCTATTGTTCTGACATGGATTGAACTTTTCTATGAGTTGGTAATTCTGTGATAAAACTATAAACCAAAAGTTACAAAAGACGTAACATCAAAGTTTTCCCATTTAATTCCTTTTTTATTTAATTAATTTATATTTTATCAAATTTTAGAAATGGTAACTTTAAAAAATAAAATTCATGAAGTTAGTATTAAATTCTGTGATAAAATCATACAACAGAAATTAACACAGAGAGATACATCCACATTTTTTCATTTCATTCCTTTCTTTTTTATTCATTTATCTTATCTAATTAATTTCAATTTTATAAAATTTTAGAAATGATAACTTGATCAATATTTTTTTTAAAATAAATTAATAAATTCAAATCTTATTTAATTAATTTCAATTTTATAAAATTTTAGAAATGATAACTTGATCAATTTCAATTTTTTTTTTTAATAAATTAATAAATTTAAATCCTCCATCTAGTTCCTTTAATTCAGAACAGCCATTTCCTTACTTCTGAAACAGTACATAGTTCATTTGAAATATTGTTTTTGAACTCAGCAGCATGGAAATCTTCAAAGACAACTATAAAGCCACATTGATTTTATTTGCTAGAAAATGATGCACCAAAAATAAACCAAATTAAGTCATTTAATTGCCAAGATGGAGGACATATCTATAATCTTACAAATAATCACAAGCGCTGGCTATGCCTTCTGTCAGACCATTTGTCAGAAATGAAATTGTTTGTAATTGTCTTTGTGCTATTGTTTGTAAAAAGCAAAAACTACACTGTGTGTTATAGTTACGATTATGATGTTTTCATAAAGTTTTGCTGAAATTAGATGATGGCTATATATAAGGTAATGGGTACTTGTAGATGGCTTTTTGATAGAGTATCAGTTTTAACTAAAGACAAATGAATAGAAACAATCTGTTAGATATTTGTGTGTGAAGTCACCTGTAACTTTAGTTAATCTCTTTACCCATAAATCACAGTTCATGCCACATGATCAGATGGTAGAAGTTAATCATCCATTTCACTCTAGTTGCTCTACACCAACAATAGCGTTACCCTTTCATTTAATTCAACTTCTGTTTCATGTCAGTCATAGCAAACAGAGATTCTTTAAATAAAGGTACACTTTCAACTTTCGGAAATGAGGGTGTTTTGTTAAACAGATTGAATATGAATTTGAAATAAGAACATACAAAAATAGTTTTAAAACAGAAATTAATCAATGGTTTGAAAATACAGTGTGTCAATATTGTCTATGCATCGTACCCTACGTATAGTCGAACAGTCTTTCCGTATGAATATGATAAAAGATAAGATGTTTATTGCATCAAAACATCCATTAAAGATACATTATGGGAGATTAGATAAAGAGCTGCCAGTTCTCACTATAATAGTTAAAAACTAGATAATGTAAAGGGAATTTGCCGAAAATTTCAGACAAATTGATCCACTCTGAACTGAGAATTTACCAACTGAATTTTGGGCCTAGCCTTGATCATCATTACTAAAGTCGGTATTATAAAAAACATAGTCTCAATTATCCATTTCTTGATTTAATCATGAGCAGCAGATCGGATTCTAATCCAATAAATATTGCAGGCTAGCGATGACATCGAGAGTTGATTATGGTCTGGTTCAGTTAATAAATGTCTAATTAATAATTTAGATAACATTTCAGGCCTAAAGAAAGACCTGCAATAGGCAGATTTAGCTCTTGCATAAGAGCTATACTATACACCAGAAAACACCGAAAAACACCAGGAAAACACCGGAAAACAACCAGCAAACTACCAGAAAACACCATGTTATACAGAATACCGGAAAACACCCTAAATACCGGAAAACACCCTAAATAGGTGAGAAGGGCTATACTATAAACCAGAAACTAACCCTAACCCAAACCCTAACCCAGGCACACAGAGGACCAGGCTCCGGGTTACCTATTTAGGGTGCCAGTCTCTGGATTACCTATTTAGGGTATTTTCCCGTATTTAGTGTGTTTTCCGGCATTCAGTATAGAATGGTGTTTTCCGGTAGTTTTCCGGTAGTTTTCCAGTGTTTTCCGGTATATAGTATTGTCGTTGCATAATGTATATTTAACTTTTTAAATTTAGTCTGCCCATCAATCTAGAGTTTGTTTTAATTTTGTTTTGGGTTTTCATTTGGCCATATTATTGTAAGATCTGTACCCTTTGGAGAGTGTTGGGTTTTGCTGTCCTTATTTTGGGTTTAAATTTTGCTGTTCATCGAGTTTTGTATAGGCTTAGTGGATAGAAGGCCCTCTAGCTGTTTCTGAATGCTAATCATTGCTAACCAAAACACATGGTTAGCAAACTGAACAATTGTCTCATCTAGGTGAAACTCAAAGAGGTCTATGGAAAAGTTTAACTAGTAATATTTGAACACAGGCAGCAAGATAAACCAAATTATGTTGCCGGAAAATTGATTGCCTTAATATTTGTTTTCATTTCCTGTCAAATGGGAGGTTATCAAAAGTTTTACCGGGCCAGATGTCACATGATCACACATAGTTTACATTATGGATTAATTATGGGTTAAAGGGACCATCCCGATTTTAACAGAGTCTCAGAAATAAAAGTCTGTGTACGTATGAAATTTATTTAAGTGCCAAAAATAGAGGAATGGTGTATTGAGTCATTTGGACGTGAACCTCAAAACCGCTTTTCCAGAACGTAACCCTTTTAAGATTTCGGGTCAATTTTTTTCGTTGGGTGACCTGATAATCTATTGCTGTTCCTTTAGAGGTCTATACAATGCATGACCTACGTGCTGTACTTGATAACGAAAGGTAAATATCTCCTACACATTACTTTTATAAAATAAAAGCTTTGTTTTATCCAGACACTGTATCATACAGGTTGGGACACCGGTCTCCATTTCCAAATAAAGACTTACAGGTATAAGTTGTTTAAAAACGTATCACTTATATTGAGTTAGTCGCTCGGCCCTATGGTAGAGGTTTTTAAGAGCTTTTAACACAAAATTAAGCAGTTTTATTCTCCAAAATATAATCGAGTTTGGCCCTTTAATGTTGGTTTCCACACAGGGTGTTATTAGCAAAAACATTTTTTTTCAATGTCTATCTAATTTCATGTGTTCAGTGATATATTGTAATATATTGCAGATTGTGAATTGTAAATGCTTACCTTGGAAATATGTTTTAGTCCTCAAGAAACTAACAGCTAAACGTAAAATAGATAACTTGTCGAGTTTAGAGATGACACTTTGTTCAAATGGTAAAAGACTAGCCAAATGATCTAATTCTGAGTTGAGCCGTAATCTGTGACGTTTACTAGGGTTGCTTTTAGGTGGATCTTTACTCGGGGTTTTTACACTGGAAGAAAGAAACAGTTGAAATGATATATTGGTTATTAGCACATCAACATTACTAAGTTATTTCCGTACAAAATCTAACACTGGCCTACAAGAAGCTGACATTGCATAAAAAGTACACTTCGTGTTGGCTGCAAAACAATGTCAAAGTAAATGCTTCATTGCCACTGTAATGACTTTTCCTTCTTCAATCAATTACAGCTGATTTGACGATTATGTTGTCTTATGTAGTAGACTCAGTATTTTTGAAGAGAGAGGGAGGGGAATAATTTTGAAAAATCAGGGGGTCAAAAATGATTTGTGGCACATATCTGAACCCCAAAAAACATTTAATTTCATCAGCTACATCACCCCAATCAATTTGATTAAAATACAGATCTGTATTTCAATCAGATTTCGCCCCAATCAATAAACATCTCAAATTTACATGTCTACAGAAACAGAATAATTATTTTTTATACTGTTACCTAGGGGGAGCCCCCACCTGATTCTGCCACTTATTAAATATACAAATATAAACCTATGAATTTTTTCGAAAAAGCAAATCCAGTGTAAGCATTATCTGAAACAAACTATTACTTTTTATCCATATGGTGGGATTTACCAATAATAATTCAATTGGTTTTAATTGTATCAAACAATTAAGCTAGAAAAACTAGATGGAATTGATCAGATATATTTAATTAATTTTTTCTAATGAATATATATTATCCAAGGTGGAAATTCAAAAATTCAAAAGATCAATGTACATTAATAGCCAGGAAAGCTAGCACCAGACAATATGGTACCAAATAAGGAAGCATGCCAAGAAAATTCATTTCCATTAAGACTCCCAGTTGTGACAAAAGATGCACTTTTGGTTACAGGGATGATTTGGTCTTGTGGTTTTAAATGGCTACACACTGGGTACTAACAAGATATAATTGGGTCTAAATAATTTCTCGATCAGTATCTATAAATTACCTTCATTTTAATGGAACCACCCACTGAGATGATGTCATATTGACAGATGCGTCAGTCTGCACCATATTATTGTCGTTACCCAAACTTTTAAGAGAAAGTTAGAAATAGCTGTAACATCTTGAGAGAAATTATCATCATGATTTCTTAACTGTTTGAAACTCTCTAGAGATTCTGCTACTTGATCTCTCTTTCCATCGACTTAATTAACTTCTTTCCTATTGCAAACCTTGTTTTTTAAAGGATCATTTGTTAAAGAAAATATTGAAATTCTCTTTTCACTTAATAAAGAGAGTGTAAAATATTGTCGGTTTTGATCAATATGAATACTATATTTGTAAATTGTTAAAGTACTTCTTTTTCTTTCAGTAGTAATCAAAGAGAGGTACCATGGAAGAAGTACCAGGAAGACTCTTGAATTTGGAAGACTCTTGAATTTTGACAGAATGTGAGAATACCGTACTTCAGAGATAAAATTACATTTTAAATCATCATAAAATAAAACATTATGCCTCGTGAGACATTTACTCATTGCACCAGTTTCCCACGTTATTTTTGTTTTTTCAAAATATTAAGCGGAAGACAGTTTCGTTATTTATTCTCAATATTGGCTACATCTGTGGATCACAAAGGAAATCATCACATCCATCTTTAATCATCACATCCAACTTAAATTAAATCATCACATCCAACTTAAATCATTACATCCAACTTAAATAATCACATCAAACTTTAATCATCACATCCTTATTCATCACATCCAACTTAAATCATCACATCCAACTTTAAACATCACATCCACATTAAACTTTAATTATCACATCCAACTTTAAACATCACATCCAACTTTAATCATCACATGCAACTTTAAACTTTAATCATCACATCCAACTTTAATCATCACATAAAACTTTAATCACATCCAACTTTAATCATCACATCCAACTTTAATCATCACATCCAACTTTAATCACATCCAACTTTAATCATCACATAAAACTTTAATCATCACATCCAACTTTAATCATCACATCAAACTTTAAACATCACATCCAACTTTAATCATCACATCCAACTTTAATCATCACATCCAACTTTAACTGATACTTTTATCTTTTACCCAAATCAAGGCAGTTCAGTCATTCTCAACTTTAATTGTAAAACACTTTTCACCCGAATATGATTTTTAGTTAATTATTTCAAGATAAATACTACGTTCTGTCATCAGTGAGTTAATTATTGATGTCATATGAAGAGAAAGAAATGGGGTTTAACATCCACCCAACACAAAACTGGGCCTTTGCGACTAACATATGATAGAATTATATTTCAATAATCCACTTGCGAGCTAAGGTCCTTAGCAGCGGGAGGAACACGGAGAAACACCACAAGGTTAGGTAGGCAGCCCTACTCCTTGTCACGAACAAGAGGGCGATCGAAACCACGCCACTTGACTCAATGGCAGACCATATGATCTAAAGTGCACGAAATAGACGATTTGGCCACCCAACCCATCCTTGATGTCACATTGAACACATAAGGCAAGTCAAGCCCAACCCTCAGCTCTAAAATGCCAGTCTTATGATAAGAGTAACAGACATAAAAAAAATCGACCAGGCCTAAGAAAACTACCTCATACATTTATATAGAAATAATAGATGTGTGAAGCTTTAAAATAAAACCACTAAAACCATTCAAATCATTTGTGGTTGTTCTTAATGTTTAACGTCCACTTCAACTGAAGGTGATATCGCAGACCAGTTGTCTTATTTTCATTTTTATTATCTTAGCGCACACTTAGGCGTCTTTCCTGTCCAAGGAAATCAAAATACCCGGAGTAAACCCACAAGGTTAAGAAGGCGCCCCTATCTCCAAGCCACATACGCTCACACCTGGAATCGAAACCACAACTGCATGCCAGAGGTGACCGACCATCTTAGGATTTTGTCACTAATTTATACTGAATTCTAAGACAACTGATTTAGACGATGAATTCAGTATAAATCTTATGATTTTGTTACTGATTTATACTGAATTCATCATCTGGACCTTGTCTGCTGTACTCGATTTTCATTTACTAAATTTCATCCGGTTGTATTTGACAAGGAGTAGGGTCACCTGTCCAACCTCATGGGTTTTCTCCGGGCCCTCCGCCCACTGCTAAAGACACCTATTTGCAAGTGAATTATTGAAATAAAATTGAACCATGTTTAGTCCCAAAATGACCTAGTTTGTGTCCAGTGGATGTTAAACCCCATTTCTCTCTCTCTCACCAAATTTCATAATGTCAACAGTTGGAACAAAACAGTAGGATGTTAAACCCCATTTCATTTCATTTTCATTATGTAAACATAATAACATAATATATAGTCAAATAAACCTGCTATAACTATATATAACAAACACACATTTAATACACAATTTCCCAAATTAAACACTCATTCTATCATTATATCAAGCTGAAAATTAATATCTGCCCAACAAAATTAATGGAGGAAACTAAATAGTCATTGAGTGAATTCAATATTGATGAATATTGTTAGAATAGCATGGTTGGTGATTTTCTAATGAGATGTTAACAGTTTTGGACCCTTAGAGATTATCTGTGGTCAAAAGAGCAAGCTCTTTATATTGAAGATTAATCGGTAAGCATGTAATCCCCAATTTAAAACTCAGAATAGCAGCAGGGACTCTTGTCACACTGACAGCTGTAGAGATGAAGAAACAAGGCAATGACAAATGATCTTTTCGTATCTCCTATAATTACAGTGTTAGGTTGGTACTCGAGGGAACAATATATATACAAATAAAAACACTAGGCATTTGTCAAGTCAACCTTTATACAACCCTTTTATTTAAAACTCAGAACTTAATTAAAATGACACTCTGAATTTCAAACTGGTATGTAGAGATGTAATTATGAATACCATTTCAAAGATTAGAGTTTCAACTATCTTCTTAATCTCGGGGTTGGATGGCCGAATGGTTAGCATGTGCGCGCTTTATCAGAAGGTCTGTCATTGAGTCACTGGTGTGGTTTCGATTCTCCGGTTATACGTAACAAGGATTAGGGTCACCTGTCCTACCTTGTGGGTTTTCTCCAGTTCCTCTGGCTTCCTCCCACTGCTAAAGACCCCTATGTGCAATCGAATTATTGAAATAAAATTGGGTTTAATACTTGATTCATATTATTACAATGAAATCAGTCCAAATGACTGTTGGATGACCCAGTGCAGCACAGGTTGAAAGTAGTACAACTCCAAAAACGAAAGTGGTAGTCCAACGCCACCTGGCCTATGTTACTCCCCAGTCTGAGCTTCCCCAGTCCGAGCTACCCCTAAACACCAAATTTCAGTCTCAGGACTGTCCTAGTGTAACCGCCAACCCTGAACAGACAAACGACAGTCACAAAGGACTAGTATTGATAATTAGTTACCATGAGGAGAAAACGGAAGGGGGCTACAGGAGGGGAGGGGGGGAGGAGGGTGCAAAAATGCATAGTTCCTCTGTTTTGTTTGTCAAGTTACTGTTTGTTTATTTTCTTAGGGCACAGAATTTTTCCCCCAAGTGAACCCCACTTTCAACTCTTAGATCTATGACTCCTACTATAAAGCCTACTGTGATATAAATAATTCCTGTGATTATGATACTAGTCTAGTAAAAATATACTATAAATCATTTATCACAGATGCCATCATTATTAATAGTGATTTATATTAACTAGGTTCACTATCTGCATATAACTATTATAGAGGCTAAATGAACATTTCACAATATGCCATATCAAGTTGACTTTATACTGACAGTAGAAATCCATTTGGTGTTGGGCAAGCTGGCAGAATAAAAATATAATAAATAGGTTTCAGAAAATGGAGCCAGTAGCAATCAAATAATCCAATAAACAGTATTAATTAACAAATGATATCGTTACTAATTACGGAAAAAAATATGAATATGGTGGCCTTAATCAAATCAATCGACGAGGTAATAATGAAAGGTTATAAAAATGTCTGGGGAAGAATATGTAGTATATATATATATTAGTAAAACTAAATTACTTCTTGCAGAAACAAAGCCAAATATTTTATTACATCTAATTTACATTCTGATATTAGTCCATTAGTTAATTATATTTACAGGTTGCATGGGTTATCTGGGTACTGAGCTCATTACAAGAACCATCTTCATTAGCCCAGTCGGAACAGAACAGTAGGAAGTTAAACCCCATTTCATTTCATTTCATTACAAGAATGTCTCAGTGCTGCTGACTAAGAACATTTTTAAAACTTTCCCTGTCAGAGCCTTAATCAGGCTAGAATATATAGTCTGCCCTTTTAAGTTTCCCCAGGGTACAGATCTGGGCTCCTACTTCAAATTTTTAACTGTCAGTCATTTTTTGATAATGCACAGAAACTTTGCAAATTAAATTCATATTTCATGTTTTTATTTTTGGTATGGCATCGTGAATTTACATGTGTATATCATTTTGTCAGTATGGTATACACAAATATGTATATTGGACTAAGGAATAAAATTTTAATGGTAGTATAATACTATAAATATCTAGAAAAATAATATTTCTGTATCATCATGGACAAATTTATACCTCTGTATACTGTCAATTTTTCATACTTAATGCCAAGGAGGAGCATAAATATTGTTAATTTTCCATGCTTAATGCAAAAGTAGATTTATAGGCCCTAAATGGCTGATCAAAAGTACAATTTTCTCCAAAATTTTCAGACAAATTTTTCACAATATTTATATCATACTCAGTGTTTTATGCAGAGTTTATTAAGATAACTATGTGTATATTAAAATGGGTTTCACTGCTTGGAGAAGAAAACTATTAAATGAACGTTATTATTGGTTTCTTTCGTTTCATGCCATTAGTCATCCATGTTTGGTTATATCTAGTGTTTAAGGCTTTTAAGGTGTCATTTATTCCTTAAGATTTCACTTGGGTACAAATGTAAAGGAATCCATTTTAATAAAATAGAAGAAGCAGATGTCAATAGAAATGTACGAGTTAAGGTGTTAATATAATGCAAGGTGTTAAATAGTCACACTGTGAACTACCACTGGCTCTTAATTACAGTCTTTCCTGCTTCATACCTGAACAATACCTTAACATCCTAGGTCGTCTGCCCAGCCATACAGCCTCACAGTGAATTACATTAACGCATCACATCCTTTTAATTTGCGATCTCAGTCGGAAATAATTCCAGGTTATGTTATTCGCGTTCTGCTTTACACATTTCCTTGTCTATTTTTACCATATTGGACGATATCAATTTGCTTTTTCGTAAGAAAAAATGATGTATTGTTTAATTTACAAACGCAATATATATATTTTTAAATCTTTCAAAAATTTAGAAATCTATTAAGTGCTGACGTTGCCTTTAAAATAATGAGCGTTATTGATACTTTGTTGTAATTACATAATGTTTGGGGTTTTTTTATTAGCTTATTAATAAACTACTGTGAAACCTGAGTATTTATCTCCAAAGATCACTTTTTACAATCCCCTGCTCTCCCTTCTACATAGTCACCCCAGTTAAAGAACCAGTGATAAACTAACTAGATAACCAAAAGAATGCTTTGGGAATCCATATCTATGTAAATTCTTTGTAAAAAAAAACAGATGAGAGAGATGGGGTTTAAGGTACACTTGACACAAACTAGGTCTTTATGACTTAATTTTATTTCAATAATTCGCTTAGCAGTGGGAGGAAACCGAAGGACCCAGAGAAAAACCATGAGGTTGGACAGGCGACCCTACTCCTTGTCAAGTATAACCAGGGAATCCCCCCCCCCCCAAAAAAAAAAAGAACAGGTGGTTTGACCTCTTAAATTCTCATAATATGACAGCATTTCAGCACAATAAAAACAAAAAACTGAGCAGACAAAGTTGACCATACTTATTGTGGATCTAGAAATAGAAATGGCTTCTTACCACATAAAACCCAAATAACTGATTTAGGAATAAAGTATAGTTTATTTTAGTAAATGATTGAATTAAATTCAATGTTTCTCCAAGATGAAGTAGCTTTAAATGTAATGCATTCTCAATTTAATACAAGTACAATGTACGCCATGTTTATGAGATGATTTCTGATGGTCGAAAAGGTTAATGGCTATCTCCCTGTAACACTAGTAAATAAAAAAGCAGCTATAAAATTCAAAATTATGGCTTTTTTGTCAAATCACATCCACATTAAAACTGTGTTTTCTTCTATCAGTAGTGAACATTTTAATGCATTGATTAATTGACTGATTTCTGGCTACAAATGTAGTACTAGCACTAATAAACATCTGATGACAGCTTTAACAAGGTTTTTTGCTCATATAAAGAGAAATAAATTTTATAGCATGTCCCAACTAACCCCCTTCTTCAACATAGCCTCAAATGTGAAAACCTGTGAGGCATAAAGGAAGAACTGTTAACAAATATTATTATTATATTATTTTTTTTTTTGTAAAGTGCATCTGGACATGTCTATCATGAAAGGAGTGTTATTTATATATAGAGAGAGAAATGGGGTGTAACGTCCACTTGACACAAACTAGGTCATGTCGGGAATGACTAACACATGGTTCAGTTTTATTTCAATAATTCGCTTGCGAGTAGGCATCTTTAGCAGTGGGAGGAAACCGGAGGACTTGGAGAAAACCCACGAGGTTGGACAGGCGACCCTACTCCTTGTAATAATAATTATAACATAATAATAATAATAAATGTGTTTTTTTTTCTTAAATTAAATACATTCTGTAATTCAAAAATCATAATGTGATCTTCAAAACAAATGCACATATGACAAAGACTTTTTTTCTTTTTAAGAAGTGGTAAAGAGCATCAGCTCGTTACAATAGGAAGATTTTCTTTTTATTGTTACACAATATATCTTTTGGTTCCATTGGAAAGAAGCACATTTTTATATCTCAACGCTTCCTTTGCTCTAAACCCAAATAGACTATCTATTACAACACTGTATTGCCAGGCAACAAATAAATGCCCACAAATAGCAGCTTTTTCATAAGTGATAAGTTTTCAGGGTTAAGGGCAATAACTACACAGAAGATTGCATGATGGGCAAGTCAAACCTCCCCACAAAGTGAGAAAAAAACCCTGAAAAATGTTGACTGACAGAACATTGCAGTATTTTAGTGACAGTGGCAGTAACTCAGCAATTAATTTTGATAGGGTCCCTGATCAGAACTATATGAACAAATGCAGCAAGTTTGAAAAGAAATCCCATATCTGAGGGTTACAAGGTTCAGTAACAGGGCCAGCAACACTCTGTAAATAAAATTTTGTGACTCTAAATATTCATAGGTTTCCTCCTTTACGACTAGCCTAACAATCACAGTAAGTTTGAAAATACAATTTCAGAAACTCTGACCTATGTAGAGTGTTTACAAGAATTGTGGATGGACACAGCCGATAGACAGACAGATGAAAGTGATACCAATATACTCTTACATAAAATTAACATTTCCATTATATCATAATAGCTTTGGTTTGACCAATTCAAATTGAAAATTATTTTTTGGTGATCTCTAGTTTTCACCAAGTAAAAATGACAAACTAAGAAAAAATATTATTCCTGAATCATAACAGTAAGACTAAAATGGCAACAGATTTTATCACCGACAAACAAACGAGTAGTTATTAATTTATCATAAACAAAACAAACTTACATAGGAAACCACTCCATTCTTACTGTTTAACAGTAAAACTTGTTCAATGTAGAGTTGTTCTCATCCAAACAGGAAGAAAATATTTCAAAATCTAAGAACATTCGTGTTTTGGAAATCCATTTGATAGTCATTTTTACATCTATCTTCGTTCACAATCGCAAAATAATATTTCTTTCAGACAATCTTTCAAATTATATTATCGAAAGAAAATAAAAGCTAACAAAAGACGCTCGGATACATTTAGTAATAAAAATAGAGCTTTGAATACAGAGATTAAACTGTAACAATAGGGATTAGACCTACATCGATGTTCCGCACCATCAACGGAATAAATTTATAGAAATATGATGAAGCAATTCATTAGTTTAATTAGTGTCAGGTTAAATTGACTCGAAGAGAATCACGATAAAAAGACAATTTATATCTGAACAATATTAAACCATGCGATTCATTCATAGTTTCTCTTGGTATTAAGAATATTGTAAAATTACAACCATTAATAATATCAAACGTACTACAACTAAAGTTTTTTTTTTCTTTTTTTTAGGATTTGGGTTTTCCCCTCCAAAGATTTTGTTGGAAAATATTTTCCTTTTAAAACAATATTTTATCATATTGTCAGTGATATCACATCAGTGAAAGCATACGTTAAATAAAGCTTTTTCAAATATATAATATAACAGGTTAAAGGAACAATAACACTCTTGCTATTTGAAAAGCTTTACGTCAGGCTTTTCAAATCATTTCGTTGAATTTTTCCAATTCTTTAAATTAGATGTGTTAGGATGAAATTTGTATCATCAATTAATTGGAATATTGTAAAATAGTACAATCTGTTGACCAGAATAAAGATTGGGACATATTATTCAGTTACAACAAGAGTGGTATTGAGCCTTTAACAGGGTGTATGACACTATTCTTTGGAACCTTAAATGGGTCTAAAAGCACATATTAATGTAATATGAATGTATATAAAATGATTTATATTGAATTTTTCACATTATTTTGGTAATTTCTAATGAATTATATTCGGTGAAATATGTGAACAATCCAAATTATATGGCAGTAGTTTACGCCTGCTTAGTCCATTCTACACATGTATTATTATTATTATTTTGTTGTTTGTGAATTATTGTCTTGTCAGATATGTTTTTCTTTGTTCATTACAAATGGCATCAAAAACCATAGAGTACACGACTTGTGTACTAATTATTAAATGTTCATTGTGTCTTAAATATTGGATAGATATTAGGATCCCATGTTTTCATGACAAGTTAAGTACATAACATTGATTGAAATGTATCAATATTGAATTCTATTATTTTTTTTTTAATTTCAAATATTATGGAAAATATTGAGTTTAGAGGTTTAGCTCCTTCAATTTGCCAAATACGCTTATAATTCAACTGCATGACCAAACATTATCAATCTACATGTAACTAGTATAAATGACTAATTATAGTAATTTTTTTACTATAAACACTGTAATGTTAATAAAACTATAGTAATTATAGTAAATTTCTTACTATGAACACTGTAACGTTAATAAAACTATAGTAATTATAGTAATTTTTTTACTATAAACACTGTAATGTTAATAAAACTATAGTAATTATAGTAATTTTTTTACTATGAACACTGTAACGTTAATAAAACTATAGTAATTATACTAAATTTCTTACTACAAACACTGTAATGTTAATAAAACTATAGTAATTATACTAAATTTCTTACTATGAACACTGTAATGTTAATAAAACTATAGTAATTATACTAAATTTCTTACTACAAACACTGTAATGTTAATAAAACTATAGTAATTATACTAAATTTCTTACTATGAACACTGTAATGTTAATAAAACTATAGTAATTATACTAAATTTCTTACTATGAACACTGTAATGTTAATAAAACTATGGTAATTATGGTAAATTTCTTACTACAGACACTGTAATGTTAATAAAACTATAGTAATGGTCTGAAACATTTTCTTTGGAAATTTATCCAATGTAGCCCTTGCAAAAGGGATCTTAGATAGATAAATATATAGATTCAGGTCGCTGTCTGGCAAAATTCAGATTGCTAACCTTGTGGCAATTCAAAAATCTAGAAAAAACAGACCAAAAATTCAACGAATATTCAATACTTCCATCAAAATTGTTTACAACAACAGTTGCCGAGACTAGATTGGGCAGTGCAATGGTAGTTTTTTCTTGCTAGACCAATAAAATTTATGACAGAGAAAACTTTTTTAATTTAGACTGCAAAATATCAAAACAAATTGCATTTGTCATTATGAAGTTGACAAAGACTTAACATACAAATACATCCACCAAACAAGTTTACATAAAAATTTTAATTTCCTCAAATCAAATCTTAGCACTTACTACAAGACGATAGAGTGATAAATGTACCCTGACACAAACGGTATGGAACAGACCTTTATAATATGAACTCTTTGTGTACAGTTCATTCTCAGGTTAAAATCCGCAGAACATCTAATATAAGGTTTAAATAATGGCACTTTTGCATGCCAAACACAGATCTAGAAGTCTCAGTTCCGTAAATGAAGGTTTCGTCGCTACCGGTAACTAGTAAATATGATCTAGATCATATCCACCCCCTTCCCACTCCCCCAAAACATATGGAAATATTTTATAAATATAACCTGGAAAATTGATACAGGATTGAATGCCAATTTTTAGGAACATAGTAATATTTGAAAACATATATAATCTAATACCATTAGTTTAAACAATATTTTAATTCATGTAAGACATAAGAATATATATAATACTGATATGATGGATTTGAAAACTTAAGTCAAAGCTTACATAAATTCATCTCTAGCATTAAGTGTAAAGTAAATAATATGTCAAGTTGGATAATATTTGAACCATTTTAAATCGAAATGGATACACATTTAGGAACATTCGCAACGAATGGCTCTACAATTTCATAAGATATAGTGCCGAAGGGTCTCCGCATTCTTCATATTTATACTTTCATAGAGTAAAAATTTGTATTACCAGGGTTCCGAGTAATATTATTTCCTTCCCATATCAATCTAACAGAGCAACATTATGAAGAGAAAAGTATGACACATCAAGTGTAAAATACTTTGAGAAAGTAAATTTACAATCAAAGAGCAAGATTGTGAATTCATAGAGTTCAGAGTAATGTTTTTTTCTATTCTCAATTGTAAGCAAACAGTGCATAATTATGGAGAAAAATGTATGACACACTTCAATCTGCTTTCCATTATTCTGTACTAATTTATTTGAAGAAAACTATACACTATTCCTGCCCATATGCATATCATATATGATGATATATATATAGATATATATAAAACAAATAAAAATCAGGTGACCCTATAATTCCGTATCTAATAATTCAGAATATTTATATATGACGCTAAAATAAAACAATTCCAGATGATCTGTCAGAACTGATTTGTAATTTTAATTTAGTTTTGACATTTTTAGTGGCAATCAGAATTTTTTTAAATAACAAACAAAACCCCGCCCTGAATATAACTTCTATAAGAAATGGTATCTTATTAGCATTTTCCAAATATTAAAAAAAATTAAGCAACGACTTTATTTGGTGACCAGATCAGACATCATAGTACAGGAATTTGTTTCAAAAACCATTCCTTTATTTTTATATTCAATGCGAAAGAGACATATTATGCATCTATATCCCAATCCCTGTATTCAAATTTAAAAGCCATAATAGAGAAAACAAGAACAATATCGAGAATAAAATTTTGAAAATATACATATTCCAATATCGATTTAACTAATTAATTACAATCACAATACAACTAATAATTATTATTTATGAATAGCAATAGTTGAGATAATGATCCATGAAATGTCTATATTTGTATTTTGTTTTTCCCCTTTCTGATGATGTATCAATGCGTATAATAGAAAACAAAAATCAATTTGGTTTTATCCAATAAATTCTAATGGACCATTAATCAATTTATTAAAACAAATAAAACAAGATTTTGATCATGTTTTTTGATATCATAAATCAATCTGTCTCGGATTGTTGTTTAAAATACATTGTTTATATATTTTTAATGCTTAGTACATATAATACCTGTTTAGTATAATATTCCTTGTTTCCCTGACAGGAAATTTTCATTTAGCTTTATTTTTAAATTGTGAATAGTATCATATTACAGTATCAGTATTTAGTATCGTTTTACATATGAAATGGATATTTTAAATATTAAATTATATAATTATACTTTAAGGGGGTTTCAGAGCAATACAGGTTTAATCTAATAATGAATATTAATTATCATTAATTTTTGTATTTAATTGATCTAACACTAGATAACAAAAACTATACAGTCCGACAATTGTATTCCTACTCATATCTTTTACCGGCAGCCATTTTATCGGCACTCTTTATTTTTACATTTAAATAACGTTTCGAATCAATAACCATGTTAATCATAGAAAGCATAAAATAATTCAAACATAGGCAGATCATAAATAAAATTAAATTGGCATATCCTTAAATTTATCTTACCTTTTAACCGTTCGACGGCGGCGCTTAGTAGCGTACATAGTCTTAATTACCCAGTCCTCCACCATTCATATGAGCATCAAGTATCTGAATCAGATCTTTCACCTTATAATTATGTCACTACAATTTTACAACACGGCTACATCCCTGTCATGCAACATTTTTACCACTAATTTTCGTTCATCATTTTCGATTTTTTTTTCCGTTAAGTAATAACACAAGTCCTGCACATCCAGATTAATAATATCATGACCGATATGTATATATTTTTTTTTTTTTGGTACTACACTTATAAATTTAATTTTGGAGGAATGCAACTATACGATAGTCCTGGTTGTCTTTTATAGTATTTAATATTGTCAGAGAGTATCAAAAAGACAAGTGTATTATGATTCATGAAGTAATGAGACCTATAGTGTTTTGAACCATGATCTAGCAGACACGCGAGCCATCACTTCAATCAAAGGAAGGCGGCTCATCAATACTGACTCCGCCTCTCCAATTGTCTCAACCAATCCCCAGCTGTTATGCAGAGATCTTTCTGATTTAGTGTCAGAAGTGAACTACCTGTCAATATCCGTTTACAAGACAACTTGAACCAGAGGGCAAAAATGGAGACAAATTTATCAAAAAGTAACAATAACCATTGGACACAATAAAGTCCATTCTTTGCGTCTGCAGTGAGTTGGACAAAACAAAATGTGTAGTGGGGAGGGACTTGTAGCGCGACCACTGCTACATTATCACCATAATAATAAAGACATCTGTTAGGATCAAGTGAGAATATTAACTACAAGTACATGTGAATACAATTAGAAAAAAAAATCCTGATACACGCTACTGTATATTCCAACTGTATAACCTATTGGTAACGTGATTAACGTGATTAAGATTAGGATAAAGATTAAAATCAACAAGATAAAAGGATAACTGTCTCATTATGAAAAAAAGTCAATTATACAATAAGGATTTATATTTTTAAATAATTAATGACTGTCTATTTAAATCTGAATAAAATAATTACACTGCATTATCATGTACCTTAATGATCTCAATTAACCAAATATTGCTTATATCGTCGGTAAAGTGTCAAAAGGGTGTATCTCGGGAAATTAGTCAAATACACTTTTTTGCATTTTTAAAATCTCCCAATTAATATGCACATTTCTGTCTAAGCGGTGTATCTCTACGCCAATTAGAACTGTTCTGGGTATCATGTGTTCAAATGTTGTATCTTGATTTGTGGAAATTTTGAAATGCAAAAGGTTCTATTTCTTAATCTTTAGAAATTCTTAGATACACCCTTTTGACACTTTATACCGAGGATATATAAAATTTTATTAAAGAACACAGATATAACACCTCGATTGATATTCTGGTGATTGATGATGATCAACACAAAAACTGTTCAGTATATACTTAAAGAAGTATTATCACACTTATATATGACCATATTATAACTGGGGGGAAATTCCTAAAACAGAAATTTCTGGGGTCTTATTTTAAGCTTAACTATCTTAACAAATCAGCATTTAAAATTCTAGAGCAAATTTTAGCTTTTAACCAATGAAAAGGCATCATTCTTAAAATATTTTAGTTTAAAATTTCGTGAATAAGGCCCCCTGGTGTTATAAGTCACATATCTCAACTTTTCTAACCAAATGGGTGTTAACAATTCAGATATGAATACATTAAGATGTTGGAACAATTCTATGGATTTAGGAATTCTGCATCACTTTTTTTAGTTTCCAAAATGTCTATGGGATGGTCCAAAAAAATGCTGGATTAAAGTCTTATTAATAGATACACTTGATTGATATCTGGCATGATATTAAAAATTAAGAATTCACATTATGTTCCAATATCTGAATATTTGTAATACATAGTTTTTACTTTTATTTAAACAAATATTTCATATAACACACCATCTCAAGTGTTATACAAACGGATTATTACAATCTGAATGACAGGTCCTTCAAATACTTAAGTAGAATTCCCTCTCTAGATTTTACACTAAGGAAAACTTCAACACAAGAGGAGGCTGTTAGGACCGTCAGAGACTGATAACCGCTCTACTGTCGGCAGGTGAAAAGGTAATTGTCACTACAATTTTCCTGTAATTATCATTTGACAATGCACTTGAAGCACTCAAGTGTGTCACACTGTGATATAGTGTCAGAGAGCTGACATACCAAACAATGGCCACCCCTCACACTAAACCATAATATACACTCCAGCTAACATATTCCTTTACAAATCTTTTAAAAATATTATTTGAACCTCAAGTTGTAAATTAATATAGTATCTATAACATGTCAAATCAAACAGTATTTATTCATTCATTTATGGTTAATTAATTTTCTAATATACTCCATTAGTACCTTTGTTGAAACAGTTTTGTTGGAAGAATCATATTTTATTCATATCTATAAATACTACAAAAATTAATTATTGCAATATTACCCCCACCCACCCACTCCTACAATAGGCAAGACAACCTACTCCCCGCCCACCCACTCCTACAAAAGGCAAGACAACCTACTGTAAGCTTACTTGTATATATAATTGTTTTACAAGATGCTGCTGTCACATATACCATCTAGGGGGGTTGGATGGCCGATTGGTTAGCGTGTGTGTGATGTATCATAAGACCTGTCATTGAGTCAACTTGTACGTGACAAGGAGTAGGGTAGCCTGTCCAACCTCGTTGGTTTTCTCCGGGTCCTCTGGTTTCCTCCCGCTGCTAAAGACCCCTACACGCAAGCGAATTATTGAAATAAAATTAAAAACCATATGTTAGTCCCAAAATGACCTAGTTTGTGTCAAGTGGACGTTAAACCCCATTTCTCTCTCTCTCTCTCTCATATACCATCTTATTTATAGCTAAATAGCCTACTGCTGCCCAGGCAATGTCCTCTATCCTGAATCAGATGCATGGTGCATAGTGGATATATTTAACACCTGAAAGCTGCAAACAGCATTCAAAAAATTTAACTGAGCCTGGATAAACTTGTCTATAATTAAAATGCTTTAAAACAAGCGGCTGCCATGCAAGATACGCCCACATTTTGTAAGAGTTGGACGGAGAACGAGCTAACTAAATAATGTGATTTTTTGTACAATCAGGGGCCATAATCCAGGAAGTTATGGTCCAACATGTGAGAATATCGAAAGGAACCAAGATCTTTCGGTTATAAACATATATACCTTTCAAGTTTCAATAAAATCTGATAAAAATTGTGACTTCTAGAGGGTCCACAACATTGGTATTACATACTTTTACACTATTTGTGTACAAGGAGTGGCTATTTTGTTGGCAATTGCTGTCGGATTTTCATGAAATTTGAACTCAACCATCATTAAGGTGTAACAAGGGTCCACAACCTTGATATATCATACTATTACACTATTTGCGTATGAGGAGCAGCTATTTTTTCGGGCAGTATCTGTCTGATTTTCACGAAATTGGAACTCAATCATCATTTTGGTGTAACAGTGAAATATTAGAACCTTTTTTTTAAATCCAATAGAAATTGTGACCTCTAGATAGAGTGTCCACAAGCTAAAAACGTGATTTTTCGTACAATCTGGGGCCATAATTCATGAAGTTTCTATCCGATACATGTCAATATTGACAGAAACCGAGATCTTTTGGAGATAAACCTATATTTCAAGTTTCGTCAAAATGGGATAAGAATTGTGACTTCCCCTTTAATCATTTTAATATGTGCATTTTTAGGTTGAGAAAACATACAGCTGTGATCAATCTCTAATTTCTATTGTTATATATTATTTGATAGGTTAAACAGGCAACCTGGTAAATAAATTTGACATGTACATAAGGCTTGTTAAAGCAAGATGTCTCTTGATTTCTTGATTTTAATGCCACAATTATGAATAATACACAGATTTGTGGCAAAATAGATGTTTTCTTTGAATTTACCTCAAAAACCCTACTAGCTTATAATCCCTGTGACCTGTTTGAGGTCAAATGGAAAAGTTAACCTTATTTTGGGGGGTCAAAGGTCAGACAAACTAAGTTAAAGTCCATGCATGTGGGGGTCAACAAAATGATCCCTTATAGAAAGCCCTGCCAAATGCCCTAATGCCCTAATCAGAAACATATAACATATGGGTTCTTCTTAGAATTATATTTTTACCATTTACCCGATAACAGATACGAGTGGTAAAACACTAGTTTAGGGGGTGAGTTTATAGGGTTAAGAAAGAAAGGGAACACCAGAGCTTGTGATAGAACATAATCTACCTTGTGAGTAAAACATCATAACTCACAGTGATACTTTCAAAATAATAAAGTTTTTACTTACAGTGAATTATATACTATTTCTCTGATCAAGTCAACATTTCCTTTCTACAGAATCAAATAATTCTTCTGTGATTTTTGTTTAAAATCTCCTGGAAAACAGTGAGAATATGGCCATGCACATTAATCTTTTACAGTAGGAGGGTATGTAGTAGGTATTTTCATTGTAAGATGTAAAATCAGGTAGTAGGTGCTAGAATATATATGAATTTTGGGCGTGTGTGACAAGTTTCTCTCAGTGTGTTTCAGCGACAAAGAAATAATGCCTTTGCTTCCAATGTAAATATACTGGGTAATAAATTATAAGAATAATATACCTCCCTGATTCACAATTAGTGAAAATAGCCTGTAAGGCACAGCACCACTACAGCCTCTCATAAAACAGTCCCCAGGATATCCCCAAGCCAATACCAAGCAAGAAAGTGGCATCATAGGTCAGATGCTAAAAAAATCCTGCCTGGAAATGAATTATTGAAATAAAGATAGAAGATTTGATCCTCTGCAAGACACATGCCATGGACTTGGATTTCAGAAGCTAGAGCTAATCGGTAGAATGCTACAGGATATTTACCAGACAAGTTGTTTCAAGTGGTATAATTATGTTCATTTATTTGTTAATGTTTCTACAATTGGGTTACACTTAATTTCTAATGAATTCTTAATTTTAAATGATTTAAATTGGTGCATAAGTGAACAGAAAAATGCACTTCATGCATTGGTGCCCCACCATTATGCTACATTATTTAAGTGTATTTGACCTTTAGATACAGCCAGCAAAAACACAACACTACATGAATGCCTAATATGCTCACCAGCAGCCAAGGCATCGGAGTTAGCTCTAAAAAATTGTCAACAAATCCTGCAGAGCAAGGATAACCACCAGGTTCTTTATTATAGCTCAAAGAACTAAGCAATTAAGTTGAGAACAATGTTGTCAATGCGTTCACATGATTTCATACCTCTGAAGAACTGTTTAACAATTAGATCATGAACTTTGCCTGTAGCTCATTGCCTGTAGCTCAGACATAATTTGCAATCTAAAAATTTAAATTTTGATAGGGCTCTTCATTTTGACAATTCTAGGGCGGGTTTGAGGGAGAGGAGAATCTCCCCCCCCCCCCCGGCTTTGTAAAATTTTGAAATATACATGGTTTCTAGTGCAGTTTGGAATATATCTGTGGAAACTTGATGAGATCACTGTCAAAACATAAAAACTGACATTTGCGGGAGCGTATGGTCCATACATGATTGAAGATTAATAAGCTCAAAATGCAAGTATGATCCGGCAGAAATTAGAATTATTTTTTAATTTAATACCGCCTCATAAGTAGAATCTCTAACGTATATCCAGAAACAATAAATTCTGTTGAATCAAGAAGAATTCGAAATAACTATGATACTGATTGAAGACATTTTAGAGTGAGGATATCGCTCTTCTACTAGCTGATCTTGATGGCACAACACAGAAACAGAAAAAGCATAAAATATGGATTTGGTACAATGATGAGCCTCTCTTCAGTGATACCTGACGCGCCTCTTTGCCCAAATTAAAACTTTCTCAGAGCACATCTTTTTATTTCTCAGAGCACAGTCTTTGCTCATCAGAGCGCGTCTTTTTATTTCTCAGAGCACAGTCTTTGCTCGTCAGAGCACGGATGTGCTCCAAGACAAGTTAAAATAGACTCTATTGAGAGTCCAGCGTCCTAGTCATACATGCACTGCATCTCCTTGTTACATTTCATTTTCGTCCCCACTGGCATTCTACATTAAATTCATGGAGCAAAACTTTGATATTTTCAATATTCTAGCAGTTGAGAAAAAAATAACATGAGCTCATTAGATAAAATTACATTTACATAAAGATAGCGATGTTTTTAATATGATGTGAATATGTTTTAGTGGATATTGTTTATTTAGGAGATTCAAAAAACAATGGCCGTACAACAATTGATATCAAGCTATTTGATAATAAATCTCCTATATCAAAGAGTGAAGCGTAGAATTAAATTACCAACAGCAGGAATCCCCCAGAGAGACCATCAGTCACTGGGATTTCACCATTTTCAGGTAACACCATCAACAACTTCTTATCATTGTCAGGAACTAATTACCTTTACATTATTAGGCTACAGGTGAAAATCGCCTAGGGACCTATTTTACCAGCTACCACCGTAATTTAATCATCTAAAAAAGGCACTCAGCTTCCACAGTATTTATAAATATTGATCAAAAATCAATACATAAAAAACGTGTACCTGAAATACTCTACTTGCTTTTATTCTTTTAACCGGATTAATGGGGGATTAAAAAAAAGACCTCTAGTAACCGCATACAAAACCATGTCAGGACAATTCTTTAATATTTTCATTAGCATAATTAAATCAGCATTAAAAAGGTGCCTAATCACCATTTATTTTTCTTTCTTTTCAACACCATTTCACTGGAATAACAAGAAGAGGAAATGAGTTTATAATTAAATGTGAAATTAAAAAATAAGTCAACTGGTTTCCTTTTTATATAAGTGGAGTATAACAATGGTGTGATATGAGTTGGGCAGTCTTCATCCAAATACCCAAGGTCGGATTAAGACCCAAATAGGCTTTAAGCACTTAAAAGATGTTGGTGCCCCCATATATGTAATTCAAAATACCAACAATAATAAACCACAAATAAACGCCAAGCCCGTGATTAGAGGTTTTCTGGGATTTTATAGACATCATTTTAATTGCGACGAAACAGGTAACCGAAACAGGTAACCGTACATGAAAAGACAAAAACAACTGAAAGTTCTAAATTAATTTTTAAATCAAATATTTTAAATTTGGCATCTAACAAAGCAGACATTCTGTGGTGCCCCCATTACCATGATGCCCTAATGGTTAATTCATCCCTGCTCATAACTCAAACCCTTTTCTGACATCCATAGTGCGCTAATCAAGTAGCACACAAAATCATAATTTTCTCAACATGTTGATATAGGCCCTATTTGTACAATTAAAATTATATAAATCTTGGCCGATGTTGGAATTAATTGCCTAAGTCTCAACTTTAAGGTTATAAGATTCACCTTAGGCAAGATATTACTTACCTCAAGCGGTATTCAATCGAGAAAGTTAAGGAAACCTTTCCAAATATTTCCATAGCATTTTATCAAAGTTGCTAGGCACTCTTTTTTGTTAAAGAGTAGAATTGGCTATATCAATCGTCTGCTTTTCGATGAACAACACGTGTTCACCATACTGTCAGTTTCCAACAAACAAAAACGTAAAGGGAATGTCCGTTATGAGAGAGAGAGAGAGAGAGAGAGAGAGAGGAGGGAGATTGAACCAAATATTTCTTCATAAACATTAGGTACCTTTATCCAGCATTTGAATACGGAAGTTCCCCTAAAGTAAAATGCGCGCAAAACTGATAAATTTTCTCCAGGATGCTTCTCGGAGGTATGGATATAATTGGGAAAAAAATGGAAAACGGATTAAAAATCGCGAAACTGTTCGGGGGGCTTTCCCTCTGGCCCGGTACGATTCTCAGACCCCCAATCTAACTACTTGCGATCTTTAGGTCCATTGTTTGGAACATCCAGCGGCAACTTCAAAACCACACTAGATCATCGTTACAAGATTTCTGTTTTAGGTTGTTTCCTATTCACAGTACCCAGATATATTTATATTTTTTGTCTTTTAAATTACTATAGATTATGTTTACTGATGTGCCGAGTAACAGCTTTGTAGTATGACCTTGTTGATGGTAATTTGTCATAAAGTCGTTTTTAAGGGATATAGTTTTATATTACCAATTTTAAATGAAACAAAAAAACAATGGTTGTTTTTAATCTTCGAGAAATTAATTGATGGCCATTGTAGGTGCATCTCCACAAAATGTGAAAGGAACGTGCGTCTGTAAACAGATGGTTTGACATACCCTCAAACATATAAGCCTACAGAAAGTGGGCTAATGAAATGGAATGAAATGCGGTTTAACGTCCTACTGTTCTGCTCCGAACTGGGCTAATGACGACGGGCATACGCCATACAGTGTACTATGAGGGAAATTTTGCCCGGACAGCGGCACTACGGCCTACTCTTATATCGAATTCCAACTGTCAAGGGGTCTTTTACGTGCACGCCAATGTGTACATGGAACCTCGGTTTTTGTCCCACCCGAACGACCAGACAGCTGTCCTTGTCAGGCCCTCCGTCCTGCATCAATGACAAGGGGGAACCACGCCGGAAAATCTGGACGAACCTTCTCAGCCAATGCAGGGATCGAACACCCGGGCCGACCTCCAGGCTAGCGAACCAGCGTCTTACCCACTTAGCCATCGTGATCCTACAGAAACAATACATTAAACTAATAAATTAATTATACAAGAATGATTTTGGTATTTTAATTAACGATAACATTAAATCCTTTTCCGCAAAAAAAAAAATCTAATAATTTATAATTGTCAAATAATTATCACGTTGGTGTTAATCAAGGTGACTAAGATAAATGACAATGGACGTCTAGATCAGCCCAACTCCACGGGATTGACAACAGAATGATAAACTACAATGTAGCATATGCCCATTTCCCTACTTGAACTGGGTCGTTTAATCACATTAAATTAATAATATATGATGTAATTTCTTCAGGTATTTGAGCTGTAAGAGATGGCATGAATAATGAAGGTCCTCTCTTGATTAGTCTTCTAGCAAGCTATACAAACGCTAATGAAGTTTCACCAAAAAAATAAGTGCTTTGGAGGTTTTTATAGACCTTTCATTGATTTTGTTGGGTTAATTAATGCCTGTAATAGATTGTGTCGGATAGGTAATTAAGGTAGAGGTGTTGTTGTTGCATATATCAGATTAAATTACCTGGGAATCTAGCCCTTCTTTCGTCTCCACATTAATATTTAACTATAGGCGTTGATGGCGTATATCTAGATTATGAATATAAATTACATTTTTATCAGAAATAAATGGCTTCACAAGAGGCAAAGATTTTTATCTGATTGATATTTTCGATATCGGCACAATAAATATAGACAATACGATGGCATCTATATATTATACAAGAGTATGGCACCTTGACTACATAATATTAACTGCGCCAACCTTTTGATCGTATATAATGTTACCATTCAAAGAAACCTTCTTGAGCCTTGAGTATAGGGTCTACATTTTTATTATATAATGTAATAATTTAGAACAACAATTCAAACCATTCCATTTGCATAATTCTTTAAGTAGGCTAATAAAATTAATGAAACGCGGACCCAGTGGCAGCGAGCTTGGATGGTTATTCAATCAAAAAGGGGTTACTTGGTTCGTGTCACCGGAGTGAGTTGAAAATTAAACTTGTTCAGGGCCCTTATTCACGAAAACTTAAACTAAGATACAATCGCAATTTTAAGAAATACTGCAATTCGATTGGCTGACCAGTAAAATCAATTTGCATATATCCAATTTGCATATTGGTCAGCTAATCGAATTGCAGTATTTCTTAAAATTTCGATTGTATCTTAGTTTACGTTTTCGTGAATAAGGGCCCTGGGCTGGAGTGTTTTTTTGGTTTAGAATTAGATAGTCTTATATTTTTTTACCTAATATTCAAGAACAGTTAATTGTGTTTAAGGGAGGTGGGGTATCGATCTGAATAAATTATTTATTAATGGTGGTACTGTTGATTTGTAAAGTCGACTTTAAATCTTTATTCGGGCTTTAAAGTAAATCCAAGTTTGTGTTCAAGTAAGTATAAGTAAGTTAGATGGGATAATAGGAATGAAGAAAGGGTGTGATTTATTAGAAAGGCAATAATCGTTTTTAAAGATCATCTTAATCCCCAATCTCAAATACCCCATTGGCTATCTACACGAGCTTCTTCACCGGATTTCAAAGATGTACTTAGCAAGTAAAAGAGATTAGGCCGCTATCTTCTAAGGGATTAAACATCAATTTTTTTGTTTGTGAAGTGTAATCACAAAATAATTTGTCACTGAATGTTTCTTGTAAGCCATAGAGATGATCATGCCATAAATCACAGAAAGGGGGATTTCTTCAATTTGGCCAATTTCTGTATTGTTCAATAGTGTTCTTTATAAAGTTAATTATATGAATGATAACACTGCCATACCACATAATATCTACTCTCTGTAGGCCTAAACTGCCATTCTTCCTATGACTTTTTGTTTATAAAAAAGCTCCTAATCCTCTGAAAAGGTTTCTGACATTTTGACCAAATTAATCAGATTATAAAAAAATGGGAGCAAAGGAGGTTTGTGACAGTTAAAATTATCCACCTGAATTCACAAACACGGTTTAACATATGTTCTGGTATATAATTGAGGACAGAAAACAGAGGGACAGCAAATGACAATGCGATCATACGTCTAATTGGACTTAACCAGTTCCAAAAACATCTGTCCTAGAAACACACTCCATACGGTAGCATACTTACAAATGAATAGATCCCAACAACGTCTATTGTACCTTATGACAGGTCTTGAGTATTATCGGAGTTTGATATGCTCTTGATGTTCTGAGTGAGTTGAGACCAACATTAACCGCTAATAAACTCGATTTTAATAATCCAGCATTGTATGTTGAAGTTGCATTCTTCCCACACTTTAATACAGACATTACTATAATGCATCTGTCAAAATATAATTTTATTTGTAAATAATTTTATAAATAAAGATGTGATAGGAAGCTACACATTAATGTTCTGAGTCCAATATGCAGGATTATCGTAAATAATTTAAAGTGCCATGAATAGACAGCATGTCTCCTATGTGTTTTAATCCTCATGCTGTTATATGAAAAAATGTACTTCCCCTACCGTTGTTGTTGGATCGAAATGAACTCAGAAGCACGAACGCATGGGGTGTCCTCAACGGTTTGGTGGCTGGAGGAAATTTAGGGGTTTTCGCCTGCCCAGTGCAGTTGATGCATATATAGACCTAATAGGAAACGGGATCAAAAACGCAAATATCGGGGTGGGGGTGAGGGTATTGGCTATTGCATGATAAATATTTGGTTCCTTATGAAGCTTTGTGGGGCGCATCAAAGGCGTAAAAGATGAGTTATCAATGGTAACCAGAATGTATATAATTTTAGGTAACAGTGTGCTAAAAAATGCAAAATTGTCTTGGAGCCCAAGGCCCGTAACCATTATGAAATGATTGTCGACCATTAAAAAAATAAATATATACATTGTCCGTCAATTTTACAGCACCCCTGAAAACACTCCCCGTCCCCCTCGTTGCTCTGAGCTAGTTACGGCCACGTGTAGGCTTCGGTGAGTAAAGTGTCTCTCACACTCTGCCGTGTAGGCCTACCGTGTGCCACCGTGCGCGAAAATGTCTGCGGACGGTGGAGAACGACGAGGGCACACGGTGGTTCGTTATCAAAGCGGGCAACACGTTAATAGGGCGTTGGCGCTTATTTACACCCGGTGGGACCCGGCGAAAGTTTTGGGCATGTTCAAAACTTTGGCCGGCTGGCACCGGCCACAAGAACGCTGCAAGAGGACGGTGTTGAACGGTATGAGGACGGTATGAATACGTTATGAAAACGGTCACACTGTATGAACACGTTCACAACACGCTCATAAACAGTTACAGAACGGTGATGAACGGGCAAAAAAAATCCACCGTCTGCAACGGGTTGTAAGCGGGTTGTGAACGTGTCATGGTCGTATTGATACCGGGGACTCGCTCACAGGACGCTCCGAGCGGTAAGGGGACGCTAAGTGACTGGTAGGTGGCTGCTACAAACCCGGTGCACACGTTCGAGACCCGGTATGGGCCCGGTATGGAAACGGCCGAAATTTTCAACAAAAGTCAATCTGGGCGGTGAAGACGGTAGAAGCACGTTCAACACCCGGTATGCGCCCAGTGACAACGGTCAGAAGATGGCAACGAAACGGTGAAAAGATTAATTTTTTTTTGCGGCCGGGGACAAGTTCGCTCAAAACCCAACGTTTTTAATAGCCCGGCAGGTGGACGGTAGGCCTACACGGCAGAGTGTGAGAGCGCCATAAGGCGCTCGCTCGCTACGTAGGTTGTACAGGGGTTGGCCGAGACGCCTCCTCGGGATTTTCCCGCCTGGTTTCTCCTTATCGGTGCTGCAGGACGGGACGTCGAACAAGAAACATCGTCCATTTGAATGTAATCTAACTGGTTTACTCGCGAACTTCGGAACTACGGTCATTTGGTTTGGCGCTTCCTTCTAAGCTGGCTCTATTGGTGTATCGTTACAAAATCTTGCGTTGTATCAATGGATTAAAGTAGCTAAGTCTCTAACTCAATATCATCCAAAATCTTCGACATTGAATACACGAATTATTTGTCAATTTAAATCAACATTGATGTCATGATCTCACCGGGCAAAGATGGACTTCTGATATCCAATATTTAAGACAAAATAAACATTTTACGATTGATACACGAATCGTGTACCATAATGCTTTTCAGGGACTCGATAAACCAGGCTAGGCATATTGCGCAAGTCATGTCAAACGGTGAGTCCATATTCTTATCTGGAGAGCATGCGCAATAAATATTATCGGTGTATACTGGAATAACCAGACGCTAGAGTTTGCCATTCGATTGAGACTTCTGGCATCTTCGGCGAACATAACTGTTTAGAAATTACAGTAAAAACAGAAACTTTTGAATGTAAATCAGTTTAAATACATTCATATTACATTATTATATGCGTTGCGACCCATTTGTGTCAATTTCTAGGTCCCAAATATTAGCGATTTAGCCCCTTTAACAACCAAATAAATTTTACTCGAGACCCTTCACTTGACAATTAATATTTTGGTAAACATGTCCAAAAATTACGATTGTAATAGTAAGAGACCAGTATACGACTAGACCTATATGTTCATTTTATACATCGCATATATCTATTTCTATAGGATGTAAAAAAAATATCGCGCGTAAAAGAGGATTTAAAAAATGATGAAAATGAAATCAATGCTTACAAAAATCACGAATCTGAATGTTTTCAAATGTTATTGTTTCGTAATTCTTGGTGATATTGTATATTTTCGGTTTCGATTCCCCGGTTGTACGTGACAAGGAGTAGGGTCGCCTGTCCAACTTCGTGTGTTTTCGCTCTGGGTTCTCCGGTTTCCCCACACAGCTAAAACTCCCTACACACAAGCAAATTATTGAAATAAAATTGAAATATGTGTTAGTCGCGAAATGACCTAGTTAGTGTCGAGTGGACGTTAAACTCCATTTCTCTCTCTTGTATATTTTTATTCTGTTTCGGGATAAACGCGACAAACCCAAATTGGAGAATTGTGTGAAGGGAGATAACCCTCTTCTAAAATTGGTCCAAATTATTTTTTCTTAAACATTTTATAATGATATTCCCTATATTTGGTGCACCCCTGAGAAAAATTCATAATATACACAAGTACTCTTTATACAATATAATGATGATTGGAATCAGACACAATCTCTTAATTTTTCTTTCCAAAAATATTTACCAATCAATCTCATGTTATTTGGTGTGGCATTATGAGGTTGACCATTGAAATTTTGCGATATACATTGTATACAGATTTGAAATGAAATGAAGTTTAACGTCCCACTCCGACAGGGCTAAAGAAGACCTGCATGCCAATCTACATGTATATATAGGCCATCGGTTTTTTATCCCACCCAAACGACTAGACAACTGTCCTTGTCAGACCCTCTGTCCTGCAGCAATGACAAGGGGAAACCAAGTCGGTTTTCGAACGACGAGACAGCTGTCCTTGATGCAGATTTGAAATAGTATAGTGTAAACATACTAGAGTAGGAGCCCAGGGGGTCAACCTAGCTGAAAAGTGTACCAATTTTCTCCTATATGGTATCAATGTATGTATATCTGGTATCATCAGAATGTAAGTCTGCCGGGTTTCTGGTGGTGGGTGTGGTATTCCACGCCCAAAATGCCAAGCCCCCCAACTAGTCTAGATTAGCTCAAAAGTGTACCACATGAAAATCGCACAGCAATGTACCGTACATATTCAGGTATTACAAAAACACTCTTGACGGATATTTCTAGTGGTGGGGTACCCCTGACAGAGCTATGTAATTGCTAGACATTTGTAGTGATGGAGTATCCCTGACAAAGAGTTATCTAATTTCCAGACCAAAGCTAGGTTAGATTAGCTGAAATCTGTACCACCTAAAACAGCTTTGGAGTTGTTCAGTACCACCACAGGAATCATGAATGACCACTGCCAGACAGTTTGTGCGGTGGGTTGCCTCTAACAGACACGCCCAAAATAACACGACCCCCAACTAGGATAAATTAGTCGGCACTGTTCCTGTGGTCCAACATATTAAAAATTATGCCAGGATGCATAGAATACTAATACCTAGCACATATGGAAGAGGCGATAAACTGCGGTTGTAGGAACAATTTTATTTTTCAGCCCCATAAAATGTTTTTTGCCCAAAAATCAAATTCTTGCAATCGCAGTTTATGGCCTCTTCCATACGTGCTAGGTATAAGAATCCTACGCATCCTGGCTAAAAAATCTAATTTTTTAGAACACGGGAACAGTGTCTGCGAAGCTAGCCTAGTTGGGGTAACCCACCACAGAAACTGTCTGGCAGTGGTCATTCATGACTCTTGTGGTGGTACTGAACAACTCCAAAGCTGTTTTAGGTGGTACAGATTTCAGCTAATCTAGCCTAGCTTTGGTCTGGAAATTAGATAACTCTTTGTCAGGGATACTCCATCACTACAAATGTCTAGCAATTACATAGCTCTGTCAGGGGTACCCCACCACTAGAAATATCCGTGTTTTTGTAATACCTGAATATGTACGGTACATTGCTGTGCGATTTTCATGTGGTACACTTTTGAACTAATCTAGACTAGTTGGGAGGCATGACATTTTGGGCGTGGAATACCACAACCACCACCAGAAACCCGTCAGACTTACATTCTGATGATACCAGATATACATACATTGATACCATATAGGAGAAAATTGGTACACTTTTCAGCTAGGTTGACCCCCTGGGCTCCCGGTCTATACAAGCATCCGCCTAACATCACTGTAACCAACCTCATTGCTATGTTATCCCTCTACCTCTGAACCAAGAATACTCACCAAAACCCGAATAGTCAATTCAACTCATCTTCTTGGATTCTTGACTAATATCCCCCCGCAAAATTGACCAATTACATATTTTAATATTTGTTTTTTTAGAACCAGTTTTCCGTAACTAGTCATATCTTTTTTTCTCATATTCTTCTTTGTAATCATATATTTCTATAATAC
Organism: Patella vulgata; assembly: GCF_932274485.2. NCBI lineage: Eukaryota > Metazoa > Mollusca > Gastropoda > Patellidae > Patella > Patella vulgata. The sequence continues at coordinate 12,827,765 of NC_065880.2, read as the reverse complement.
CATCAGTCAATGAGACAAATCCACCAAACGTGTGCAAGTTGTGGCAAACAGATTAAATATTGCGAACTGATCCACAGTAAATATTTGATCGACCACTTCTCAGAAAGAAGGCTTTCGCATTATCAAATAAGAAATAATGATGAAACTAGTGTACACTGTATAAAGGGAGATAACTCCTTTTATCTTTTTTGAAAACTTGGATTGCAGACACAAAATATCTTATCACTGAATATTCGCTAGGCCGCTACAATCACTGATAAGGATGACATCGATGCAACACTTAATGAGCTAAAAATATTAACTATTTTCCTCCAACAAATTAAATTCTAAAACATTTTTTTTTAATGTATTAGAAAAATTAAAATAAAGACATTTGAAGTATTTGTACGTAAAAATTATTTCTTATTTAGTGTAAATGGGTATTAAAATGAGTAAAAGGCACCATTCCGCCCGAACCAGTAGCGTCTTATGTAAACAATGCACACGCCATTGAGCCACGTGATGTGACATACGTGTTGATGGCAGTCATCTTTTACAGAGATATTAGAAGATTTTCGTAATCCTCTGTGAAACAGATTGGCAAATAGCATGATGATGTGTATTAATGGTTACAACAGACACTTTTAAATTCTACCAAATTTGTTTTATTTTATTTTATATTGAATCAGAAAAAAATCCATTTAAGAATATAATGACCAAGAAAACAGCACAAGATTACCAGTTCAAATGTTACGCTATATATACATGTATGTATGTCATTTATAATTTCTCTTTTTTTTCTTTTTTTTTCTCATGTTTTTTTATTACAACAAAAACAGGTAGTTTTACAAGTCTTCTGGTTAAATTAACTCAAATTAGCACTCCCTCATTGACTTGGTTCAAAATAAAATTATCACTTTTGATTATATATAGTTTTGAAATAACAATATGTTCAAAATTGTATGTCTGTAGATAAATCCAATACTGAGATATAACTGACTATGTGTTCATAAACTTCAGTTTAATCCAAAAAAAAAAAAAAAAGTGAACATTTGGTTCAATTTTATTTCATTAATTCACTTGCGCATAGGCATCTTTAGCAGTGGGAAGAAACTAGGTTGGACAGGCGATCCTACTCCTTGTAACGTAGAAGCTTGTATCGAAACCATGTCGCTTGACTCAATGACAGACCTTATGATCTAAAGCGCATGTGTTAGACCATTCGGTCACCCCCCACCCCCCTTTTGGTAAAATACAAATGATACAATATTGGACTGGAATCATGACCAGGACAGCAATATGTAGTGTTTCCCCACTAACAGAAGGGCGTGAGTATGCTGCAATTCTATATCAACTGTCTAACGATTCCTGAAAATGTTGACATTTAACAAGTCACATTCAAGAATGAAGAACTAGTAAAGTCCATTATCCATATCTAGATATGGTTCATAATTGACTCTAATAAGCTTGATGTGATTATGTGTCTATAAACAGACTATTTTAATACATTAAATCAGATTACTAATAATATGATTTCATCTATTTAAGTATGGATCATAAGCAATTTTGTTTGAATAAATGTCTGGACAGATTAGCTCTATAATAACAACGATCATACACAAGAAAGACAATATAATATTTTATGAGGTTATAAAATCTCAGCAATAACGTAAATTATACAATAAGAAAAGATAAATAGCTTCGGTGATCCCATATTACGATTCAACTTCTGAAAATTAAACAATGCTTTAATATTTTTAATTCAACCATTTTCCGATTGTAGCAATTTTTTTAAATTTCTTGGGGTATTTTTCCAAAGAAAGTCAATATTTTTCATTACTAAAACCAAAACCGTATTCTTAAAATATGTAATGAAAAATTTGAACTATATGACATCCCCCCCAATAGGTCTATATACATGGGGCTTAAATAAACAGGAATAAAATTGAAACACCATTCACACACAATATTAATCAATAATTATAATTACTAATATGAAATAGATCCAACATTATTAAACAAATATTAAAGAGTAACAAAATAAAATAACCCTACATTTACAACCCAAAAAAAAAGAAAAAATTTACCAAAAATGAATTTTATATATCAATATAATAATCAGAAATTGTTAATGATTCATAAAAATAATTTTTAAAATTGCAATATTTCGCTTTTACTACTGAATTTTCTACTTCAAAAACTGTTTTGTTTTGTGTGAATGTTTTTTTACCATATTTTTCAAAAAATTATTAATATCAGTTTGTAACAAATACTGAAAAATTCAGAATATTTATCTTTCATTGTTTACAATTTATTTTGTGTTTATTGAAACACGTATTTCTTTCATTTACTTCAATATTTTATATTGAAGATGTTTCACGTTGGACTTCAGGTAATGTAAACAATGTTCCACAAATTTGTCCATTTATTTAAGTTCTAAACCTTATTTCTCCATTAAACACATTCCTTAGATCTGAAAAAGAATAATTTAAAACATAATTTACTTCTTAATAGTAACAAACACTTAGATAAATGTTTACCATGACTGCCAATAAAACAATCCAACCCAGGCTCTACAGTTTGTAACCACTTGAAAAATGATACAATGCAATTCAATCATACATCACAAATATAAATACACACATACTCTGTGATAAGTTTCAATAGATTTAACAGACAGATCAGTGAACTTACGTCATCAATTTCATCATCATCTCCATCAAAATCATCAAAGGTAATATGGTCATCTGGATCAGGCTCCCATTGGTTCTCATTGATTTTGGCTGAAATAAAAATAATCAGTATTATTATACAGATACATTTAAATATATATATATATCAGCATAGTGAACGGCACACTAAGAAAATACGAAAAATCATGTGATCCCAATTGAGTATTCACTGGTGTCTACTGGTACGTTCATAGCTGTGTTTTCTTTATTTAGTTTGAGTCATTCTATGTTTCTATGACTAGTCTCTGTCTATGGTTGTATGCCGTCTGACTTACCATGTTTTTTTTTTTGTTTTTTGCAAAAATTAAATATTTTTCATATATTTAGCCAGGTGTGCCGCTATTTTTTTCATGTGTTCCAAGGTGTGCCGTTGGCAAAAAAGGTTGAGAACCACTGGCATAGATCATGAAAATGAAATCATCAGCAGTTTATCACACAGGTAAAAAATATCTTGCATATGAAAAGCAAAGTATTGCCTTAATTTTATACACCAATGACAAAGTCTTTTTGAGTCAGTAATAATAATGTGCCCATTTATAAAGAGAAATGAAATGAAATGAAATGGAGTTTAACGTCCTACTTTTCTGCTCCTAACCTGGGCTAATGAAGACGGGCATATGCCATACAGTGTGCTATGAGGGAAATTTTGCCCGGACAGCGGCACTACGGCCTACTCTTATATCGAATTCCAACTGCCAAGGGATCTTTTACGTGCACGCCAATGTGTACACGGGACCTCGGTTTTTCGTCCCATCCGAACAACTAGACAACTTTCCTTGTCAGCCCCTCCGTCCTGCATCACTGACAAGGGAGAACCATGCCGGAAAATCTGGATGTTCTTTCTCGGCCAATGCAGGGATCGAACACCCGACCTCCAGGCTAGCGAGCTAGCGTCTTACCCACTTAGCCACGTGATCCCCCATTTATAAAGAGAAAAAGAAATGGAGTTTAACATCCAATGGACAGAAACTAGGTCATTTTGGGAGTAACATATGGTTCAATTTTACTTCAATAATTCACTTACGCGTAGGGGTCTTTAGCAGTGGGAAGAAACGGGAAAAAACTCGCGAGACAGAACAGACGACTCTACTCCTTGTCACGTACAACCGGGGAATCGAAACCACGCCAGTTGACTCAATGACAGATCTTACGATAATGCATGCATGTGTTAACCATTCAGCCATCCATCGTCCCCAAATCTATTTATTAAGCACTATATCCACAAAACGTGCTCACGGTGCATAATACACTAGTCTCTAATAATGTAATTCAAACAGATAAGTTCTCAAGTCAGATTTGAATTTATTAAGTTAAGAATTCTGTGATGATTTTATGGTAGTTTGTTCCATTTTGTAGATGAAGCGACTTTTGGAAAGAGCGACCACTAAACATCTTTAATTTTCAATGAGGAACACAAAGTTTTTTCTGATTAACTGATCGTAACTGTCTAGATGAAATGTAAAATTTTAAGGGATCGCACAGGTATGGGGTGACCCCCAAAAAACAAATCCTACAAAGGTCCAGCAATCCACAAAGAGGAATGTGTTCGAATAATTGACAATTTTGCACGTCATATGTAAATTTGTCTCCAACACCGCGGAGGTCATTTGGGGCATATTTTTGAAAGACTGAAGTTTAATTCCAGCAAATTTCAAAGATTGTAGGATTTAATAAAATTTTTATGGGTTCTGTTTTTTTGGGATTACCCTGTACTTCAGAGCACTTCCATTCAGACACAGACAGACAAGAGACAATATTTTGAAATCGATCCTGGCTTGAACAGACAAGCGATGTAGTTTTTACATAATAATAATATCAACAATTAATCTACTCACTAGATTCAGGAAGTTCTCCATACGCCTTTAAGTTTCTGGCTTCATCAGGGGTGAATTTCAATATGACATCTGCTTTTGTGTCTTGATAGTCTCGAAGACCCAGTAATATGATATCACCCGTGTTTATCCACACCTGAAATAGTCACACATGTCAATCAAAATATAGATGAACTAATCCAGACAACTACATCTATAATACTAAATGCAGACTTTGGTGTACCATACAAATGTAATTTCTTTAGATCAAACATGTCAAGTAGAATAGCAATGTAAGAGCTGGTCCCACATATAAACACTCTTCTACAATGAAGACATCTACGTCATATACCAACCCAGAATAACAGGACAGTTGAAGAAGGGTGGGCTGGGGTGTGCACGGTCAGACAGACCTAGCATGTTCTAAACACTAGTCTTCTCAGAGTAGAAGGATAGTGGAGAAAACCATTCTACAATCTGATTAAAATACATTTTTGTTTCATTTTTTTTTTATACTTTTCATGGTCTACACTGTTCATGAAGATCTGACATGTTGTAGTGGAAGAGCGGCTTTTGACTCTAATGAGGGTTTAACGACACAAACTATGTCATTTTGGGACTAACATATGGTTAAATTTCATTTCAATAATTTGCTTGTGCGTAGGGGTCTTTAACAGTGGGAGGAAACCGGGGGGACCTGGAGAAAATGCACGAGGTTGGACAGGCGACCCTACTCCTTGTCCTGTACATCCAGGGAATAAAAACCACATCTGTTGACTCAATAACAGACCTTAAGATACAACGCATACGCGGTAACCATTCGGCCACCCAACCCCCAGACGTCAAAGAACTAAAGTACTACTACATCCGAACACCTGATTACAGCACTAAAATGAAAAGTTTGGACTTAAATTGCAATAAGTAATTTCCCAATTTTCAATACCTTTATAAAATGTTATACATGTACCTTCTTCCTTAACTTTCCTCGAATATGACAAAGTCTTTTATTGCCATCAAAACACATTGCCTCTAATCGTCCATTTCCTAACATTTTGGTGACTTGAGCATACTCTACAAGACAATTCAACGAAAAGAATATAAACATTGTTACATGCAAGACAATAACACTGTAACCTGGGTATCATTTAATCTTGTGTATTTAGCACTAATTTTTTCACATTCATTCAATATCAAATTGTGAAAGAAATTAGTGCTAGATACACAAGATTAAATGATACCCGGGTTACAGTATAAAACATGACAGTGTGACCAAGGTTTCCACTTCAAAATTTTGACTATTGTTGGTCCATTTTGATAATACCTGGAAACTCTGGGAATCAATTTTGTATATCATGTCTACAATTTATAGTATGTGTTTTTACCACATTGTTAATCATGAGCTTACATGGTACCTCAGTCCTTCATGTTCATAAAATTGTGCTGGAGCCACAAAAAGCTCTAGACAATTTCAACTAGGAGAAAAAAGCTCCCGTAAAACAAAACTTTTCTTAATTATATTGCAAGAGTAATTCCACATTTTCCTGAATTAAGGAGAGCCAAATTGTATTTATGTTTTAGTTGTGTTTTATATTTGGTGAATATGGTAGCATCAGAATTATCATCATGGAAACTGATAGCTCGAATGTATGCAGTTTAAAAATAAAAGAAAAACTGAAAGTAGTTTATTGATCTCACAATTTAGGAGAGCGATTTAGCTAATATGTAGGAGTCTTTAATGACTTGCTCGGAGGAAAGTCGATGTGTGTTGAGAGGAGCAAGAGCGAATGCGCACCTTAAACATGAAGGACTGGTATCTGTAGGTGTGTACCAATCTGTAGAGGTTGTGGATAATTATAATTACGGATGCATGTATGTGGTGGAGATCAATAATGGTCATGTCTTGACATATTATTATAATATATACGATGTCTCGACATATTATTATAATATATACGTTGTGTGACAATTTATGTCTGACTGTCAGACACAAATTATCACACAACGTATATTATAATATTAAAGTTGTGCACTAATTTGTACTTGACAATGTTTGTGCCAGGTGCCTTAGGTCCAGACATAACCATTACTGACCTCCGCCACATAGCTGTAACTATAATTATCCAAAACCTGTACACACGGCCGACATGGAACCCACAGCCCGACATCTGTAACCAGCTGCTTACATGTCCAGGCTTGATAACAATCATGTCTGAAAATTGGATCGGCTAAAATATGTTAGGCTTAATGAATGTAAGTTCCCCAATGGGTCCCAAGCCATTTTTTTCAATTTTTAAAACAATCATACCAGACGAGCATATATGAATGAGCTGAAATCCATGGATCAACCTTGTTCCATCATGCCAAACACTTCATATGTCATACAACTCTGTCAAGTGAGCCCAAGGCCCAAGGAATATCCTTGTTGTATCCTTATGTTGTATTTACATGTATTAATAAATTCATTTCCATAAAATATGTACATATTAAATTCATGTTCAGATACATAATCATGATATAGACAGGGCAGGTACACAGACGATTGCAATAGCTGCATTAAAAGATTAATGAATACCTTGTCCATCCTCTTTAAATACCAATTCTCGCTTTTCTTTTTCATTTTCATTCTTTCCTCTTCTCCTATTCTTTCCTCCCTTTCCTACATAAAAATAAAGATGCCAGATATTAAAGTACTGTGATAAAGAATTTTATGATTTAAAATATTTATCAAATTCTATACTGATGATTTCTTTTAAAGTTTTAGGTCAGGCAATGAAATTTCATCCAAACAATACTAATCTGAATTGTTCGATGTTGGCAGAAGATCATCAAAGAATTTACTTAGGCTTCAATATGTATGGTAATGGCCAGTAAGTAACGTAAAATACATTCTTAAAATGGATACTTCCTCTATCAAGTTACATGTAGGTGACAAACATGGATTCTAAAAATAGATTGGGCTTGGGTATTTCCTCGAGAATACAATGTTTTGAGAGGGATTTGAAGCAAATGAAATGAAATGAAATGGGGTTTAACGTCCTACTGTTCTGCTTCTAACCTGGGCTAATGAAGACGGGGGGATTTGAAGCAAATTTTTGATAGATTAGTTATCTTAAATATGTTTTTAGTCTAAATATAACATCAAATCACCCAGTTTATACACGGGAAGGCATCTTACAGAGATTCAACTTTCACAATATTGTAACTTCGCCACTCTTCGGCAAAGACTTCACATGTCATAATGGAGGGTAAATGTTATGTATATTACAAGAATTACGGGCATTATTGTAGTACAGTCTACGTAATCACACCCTGTCAAATTTTCTTGATTCGACTTCTAATACAGACAAAATAATTATCATACAAATAAAGAAGGAAATTGGAATATAAAATTTGTAACGCCAATGATTGATTTGAATGAATGACTGAAATCATGACATACGGATGTCGGATAATAACAAAAAGCTATGGCTACTTACCCTTATTCTTAGGCATTTTATAATATAATTAGAAACTAGATTACTTTATACGAAACAATATAGTCAGATAATCTAAATCAACAATCTCGTGATCAATAAACAGAAGAACTTTAGATCGCACTTCTAAAATAAAACTAAATTTCACACGGATTTCGACATGTGTGGCAAGCGGCGCATGCGTGTGCGGAAGTAGTCGTAGTCACTAAGTCTCTAAATAGTTCTATCCACGGAGAGTATGCTGCTCGGACCAATATGTTTTTGATGAATTGTTATGACATGAGTTGAGAATAGTAGATTTGGGTGGATTTGGATAATTCGTGCTACCGGCTATTGTTGATGAAGCACATCAAAGGAAAAAGTAATTAAATTTTAATTAGAGTGATTTGAGTAAGTGTCAAAGCGTTGATAATTATGACAACTTTTGTTCTACAGTGTCAAAGCATTGATAATTATGACAACTGTTGTTCCACAGGCACATCTGTTAATAACGTTGTGTAATATATTTTGGGGGGACAAAATAATAAAACCAAAGAGGCAAAAATAGTTGGTTGATCTTTTCAATTAAAAGTCTATAGTTCCGCATGTTCAAGTTTTGAAATTTTAAATAAAACAGTTTTCATGGGACTCGAGTGGATTTCTATTTATCAAGACCCTGAAGAAGTAAAAAAAATAAATAAATAAATAAAATGGTTTGCCCGAAACATTGTGATGACACAGTTGTAATTCAAGGTTATGTGTTTTGGGTACTTTGAAGTTGCTTAATTCCCGGGCTACAATAGCAGAAACACGCATTTTCAAAATTTTCTCTGGGAACGCGAGGCCCCTCATACCCCGCGACGATTAATTGGTTGTTTGGGATTCCGAAATATAAGGCACCCAATTTAGGCTTTCTTCACAGGCTGGAATAGCGGAAAACGCGTTACACCAACCATATATATTTATCGTTGATGTTAACGTATACAATTTCAAACACCGTCTTTTGTATATTATATATTATTATTGGTATACTTTATTCACCAAGGAAGTTACTCAAATATCTATTTTACTTTTACACATGTGACGGATAAGGAACATAAAAGGTCTATGACTATTCATTTCATCGTGCAAACCAGTGAGGTTACGATAGAAACAGATGTTAATACAACCGTCTTAATACTATGTTCCCACTATCAGGATTCACGCCAGGAAAACCCGTTTGCGGCCGTAAAATTTTCATGACGGGGGTGGGGGTCTTACACGGTAAGCTCCGCTCCTTCGCCTATAGACAAGCCGCACCGCCGTTTGTAACCCGAAATGTTTTCGGGCATTTCAGGCTCTGCCCCCCCCCCCCCAACATTCACCGAACCCGTACGCCTATATTAACCGAAAATCCCGATGTTATTGCAGTATGTGCAAATAAACCTCACGGTTCTTTGGTGGGAAAGAAAAAAACGCGAGTTGTCAATCATCGATACTGGTCCGATCAGAAACCATTAGGAACTTATGATGGCGGTCGTATGTAGGTAGATTGCAATTATTCTGTTTAATGCAAACGGCATTTAGGTTTTCTTTGACAATTATAAAAACATTAGCAGTGATCGGCCAATCATGCTCGTTTACTATTTTATAAAAGAAAATCAACGAAGTATTACGAAATAAACACAAATTTTCAACAATAATATTTTATTGTCAAGTTCAATAGGCGCAGATTAAACAAAAGACAACTAGGGGTTTATATAATCTTTTTTTTAGCGGTCTCAGCAATCGCCAATCAATTAAACAAAATATTTTAAAGACAACGAACAATGTTATATTTCTTTAAAATTGTCATCAACCTTACACAAAAAGAAAAACACAACATTGCAGCTATTACTAATATACACGTACAAAGTTTCAACAGTCTTTTATTTATTCATCCGAGTCCGAAACGTCGTCAGACCGAGTCCGAAAAGTCGACAAGTATGTCCGAACCGCAGTTAAACTCAGTCCGAATTAAGGTCGCCTGATCGAAATGTCGTGCTTCCCTGGGTCAGACCTTTCAGTCATAAATCCACCCACACATTTTACACTGCTTTCGTGTTGCGTCTTGATATACTAGACTATAATTGTTTGAAAATGGCGGACATTCCGAAGTAAACAAATAAGTAGCAGGCATTGAATAAGGTATAATAAGTAGGCATAAACTTAAAATTTAGAAATGCAATTCTCAACAGGGGAATATCCATGAGTATTTTAAAAAGTGCACATTTTATACAAAAACGATCCATAGACGACAGATAGAATTTATATTCTGCGACTACGAAGTTTGTTGTCATGCACAAACATGTTTACTTACGGTACATTACTACATTACTAGTACTAGTACTAGGCTAGTATTAATAGAATCTACTTATATTGGAAATGATAAATTCATGAATTAGTACTTTCAGTGACCTCCATGTCCAATGCATTTTAGTCTATGGACATGCCACATGACATGGCCAATTAAACAAAAAGTCCATTATGGTATGTCTGTAACTGTAGGCCATAATAAAAAAAAAAGTCCATGTTTTTACACCAGCTGTTCAGAAACAATGATGCTACTTATCACAACTCGTCGTCCATTTCCACTACCGGTAGCAATTTTCCCCAATATCTTTCAACCTTACTTATAAGCTATCGTGATTCACGAAAGCACATAATGAAAAGCTACATTACTAAATCTTACCATGCTTTAAAGTTCTGATTTGCAGCATGGGTTACAAATTTCAAGCATGACCAATTTCAATTGACGATTTCTCTCACATTTAATCTAATTGACATGTTGATTGGTTGAAAACCACTTGCATTCGAGAAGCTTTGGCATATTAAATCATAATTTTGCAAGATAAAACTAATAAAAGCCTATTTGTAGGTAAAACATGCATATCAACATACCAATGTTTTAGCTACCAGTACATGGAAGTAAGGCATCCGTCACAGACGGGTGGATTGGATGGCTGAATGGTTAGCACATTGAGCCAACTGGCATGTTTTCGAGTCCCTGGTTGTACGTGACAAGGAGTAGGGTTGCCTGTCCAACCTCATGGGCTTTCTCCAGGTCCTCCAGTCTCCTCCTGCTAAAGACCTGAATTATGAAATTACATTTGTACCATATTTTAGTCCCGAAATGACCTGGTTTGTGTCGAGTGGACGTTAATCCCCATTTCTCTTTCTATCTTTCTCTCTCTATCTCTCTCTGTCACTGGCATTGTCAGGTACAAATTCAGACTTTGTGAGACACAATCCCTCGTTCTGGTTCTTGTGATTTTGTCCATCACCTTTTCCTGTATTTTTGAAAGTGATACATTTCCTTTTTATATCAATAAAAATGTTGTTAATTTAATCTTTCAAAATTTTTATAATCACTATTTGAATAAAAGTAATAACGAAAGGCTCTCATTTCATAACAAACAACTTATAATATTTTTCTTATTTGAGTTCTTTCTGCAGGAAAATTACTACGGGATTACTATTAACATCTGATTGAATGGTCATGAAATTGTAAATCAGATGATCATAGTTAGAAATATGACTTTGCTTCAAATCAAAATTGGTATTCAATTTCAGTAACCTGTCTAACATAGGTTCCTGATCCATTATCATACATGTATAATGATTTAGGACTTGACGTCTCACATGGAACTGTTATTATAATTCAATTAAACATACATTATACAAGAGCTAATTTTGCCTATTGCAGGCCTGAAATGTTATCTAAATTATTATTTAGACATTAATTAACTTATCCAGACCATAATCAACTCTCGATGTCATCGCTAGCCTGCGATATTTACTGGATTAGGATCTGATTTGCTGCCCAACGCTCATTCATGATTAAATCAAGAAATGGATAATCGAAACTATGTTTTTATCGTACCGACTTTAGTAATGATGATCGAGGCTAGGACCAAAAATTCAATCACTAAATTCTTGATTCAGAGTGGATCAATTTGACTGAAATTTTCAGCAAATTCCCTTTACATTATCTAGTTTTTAATTATTATAGTGAGAACTGCCAGCTCTTTATCAAATCTCTCATAATGTATCTTTAACCAAACAGGGCTGTTATGCAACAGTCTTACTATAGATAGAATTGCATGCTCTTATTTCAGATTGTAGCAAGTGGAGAAGAAAAAAATTTCAACATGCCTCCTTTGGCGTGGGATCAGATCATGTCAGTTAATCTGGCTGATCTGAAACCAGATGATGTTGACAATTTATTTGATGTTCTGAAGGAAGTAAGACATTTAATAAAGTTAGACTGATAACTGTAACGATTCACCCCAAAAAATGTTCTGATCAGTAAACTTAAATGGTGTTATTAAAACACGAAATCATAGAAAGAGTACAGTATTAAAACTATTACAAACAAAATACATTGTTTTGATTAACTTTAACAAAAATATTATAAAATATTATGTTTATACTGCAATCCATGTTGTCTGAGATTAGATTGAGCCCAATTTTTACTAGAATTTTGTCTTTTCAATCATTTCTATATAGGGTGATCCTAGCAGTGAAAATGATCCAGATAAACTTAAAAAGCTATTTAAAGTAACAAGAGAAATTATGATCTCTAAACATGAGGACTCAGAAGAGGCAATGGCAGAAGCTGAAAAAGAAGCTGAACAATCAGAAAAGAAAGGTATTAGATAAAGTATCCCACATGTCTAAAAAAAAAAATTGTCCAAATACATTGAATTGTTATTAACTTTTGAAAATCATTTATTAACCTAAACATATGTATGGGTTATGATTGTTTTTAGTGTTCATTTTTACATTTTTTGACTATAATTATATCTGACATTTTGTTTTAAGCTTGTAATAAAAATTAATAATTTGTTGGGTTTTTTTTTTTTCTAGAAAAAGAACTAAAATCAAAAATAACTAAATTAAACAAAGAGTTAGAAGAAGTAAAGGTATGTCCATGATTTTTTCGAATGTTTCGGATACAATGTGATTTGAAAGTGACAGACACAGTAGAATTATTCTTTTATATTTATGTGAAAAATTTATTTATTAATTTGAATAATTGCCATGATGAGTGCAAGATCAATACCCTGATCAATCTTGAATGTACTCATGATTGGAGGCCTTGGCATATTATTCTAGTTAGTTGTAACAACACTAATTGAACCTTGGTTTCAATTGCCCAGTTGTACGTGACAAGGAGTAGGGTCGTCTGTCCAACCTCGGGGGTTTGTAGTGTAGCAGTTGATGTAAATAAAGAATATTTCTGTTGTGTCTATATTTTAGACATATGGTCCTGCAGATAAAGGAAGTGGTGGAGCTACGTCAAGAGATGCCAGATATCTACGAGATCAAATTCGTGATTATGATGATCAAATTCAACAGCTTCAAGCTGATAATAGAGATTTACAACGAGATCTCAGTAACGAAAAGAGAGCTGCTGAAAAGGTATTCCTTTATTATCACATTGATAAGATAAAGTAATGAAATGAGTTCAACCTCTTGATTTTTTGCACCAATCGTGCTAAATGCTAAAGAAGGCAGGCATACTCTGTGCAAGCAATGTACTATTAGGGAAAGTCTGCGCTCAGGGCAGCACTACAGTCTATTCTTATTTCAATTTCCAACTCTCAGAGGGGGTTGGGTGGCCGAATGGTTAACGTGTGCACGTTGTATCATTAGGTCTGTCATTGAGTCAAGTGCCATGGCTTCGATTCCCTGCTTGTACATGACAAGGAGTAGGGTCTAGGGTCGTCTGTCCAACCTCATGGGTTTTCTCTGCGTACTCCAGTTTCCTCCCACTGCTAAAGAACCCTACGCATAAGCGAATTAATGAAATAAAATTAAACCATATGTTAGTCCCGAAAGGACCTAGTTTGTGTCAAGTGACTGTTAAACCCCATTTCTCTCTCTTTCTCTCTCTCACTCTCACACATTTTTTCGCATGCACAACACCAATTACAACTTATAGCTATCATACCAGAACCTGATCATAATTTGTAGAAAAAAACATTTCAAAAGTGTCATTAGCTTTTTGTTTTGGTATAATTGATTTTTGAATTTAAAGATTGTTGTTTATTTTTACAGTATAGTGAGAAGATCAATGAATTAGAGGAAGAACTTGGTCGATTAAGAAAAGATGTAAGTGAATACTGTTATGAAGATATCATACTATATTGTCACATTAAAGAAATTGTACTATATTGTCACACTAGCAGAATGCCCGGTTTGGGCCCAAACCAGATTTGGCCAGGGCCCACATTTGGCAAGGACCCATATTAGTTCATGGCCCACATTTGGCAAGGGCCCACATTAGTCCGGGGCCCAAATTCAATGTCCTAAAACACAAATATTGTCACATTAAAGAAATCATACTATATTGTCAGATTAAAGAAATATACCTTTATATTCAATAAATGAAGTTAATGACATTATCAGTGGATTATTTATGTCAATAAAGTTTTTGTCTCTATTCTGTGTGCTATATATCAATATCTAATTTGTATATTTATATCCACCTTAAAAGCTAATTATGTTGTATCAGTCACATGTCTGTCAATTTCTCCACGAAGACTATACAGGGATTTTGTGTATAACGTTGTTAGTGTTTTTGTTTCACAGAATGATCAGTACAGACAGGATATTAGTGACTACATGATGCAGCTTCAAGCGCAGCGAGAAAATCTGGTAGCAAGACGTGGTGATGATCAAGATGTCCGAGATAAAATGTCCAAGAAAAACAGAGAGTTAGCTGAAGCTATGGAAGAATTACAGGTTTGGGAATCAGTCATTTTAATTTTAAGTCAGAACCTGAAAATACTGATATCAGTGCTTATTTTCTATTTTCCTTGGGTATACTTTTCAAGAATGGAACTTATACCATTGACCTCCTCTGTGACGTCATAAAGAAATATAACATCTGTCACAGATAAAGTCAGGTAGAAATTTAAGCTTTGCTAGGCACATTTCCTTTGGTTCATCTCATTTTGTCAGGTAGAACTTTAATAGGGGATGATCAATTCACAGTGATTAGAATCGTGACGTAATTAAACACAACGAATATGTTTCGGCTGCATGGTTGGTTGAGATATTTACTTATTCATTCGACTCATACGTTGTAGCCCGAAATCCACCTTTTCACTCAATTGTCACTATTTTTGGGATTGAGAGAATTCAATTCCGGAACATTTAATCGAGTACCCCCATAGTCTCTATTATTTTCTTAAGTACAACTAAAACTGTTATTTCCAGGCCAGACAGCAAAAGAAATATTAGTATAGATAATTGTTTTGAAGATTTGTGATCTTTATTGTAGAATTTAACAGACAACAATGAGTTGCTTCAGAAACGTTGTGAAGAACTAGAAACTAATCTGAGTGAAGCTAATGATCAGATGTTTAAAGCAGCGGAAGATTATCAAAAAATCAAGGTAGGTTTATTAGTTTAATTAATCATCAGGGGGGTTCGATATAAGAGTAGGCCGTAGTGCATCACTTAATTAATCATGCATTATGCAAGAGCTAAGGGTGCCTATTGCAGGTCTTTCTAAGGGCCTGAAATGTTATCTAAATTATTAATAAGAAATTAATTAACTCATCCAGACCATAATCAACTATCGATGTCATCGTTAGCCTACAATATTTAGTGGATTTGAATACGGTTTGTGATGGATGATTGATTGTAAAAATAATGGATAATCAAGACTTTGTTTATTATCGTACAAATGGTAGTAATGACAATCAAGGCTAGCCTAAAATTGAATCGTTAATATCTCGGTTTATAGTGAAGCAATTTGACTGAAATTTTCAGCATATTCTGTTTACATTATCTATTTTGTAACTAATATAGCAGGAACTGTCAGCTCTTTATCTAATCATACCTAATGCCCCTTTAATAATTTATGCATTATAAGCAATATCATTGAACTTTGTTTCCTGAAGGAGGATTTAACCTGAGAGATGTCAATTTTGAAGATAGTTATGAAATTTGTTATATGAATTGAAACTTATTATGATGTTTTGCATGTTATTTCAGATGGTACTTCAACAGAGTGATGATGTAACTGATAAACTTCGACAAGATAATGAAATACTTAAAGCACAGGTATAGTGAACTACTCATATCAATAAGTGGAATACCAGTACTTCAAATAAATTTAATAAATGTTTGGACTTTTTCACGATTAATGACACTCTATTTAAAGGAGATAAATATCGTCGATTTTGGTCTAAAGAAAGTATTGAATTGGGTTGCTAGATCGATGTGCTATTTTAACTGGTGATGGGAAGCTCTATATTGGTTTAAATTGTATGTTTCACTGGGATGTAAAACTTTGGCAAGGCATTCTTCAAGTTTAGATTTAGAACATAATGTTATAGGTTGAAGATCTGACAGAAGAAGTACAATCTAAGACAGAATCAGATGATGCTATTATGGTGGCTGTTAATAACAAGATAGAAGAATGGAAGGTTTGTAATATCATCATGATCTCTCCTTTTGAAAACAATCAGATATTGTATTTATTGACTTTAACAGATTTTGATAAAGTATGACTACATTTATGACCATGGCACTGTTAAAGTGTATAAGATCTTGAACTTTCTCCTGTCATGGAGTCAACTGGCGTGGTTTCGATTCCCCGGTTTTACGTGACAAGGAGTAAGGTCACCTGTCTAACCTTGTGGGTTTTCTCCGCATCCTAAAATTTCCTCCCACTGCTAAAGACACCTACGCGCAAGTGAATTATTGAAATAAAATTGAATCATGTGTTAGTCCCGAAATGACCTAGTTTGGGTAGAGTGGATGTTCAACCCCATTTCTCTCTCTCTCTCTGTCTTGAACATTCCAAATACAAATGCTAATTTAGATTTTAAATACACATTTTAAACTTGTTTATAATTTCTGTAAAAGATTAATATTGTTGTTTGATTATTCCAGATTTTGATGTCTGATAAAGATCAACAGATCAGTGAATTAAGAGAACAGGTATTTAAACTGAGAGAACAACTTATAGCTGCTAACATGGATACAGATAAAGCTTCTGTTGCTGCTCTTTCACAGGTTAGTATGTTCATATTTAAACAAAGGGATAAGAGATTTCTGGAAATATCCAATGCTATCCATATCAAATCTTGCATAGAAATATTCCAATACAATCTAATTAAAATATAGATCTATATTTCGTTTCGTTTTTTATACTTTCGATGGCCTACACCACATGTAGATCTAACCAGTTATAGTGGGAGTTTACGTTCTATGAAGTCAGGTACCAAGCAAGCGACATTTGACCTGATTACGTCAGTCATTCGAGTAACCAATTAGCGACCGCCATGTATTTTTTATCTACTTTTGCTTTGTTTTGATTTCTATTGCCGCTAATGTCTACCCACAGTTCCGCGCATAAAAGGTCAAACGCTCGATTCGACAGACCATTTGATTGGCTGACCCCTCATTTCAAGCAGAACACGAGTTAAATAACAACGCTTCCAGATCCAAGTGTAGTAAAGACAAGTAAAATCGAAATTTTGAACTATAAAAACGAAACGAAATTGGATCTTTGTTTTAATCAGATTGATTCCAATACAATATCCTTGAAGGTGAAATATTCTCTATAGAATAAGTTATCTATACAGAATGATTTGTAATGGTTTAGCGGGGGTTGGGTGGCCGAATGGTTTAATGCATGCGCGTTAGATTACAAGGTTTATCATTGAGTCAAGTGGCTTGGTTTCGATTTCCCTCTTGTATGTGACAAGGAGTAGAGTTGCTTGTCCATCCTTGTGAGTTTTCTCAGGGTCCTCCAGTTTCCTCACACAGCAAATTATTGAAATAAAATTGAACCATATGGTAGTCCTGAAGTGACCTAGTTTGTGTCAAGTGGCTGTTAAACTCCATTTCTTCCTCTCTCTCTATAATGGTTTATGTTTATAAAAAAAGTGTAATATTTTAAAAATATGTTCCCTTATTGATTGTTTATTAAACGTTTTTGTTTATTTGTAAAAAAGGCTACTAAAGACAAAGATAAACAAATAGAAGAATTAACGGAGAAGATTAGTCAATATGTATCAGATATGGAAGCCAATGCTGCTATTATTGAAGATCTACGCAATGAACTCAATAGAGGTTAGAATTCTTTTATATATTTATGCATTGTCTGAAAATTAGATGAAGAGGATTTAGTCACAAATTTTGAATGAATTTCAGTGTACGTTATATAATAATGAAATTAGATTTGTCACAATCTGATTAAAACACACATCCTATTTCGTTTGTTTTTATAGTTCAAAATTTGTTTTATCAGTCTTCTTGACAGAAGGATCTGAAAGGATCTTTAAATTTTTAAACCATGCTCTGTTTGATATAAGAGATTGGCCAATGAAATGGTCCGTTTAGTTATTCTTTACGCAAAGTGTGCACTAAAATATGGGAGACATTAGTAAAGTAGCCAAGAACAAAATAAAAGTTGGATATATAGTTCACGTCATTTAGTTGTATGTTCCGGACATGTCCGACGCTTTTTTCCAAACGTCCTAATTGGCCGACCAGGAATATTCTATCATATTATGACACCACGTAATTTTGTAGAAATATTACTGATATAAATTTGAATACCGTACAGGAATTAAATATGAAAAATAACGAGGCGCACCTATTTTTTTTTTATTATGTACGAATTTGAATATTTTGTTGACACGTGATTTCTAATTGTGATCTAAAACTTCTTGCTTAATAATGATAAAAGTCATGCCCCTTATTTTTGGTAAAAATGTCCAACAAGTAAAATTTTGAAATCTCAATACTGATGAAAAGTAAAATCAGATCTGTTTTCTTAAGTGTCATTTTATTATTTTATGTTAATATCAGGTGGTAAAGGTACAGGTGATAGATATGTAACTAAAGTACGGGAATTACAGAATGAGGTTAAAGAGAACAGAGAAACGATGAAAAATAGAGAAAATGATGCCAAGAAAGCTGAAGAAGATGCTAGAATTAAAGATCAAGAATTATCTGAAGTTTTAGAAAGAATGAGACAATATGAAGCAGTAAGTGTCATGCCATTGTGTTATTAAATGCCTTGCTTTACTTCATTATACACAAGTAAAATATATTTTTGAAAGATTTAAGATAAAAATTAAACTAAAAAATCATGGTACTCACATGTCCTATAAGGCTAATCCGAGTGGTGAACAGATTCTAAAGCCTAGTCTCAGGAACCAAAATATGTCCATGGTTTGAATCCTTCTGGGTACCAAGAAGCCCAGTTCTTACTGATTGGGAGGAAGCAGGGTGGGTGGCTTCAGTGCTGACAAGGAAAGTGTATGTAGCTGGATGGAATGAAAAGTTGAGGTCCTGTGTACAAACTGAAAGTATACATATAAGATTCCTGGTCTGTTTATTGGGCAATAATCTTCCCCTCCCCCATCACACACACACAAATATAAATATTAATCTTAAAATAACCTTATCAAAGTGTAGATTAGATGCTAATGAAGCCCAATTTCATTGTTTGATATCTAATGAAAAACGAAACAGTTTGACATGATATATTGACTAGGCTTATATTAGAAATGGTTTTAATATAGTTTGATTAATTATTATAACAGGGAGAATATGGTTTACAAGAAGCTGTAGCAGAAATAAAAGAAGGAAAGACACAAGTTAAAGTCAGAGATAGGTACGTTACTAACAACAATTTTTAATATCATGGAAACTTGTTGTTTTTTCAATCTCCATCATAAAATTCCACATGTATTCAGAGAGAATGTTATGATGCCGATTCATATGGAATAAACTTTATTAATTGATAAAAGAAACAGCTCTGGCAATACACCACCTGTAACTGACAATATCAGGCTCAATATCAGGTTTTGTCAGGTGTAATTTCTCTAGTGCTGATCATTTTGTCTTTTACAGACTTTTCTGTTGTGTGCTGCCATTGATATGTTCGGTACATGTTCAGCGGAATGTTAAATGTCAGCTTTAACTGTAATAGTTTCTGAGTAATCTGTCTAATACAACTAAAATCATTATTTAAAGGTTCATATTTTAAAACTAAGTCAACCATGTTTATATTATCATTATTTACAGACAAATAGAAGAATTAACGAAACATGTGAATCAAGCCGAGTTAAGGATAAATGATATTCTAGATGAAAATGAAGAGTTAAGATATAAACTTGGTATGGATCCAAAAGAACCCATAGATCTTACAGAGTTCCGTAAAAACAAAGCCACAAGGAAAGAAGAGGAAAAGGCGCTTAATTTTATTCTGCAAAGGGAGGTGTGTTTGTATTTTATTATTGATAGTGTTGTTTGATATCAGAAAGTGTCACCATTTTTTTTTCATAAAAAGCCTTTTTAAGGTTAAAATTCAAAATGGTATTATTTAAATTTGAGAATAATTCTGTTATTCAAACAGCAGAAGTTTATTTACTGAATTTAAATGGTCAGTGTATTATATTTAGTGTATTATATTTATCCAATTTTAGTACATATTTTGCAAATTTTTTTTCATGATCCGAATGGTTTAGGTTTGCATGAGACCCCATCAAGGTGATATTATCAGATTCTTATGAACTTGTAGGCATGTATTATTATCTTGTAAATATTTTGTCTTTATTGTAGATTGAGAGATTAGAAGAAGAAAGAATTGACTTGAAGAAAAAAATCAGAAAATTAGCACAGCAGACGGGTCAAAGGTTAGTTACTTTCGTAAAAGTCCCTAATTAAAATTATGAAGCAGTAATGATAATATGTTTGGTTGGACTATCTGTGTACCATCCAGAAATAAACAGTTACTTTGGAAAGCTTTTGTGTCACTGGTAAATGATCCCTAGGCTAGGCAGTGGAAATTTAGATGCTGCCTTGGCAAAATAAGATCTGTACAAATATTCTTAGCAAATAATATTGTCTAAATTTGTTAGTCTTGTAATTACCAATATAGCATATTGTCAAGAAGTAAAACAGTATTTATTTATTTCCTTCCTTCTGATATTGAACCTAAATTAAGTAAAACAAAGAAAATAAATGGAGGGATGCCCAACCCAAGTTCAGATTTTGTCGTTGATACCATAAGGTTGAAAGGTTTTTAATAGTATGATGCAATGAAGTTTAATGGTGCTTCTGTTGGTAGTAGATTTTGTAAGGTCAGGGTTTGTACCAAGTTGTTTGATTATTTGATAGTCAAGATTTCGACTGGAGTGTCTCGGTAAGTGGAAGTGAGTTGCGACCGGGGTGTCTCTCTACAAATTGGGATAACTGGACGAATCGCCCATCTCTATCTACTTAAATTTAAGTAGAGATTTTCAGTTAAAAGGTTTGTTTAATATATAATATTGTTTTATACAGGTCTTTGATGTTAAATATGTCTGTTAATTGGTTGAACTCTTCTAATGATTAGTAATAAGAATGGTTTCGCATTGTACATATATATAGACCCTCAAGTTTACTAAATGTTATTGTGCTTGATAACGATAAGAGAATACTTATCGAAACGTCGTGCCTGTGTATAATAGACCAGTGATTGTTGTCCCATATAACTGTATAGTTTTGTTATGTTTCCAATTGCTAAATGCCACTAAAGGATTATATTGGATTATGTTTTATACAGGGCAGTAGCTCTAGGGTTAACAGCAGAAGATATGATGGCCGTACAAGATTTTACAGAAGATCTCAAATATAAAAACCAGACTAAAACAGAATCAGTTGCTACAATAATCAGACGTGAAGTAGCTAAAGAAGAAAAAGTTATTCGAGTGAGTAGATTCATACAGATATCAAAGAATGTCTGAGTAAGAATGTGATTGCATTTGATGTTATTATAGCCCAGTTGGTGTTGATATGCCATTAAACTTCATTTCTTTCTTTGTTGGGAATTGGATACTCATGAAGATTGATATTACATTTGTCAGTAATTATGCTGATGGAATCAGCTAACATAAGATACAATAAGATGGTTTCAAACTTTAAAATCCCTATGCAGTTATGGGGGAGGGTCGAGTGGTCTAATGTGTGCACTTTAGATCGTAACATCTGTCATTGAGTCACATGGTGTGATTTCTATCCCAAGCTTGTACATGACCAGGAGTAGGGTCGCCTGACTAACCTCAAGGGTTTTCTCTGTGTCCTCTAGTTTCCTCCATTAAACTTTATTCTCTCTCTCCCTATACAGTTTAGAACTAAAAACGACACTAGGAAGAGACTTTATACAATACTGTCTTTCCACTTATCATAGACTGAACATTAACACACAGTCTACTGATATACTACACGCATATGTTTTCTCATTGGTGTAGGACAGAGGGGCCTGGCAATGGACAATGTATAGTCATTCGGATGGGACATAAAAACAAAGCTTTTGTACATATTGGTGTCCATGTAAAAGAACCCTTGATAGTTGAAATTCGAAATATGCCTGTCTAGCTGTCTTCAATAGCCCAGTCGGTACAGAACAGTAGGACATTAAACCCCATGTTGTTTCATTTCATACATATATACTTCATAATTTTATTTCTACTATTTTGTAGAGTCATGAGTTAAAGAACAGTAGGACATTAAACCCCATTACATATGTACTTCATAATTTTATTTGACCTGTTTTGTAGAGTCATGAGTTAAAGAATGATTACCAGAGAAATTTACAAGATTTAGATCATGTTCATGAACAGAATGCAGAATTAAAAGCTCGTACTAATCAACTTAATGAAGAAAATCAATATCTAAAAGACAGTGTTAAAGAAGTGCTTTTGGTATTAAAGGAGAAAGTTACAGGTTAGCTCTTTGTGTGTTTTGATCAAATTTTTTTTTTATATAAATAAATAATGCAGGATAACTGTGCATAGCAGCACAGCAGAGCAAACAATACAGAAGAGATTTTACTTATAATAAGATAAAAAATTTCCAGAGAAGATAAAACTTTAGACGGGAATCCTCTGAAAAAATCACATGTTGTGATGAAACATGGTCCAGTGTGTGTCAGACTTTTATCAAATCAAAGACTATACAGGAAAATAAGTTACCAATGATGAAGTATCATGATGATTATATATGTAATGAATGAAAATGTTTTCGGCTATAATTGAATGAATGACCTTTGTATTATTTTAGATGGTAAAATACAAGGATCAGCTATAGAATTACCAACTGTAGATAGAATGTTAGCTGTAAGTCATACTTTCATTCATATTATATAGATTCAGTTATAAACGATTATAATTCAAAGACTTTGAGATTAACTCGAAATATATATTAATTATTTGGGAAGTATTTTAATACTCTTTCTATATATGTTGAATATGAAACTTGAGTTTTAATTCTAGATAGACCATTGTATGATATATGATATTTCCATATCATTGCATTCGTGAATATATATAAATTTGAATGATTTGTTAATGTTATCAAGTATAAAGATGAATGCCCAGTATAATAGTTTAGTTGATTATTATTCTATAGGCATTAGAAGCTAAGAGAGTTATTGGTGGACATGATACATCAGGTTATATGAAAGAACAGTTTGACATCATGCGTGGTAGAAATGAAGAACTAAGGAATGAATTAAGAGAAAGTCGCGTAGAAACTACAAAGAATGCTTTAGAAAGAGACAAGGCTTTTGACAAGGTTTGTATAAGTATTTTCTTTAGGTTTTCTACAAAAAGATTGTCTGGTCGTCTGCAAAGTCAATACAAAAGTCTTGTTTTGTTTCAAAAAAGATCATCATGTGTCCTTTTTGTCAAGGGGCGGGTTGGATGGCCGAATGGTTAGCATGTGCGCGTTGTATCATAAGGTCTGTCATTGAGTCAGCTGGCGTGGTTTCAAATCACCGGTTATATGTGACAAGGAATAGGGTCGCCTGTCCAACCTCATGGGTTTTCTCCGGGTCCTCTGGTTTCCTCCCACTGCTAAAGACCCCTACGTGCAAGCAAGTTATTGAAATCGAATTATTGAAATAAAATTGAATCATATGTTAGTCACAAAATGACCTAGTTTGTGTCGAGTGGACGTTTTGTCATCTTCTGCTTTTCGATTGTCTTCTTCACCAACTTAGCAGACCATTCTTAATAATGAGATAAATGTTATTTGAATGTCTGTATATACTAACATCACTTTGTTAAATCAGACCACTAATTAATAGAGTACATAGATGGGTGCATCGAAAAAAATATATGTAAAGCTACATGTATAATAGTTAGAATTCTGTTTGAAAAATCTAAAAAAAATTATGTAATATAAGATATACTGAATACAGATAAATTCTATAAATCATTATTCAGATAAATTATATTAATCATTATTCGGATGAATTATTTGAATCATTATTCAGATAAATTCTATAAATCAATTTCCAGATAAACTATATAAATCATTATTCAGATGAATTATATGAATCATTTTTTCAGATGAATTATATAAATCATTATTTAGATAAATTATATAAATCATTATTCATATAGATATATAAATCATTATTCAGATAAAACAGATGGAGAAAGATAATTTAGCTCTACAAGAATCAGGTGTGGCACCAGGTGTATTCCAGGCTTTACCTTTACCTGAAGGCATGACTATAACTAGTACAGAAATTATATCTAGTCTTAATGAACATCTAGTTATTACACTACAGGTCAGTTAATTTTTTATATAGATGTTTCTGGGGAAATTGATCAGAAATGACATTTTACGCTGAACTTGTTTTGGGAAATACAAGTACAATTTCAAATGCATTCCAAAAGAAATGCAAATTTTGTAGTATTTATATCACATGTTACATCTACAAATATATAGGTGGGTTTGAGATGCTGAATGGTCAGGGAACTGGAAGTCTTAAGTCTGTCATCTATGCAAGTCAGGAGTCTGATTCCATGATTTAAGTTGACAGGGAGTAGGTTTGCTTCTCTGGGTTCTTTCATATCTTGCCTCTGCTGAAGAGGGGGTTGGATGGCCGAACTATTGAAATAAAATTGAACCATTTGTTAGTCCCGAAATGACCTAATTTGTGTCAACTCTCTCTCTCTGCCAAATTTACCATGTTAGTTTCAAACAGACCCAGATGTATTAAATAGGTGTTAAAAGTAATTTTTCTTTCTATAAAATATAAAACTTTTACCAAAGTTGATAGTTGATTTAATAATCTTATTTCAGGAAATGAGTCTAAAAGATGCAAATATAAAGAAAATGGAGGCAGCATTAGAGAGTTATAAAAGAAAGTTTGGTGTATTAAGACATCAACAAGGATTGGTTTATTCAGATTATCTTCAAGATAAAAAGGTATGCTAAATAGTGATTAAATTCATATATTCCTACTTAGATTAATTCCAAATACTACTTAAATAGGTGAATACGAATTTATCAACATAAATAAGGGCTTAAAAGTGTTCTTTAAATGTGACCGGCTCACACGAAACTAGGCATTTGTTGCACAACTTCATTATGTACTACAGGCACAAAAGCATAAACCATATGCCTTCCTGTTGCTGTAAATGAGCCAAACTCCAGTTGATATGACAAATTTAAAAAGAATCACATTTTTGGAAAGCTTATAGGCTGTGGAGTATTAAAATATGCTGCCAGCTCTATTTTCATAAAGATGACCAAGAGCCTGGTTTTGTGGGAGCTGCTCACATGTAATAATTGAACCGACTAACGTAGGTTAAATACTATCTTGGCTGTGATGTTCTCAAATGGAAATATGTTCAGATGCCAACAGACAATTGCAATCAGTTAGAAAATAATGTTGTTAGATGGCCATAAGTCTGTATTGCCATTTTGTTTCCTGAAATATTTGTACTATCTATTTATAATATTTAACAAAAATTTCTATATAAGACTTGGCAGGAAGAAGTAAAATCTCTGCAAGAACAAATAAAGAAATTACATGGACTGAGAGAAGAAGATGGGGTTAAAATTCAAGAATTTGATGTAAGTTGAAGTTATTTCAGACTTCTGGCTAGAAAAGGAATTAGTAACTGGCATGGACACATAGAAATTATATAAACATCAAACAAAATGTTATTTTGAGAGAATTTTAAGGCACTTCTATTTAAGTCTGTAAAGTCTGTAAACTGTGCTATATTTGCATTTATTTTCATTCGGTGTCTTTGTAAAATACAAAATGCAGTTTTTAAACTGTCTATTATTTTATAAATTCAGAGACTCACAATAGAAAATTTACTTCAAGTATGTATATCTGTATATTTCGACCTTATTTAAATGTATTTTAGAAAATAAATTATTTCTGATGAAATTTCAGAGATTAACTGATACACTAGGACACGATGATGTGGAAGTTAGAAGACGACTCGCAGAAATGACAAGAAAGATAACTGTACTTAGAGTTAACGAAAAAGCTTTGACCAGACGCCATGCCATAATGGAAGAGATAGAAAATACATTACGAATGGTATGTAAATATTTATGATTCGTCGTCATCTCCTAAAAATGTTTGATTCTCAAATTTTGTTTTGCTCAGTCAACAGGTCTACATTCAAGTTAAGGGGGTTGGATGGCAGAATGGTTAGCGCATGTGTGCTGCATCATAAGGTCTGTCATTGAGTCAACTGGTGTGCTTTCAGTTCCCTGGTTGTATGTGACAAGGAGTAGGGTCACCTGTACAACCTCGTGGGTTTCCTCCAGGTCCTCCGGTTTCCCCCCACTGCTAAAGACCCCTACGTGCAAGCGAATTATTGAAATAAAATTGAACCATATGTTAGTCCCAAAATGACCTAGTTTGTGTCAAGTGGACGTTAAACCTCATTTCTCTCTCTCTCACATTCAAATTAAAAAAATTGAAAATTTGTAGGACTTATAATAATGTGAATAAATGCATTTATATAAAAGCCTAAATTTAATATCTTTACAGAATCTACAGAATTTAAATAATGATATGGGACAAATGGAAACAGCAATATCTGAACGAATGGGTTATCTACAGAGATACAAGGTATGACCATTATTCTATGATCATTATTCTGTAGAATCAATTTTTAAAGCAGTTCTACTTCAAATATTTACTTTCAAAAAGTTTTTCAAAAGCTTTTTAATCTGGTGATTTATGTGTTATTCTATGGTGATTAAAATGTATTGGAATTTGATCAGTATTTTTCTCTTATAGTGTTAGTTCAATAAAATCATCTAATATTTAAAAAAAAACAATATATAGACAAATAAAGTAAATGTATCCTTCGAAAGATTCACAATTTCTAGAAATTTAAAATTAGATCAAAAAGACCAAAATTGATCAGTTGAATTACAATTTGAATAGAGTCTCAGAATATTTGGAAAGTAAAATCAGCATTCAGTGTTACTACAATTATATACTCTTCAAAAAAAGTAGGGGATATTCATAAACAATACAAAACTGCCGAAATGCATTGCTGTTTTTATTAGAGGTAACCAGTGTATGTTAATAACAGACCAGTTGCCTACACATGAACATAAACAGTTCATATGGGCATCTGACAGCCCCATCTCACTCGCAAAGAGATACGCTAAACAGTAAATCTTATGTAAGAACCGATAGGAAAGCAAACATGGATAGATAAACCAGCACGCGGAAGTTTTCATCAACCCTTCCTTGAAGTGTTAAATTTGACAATGAACCCCTCCCAAGTGTATGGCACTATTGCGTGTCGCATGTGCAGCTCAGTGGTTCTGTTGGGACGATAAGTTCTTCATCTGTGAACATACTCTCAAAGCATGTCAAGTGTCCATGACTATTTATCATATCACAACATGCTAAGTATTTGCATTTCAAGATTCCCTACTTTTTTGGAAGATTATATTTAATTTCATTTAACAGTTATTTATTGACAATAATTATTATAATTTAATTTCAGGACATGGCATCGTTCAAGATTGGTGCCCTACAGAAAGCTCTAGATGATTCAGTGCCATCATCAGATTTAGATAAAGTTAATCGTCAGTACCATGAATTAACGGAAAAATATAGAGACTTGTTAGAAAAGGGAAATAATTTAGTCAACAAGGCCGAAGCTGTAATAGGTTTAGAGGTATAAACTTACAACACATAATATACTCATAAACATTGTGCTAAAGTCATTTATTTAAACTTGGCAAACTTGGGAGGTTGGATGGCGAATGGTTAGCACGCGTGCGCTGTATCATAAGGCCTGTCATTGAATCAACTGGCGTGGTTTCGATTCCCCAGTTGTATGTGACAAGGAGTAGGGTTGCCTGTCCAACCTTATGGGTTTTCTCTGGGTTCTCCAGTTTGGTGCCACTGCTATAGACCCCTACGCACAAGCAAATTATTGAAATAAAATTGAACCATATGTTAGTCCCAAAATTACCTGGTTTGTGTCAAGTGGACATTAAACCTCATTTCTCTCTCCCTCTCTCCCTCTCTCCCTCTCTCTCTCTCTCTCTCACTCTCTTGGCAAACTTTACTATTCAAATAGCTGCCAGACCAGAGTTGCCTTTAATAGCACTGTAGAGGTCTTTGCTGGTTCGCATTGGTAAAAAAAAATATTATTTGAGATTTGCTAGAATTTAACTAGGGATGTTCTTGTTAGATTGTATCCAAAAATTGAGAGAAATCTGCCTAGCCATAGAATAGGGCACTTGAACTTTGAATTTATAATATTTTTGTGGTTTTGAAGGAGATTAAGAAACACTGATGAAAGATTTATTACACTAAGTAGGTCAGTGCTTGAAATTTTGATCAGTTGAGTCTAAGGCTATTTTGAGTATTGAAATATTCAAAAAATAACTTACATCTATTTTCTTGGTGAGAGAGGGATAAGGCCACTTTTAATTTGCTATATAACCCAGTAAGTAAGATTACTGGTACCATGTCTGATGTAAAAATGATGGTAATAAACAAATAAGATATCATTTATTGATAACATTACTATGGTTTATTACAAGATTTCACAAGTCATTATCAAGCATACAAAGGCAAAGAAGTATAATTTGAAATGAATATGAATATACAAAGAGCAGTGTGAACTATCTAATGGAATATACATTCATTCATTCATGAAAATACTTATAATGCAGCATTTCCAGCAAACTGCTCAACCGCGCATGGGAGAATTCATCAATGACACAAAGGTGAAGCACTAGTCAAACTGGAGTCTTTCATAGTAGGCTTCACGGAAAAGGTGTGTCTTCAGTCTCGATTTGTAGATATCAATTTAAGCTCCAGGAGGAGCTGCTTCCACAAGTAAGGACCAGCAACCATGACATACAAAACTTAGACTGTCTGTCTACTCTTAGCTTCACTTGAGAAGAGACGCTAAGCTAGTTGACCGACATTTTAAGTCCTAAATCGACAATTTTAGTCGAAACCACTCAGTATACTTTGAGAATTTTAAAAAGTATATAATCTGCTTCCATTTAATAAAATTGAAAAAGTTTATCTAGTCTCTGTGTGTATGACATATGTGTAACAGAGTACATGTTGTTGGATATGGCAGCCATTTAGGACAGAGATCTATTCTCCAAGTATGAAGTAGATGGATCTCTGTGTGCAGAATAATACAATGAAAGAGCGGTCTCCAAAGGTACGGAATCCGGATGGTGGCACCTATAGGAGACATTGTAAGAAGAGTGAGTATGAGCAGCTCTCACATGGTGGTAATGACATCAGCCTTTTATTTCAATTTAATTTAGAATGAAGTTAAACGTTTAACAGAAACAAATGAAGAAATAAAGAAAACTATGGGAATAGAGAAGGAAAAACTCCATGCTTTAGAAGCTGCTATGGAAGAGCTACATAGACGTGGTAAGTTCAAGTTTCATCTTTTTGTATTAATAGTCATATTAATCAAGCTTTGCTCAGTCTTCAATTGATGGATTTGAGTGCACTATAGATATACATATTGGTAAGGATTATTACCACTAAGCAATTGCTATTGAACTACACAAATACATGTACAGAAATGTAAAAAATATTCTACTTCCTTAAACATACATTATGCAAGAGGTAAATCTGCCTATTGAAGGTCTTTATTTAGGCCTGAAATGTTATATAAACTATTAATTAGACATTTATTAACAAAACAAGACCATAACCAACTCTCAATGGCATCGAATACTCGAGATTTTAACTAGATTAAAACAGTTCACCATTTAAAAATTTAATTTAAAAATGGGAAAGCGAGGCTAAGTCTCGAACATCTTGTCAAAACTACAAACAGTAATAACTTGGCTCAGAATGAAGTAATTTGAATGAAATTTTCAATATTTTCATTTTACATTATTTTTGAGGTATTATAACATCTCTTTCACTTTTAGTTTAATGTTTTTATCACAGACCCTGACATGCAAGCGAATTATTGAAATAAAATTGGACCATAAGTTAGTTGCGTGCCATGTGTTACATGACAAAATGATTTTCAGACATTTTTCTCTATCTGTTTTTATCACCTTGCTTTTATATCTGTCTGTGTTTATCACCTTGTTTTTATATCTATAGGTGTAACAGATGGTAGTGATGTTAAAGTAACAGATAGTGATATTATATCTATATCTAAGAAGATAACTATGTTAGAGATGAAAGAATTAAACGAGAGACAGAGAGCAGAGCATGCTGTTAGAATGTATGAACAACAAAAAAATATACTCCATGATCTAGAGACCAGAAATAAAACACTAGAAGATAAATTTGCTGATGTAAGAAATGTTGTCTCCTCATTTATATTATTGTCATTATTGTCTTGTACATCGCTTTAGGGAGCTGTGGTGACTCAGTGAGTAAGCCACTGGCTCACTTACCATGAGGTCTTGGGTTCACTCCCAGTGTTGTTCTAGAAAGTTCCTTCGGATTCCCCAATGTATTTTCCCTTGTCAGTGGTGCATGACAGAGGGCCTGGCAAGGGAAAGTGCCTAGTTGTTCTGATGGGACAAAAAACAAGGTCCTTTGTGACGAGGCTGCTGACTCGCTTATCATGATGTCTTGGGTTCACTCCCAGTGTTGTCCTAGAAAGTTCCTTCGGATTCCCCAACGTGGTTTCCCCTTGTCAGTGAAGCATGACGGAGGGCCTGGCAAGGGATGGTGTCTAGTTGTTCTGATGGGACAAAAAATGAGGTACTTTGTAGATGTTGGTATGCGCGTAAAGGAAACCTTGACTGCAGGAATTCAAATTAAGAATAGGCTGTGGCGCGGCTGTCTGGGCACAATTTTCATTATAACACAGTGCATGGCATATGTCTGTCTCTTGAGTATCCCAGTCAGTGCAGAAAAGTAGGACGTCATATCCTATTTCATCGCATTACATCACTTTAGGCAATTAAGAAACCTTAAAAAAAGCTTTTGTTGTTCTCTGGATTTAGAAGAAATTAATTGTCTAAAGTATTAAAGAAGAATTTGTTTAATTGAAAGTTTTATTTTTACAGACAACTAAAATGAATCTAGAGATGCAGAAGGTAGAAAGAGATTTAAGAGATGAATTAACAAGTAAGTAGTTTATACATCAATTCATTCCACTTCATAAGGGGGTGGAGAGGGGAGGGTGGAGCTTGGCCATATCGTTGGTGAACATAGGCTAGTATTTGATTTAGACAAAACTGGCTTGTGCTTGCTAGCATTTAGAATAGTTGTGCATTTATTGTTTCTTGATTTTTGGATTTGTAAACATACCGTATTATATTACAGATTCTGTATCTAAAGTTGTCAGTGATGCTGATAGAAAGAAAATAGCAGAACTAGAAGAATCAGGGGTCATGTTACGTCAAGAAATATCTAAATTAAAGGTAAGTTATAATCGTGTCATTTGAAATATATGTGGGTTTATAAAGATGTTGGGGGGTTGGATGGCTGAATGGTTAGCATGTGCGTGCTGTACCATAAAGTCTGTCATTGAATCAACTGGCGTGGTTTCGATTCCCAGGTTGTGCGTGAAAAGGAGTAGGGTCGTCTGTCCATCCTCGTGGGTTTTCTCCGGGTCCTCCAGTTTCCTCCCACTGCTAAAGATCCCTACGCGCAAGCGAATTAGCCACTATCCTCCATTTGTTTATGTTTCGCAAAGGAAACACTACAAGGAAGTCTGATATTATTACATTAACCCAGTTGGTGGAGAAATGTAGAATGTTAAACCCCATTTAATTTATTATATTGTTTTGTAGGAAATATCAGAAGTAGCTGGATCACAAGTTAAAACATTAGAAATGCAGCATGTTTCACGAGAAAAAGAATGTAAATCATTACGTCAACAACTTGTTGATTTCCAGATGCAAAGTGATGAAAAAACTATTATAGGTATGATAATAAAATAATAAAGGTACTAGATTCTCAGCTAGAATGTCCTAGGTACAAATCCTGGATTTTCAAGCCCACCTGTCAGCGGTAGTAACTGCAGGGCATGCAAATGTGAGAGTAAAAAACGTGCATGGTTTGCATGTAAAAGATCCCTTGACATTTGAAATCCAGTGAAGAGCTGCTGAAAATGCTGCTGTTCAAGCACAATTCTCTTCCCCAACATTGGACCTGTGTGTGGTCGGTTGGGTGTTCTAGTGGTTTAACACGTGCGCGTGAAATCACAAGATCTGTCATTGAGTCAAGTGGCATGGTTTCGATTTTCCGCTTGTACGTGACAAGTAGTAGGGTCGCTTGTCCAACCTTGTGGGTTTTCTCCGGGTCCTCCGGTTTCCTCCTTAAACTTCATTCCATTTCATACCACTTTTAAACATAGTATTGTTTAACAACTCTTTTATAAGTCACAATAACTTCATCCCTGTATAATTTGAACATTTTATCATAGTTCTTCTAAACGTCCAGATAAGTCAGTATTAAATTTTAGTTTCATTTCTGACATCAAGTGTCAAACTGACTAAATCATTTTCTCTCAACATTGATTAAATCTACTTAATATTGAAAAATATCAAAAAAAATTTAAAGACTCAATACCACTCTTGTTGGAACTGAATATGTCCCAATCTTTATTCTGGTCAACAAATTGTACTATTACAATATTCCAATTAATTGATGATACAAATTTCATCTTAACACACCTAATTTAAAAAATTGAAAAAATTCAACTAAATGATTTGGAAAGCCTTTTCAAACCTTTTCAAATGTGACTTGGATTTAAAAATATTTTCGAACCCTCTGGACAAGTAAAATATGATGTAATGGATAATTTACACAACAGGTGGGACACTTAAACATCTAATACTTAGAATAAGGCTATTATTTATTTTCTGGAGCTGTCAAGCCAGCAAGAGTGTTATTGTCCCTTTAACACAAATGTTTTGTGGATCAAATCAAAACATTCAATTTCAATTAAAGTCATGTTTCCAAATGTTTTATGTAAGTTGAAATAATAAATGTCCACATCCACATATTCAATATTTGTATTCTGTAAACAAATTCTATTAAAAAAGGTAAGCTTCATAGACATATTGTACAGTTACAAGTCAGTGAAGGTATGGCTATTAAAAAATGGGAAGAAGCCAAGAAAAAAATCACCAAACGGGAAGCACATGTACTCCGACTGGAACAGAGACTGGATGAGAAAGATAAAACTATATATCACAACCGAACTGAAGCCCAAAATAAATGCAGATATCTCAAACGTAGTTTACAGGTACAGTTAAAGTTAAATTTGATTTTTATTGACAAACTTTATTTGACATTTGGGTGGTTGGATGGCCGAATGGTTAGCACGTGCGAGTTGTATCATAAGGTCTGTCATTACGTCAACTGGCGTGGTTTTGATTCCCTAGTAGTACATGACATGGAGCAGTGTCGCCTGTCCAACCTCATGGGTTTTCCCCAGGTCCACCGGTTTCTCCCACGGCTAAAGACCCCCAAGTGCAAGTGTATGATTGAAATATAATTGAACCATATGTTCATCCCAAAATGACCTAGTTTGTGTTGAGTGGACGGTAAACCCCATTTCTCTCTCTCTCTTTATTTGATATTACATACCAAATGATAGATAAGATTCCTGATATTTTGGTAGTTTAGATGAATTAATTGTAGATAAATTTGAATATTTCAGGAATTGCGTATACAGTTTGCTGGTGCTGTACCTTTATCTAAACAAGAAAGATTCTCTAAATTAATGGTAAACCTACAGAATGATAAATCGAAACTAGAACTAGAAATGAGAGATGTGAGTATCATATTGAATTTGTATAATGGTAACACAATCATTATATCACTATTTTTATTAGGACCAGCTAAGCATTATTTTGAATTCATGTACACACATACACACACACACACATATACACATTTAACAACAACTGGCTAGGAGAACTTGAAACAAGCAAACAGACAAAAATGCAATAAGAGAACTATCTGTTTTTCCATATTATTGATAGTCATAAAGTAATATTTATGATGTGTGATATTTCTGTGTGTAGGTACAGATTTATAGATAGTGAAAACAATTTATCATGATAATAATTCATGAAATTAGAATGATATTATCGTGTTTTGTATTTTCTAATGAATTAAATATGTTATCAGATCCGAAAGCAAAAAGAAGACATGGAGGATGAAGTTGCTGCCTTAAAATTAAAACATGAAAGTGTACAAGAATTAATAAATACTTTAAAAGATGGTCATGGTGCAGCCAAGGTTAAAGAATGGCATGGTAAAATGGATGCTATTCGTCTAGAAGAATTACGACTAAAACGGCAGACAACTAAATTAAATGGACAAGTAAATATAAACAGATTTTAATATCATATCTTATTTTGATATCATATCTTATTATATCATATTTTATTTTAATATCATATTTTATTTTGATATCATATCTTATTATGATATCATATCTTATTTTGATGTCATATCTTATTTTGATATCATATCTTATTTTAATATCATATCTTATTTTGATATCATATCTTATTATGATATCATATTTTATTTTGATATCATATTTTATTTTGATATCATATCTTATTATGATATCATATTTTATTTTAATATCATATTTTATTTTATTATCATATCTTATTTTGATATCATATCTTATTTTAATATCATATCTTATTATGATATCATATTTTATTTTAATATCATATCTTATTTTAATATCTTCTGTTGTTTTAATATCTTATGTTGTTTTAATATCATTTAATATCATATTTTATTTTAATGATACCTCATACTTTAAAGCGTTAATAGCAACAGACATCATTTCTTATCTCAGTGCCATCTTCATTAGCCAAGTCAATCTGATTAAAATACAGATTTATATTTTGTTTCATTTTTTTATACTACTACATGAAGATCTAACCAGTTGTAGTGGGAGGTCATGTCAGGGGTCATATGAGCGACTTTGGACCCTGTGACGTCAGACATTTGATTAACCAGTCAGTTTTGATTTTTCTAGTAGGATAGCCACGCCAAAAACTTGCTGCAACAGACTGTTTCATTGGCTAATCCCTCACTTAACCAGAATGCGGGTTGTATAACAACTCTTCCAGATCCTAGTGTAGTAAAGACAAGTAAAACAAAATTTTGAACTACAAAAAACGAAACCAATTAGGATCTGTGTTTTAATCAGATTGTATCTCAGTGAATTTACTCCAGTTAAAATTAGTACTATATGTTTGAATTTTCTGGTATTGTTATGTTGTAGATTCGATATTTAGAAGATATTATTAGATCACATGAAGTAACGATAACCGATCTAGAAGCTGATTATGTGAGACTGACAAAGGTAAGTTTTATTCTGGCTACATGAAATTCGGTGATTTAGTTATTTGATTAATACTTTGATAATATGAGCACATTAGATTGTCATTAGAGAATTCAGTAAGAAGTATTATCAGGAATTCATCTTTATTTCATAAATTGCGTGTTATGATTTATATTATGTTAGGTTAGTATAGGTTAGGTTGGGCTATGCTACGCTCTGTGACGTCACGTCACGTTATGTTATATCTATTTTTGAATGTTGTGATTTATATTATGTTATGTTATATCTATTTTTGTATGTTATCGGATTATGAAGAGAGACAGTTAATATGTTATATCTATTTTTGAATGTTATGTTATGTTATATCTATTTTTGTATGTTATAGGATTATGAAGAGAGACAGTTAATATGGGAACAAAGAGAAGTAGAACTAGAGAGAAATATAACTCAATTAGAACGAAATGCTTCACAAATAGCTGGTGCTGCTTCACAGGTATATTTACATAGTCATTCAAATAAAATAGGGAGCCTCGCTGGCTCAGTGGGTTTTTAGGTTGGCTCGCTAACCTGGAGGTCCCGTGTTCGATCCCTGCATTGACCGAGAAAGTTCATCGGGATTTTCCAGCATGGTTCCCCCTTGTTAGTGGTATAGGACGGAAGGCCTGGCAAGGGACAATGTATAGTTGTTTGGATGGGACGAAAAACCTAGGTCCCATGTACACATTGGTGTGCACATTAAAGAAACATTAACAGTTGGATTACGAATAGAGAAGGCCATAGCACTGCTGTCCGGGCAAAATTTCCCTAATAGCACACTGCATATGGTGTATGCCCGTCTTCATTCGTCCATTCAGAGCAGAACAGTAGGACGTTAGTTAAACCCCATTTCATTTCAAATGAAATAATTGATATGTCAATGATAAATATTGTATTCTGTGAATGATGACACCTTTAATATCTTTA
The DNA here is from genome assembly GCF_932274485.2 of Patella vulgata. Classification (NCBI taxonomy): domain Eukaryota; kingdom Metazoa; phylum Mollusca; class Gastropoda; family Patellidae; genus Patella; species Patella vulgata. Next base: position 12,791,217 of record NC_065880.2, on the reverse strand, counting down.
ATTCTTTATCACGAAGGATTATTTATAAGCTAATTTCCTGTACCGATGAAGAATAATTTCTGTGCAGTATATTATACACTGCTCCTCTCTGTATGGTATTAACGTTTGTATGATTGTCTGTATTTTAGTTTGAAGAAGCTTTGGGTAATTTACCTGATGCTAAACTGCCAGTAGCCAATCAGTTAGAACAAGCTATAACAACTATTAGAAGTAATGTTAAAATTATACTAGATACACAGGCTGAGTCAAAACATCTTAAACAGGTTAGTTATTTTATACTGTGTCATTCACGTCTTCGTCATTGTCATCATCATTCATTATTTTCAGTATTGATGCTGTGCAAGTAAGGCCTGTCATTGAGCTAACTGGTGTGGTTTCGATTCCCCGGTTGTACGTGACAAGGAGTAGGGGCAAGCGAATTATTGAGAAAAAAATTGAACTGTATGTTAGTCCCAAAATGACCTAGTTTGTGTTGTGGACGGTATACACTCTCTCTCTCTCTCTCTCTCTCTTGTAATGAGGAGGAAGGAGTGAGGGCATTGTAGTTCGAGACACAACCACTGAAGCGTGCACATTAGCCGTGTTGAGACCAACTTTCTGTAGAGTGCGCGGGTCACCCTACTAGTTGTTAGAATAGAATTGAAAATTGAGGTCAACTCATGTCTGCATATGTAACAGAAGCCTTGATATTTGGAAATTGAAGCAGATTAAAATGATCCTACCTCGCATGTTACTCTATTCCATTCCATTCTTTGGTGATTGTTTTGAATTATTTGAAGGAAGAGAGCTAAGTGTTTCAATTTATTATTAATGTATCCTGTTTAATTTTGAATTTTATTATAATAGAGAGTTGCTGAGTTGGAGAAAAATCTTCGTAATGCAGAGCATACAGTTATACAGAGAGATAAACTGGTATCTGAATTACGTCTGAGAATGCCAGCTACAGCCGATAGAGATGAAATTATACTGAAAGCTACAGCTAAAACAGCAGAATCAGCTATACATACACATTCTAAAAATGTTGACTTTGAGGAAACACAAGCATTGAGAATTGCTCAATCTACCATTAACAGTTTGAAGGTAATGTATTGAATTTTTATAAATCTATTACATTGCCCTGAAATTTTTGGCCAGTTGAAAAAGGGAATTAATCAAGGATGTTAGTATGGGGATACTCGATTGAACGTTCCAGAATTAAAGTCTCTCAATCGCCAAATTAGTGACATTCAAGTGAAAGGGGTATTTTGTGCAACACCGCATGCGTGGAATACATAAGATAATATCTCAACCAACCATGACAGCTGAAACATATTAGTTGTGTTAACTTAAGTCACGATTCTACTCACACCACCTCCGTTGTCGAGACTGACAGAACTGTAACAGGACTGAATACAGTCTCACTCAATTGTAATTCTGTCAATTTGGGACGTTCCGGACTGACAACTGAGCATCCCCAAAGTGACAAGGGTTGTGGTTCTCTATTTCTATTTACAGCTAAAAATCTCAGGCATGTGCTATATGACCTGACTCATGGAATTGAAATTAAATGTCGCCATGGCACTTAGCTTGACACTTGTTAAATTTCTGTGTTTTGTAAAATTTTCAACACTGTAAGATCATAGGTTCACATGCAAGGTTCTTAGATTCTGTGAGTTACCTACCTTTGTATCACATTTCTTGAATTGTGAAATCATCAATTGATGTAAAGAAGATGTACTGGAAAGGTACTCCAAAAATTCTCTTGTCTTTTTTTGTTTAATTAAAATCAATTGATTGTAGACCCCACTGTCCTGGGAGGTCGTGTCAAGGGTCATACAAGCAACTTTTGACCCTATGATTTCAGACATTTGATTAACCCATCAACGTTGATGTTTCTAGTGGGTTACCGACATTTCCGTGCACCTCACGCCAAAAACTAGCCGTAACAGACTGTTTCATTGGCTAATCCCTCGCGTCATCCAGAATGAGGGTTATATACTATTCAAAAAAAGTAGGGGATATTTGATTTTTAAGTGTTATTAAAGTCACCTAATGAAACTGACGAAGAAACAAATGACAAAATGAAATGAAGTTCACATTCATCGATTTATTCCAAATGATCGTTAGACTAAGTAAGGCACAGACTGACCATTATAAGGGTAAAATGATAACCGGGGTCAAACAGCAAAGTTACCACAGCATCACAACCAAGTCAGTAACGGGTAAATCCTCCTCTGTTTGCCAAACAAGCATTGATCCGACGTGGCATACTCCTAATGAGATGTCTAAGGTCATTTTGGTCCAGATTGTCCCATTCCTGTTGCAACGCAGCAGCAAGTTCTTGGACATTGGCAGGACGTTGTTGACGTTGACGTAACCTCTGTCCAAGCATGTCCCAGACATGCTCGATGGGGGAGAGGTCGGGACTCAGTGCTGGCCAAAGTAATGTGGTGATGTTCTGTTGTTGGAGGTAACCTGTAACGATCCTGGCCCTGTGACATCTTGCGTTGTCATCCTGGAAGATGAAACGGCGGCCATGACGTCGTGCGAACGGCACAACATGGACTGCCAAGATGTTGTCCCGGTAGTACTGGCCTGTAACACGCCCTGCAACAACATGTAAAGCCGTTCTTCCAGCAACAGTGATGCCTCCCCACACCATAACAGAACCACCCCCAAATCGATCATGTCTGATGACGTTAACGTCTTGGAAGCGCTCGTTTCGATGACGCCACACCCTCCTACGTCTGTCCAAAAAATCAACAGTGAACCTTGACTCATCTGAAAACATCACATTGCTCCAGGGTCGATTATCCCAGTGTTGACGATCCCTACACCAATGACGTCTTGCCTGAATGTGATGATCTCTCAAACAAGGGATCACGCGAGGACGTCGGGCGCAAAGGTGACCCCTATGCAGTCGATTCCGAATCGTCTGGCCACTCACTCTCACACCAGTGTCTGTTTGAAGACGAGCGCTGATCTGATTTGCTGTGATGACACGATTTCTCAAGGCCAAGGTACGGATAAATCGATCCTGGGCTTGAGTTGTCGCCCTTGGTCGACCTGAGCGTGGTCTGTCCTGTACAGATTGTGTATCACGGTATCTGGACCATAGCCTGCTTATGACAGACTGAGAAACATTCATCGTCCGCGCCACAACCGCCTTTGTTGTGCCGATCTGTAGCATGCCAAGGGCACGTAACCTTTCAATTTGGGTAAGCCGACGCATATCAAAATTTGTTTTCTGGTCACTCAAACAATTAAACTGATGTTTCCACCCTGGAATTCAATGCCACAATGACTGTAACATTCAAAGTCAGAGTCGTGCAAATCTTGGGTTGGACCCCCATGATGATCCCAAGCATCACCTGCATTCCATGCGGTAGCTATTGGTGCGTTTGGGCGTCACATGTAACTGGAAATGTGTCTTCTGTTAGGTTCTATAGTGACTTTTTTCGTAGTCATTTGCATATTTTAGTATTATGCCCCCAAAATCAAATATCCCCTACTTTTTTTGAATAGTATATAACAACTCTTCCAGATCCTAGTGTAGTAAAGATAAGTAAAACAAAATTTTGAACTGTAAGAAATGAAACGAAATAGGATCTGTGTTTTAATCAGATTGGGTTTACTATTAATCTTTTCGAGGCATTTAGAAACTGGATAGAGCAATAATCTATAATAAGACACAGGTATGATATTGTTGTAATCATTAACTGAGTTGAAAGAAGGGAACAGGTAGATAAATTTAGAAGCATTTAGTAACTGGATAGAGCAATAATCTATAATAAGACATAGGTGTTATATTGTTGTTGTAATCGTTAACTGAGTTAAAAGAAGGGGACAGGTAGATAAAATGAACACATTCTGTATATTTATAGCAAAGAATACAACAGAAAGAAGAAACTATTATTAAATATCAAGAATTATTAAATCAAGCTAGAGAAGATATGCAAGAAATGAATAGACGACATGAAGAAGAGCTGAAATCTATGCAACAGAAAATACATCTTAAAACAGATGATGCTTTTAATAAATTTAAAGAAGCTACTCAAGCGTTAATGCATAAACAGATGACATCTAGAGGCCCTACAGACAAACAGGTACCTTTAACTTATCATTAACTGATTATTATTTGCCTAGTAAATGTGTGTGTGTGTGTGGACGGGGGGGGGGGGGCTGAGGCCGAATGGTTAGCGTGTGCGCGCTGCATCATAAATGTGGGGAGGTTGGATGGCCGAATGGTTAGCACGTGTGCGTTGTATCATAAGCTCTGTCATTGAGTCAACTGGCTTGGTTTCGATTCACCGGTTGTATGTGACAAGGAGTAGGGTCGCCTGTCCAACCTCGTCCTCCGGTTTCTTCCCACTGCTAAAAACCCCTACGCACAAGGATATTATTGAAATAAAATTGAACCATATGTTAGTCCCGAAATGACCTGGTTTGTGTCGAGTAGACGTTAAACCCCATTTTTCTTCCTCTTTTTATGGTGTCCATGGGTAATATCAGAACCTTTGTTAGTATGATTAAATAACATATTGAATGAACCTCTTACAACTTTTTTAAGGTTATTTAGAATGTTAATTGTCAATTTTTGGGCAATACGACAGTACCCTGCTTAAACTTTCTCAATTTGTCATTTTTATTATTTAAACATACATTATACAAGAGCTAAATCTGCTTATTGCAGTTCTTTCTTTAGGACTGAAATGTTATATAAACTATTAATTAGACAACAAGACCATAATCAACTCTCGATGGTATCGGATACACAAGATTTTAATGGTTCACCATTTAAAAATTTAATTTAAAAATGGGAAAGTGAGGCTCGAATACACCAGTGCCCTGGTTACCACAATGCACACATCTTGTCAAAACTACAAACAGTAATAACTTGGCTCAGAATGAAGTAATTTGAATGAAATTTTCAATATTTTCATTTTACATTATCTATTTTTGAGCTATAATAGCAAGAATGGCAAGTTCTTTATCTAAATCTTACATAATGTATCTTTAACAGTTACTCCGTTTGCATGAATTAGAAGATATGGTAGCAGAATCAGACAATGCTTTAGCTGCTTTGAGTGAAAAATTACGTCGGAGAGAGAGTGAAATAGATCAACTACGTGTTAGATTACATCAAACAGAGAAACAACATTTTACAGAAAAAGAGAAGTAGGTGGTGTATTCATACATTCATGTCTTTCATTAGCAGCAACTCAGTAGTCGGACTTAAAAATCCTGAGTTTTTAGGGCCAGTTGTCATAATTTCTCCTGGTGAAATGCGTCCAGGATTTAATGTTTTATTATACTATACGATGGACAGCTGTCTTGTCGTTCGGATGGGATGAAAAACCAAGGTCCCATGTAGACATTGGCGTGCGCAGAAAAGATCCCTTGACAGTTGGAATTTGATATAAGAGTAGCCCTAATGCCGCTGTCTGGGCAAAATTTCCCTCATGGCACACTGTATAACGTATGCCCTCATTAGCCCAGTCAGCGCAGAACAGTAGGACGTTAAATGAAATGAAATTTGGTTTAACATCCTACTGTTCTGTTCCTATACTTGGCTAATGAAGATGGTCATACGCCATACAGTTTGCTATGAGGGAAATTTTGCGCGGGCAGCGGCACTATGGCCTACTCTTATATCGAATTCCAACTACCAAGGGATCTTTTATGTACACGCCAATTTGTGCAAAGGGCCTCGGTTTTTCATCCCATCCGAATGACTATTGTTGTTTTTTTTAGAAAAGTTGAATTATTTTATTATTTTGATTGTATCTTATGGTTTATTTATAGAGTAACAGCTGTATTTAAAGTAGAGGATGAAAAAAAAGGTATGCAGAATGACGAAAGTAGAAGAATAATAACAGAACTGAAGAAAGAAATAGAAATATTAAATGAAGAGATTAATACATTAAAAGATTCTAATAATCGTGCTCCTACAACAACTATGAAGAATTTGGTAGAAAGATTAAAAAATCAACTAGCTCTTAAAGAAAAACAACATCAGGTATCGTCTATTTCAAATTAATACAAAATCTCGCACTTAAGGTGAGCACTCACTGGATATGTAAGTCGTTTGGATGGGACGAAAAACCAAGGTCCTGTGTACATGTTAGCGTGCACATAAAAGGATCCCTTGGCAGTTGGAATTAGAAATAAGGGTAGGCCGTAGTGCCGCTGTTCAGGCAAAATTCTCCTCATAGCACACTGTATGCCTTATGCCCATCTTCATTAGCCCAGTTGGAGCAGAACAGTAGGAAGTTAGACCACATTTTATTTTCATTGGCCCGTCTTCATTAGCCCAGTCGGAGCAGAACAGTAGGATGTTAAACCCCATTTCATTTCATTTTCATTGGATATGTGGCTGTGAAATCAGACTTGAAATCTAATGTCTTGGGTTAAGTTCATGTCAAACCTAAGATGTTTTCTAGTTTCGTTATTTTTTCACGACAAACTAAATTTTCTATGACCAGTTCATCTGTCTTTATCTTGTGTAAATTTGTGTCAAGTACAGGGTATTTTTTTATTACCAGGCATTAAGTAAAGCATTGACAGAACTACGTGCTGATATGGTGGCCCAGGCACAAGAGACGGTTAAATCTAATCTAGAAGATGTGGGACAAGAAAAAAATATACAACGCTTGATTGATCAACAAACAAAACAATTAAACGTAAGTTAGATGATATTTGTGGTAAAAATCACAGAAATGGATTTACATTAAGATTCTCGTACACCGAAAAATCTTAATCCATAAAAGATTCCCGAAAATATTTGCAAAATTTTAAAAATTCAACAAAATTTGACCTTATTCAGAGTAAATAATAACTCAAAAAACAGCATCTAAGCCAATCTGATTAAAACACAGATCCTATTTCATTTCGTTTTTTATAATTCAAAATTTCGTTTTATTTGTCTGTACTACACTAATATCTGGAAGAGTTGTTATATAACCTGCGTTCTGGATGATGTTAGGGATTAGCCAATGAAATGGTCTGTTACCGCGACTTCTTGGTGTGCAATGCACGGAACTGTGGGTAAACCACTCGAAACGTCAACGCTGATTGATTAATCAATGTCTGACGTCATAGGGTCAAAAGCTGTTCATACGATCTCTGACATGACCTTTACTGCAACCTGTCAGATTTTCATGTAGTGTAGGCCATCCAAAGTATAAAAAAAACGAAACGAAATATATATCTGTATTTTAATCAGATAGCTTCTAAGCTCATTTCTGAAAAATCCCATGGACTCTTATAGTCATTTGTATGCAAAATTTTAGATCTGAAGTGAAATATCAGTATCTAGGAGTAAGTAATTAGTTGGAGTCTGTTACAATGTTGTTGATATTATTTATTTCTCTAGGAACAAATTGAAGATTTACAAATTCAAACAGATAAACAGAGGAAAGAATTGAAGAAGAGAAAAGAAACACAGACAACATTAACTGCTGAATTAGAAGATACAAAAGAAGAACTAGGTCTGTTACATATCGTGTTTTATTTCTACACATATATACAAAAACATCGTTAGATTTATGATGTCTTCAAATAAACTAGAATGGACATACACTGCCTCATGAATGATCATTGTCAGTTTGATTATCAACCCTAGAGAAAGGAGCCTTCAACCCGTTAAATGCATAGGGCGTTATATAACGTCCTGGACAACTGCCACTCACCGTGTGTAGGACGTAATATAATGCCTTGGAGGTATTTTCCCCAACCTATTCTTCGAACATACGATCGCAGCATGTGTAGGACGTCATATTACGCCTGGTCAAGGAAATCTAATTGAAGGGAGACAACTCTATTTACCGTTAGTTTTAATATGGTTTCAGAATACTATCATTTGTATTCAGGAATAAAAAGGTCTAAAAATGACGTTTTTCGTCTAATTAATTACACAATAGGGGGTAGTTAACGTTTTAAAAACTACACAGTTAACGGGTTAACTAATCTGAAAATACTGATTGAATGAATGAAAGGGGGTTAACATCCTACTTTTCTGCTCCAACTGGGCTAATGAAGATGGATATACGCCATGCAATGAGTTAACCGGTAAGCAATTGAATTCCAACTTTCAAGTGTTGTTTTACGTGCACTTTAAGGTGTACGCTCAACCTCAATTTTTGTCGCCTTGCCAGACCCTTTGCCCTATACCACCGTCCAGGTGGAAACCACTGTGGTTCCAGTCTTAAAATACATTGCTGAGTCCAAGTTAATCTAATGTACAGGTTGATATTTTATTAATCTTTATTTATACAACTCTTAAATCTGAATATTGCAGGTCTTTCTTTAGGCCTGAAATGTTATCTAAATTATTAATTAGACATTAATTAACTTATCCAGACCATAATCAACTCTCGATGGTATCGCTAGCCTGCAATATTTACTGGATTAGAACCCAGTCTGCTGCTTCTGATTAAATCAAAAAATGGATAATCGAGACTATGTTTTTTATCATATGGATCGAGGCTAGGCCCAAAATTCAATCGCTTAATACTCGGGTTCAGGGTGGATCAATTTGACTGAAATTTTCAGCAAATTCCTTTTACATTATCTAGTTTTTAACTATTATAGTGAGAACTACCAGCTCTTTATCTAATCTCCCATAATGTATCTTTTAGCCCAAAAAGAGCGAACTGTATCTAAGCTTAAAGCTGATAAACAAAGATTGGAACAGGAAGTAGATGAATTAGAGAAGAAAATAGAACGAATGAATACCATGAGAAATCAGGTAGGATAATATGATAAATAATTTGAAAAAAACTTCAATGGTATGAATACCATGGAAATCAGGTGGGATAAAACTATAAATAATTTAAATAGAAGATAGTTATGATATAAACTTCAATGGTTTTGAAAGTGGTGATTGTTTGAATTGATGCATGTATGTGGTATTGCTATTTTACTCAACACAACTTTTAACGATTTATTGGTTCTTGTAAATTATACGACCTTCCATTATATCATTTTATAGAAAACCGGTGACTTTGAAAGACATCAAGAACTGGATGAAGCTAGACGTAGACTGCGTCTGCTAGAAGAAGAACTGAAGAAGAAACAGCAGACAGCAGAAAAACCTTACGAAAAGGAGGAAAAAAAGGTTATTTCATTTGAGGTTTTTCTGATTGATTTTAATTGGAATGAGTTACCTGGTCATGGTTTTTTTTAAAAAGAATCTTAAAACTGAACTTTTTAAGCTGTGAACATGTTGGCATTTTAATATTTAAATGTTTTAAAACTTTTATTTAATGTTATATGTATTTTTATATGCCCACATTTTCATCCCAGAATTATGGCCCCTGATTGTAAAATGTTATTCTATAACAATACATAAATGTATTAATCTTCTAGGTTGATGACCTTGCTAAATGGGAAGAAAGTAAAAAATGGCAGAGAACTGTTGAGAAAATGAAGGGTAAATTAAGAGATAGAGAAAGTGAAGTCGAAAGGTTAAATAAAACTATTGAAATGATGAAAGCGAATATGGACAGGTATGTTATCATATTCTACTTTACAAACTGGGTGTGGGGGATGGCCGAAGGGTAAGCATGTGCGCGTTGCATCATAAGGTCTGTTATTGAGTCAACTGGTGTGGTTTTGATTCCCCAGTTGTCCGTGGCAAGGAGTAGGGTCACCTGTCCAACCTTGTTAGTCCCAAAATGACCTAGTTTGTGTCAAGTGGACATTTCTCTCTCTCTGTTTTTACAAGGCAATTTTACTTTAAGTTTTATCAGTTTTCACCATCTAAACAGAGATTTTTACGTAATAATTTGAGTTTTGATACAAATTTAGTCAGATAATTGATATTTTTGTTGTGCAGTAGCAAATACCTGATTAGAAAGCTCTTTTCAAGGCATATTTAGTAAGATTGTTAATTAAGAATTAAAGTAAACGGATGGTTGCCATAACGATGTCATCATTTTACGTGTAGTGATGTCATTAATGAAAGATAAAATCAACAAATTAATAATATTTTTGTTGTGCAGTAGCAAATATCTGATTTAGAAAGCTTTTTTCAAGGCTTATCTGGTAAAATTGTTAATTAAGAAGTACATGCATGGTTACCATAACAACAAGAATGATGTCATCATTTTATGTGTAGTTATGTCATTAATAAAAGATAAAATCAACAAATTTGTTTTCATTAATCCTTTATTTGCTATTACCAGTAGCAAAGATATTTTTTTTTTTTTTCCTGTCTCGTAATATTCACCATATGTTTGCCGCAATATAACCCGGTTGGAGCTGACGTGCCATAAAACCACATTTCATTTCATTTCATTTATATTTTTTTACAATGTCTGTAGAGTGTCTAGGGAGAAAGATAGTGTAGAAGCTAGATCTAGAGCTTTATCTCGTACTACTGTACCTGGACTAGGAGCAGCACCACCAACTAAAAAACAACATGATATGGAGGATCTCAAACAGAGAAACTATAATCTACAAGAAGAGGTAATTACAGATATTATTTCTTAAATGTCCAAAAGAGCTGAAAATTCATATTGGATATCAGCAAAGCTTATGGTTTTCATTTCCGATGAGGTTTACCCTTGTCAGTGGTGCAGGACGGAGGGCCTGGCAAGGACAGCTGTCTAGTCATTCAGATGGGACGAAAAACGAAGGTCCCGTGTACACATTGGTATGCACGTAAAAGATCTCTTGGCAGTTGGAATTCGATATAAGAGTAGGCTGTAGTGCTGCTGTCCAGGCAAAATTTCTCTCAAAGCACACTGTATGGCATATGCCAGTCTTCATTAGCCCAGTTTGGAGCAGAACAGTAGGATATTAAACTGCATTTCATTTATGGTTTTTATTCTAATGGCTGACATTTTGAACTCTATGACAAGTTTAGACATGACGGCTGAAATTGTCAAGCTAAAGGTTTTTAACTTTTATTGGCCTAAGTTATCAATAGTACATTAATAGTGTCATGCATACAATAATATTAGGCTATGTTTCTAGTGATATGTGATCTCAATAACTTTAGGTAATGGTTAACAAACAAAAGCTCTGTGTATATATATATAGCTTAGTTGTAATAGTATACACAAAGAAAACTGATAATATACTATAGTTTATTTTTCTCTAGATAAACAGTCTGAGAAGGAAAATGTTACAAAGTGATCCAAATATAAACAAAGATATTCAACTACGTAACCAACAACTAGCTGAACAAGTAGAACAATTACAGAGAGCTTTGAAATCACAAGCTGAGGTAAACAAAGTATTTCTGTTGTGTTGGTGGACTTATCACATTGGCCTTACCGATAGCTTTTGTTCATTACAATCTATTGGCTTCATGCCAGAAGAAATTTCTGGCGCAACTACTTGATGTATAAAAGGTGTAGTTCTTCGAAAAGAACTATTGTGTACGATATCACCCTAGGTGGAAGTGGATGTAAAACCTCAGAAACAAACGAACGAAAAGAACTATAATTATGCATTTTATTACTGAAGACCTTGTTAATATGTCATCAGTCATGAAATAAGAGTGATGAATAATAAGTAAAGGCCGGCTATTTCTTTTACTTTGTTACAGCTAATGTGTGTTTTCATTATGTACATGTAGTATCTAAATCTAGATACTTTTATTTACACTCAATATCAGCATCTTTAGCCTGCAGTCTTGTACTTTAGTAATGGGATTTCCAATTTAATCGTTGCATGGTCTTGAGCAATTGAGCATATTAAAACACTTATGACCATTTATACAGAAAACAATCAATGATTTTATTATACATATGGAACACAATTACTAGTTTAATTAAAGCGACGTTTCGTTGAGGGTTCTCTCAACGTTTTCAAGCAAATGAGTATGAATATAATATACATAAGGTATATATACATGTACAAAAACAAGTAACAACTAATTAGAAGAGTCAGGTTGTTCCTTGTTTTAATATATTTACCTTTTAATTTACCAGTTAAATTCAATGATTCCACTCCATATGTATAATAAACCATTGATTGTATTCCATAGGAAGGAACAGTATCAGCAGTTGAATATCAACTTTTATTTGAAAAAAATCAACAACTACAAAAAGATGTTTTAAAATTATCTGAAGAAAACATAGAATTAAGATTTGAAGCGGAACAGAGCAGAAAAGATATTCCCAGACAAAAAGTAAGTATGGTATTACATACAACTTGTCTTGACGAAAGATAGTACTAGATGGCTGCCAGGCTTTGGCCGGGGGGTTGGGGATGGTGATAGTCCATCGTCACCAGGTTTGTGTTACTCCCCAGTCTAAGCTACCCCAATACACCAAATTTCAGCCCGGGAACAGCCCTAGTGTGGACGCCAACAAATGGGGTTTAATGTCCACTCCACACAAACTAGGTCATTTTGGGACTAACATATGGTTTAATCTTATTTCAATAATTTGCTTGCGCATAGGGGTCTTTAGCAGTGGGCGGAAACCGTTGGGGGGGGGGGTGGGGGTGGATGGCCAAATGGTTAGCACTGCACGCTGTATCATAAGGTTTGTCATTGAGTCAACTGGCGTGGTTTTGATTCCCCGGTAGTACGTGACAAGGAATAGGGTCGCCTGTCCAACCTTGTGGGTTTTCTCCGGGTCCAACGGTTTCCGCCGTTCAGATTATTTATAATTAGGAAAGAGTATCACATAATTAAAGAGTATTGTTTGTATTTATCTATTAGGAAAGAGTATCAGATTATTAAAGTATATTGTTTGTATTTATCAGGTTATTAAAAAATAAAATTTTGTATTTATCCATTATGAAAGAGTATCTCATTATTAAAGTATATTGTTTGTATTTATCCATTAGGAAAGAGTATCAGATTTACAGAAATATGTAGAAGCTTTAAAGTATGAAAATGGTCTATTAAGTGGTCATAATTCAGCCCGATCTATGTCTTCATCAATCTCCAGTATCAAAAGAGTATGTTTAATTATATATTTTTTTTTATTTCTAACAATATTTATTCTATCAGTATTTACATAATCTAAAGATACAATATGTAATTATGGCTTCTGAAAACAAGCTGGAGCTTATAAAAATTCATTTCCAGAATTATATATATATAAGAAGTACGAGTAGATTGTGTTATTATTAAATATAATATGTTTAGTGTTACTGTTGATATTTTATTATCCGCCGCCTTTCGGATAAAGCAGTGCACTGTTCAAATGGATTTGTCAGCTCGTCTATCCATATTCTGTCTGTCCATCACACCTTTTGGGACACAATAACTCTGCTTTTATATTCTATACACAAATATATGAGGTAGACTGTTCAAACTCTGTAGATGTTCATAAGGTCAGTGTCTTGACTGAGTTCAGGTTAATCAGCTTGATAAGCAATTTGATTGTTTGAGACTTTTATTCTAATTGAATGAAAGTGATGAAACTTGGTGCATAGTTTGATTACATCAAATCAATACCTTGACAAAGTTATTTTCTGCTCGGATTAAGCAGAGTGATAAATAATTAGATTACTCAATGCTTTATAAAAAGACAAGTAATTATTAAGTGTCATCTATTTATTTTGAGATTGATGCTCACGGTTTGCTTGTTTATTGTGTATATGGTATTAAAATACAATAATATAATGGCCCTAGAATTGATGAATAACAACTAGTGTTTGGAACAACTAATCAATAATGAACATTTGCTGCTTAATTGCTAGATATTATATCAAAAAATAAATATGCAGTTAATAAATAAGTGTTATCTATTTATTTTGCGATTAAGGCACTGGACATCAGCCTCAAGATTTGCTTGTTTTCTAAAATTTAAATATTCTACTTGTACAACCTTTTTCAAATGAATTAATAAACATTATCTGTATATTTAGATTGGTGAGAGTGGTAAAAGTACTCGTGAATTAGAAAAGACTATAGCTTTATTAAAGAAAGTTGTAGAGAAAACACAAGCTGATAATGAAATGTTAAAACGTTCAGCTAGTGGATCAGGATCAGAACAAATATCTTTTCTTAAACACGAAAATGAGGGATTGAAGGTAACATATTCTTATTGCAGTGTTTTTTTAATTTATAAGTAAACATTTTCTAGGTTGAGTAAAAGAAAACATAAGAATAATGTAGGTAATATTGGATTGCATTCCATAGCAGTACAGTATTGTTTATTAACTATATCAATCTGATTAAAACACAGATCCTATTTCATTTCGTTTTTTTTATAGTTCAAAACTTCGTTTTACTTGTCTGTACTACACAAGGATCTGGAAAAGTTGTTATATAACCCATGTTCTAGATGATGTGAGGGATTAGCCAATGAAACAGTCTGTTACGGCAAGTTTTTGATGTGAGGTGCACGGAACTGTGGGTAACCCACTAGAGACATCAACGCTGATTGATTAATAAATGTCTGACGTCATAGGTCAAAAGCTGCTTGTATGACCCCTGACGCAACCTTCCACTACAACTGGTCAGATCTTCATGTAGTAGAGGCCATCGAATTATAAAAAAAAAAAGAAACGAAATATAGATCTGTATTTTAATCAGATTGTAACTATATGTAATTGAAGTTTGAATATTAATTGTTGTATTGTAGAAACAACTAGCAGAATTAAAACATCAAATGGGTGCTACTTTAAGTGACCGTTACACATCTCAACAAAAAGGAACTGCCAAAATGATGACAGATTACGAAAAATTACGGAAAGAATTGTTAAAGGTGAGAATATTTGAATTCCTATTTCAAAACCCTTTTGTGCTATGGTTAATTAACTTTTATTATTTTAGTTGTCCTCCGCCTGATGTAAACAATGTGATATAATGATGCTTTGGAACTGATAACTTTGATTCTAATTTAGTGAGAGTAATGGAACTTAGTGTGCGTTTTTTTTAAAACATTACCATAGGTTTTTTTTATATCATTACCGTAACTTAGTTTGATAACAAGCACTTTCTGCTTGGGTTAAGTAGAGTGATAAACAGTTTGATTACCACAACCTTTATAAAAAGATACATGTGAAAGTAAATAGAGAGTCTCATTTTTGTGGGAGTCAGTCTCACAATGTTGGCCTCATTATTTTCATCAAGTGGGGGGTGGTGGATGGCCGAATGGTTAGTGCATTGTATCATAAGATCTGTCATTGAGTCAACTGGCGTGGTTTTGATTCCCCGGTTGTACGTGACAAGGAGTAGGGTCACCTGTTCAACCTCGTGGGTTTTCTCCGGTTTCCTCCCACTGCTAAAGACCACTATGTGCATATGTTAGTCCCAAAATGACCTAGTTTGTGTCAAGTGGATGTTAACCCCCATTTCTCTCTCTCTCTGTCTTTCAGGAAAAAGAATCCAATGAAAAATTAAGAATAGATTTACGGACACAACAAATGGAAAAAGAACAACAAACTAAAAAACTAGAAGTAACCAAATCTAAATTAGAAATAGAAGAAGCTAAAAGACCAACAACCAACTCTGATTCTAAAGGTTGGAAGTCGGCTGTTGTTACCAGAATGTATGAAGATCAAATTAATAGTTTAGAGTCAGACATTGAGAAAAAGGTAAAATACTGTTATCTGTGTAGGATAAAGCACAAGACTGAGGTTATGTTGGGGAAAGAAAGACTGAAGAAAATAACCCAAGAAAAAAAAAACGAGGCCGGCAGGCAGAGGTTTTTCTTTCGAGGGATTTTTCTGAAGTGTTCTTCCCCAGCATAAACAAAGTTGAGGACTTCTTGCTTATAAAATGTCTATGTTTACACATATGTAAAACGAGAATATCCCAGAATTCCAGTAAAAAAAACGTTATGATTTCTTATGGGGAAAAAACCAAAAAAAAACCTACCCCGGAAGAATAACCTGTTACAGGTTCAAAGAAAAACTTACCCAAAAGATCAAAGAGATTTACCGTTGTAGGTTTATAATTCTGAGTAAAAACAGAGAATTATCATAGTCATTTTTTACATTTAAATTGCATGTATTTGTGTATCATTTGTAAATGTCATGTATAATTTGAATTATTAAGTTTTATATTTTGTCCTTTTATTTTTAACAACAGAATAAACAGTTAGCTGATAGTAAAAAATTGTTAAAGGAAGCAACAGAAAGAGAACAGATATATTTAGAGGAGAAAAAACAATTACTTCACCAGGTGAGCATATTTTCTGTAACATTAGGGTATTATCTGTAACATTAGGGTATTATCTGTAACATTAGGGTATTATCTGTAACATTATGGTATTTTCTATAACATCATGGTATTTGGGGGTTGCTTTCAGCTATATTAAATAAACTTTTAAGTTGTTATATTTCTTTAAAAATCTCCATATTGATTCAATCTGATTAAAACACAGATCCTATTTCATTTCGTTTTTTATAGTTCAAAATTTCCTTTTACTTGTCTTCACAACACTAGGATCTGGAAGAGTTGTTATATAACAGGCGTTACGGGGATTTCTTGGCGTGCTCTGCATGGAATTGTGGGTAATCCCCTAGAAATGCCAATGCTGATTTATTAATCACTGCCTGACATCATAGGGTCAAAAGCCGCTTGTTTGACCCCTGACACAACCTCCCAGTACAACTGGTCAGATCTTCATGTAGTGTAGGCCATCGAAAGTATATATAAAAACAAAACGAAATATAGATCTGTATTTTAATCAGGATGATATTGACACATGACGTTGTTGCAAGTTATACATGTATTGTTTTATTTTTATTAGATGTCAATATTAGAAAGATTACCACCAGGTACACAGTTAAAAGACAGTGATTTAATGAAAGAATATCAACAAGCAAGGTAATAGTAATAAAGTTACTTATTTGATCAATAACAGAAATACTATGAAATAAATTTCCCAAACATGACATATATTTGTATTACACTGAATCATAGTTCCTGGATAATTGGAAAAAGAAATTGAAGCTGTTATGGCGAGAAACCATTTGCAAGAAATTGTTTTATTTTTATTTATTATAGAGTAAAGATTGATAAATTAGAGAATGAGAAAAAAGATCTATTAAATGAGATTAGAATGTATAGAAAAGGTGGTAGTGATATTGTAAGTTTGTCTTTTATGTTATCTTTACTTATATTAATGTATACAAATTGTACATGTTCAACTTAACAGTACATAGGTTAACAGAGTTATATAACTTAGATCAATGGTTCTCAACCTTTTTTTTGCCAACGGCACACCTTGGAACACATGAAAAATAGCGACACACCTGGCTAAATATATATAAAAAATATTTGATATTTTACAAAATAAAAACATGGCAAGTTATAGACGGCATACAACCGTAGACACAGACTAGTCATAGACACATAGGGGGGCGGATGGCCAAATGGTTAGCACGTGCGCGCTGTATCATAAGGTCTGTCATTGAGTCAACTGCCGTGATTTCGATTCCCCAGTTGTAGGTGACAAGGAGTAGGGTCGCCTGTCCAACCTCATGGGTTTTCTCCGGGTCCTCTAGTTAACTGCCACTGCTAAAGACCCATACGCGCAAGCGAATTATTGAAATAAAATTGAATGTGTTAGTCCCGAAATGACCTAGTTTGTGTCCAGTGGTTAAACCCCATTTCTCTCTCTCTCTCTCTCTCTCTCTCTCTCATAGACACATAGAATGACTCAAACTAAATAAAGAAAAACACAGCTATGAACTTACCAGTAGACACCAGTGAATACTCAGTTGGGATCACAAGGTTTTTCGGGGCACACAGGTTGAGAATTACTGACTTAGATAAACAATTTTGTCCAATATTCTAGGTTAATGTTGAGTTTTTCTCATAAACTATGAAATATTTTAGTGAAGAGTTTGGAAATGAATTAATTTATAGATGTTATATTTTTAGTATGATGATGATATTCTAACTAAAGCTGGTAAATATGATCAGATGATGGAGGAAAATGTTGATGTTAGCATGAATCTAAAATCAGTGGCCTTAGAAAGAGATAAATATAAATTTGAAGTCAGTAAGGTAAGATTGGTCTTGTAATTCTGTGATTAACAATAGTCTATTTTATTTTGGTATTAACCCCGAACTTGTACAGTAATATCACTTGTCTGTGGCAGCGGACGTTAAATAAAGCTATTTCACACAGTAAATATCACCTAGAAAAAATCAAATTGTCCATTTGTTTTGGGGTTTTTTTTATTAGAATGATATTGGATGACAATAAATTCATCATTTGCTGATATCTGATTTTTTGTTTTTACTTTATCAACTTGCATTCATATATTTGATATTGAAAAATGTTTGTGCGAGATTCCATGATGCAAGTGGTGGATTACCATATTTTCTTTTTATAAAGAGATGATGATGTTCATATAATGATAACAGAGGCATTATTAACTGATCGGGGGGTTGAATGACCGAATGGTTAGCGCGTGCACGCTGCATCAGAAAGTCTGTCATTGAGTCATCTGGCGTGGTTTCAATTCCCTGGTAAAGAACCCTACACGCAAGCAAATTATTGAAATAAAATTGAACCATATGTCAGTCCCAAAATGACCTAGTTTGTGTCGAGTGGACGTCTCTCTCTCTTTTTTAACTGTGGATAATTTTCCTAGATATACATGAATCAGCTTTACAAAAAATTTTAAACACAAGAGTTCTATGGAAAACATTTACTATTGTATCATAATATGCTTGATCAAAAGACAATAAAAATCTGATCTTTCTTTTCAGCTAAAGAAGGAACTAGATAATTTTGGTCCTGATTTCTTTGAAGAAATAGAAGATCTCAAATATAACTACAAGCAAGCTGTCCAGAAAAATGTGCTTTATGAGGAAAAACTACTCAATATTTCCAAACAATTTGGAATCGATTTAAATATTCCAGGTTTAGAATAGTCCGTCCATGAGATATTATTTCTGTTATATTGTATGTACGTCCATTATCTTACTGTGATATATTTATTATAGATCTAACGTAGTCTGTCTATAAATCTATACATGTATCGTAATATTTGTCTCTATTTCATAATAAATAAATTATTTGTCAGTGTTTTATTATTCCCTCCTAGGGTGCTGATTGAAACATAATATTCCAATCTTAGCAACTGGTGCTCACTCTGCAGACTACAATTATTTATAGAGAAACAACCCCTGTAACCAGTGAAGATTAGACAAACTCCTTGGTATTACTAACTAAACAGATTTATCGGTGTAAAGTTTCTGACAAGTGGATTCTTTCAGTTTTGGAGTTAAACAAATCTGATTAAAACACAGATCCTCTTTCGTTTCAGGGGGGTTGGATGGCTGAATGGTTAGCGTGCGCGCTGTATCATAAAGTCTGTCATTGCGCGCTGGATCATAAAGTCTGTCATTGCGCGCTGTATCATAAAGTCTGTCATTGCGCGCTGTATCATACAGTCTGTCATTGCGCGCTGTATCATAAAGTCTGTCATTGCGCGCTGTATCATAAAGTCTGTCATTGAGTCGACTGGCGTGGTTTCAAATCCCCGGTTGTACGTGACAAGGAGTAGGGTCGCCTGTCAAACCTCGTGGGTTTTTCTCTGGGTCCTCCGGTTTCCTCCCACTGCTAAAGACCCCTACGTGCAAGAAAATTAAAAACCATGTTAGTCCTGAAATGACCTAGTTTGTGTCGAGTGGACGTTAAACCCCATTTCTCTCTCTCTCTCGTTTCATATTTTATAGTTCAAAATTTCAGTTTACTTGTCTTTACTACACTAGGATCTGGAAGAGTTGTTATCATTGACATGTTATGGATGATGTGAGGTATTAGCAAATGAAACGGTCTGTTACAGCGAGCTTTTGACGTGAGGGCGAGGTGCACGGAACTGTGGGTAATCCACTAGAAACATCAATGCTGATTGATTAATCAAATGTCTGACGTCATAGGGTCAAAAGCCGCTCGTATAACCTCTGACACGACCTCCCAATACAACTGGTCAGATCTTCATGTAGTGTAGGCCATCAAAAGTATAACAAAACGGAATATAGATCTGTATTTAATCAGATTGGAGTTATACCCTCTTTGCCGAAAACATAGTGAAGACAATATGGGTTGTGATGTTCTGTTCCAGGGCTGTCCACACCCTTTACCAAAATCTACAGGTTACTATTTGATTTGAAGCATTTCGGTCATGAGAGAATGAACCCTATCAATGTACAGCATTCTGTGACATTCCGTTCCAGAGTTATCCCCCATTTGCCAAAAAATATGTTGTGAAAGCAATATATGCTAAACCTGATGCTAGCATTGAGAATTCTGCAACCATTATGTTTCAAAGTTACACACCCCGCTTTTCCAAAAGCCTTGTGAACACGATAGATGCCACAGTCTTTAATGGATTTGTTTCATATCCGATTTGAAGCATAATTGGATGAGCACTCTGTAACTCTCTAGTTACACTTACACCATTTCTCACATGCTAAATAACACAATCCACATTTTATAACAATCCTGGTTGTGGGATGACAGGTTTTCAAGATCACAGACCTAGTATGTGCGACTTGGGTTTTTATAACTGGTCCAGTGGCCAGCCATCATAGTAATAACGTCATGCTTAGAGCTGTGCTGACAAAATTAATCCATAAAGTGCATGACAGCAAATATAATTATCAACTATTCTCTTCAGAATTTTTTACTTCAATCAATGGAAAGAGAAATGGATGGGGTTAACGTCCTCAACAAAAATTAGGCGACCTCAGGATTAACATGGTACAATTCTATTTCAACAATTCTGCGTAGGGGGTCTTTAGCTGAGCAGTGAGATAACACTCACAAGATTAGGCAAGCAACCCTCGACTCGATGACAGACCTGATTTAAAGCACACCCACCCCTTCTGGCAATAGACCTCCACAGAATGATAATGTAACATCTGATCAATTCAAGATCTAGTATTTTCAAACAGCACATATTTTGTCAGAAATGACATGTGGTTTAAAGTCCTTCTCCAACTGAGCTAATGAAGACAGGCATAAGCCATACAGTGTTCTATGAGGGGAAATTTTGTCCTAGCAACGGCACTATGGCCTACTCTTATATCGAATTCCAATTGCAAAGGGATCTTCTACGTGCACGCCAATGTATACACAGGACCTCAGGTTTTTGTCAACCAAATGACTAGACAGCTGTCCTTGTCAGGCTCTTAGTTCTGCAAAATCTCGAACTTTCTAAGCCAATGCAGGGATCCAGATATTTTGTCAGAGCTGCAGTATTAATTTTTATATTGCTACACTGGAAGAGGATGTTCTGAAAGAATGTTTTTCCTGTACAGTTTAAGAAAACAACAAAAATCATGATATCATTTTATTATCACAAAAAAATTACGAAAAGCAAGACTGTTGTGTGTCACATGTCCGAGATTTGAGAATGGTAAATAAATTAAATATACAAAAAAACAGATAGCACTTGATTCTTTTTATCATACAATTTACATTGAAGCTATGATAAAATGTAGTATATATTGAAATGAATAACTGGATATGATACATTTAATGATGTCTGTGGTCAGGTTGTCTTTGTCGAGGTGCAGCTTTAATAATATTATCTACACGTAATATCATTTCGGCAGCTTCGGCGGCACTAAGTAGAACTTGTCTTTTAACTTGGAAAGATTCTGTAATTCCTAGAGCCTCCATATCACCTACAACACCTTGTTCCATATCTGTATAATATAAAACAAATATTTGATTGCTAAATGAAGTGAATTCCTTCAATATCCAAATATTAAGAAACCTACAGGATTGCTAAATGAAGTGAATTTCTTAAATATCCAAATTTTAAGAACCCTACAGGATTTGCCAACAAATGTCAAGTTTTATACGGAACTAGCTAAGTTGTACGGTTGAAAAATTAGATCTGACTTTTGGTCCCCCAAAGATTCAAGAATATTTCTCCTTTTTCCAACATCCATAACGGTATAAATGTGACATTGAACCCCCTAAAAAGTCCCATTAAATTTCTTATTTTAACATTTAAAAGTTCAAACGTTTTCCAAAAACACAATAATTTTCTCTTTTATATATCTTACCTAAACCATATGTGTGTTTTCCTTCAGTATGAGCAGCTCTTAGTTGGGCAACCAAATCAGCACTATCATATCCTGCATTATCAGCTATACATGTAGGTAACTACAAGATAAAACACATCAAATCACATCAACTAACAAACCATGGCTAATGAAACCAGGTCCCGCTTTCACAAAACATTATCAGACTTAAGAATTTACTCAAAAATTGTTCGCCTTATTTTAACTAAAATATAGCTCTTTATAAAACTTTTGTTGTTTCAATGTATCAAATACATCAATAAGAAACTATGTGTAAAGTTTTGTGTTTCAGGATCAAAGATATTTCTCATAAACAGTGATTGAAAGTTGAGTAAATTCTTCACTTTAGTCTGAGAATGCTTTGTGAACTTGGGGTTTCTACTCAGTTCAGATGTAATGTTCCAAGACCTTCAGCTGAGATTTCATTCACAGGTAGAAAGAGATTTGACCTTCATTTTGAGTAAATTATGACCCTTGAACTTAGATATTGGTGTAGAATGATGGGTAGATTAAATTTTGATGGAGAAAAAGTGGAATAGTATTACTTACTGCTCTTAATGACTTAGCAAAAGCTTCCATAGCTACAGCTTCTTTTCCTGGAGTTTTAGCTGCTAACTTGGCTACAGCATCAGCCATTAACATCTCAGAACTACCTGAAATACAGAAGAAAACTTTATTTTCTAACATATACTTTAAAAACCTTCCTGGCATTATCTTTAATATAATTCTATCAAACTTGACACATGTGTAAGAGAGGGAGAGATGAGGTTTAACTCCACTCGACACAAACTAGGTTAATATGGGACTAACATATGGTCCAATTTTATTTCAATAATCTGCTTGCGCATAGGGATCTTTAACAGTGGGAGGAAACCAGAGGACCCAGAGAAAACACACGATGTTGGACAGACAACCATACTCCTCGTCACGTACAACCGTGGAGGAGAATTTTATTAGCAAAGTGACAATTCAACTACTCTTCATCGAATGCCAAGTGTTAACGTGAAATCTGGTTTTTTTTGGTCCCATCAGAATTAAGCAACAAGAAGTGGAAATGGGGTTTAAAAAATCCTCAGATTCTTCTTACAACGTGGACAAAAGTATCCTTTTAGTTTGACTGCCACTGATAGCCTTAATGTATTTTAATTCCGGGCCAAATTCAAGATCCTACAAGATGTCGAAGTTGTGATGAAAGTTATTTGCAAGTAGAAATTTTACCTCCTCCAAAAACTGTTCTAGTTTCTTTAACTGTTTGTGATAGAACACATAGAGCATCATGCAGAGATCTTTCAGATTCATCCAATATTTGTTGTGTTGCTCCACGTAAAATAACTGTACAAGCTTCTCCTAGGGCTACACCTGTACAAAATACAAACATTTAATAAGTTTCATCTGTAGAACACTTGCAAATATGTAGTCCATGTTAAAACTTGCAAATATGTAGTCCATGTTAAAACTTGCAAATATGTAGTCCAATATGTAGTCCATGTTAAAACTTGCAAATATGTAGTCCATGTTAAAACTTGCAAATATGTAGTCCATGTTAAAACTATGTCAAGTCTTAGAAATTTGCGCAACTTTTCAAATTTAAAGATAAATTATGAAAGATTAAGAAAAGGAGTAGCCACTCTTGCTATGATAGTTCGAAAATAGATAATGTAAAATGAATAATTTGAAAATTTCATTCAAATCACTCTATTGCGACAAGATGTGCAATGAACATCGTGCCTAGAGGTGGCAGCTATTACACCCTAACAAGCTATACTGATATTAACCATTATCCAAGAACAGGATCTAAGACAATGGTAGTTGACATCCAAAAAGGTAGCTGTATATCTCAATATTATTTCTTTTCTGGTCTATTTCCTATTCATTTGTTCTGTCTGGGTTTTATTGTACAGCTATC
This sequence comes from Patella vulgata, assembly GCF_932274485.2. Taxonomy (NCBI): domain Eukaryota; kingdom Metazoa; phylum Mollusca; class Gastropoda; family Patellidae; genus Patella; species Patella vulgata. Next base: position 12,767,356 of record NC_065880.2, on the reverse strand, counting down.
CTACAATGTCAGAATTTCTCTCAGTGAAGCAAAACAGAATAAAAGATTTGTTACCTGAAAATTTGATTAACTGATCTTCACCAATCATAACTTGTTCTATAAGATCACAGGTACCTAGTTTAACCATATCAGGACAATCAAAAGTAGATGTTATTTCACCACCTGTAACTAATGCTAGACGTTCTATACCATCAAAATCAGCATGTTCTATAGCCATTACACCTGCATCAGCAAATAGTTGTTCTGGGTAGTTATAAATAAGTTGTCTACAAAAAATAAACAAATTTATATTAAAGATACATAATGTAAGATTTAGATAAAGAACTATCCATTCTTGCTATAATAGTTCGAAATTAGATGATGTAAAATGAATAATTTGAAAATTTCATTTAAATTACTCTATTGCAAGCGAAGATATTAGCCTTTGAAGGTTTGACAGACGTGTGCAATAATTTCAACCACCGTACTGTACTGGTTGATCGAAGCTAAGTCTCAGTCCTCCATCTTTGATTAAATCAAAGTATCGCTGAACCATTCTAATCTATTTAATATCGGAGAAATCTGATGCCATCGAGAGTTGATTAAGGCCTGGATCAGTTAATTAATGTCTAATTAATACTTTAGAAAACATTTCAGGCCTAAAGAAAGACCTGCAATAGGCAGATTTAGCTCTTGCATAATGTATGTTTAAATAGTGAAAATGAAATCAAATCAAATCAGATTTAATGACCTACATTTCAGCACCATGCAGGTTAATGAAGACGGGCATACGTCATTCAGTTTGCTAGAGTGAAATTTTGCCCAGTGGTAGAAACACTAACAGAAAGGGGTTCTTTTATGTGCATGCCAATGTGTATACAGATCCTTGAGTTTTCTTTTCGTTTCATCCTGCACCACTGATAAGGGGAAATCACACCGAAAAATCCTGAAGAACATCCTTAACAACCACTGGGATCAAACCCAGGACCTTCTGATTAGCGGGTCAGCTGCTTATTCACTAAGTCACTCCAGCTACCGTACTGCCTCAATACCTGGCCGTTGTAACAAACCATTACTATATTTTACAAACAATACCAGTTAGTATCATCTTATTTCTAACCACTTATTTTATTGGTTCGGACAAAACCACAGATTTCTACTTTGTACTATACCTTTTCAGGATTCCAGAACAAAAATTGTACTCAATAGTTCACATGTAACACATTAATGTCTTGTCAACATGAGTACCATCTATAACCTCTTGTATTAATATCAGTTGAAAGCTACACAGATCATCTAATAAATAATGCCCAGATTGGTTCTGACAGGTAAGATTATCCTACCTGTTAATAAACACATTACAGTTATGTTTGATGATTCGATTAACTTTATCTTTCATCTTCTCTTTCTCAGCTGTTTCTAAATCTGCTACTTTTGCTACAGCATCTACACGAACTCGACTACCAAATACCTACACAAATAAACAATATTTCATATTATAATACAAAAGATAAGATCATTTTTACCGGCCATAAATAAAATCATTTTTACCTGCCACATCTTGACGCAAGTTTTAAATCAACTTCAAAAGCTTTAAAAATTATAATATGAACAGGATAATTGAAAATTAACCATTTTTACCAAGCTTTCTGAACATAAATGGAGAGACAACTCTGAAATTTGCTTCTGTCTTACGTTAACTATGTTAAATAGACCATTGGAAGCAGGTGACGACAATATATGTCAACATAAATGAAATGAGGTTTAACGTCTTACTGTTCTGCTTCGACTGGACTAATGAAGGCACACTACACGCCATGCGGTGTGCAATGGGGAAAATTTTGCCTGGAAAGCGGCACTATGGCCTACTCTTACATCAATTTCATCTGCCAAGGGATCTTTTATGTGCACGCCAATGTGTACACGGGACCCCAGTTTTTCATCCCATTCAAACGACTAGACAGAAGTCCCGGTCAGGTCATGCCGGAAAATCTCGAACTTTCTCGGCCAACACTACAATCTCCATACTAGCCAGCCAGCGTCTTACTCACTTAACCACCGTGACTCCTGTCCACATAAAAGTATAAAATTAATTATACCTTAATTTTATCAGCATCCATTGGTGTATTAGCTATTAAAATCTTGGCATTTTCTACTCTCTTAGGCTGATTAACACCAACTTTCTTATCTAACAAGAAACCTTTAAAACAAAACAATATTACATGCAGTCTAGAACTTCTACAAATTATATAATCCTATATCAATATTTATAATGAGGTCCCGTCCACTTCTCTTTTTAAACCATTTTGGCATTCCTCTGATGGTCAGACATGTAACTGATAAGAAAACTATACCCAATTTATGAAGATATCAACTTTCATATTGTCATAAATCACAATACCTGTCATGAATGAGAAGTAAATACAAGAATAAATTTGCAGTGGAACTGTAGTTGTTATTAGTACAAGCTCCTATTTACTACAAACCTGTAAATAAGGTTTCAACTGGTACTAATCTTAAGAAATGTTTGTCAAATAAAATGGAGTTGAACGTCCTACTTTTATGCTCCATCCATGCTAATGAAAATGAGCATACACCATGCTACAACCTACACTTATTTCGAATTGCAACTATCAAAGGTCTTTAATTGTGCATGCCAATTGCGTACATGTAACCATGGTTTATTGTCCCACCCAAACGACAAGTCGATGTTTCTTGCCGGATCCTCCATCCTGCAACACTAACAAGGGAAAAACCACACTGGACTTTCTTGGACAACACCCGGATCGAACCCTTGACCATCATGTTAGAAAGTTAGTTGAATGGGTGTGATTGAAAAAAAATAATTAATTTCTATTCACATACCTTCATCTAAATAAGAATCTTGTAAAGCTCCACCAAGTTTTTTGATAATCTGAATGGCATCTAAATTACCACTACCCTAATTTATAAATATAGACTATTATTAACATGGTTCAATATTTACACTATCATAGTATAGTATAAAAAACTGAAGAGTTATTTGCTAATTAAAACAAAATTTTATAAATGAAATGATTGAAATGGGGTTTAACGTTCTACAGTTCTGCTCCTAACCTGGGCTAATAAAGACGGGTATACGCCATACAGTGTGCCATGAGGGAAATTTTGCCCGGGCAGTGGCGCTACTGCCTACTCTTATATCGAATTTCAACCGCCAGAGGATCTTTTACGTGCACGTACCATCCGAAAGACTAGACAGCTGTCCTTGTCCGGCCCTCCATCCTGCATCACTGACAAGGGAGAACCACGCCGGAAAATCTGAATGAACTTTCTCTGCAAAAGCAGGGATCGAACACCCAAACTCCAGGCTAGCAAGCCAGTGTCTTACCCACCAAAATTTTATAAGGTATCATAATATTTTATCCCTTTGAATAATAATTATATGCCAAAAACTAAGTACAGTTTGTTTCCATGGAAACACAAGTTATTCCACTAAAAAAATTATAGTAAGCCAAGGGCATAACTAATAATAATAGGTTGATGTATGTCCAAAGTTTCATAAAGATGTCTTGACCAGGTTACAAGATATGCTCCAGAAACAAAATTCCGACAGAGTCTATTTCAATATCTCTCCCTAACTTCGTTTTACACAGAATGATAACATATACATCTTGTAGACAGGCCTGGAAATAACGGTTTAAGATGTACCTGACAAAATGTCGGACACTAATGAAATAGTACCTGACATTTTCATCAAAGTGTCGGACATGTATTAATAATATCAATAAACAAGACAAATCAGTGCCGGACAAAATGACAGGCAACAGAGATATTGTGCCTGACAAAGCCCGAATCTGTGCCTGACATTGTCTGTGACAGGTGCCTTATTTCCAGGCTGGCTTTTGGAATTATAATCTTAAAACAAGTCTAAAGTAAATGGTATAATAAATCTACATACTTTTAATCGGAGTACAGCATCAACAGCCAATTTAGCAAAATGTTCTTTGAAATGAGTGAGAATCTTGGAGCTAAGGGTTGTTCTGGCTATATTCATTAAATCTTCACGAAATTTGTCTGGATTCTTTCTGAAACATAACCATAACAAATCAAGACCACAATTCGACTGCAATGATGACAAAAACCCTACAGATATTATTTTCAACAGTTAAAAAAAAATAATAAAAAAAGAAAAACATTGGTATTGACAGGTCTTGTTCCAATAATAAAATGTATAACTATGAAAACTAAATTGACCGATGTTGTCAGCACAAACAGTCTTTCCATTTATTTATATTCATTCAACAATATCAATAAAACACAGGATGCAATAAGCATTATAACATCACATATTGCTACATAAATTCTACTTTGTTGCAAGTCGGTATAAACAATTTTGTTTTCAATAGTCATCCTTGCCTAGTCTTCCAGACTGCGGATTCTTGGTTCAGTGCATGCCTCCTAATGTTACGGTAATGTAATGCATAAATATAAAGTTAAAAGTTTGAGAATAGCTAATCATGCCTGTCATCAAAAGGTGGCAGTTTGTAATTGTGTTAGAAATTGTTAATTAAAATATTCTAAGGCCTTCTGTGTAATATATATTACCCATTATCTCTAGCAGCATCAACTAAAGCTTTTCTTGCAGCATCTGTAGCCTGTCTCCAACCTGATATAATAGTCTGTGGATGTATCTTTTTACTCACTAAATCTTCAGCTTCCTACAAATAAACAATTTATAATAGGACCTAAAAACATTTCTTAAACATACATTAGGCAAGAGCTAAATCTGCCTATTGCAGTTCTTTCTTTAGACCTGAAATGTTTAACTATTGCTTAGACATTTAAGACCATAATCAACTCTCAATGCCATCTTATGTGTCCGATTTTAATTGGATTTGAATCCAATCTGCTGTTCAACGCCAATTGATAATTAAATGCAAAATTTGATAATCAAGACTTTAATTATTGTGACGCCGATAACAATTACAATCAAGGTTACAGTGATTTTAAAATAAGGTTTTCTCGGCTTAGAGGGAAACAATTTGACTGAAATTCTCAGCATATTCCCTTTACATTATCTAGTTGTTAAGTATTATAGTGAAAACTTCCAGCTCTTTACCTAATCTTCCATAATGTATCTTTAATAAATAGCAATAATTATAAAACTTCAAATTATAGCTGTGAAGATCTATAAACTTATTATATTATGATTTAGTATAAAAGTTAACATACCTTCAATAATTCACAAGCTAAAACAACAACTGATGTAGTACCATCACCAACTTCATCATCTTGTACTTTTGATATATCTGAAAACATACAAGAACATATATTTATAAAAACATGTACTTCTGTTCTCAGGTACTGCCACATCCCTTCTTGATCACTACACGTTCTTCATGGGTCAATCGGAAGTAACTCTTGTTGAAACAGTAAATGAGCTGTATGCTCAGTTATTACATACATAACCCTGATAATTTAAGTAGAGAAGCAACCCCTATAACCAGAGAAGATAGATGAATTCCTGGGTAGTAATAAACAAATTTATTTGTAGACGTTTCGGACTAAAGGAGTCCTTCTTCAGTAATGGTATTTATAGGAAAAGTGACTGTGACGTAATATGAGCTATTAAGATTGGTGGTGAGTAAATAGGATTAATCCTGATCAGCTAGGAATGATCAGGATTATTCAAGATCAGTTATTAATTTTAGGAGAGTAGTTTGCCGAATAAGTGTAATTTAGGTTTGATCAAAATAAAAAATGGTGGAATGGTGCACATATGATTAGATAAAATAATTAGAGTCATTAACATATAAAAATATAAACAAAACAGTTCTGAGTATTAATTAGTGGTCAACAGTTCATTGTTTAAAAAGTAATATTATATTCACTAAGTATTGAATTGAAACTTTGGTCGTGGTATGACTGTGTGTGTATCGCTGAGATCCCAGTTTAGATGTCCTCCGGCTACTAAGTCTCCAGGTATTTTAGACCTACATTACGAGAGTTGTTGTCTTCTACTGCTCAACCCTGATAAATGTTATTGAGAATCAAAAATGGTACTGGACAATCGTAAACTGACTCAATGTTATAATACTGGGACATACAATAACAGAATGATTTATATACATCCTTACCCACTAACACTTTTCCTGCAGGGTTATCTACACCAATAGCTTTTAATATAGTAGCACCATCATTTGTTACTTGTATAGTACAATTAGGGTCGTTTGATTGTAAAATTTTATCCTGAAATATACAACACATCAATAATCTAAGAATACACAAATTGTAGAGTTGTTTTCTAAAATGCTGTCAACAAAAACATCATGACCAACATCGGTGCCAAATAGCTAATAGGAAAAAGATGCCGCCAGGGCAGAATTCTCCTTGCTAGCATTTATTGTAACCATAGTAATAAAATGATGCAACAAAATATACTTTACCATTCCTTTTGGGCCCAAGGTACTTTTAACAAGATCTCCAATGGCAATGGCGCCAACAAATGAGGACTGAAATAAAACAAAAACAATCAATAAAAACATTATTAATCAACAAATTCAAATTATTCAATCCAAAAATCAGTGATGGTTGTACTGAGACAAAAGTTCAGAAGAAAAAAACAGGTTTTTGGCACTTTCAGTGTCTATAGAATAACACAAAGATAAAAGATAGTTACTGAGGAATATTTATTGATATAACCATGAATTAAATAATGGAAAATATTGAACAGGTCTAGATTTATTTTGTTATTTTTTGTGGCACTCATTTATAACAAAACTAATTATCAAGATTTTACTGCTGTTGAATGGAATGGAAGCCAATTGATGCTATTTCCAGAAGACGACAATGACCTATAGTGACTCAATTTTGGCCAGTTGTTTGCAAAATAGATTAGAAGCCCTAATTTCAACCACTGACACTGTACAACACTGGTCACCATATACTTACCATACGAGCTATTTCAGATTTTTCCTCCTCAGCCCCTCGGGACAAGATCTGAACAGGATTCATGGACAACTGAAATCAAAAATAAAAAATTATAGCTTTCCTTCATCAACCATTTATTACCTAATAATCTAAATAACTTCCATCACATTTCACAATTTATGACCATTAAAAATCCTAAAGCAGCATCACAAATAAGATTATATCCTCTTCTAAATAAAATATCAACACACTCAATAATTACTAAACTTAAGAATTTACTCAAAACTGATCGCCTTTATTTTAACAAAAATATAGCCCTTTATAAATATCGCTGAAATAAATCCTTTAAGTAACTTGTATTCCATATAATTGTGTCATGTGTTCAGGGCTGCCAACAACCAGTATCGCAGCGCAATTTGCGATACATATTTTGTCCGTTGCTAACCAAAAATTAAAATCTAACGTTTTTGATTCGCAGTTACTGCGAATCATTAATATGCCTGTCATTTTGGATATTGACACAAGAATAATCCACATTTTGAAGACTAGAAGGCTTACTCAACACTTTCAACGTGTATAAAATGTTGAATAAAATTTTATAAACAAAACTGAATTCTCCGTGTGACATTTTCTTCTCGAACTGCCCAGACACAATACTATATAACACAGGGACATAACTCTATGAATAGGGACTATTAAACCGGAAATAGGGAATCAAGTAGTACCACTCACGTTGTGAGACATCAAGTAATTATATCATATTCATTTTGAAAGAAATAAATCCAGTGTATCTCCCACGTATTGTAAATAAAATATAAAAAAAAATAAACACATGTTAACGTATTGTAAATTGATAAATCAAAGTAAAAATTCCCGTAAAATATTATTGTTTATATCGCGTGTGTCTAGTTAATCGAGGTGCGCCCGATTGAACAAAAATAATAATACACGATAAAAAGCAGACGAAATTGTTTTCTAACGAAGATTTCTAACGTAACAAAAAAATTACAATTAAAATGAGTGGGGCTTCGGAAGTCACTGTCAAGAATTGGCTTCAGACGTAAGACCTAACTAAATGTCTACATCACATTCACAAACTGTCACAAGTACTTGTGGCAGTGCTAAAAAATCTAAGAATAGTCAGAATGGAATCTAATCATATGTCAATTCATTACGAATTAAAGTAATATCTTGTTATTTAGGTGTTTTACGTTGAAACTGAAAAACTGCTAATCAATTCTTAAATTTGCTAATCAAATTTGGCAAAATTGGACTTTTTGATTAGCAGTGCTGCTAATCAACTGTGAAAAATTACCGACAGCCCTGCATGTGTTATTCTCTATCAGTCACTAAATTCGTCATCAACATGGAGATGTGGCAGTCAATCTCATCAACCAGAACAGTAGATCTGAGAGTAATTATATCAAGATGTGTAACAGTTTAACATTTCTCATGCGAAGTGGAGATGGTTGTATGGTACCGAAAGGGATGGCTTCCAAATGATTATCTCTGATTATATATTAATGTTTTTCTTTGTTCCAGGTTTTGTATATATATCTTCATTGTCCTATGGTTCTCATTCTTTGCTTGATAAAGACGGGAGAACCCTCGTCAAAACGTCGCTAAAATGTCATGTGTAATTCTCATTCAGTTACTAAATGCCACTTGAACAATTTAAAATGTGATTCCTAAGCAATTATCGGAAATCGTAACCAAGGGACACAACTTGTGTAATGTGCAAATCTACCAAAAGCCATTATTCATTATTTCAACATCACATTTGGTCACAAAAATGCTACGATTTTAATCAAAAATGACAATTTGGCACAAAGATCAGTAAATTATCAATCTAAGTTAGGCTGACCTTAAAAATATCTTTGTTTCACCAAACCCGACCCACAATCGAGGAGAAGGGTCGGTAGGTCGGGTTTTTTTTTCAGATTTTTTTTTAAAGTCAGAGAAATCAATACAGAAAACTTATTAGCTGTATACTACAGATTCATTAATTTTGTTTAATGAATTTGGGGTCTGACGTAAAAAGTAACGAACTGAAAGTTTTTATTAAACTTAAGAGCTAATTTGACAGCTTAATAATTTTCCGGGTGGAAACATTCGTCTTCTTTATTGGCAAACAAATCAATGACATCGGGATTTTTCGTGATGATCGACTCGCACACGATTTGCCACGAGCTTGAAGTGTGAAACTCCTTCAACACGTTTTTAACGATAGTGCGGGTTGTGCCTTCATTTTTCTCGAAAACGGATATTGAAAATATCGTCGTCATGTTTAAAACTACGCACCACAGACATAGAGGCAGAATCATTTCGTGGGAATGGACGTGTATTCGTCTGCAACCATTTTGTTGAGAAGCGACACCTATGACGCTTTCGTCTTGATCAACCAGTTTCAATAATGAATCAAACCATAGCCATAGTAAAGGGAAATAACTCTCATGATATATTTCAGGTTGACACACAAAATAAAATAAAAAGATCGTGGAAAAGTACATGTACAATAAAATAATTTAAGTCGGGGGTGGTTTTAGTTAGTCGGTCGCGTTAGGCGAAACAAAGATATTTTTAAGGTCAGCCTTATTGTGATCCATTGAAATAATGGTAGATCGGTGTAAATTTGGGTAAATTCATTGTACTCATCTGTCATTTCATTTAGCCAACTAAGGCCGTGTTGAATTGATTCCTTGTTTCTCCTCGCCCGCGCGCTTAGGTCGAGGACCCCGAAAATCGTGCGCTTACGTTTTTAACACAAAAAAAATATTCAAAAAATTTAGTTAATAACATCTAAATAAATATCTACCAAACATCAGAAGTCAATTCTCGTTGTTTATTCCTCGTTACGAACTAAATAAGTAAGTGCAGGGGGGCCCACTACACGCAAAACAAAAATCTACAAGATAAACCTGCGGACAAGACAGAAAATAGGCTTTTCACCGAATAAACAAATATCAAATCAAGTGAATGGATCCGGTTGATAATACACATGTAGGGGCCCGCATACTATGGAATAAGTTACACTGTATATGATTGGATGAATTCCGCAAAATGGCGCGTGTAGCAGTCATTTCGGCTAATGAGAAAGCATATTATAAATTGTAAGACAGTCGCTAATATTCAACCGGGAACCTGAATAATCAATTTTTTCATTGGCAAAAATTATAACACGTCATTATTATTCAAGTATTACTCAATCATATCTTGTGTAATAAATAACGCACGCCTTACAAAATGGTGAGCTATGCCGGGACATAGGTAAATTCGCGTACCCGTCGGCCTAATTTATTGATGTTCAAGGAAATAATAGTGGTCCCGTTCGTTCGTTTCTGGAGTTTAACGAACGAACGGGACCATGGACCTTATAATTATAAGGTCCATGTATTATAAAATAAGGTCCATGACGGGACCACTAATATTCCTTGAACATCATTATAATAAGGAACGAACGGAACCACTATTATTTCCTTGAACATCAATAAATTAAGCCGACCGGTACGCGAATTTACTTATCTCGACAATCGACTTTGGTGTGTATTCCCAGCACTGTCACATTCGATGATATTAACGAAACCATCTATAACTCAACAAGCAAATCAAATTTCGTCTAACTGGAATGTTTCCATTGTATTGTAACACAAAATATGGTTATTTCATTTTTTAAAAAGTTAAACAAAGAAGCACTTGTTACCAAATTTTAGTTTGTTATTAAATTTATTTAATTAAATAAATATTATCTGTGTTTTTATTCTAACCAATAATATAACTACTGTCTGATTCATCGTAAATTTTAAACGGATTTCTTCGATTATGAACAAACTACTTAACTTTGGTTATTATAAACTTACCTGTGTGTTTGTAATGAACTCCCGTTCGATAAAATCCATTGCACAACTAATTATCACAACGATGAGAACAATTTCTCTCTTGAAAAATTTGAAAATTTACTTGTAATTTCGACAGAGTCGATGTCAACAATGTCTTCGTGACGTATTGGTCGAATCCAATATACCTGTTGCGGGGGTTGGTTAACATTGAAAGATAGTTTGACAGCGCGATCATTTTGATCGTATATGGGTTTGGGCGACGAAAAATATCAATTGAAGGCAATTACATAGGAGATTTATATGGAAACCATTGATCGCCAGTCTATCAAATTTTCTTCACAATTAAAATATCACTGATTGCACGGATACTCGTAAAAATAAAGTCATGAATAAACTATAAATATCCTATCTTCTTCATGTTATAAATAATTTAACAAGGATCACGAAGCTTACCTCCGAATTCTCTGAGTGTATTTTTAATTTTATACGCATTCTTTCGATCGAATAATTATAACACGTCATTATTATTCAAGTATTACTCAATCATATCTTGTGTAATAAATAACGCACGCCTTACAAAATGGTGAGCTATGCCGGGACATAGGTAAATTCGCGTACCCGTCGGCCTAATTTATTGATGTTCAAGGAAATAATAGTGGTCCCGTTCGTTCGTTTCTGGAGTTTAACGAACGAACGGGACCATGGACCTTATAATTATAAGGTCCATGTATTATAAAATAAGGTCCATGACGGGACCACTATTATTTCCTTGAACATCAATATAATAAGGAACGAACGGAACCACTATTATTTCCTTGAACATCAATAAATTAAGCCGACCGGTACGCGAATTTACTTATCTCGACAATCGACTTTGGTGTGTATTCCCAGCACTGTCACATTCGATGATATTAACGAAACCATCTATAACTCAACAAGCAAATCAAATTTCGTCTAACTGGAATGTTTCCATTGTATTGTAACACAAAATATGGTTATTTCATTTTTTAAAAAGTTAAACAAAGAAGCACTTGTTACCAAATTTTAGTTTGTTATTAAATTTATTTAATTAAATAAATATTATCTGTGTTTTTATTCTAACCAATAATATAACTACTGTCTGATTCATCGTAAATTTTAAACGGATTTCTTCGATTATGAACAAACTACTTAACTTTGGTTATTATAAACTTACCTGTGTGTTTGTAATGAACTCCCGTTCGATAAAATCCATTGCACAACTAATTATCACAACGATGAGAACAATTTCTCTCTTGAAAAATTTGAAAATTTACTTGTAATTTCGACAGAGTCGATGTCAACAATGTCTTCGTGACGTATTGGTCGAATCCAATATACCTGTTGCGGGGGTTGGTTAACATTGAAAGATAGTTTGACAGCGCGATCATTTTGATCGTATATGGGTTTGGGTGACGAAAAATATCAATTGAAGGCAATTACATAGGAGATTTATATGGAAACCATTGATCGCCAGTCTATCAAATTTTCTTCACAATTAAAATATCACTGATTGCACGGATACTCGTAAAAATAAAGTCATGAATAAACTATAAATATCCTATCTTCTTCATGTTATAAATAATTTAACAAGGATCACGAAGCTTACCTCCGAATTCTCTGAGTGTATTTTTAATTTTATACGCATTCTTTCGATCGAATAATAACCGCTTCAGTAACATCTTTAAGCGTGTTGCGGCAGCCCTCAGCGTGTCTATTGCCGTATTGGGTACCCGGGTGGGTATATAATGCTACTAAGCCCGTATGACCCCGTAAGAAGCGGAACATTAATTCTCGATTCAACAGTTTTGACCGAAGTGTGATAAAGCCCGTAAAACGAATGTATAGTTGTGTTTGTGCGGCATGCGTGTTCAAAAGTAAATAATCCCATCCGAGTCGCTGATCAAATAATTAGAACAAAATATTTCAAAAAGTAAAGCTATAAAATTTGCAGAGATTTTACTAGAATGTAAAAGACGGTAACTAAATACAGGAATGCGGGTAGTTATGTGTGCGAACGCTCAAACTCAATGCCAATTGTCGTAGGTATCCAGACCACTCGGACCAAAGACTACTCGGACTAAGACCAGTCGGACCAAAACAAGACCAGTCGGACCAATTAAATTATATTATAAGGCTAGACAATATGCTATTTATTTATTATTAAATCACAATACAAAGAAGCAAATAATTCTTATACGGAATTCTTATATTTAGAGTTGTTTGGTTCAATTTTGTGTACGTAAATAAATCAACGATTAGTTTTAAAATTAATTAATAATGGTGCCAAAAAAAAATATCAATCTAATTTTTCTTTACTCTTGCAATGAGACTCGGTATGTCCAGACTTTTGACAGTTTCTACATATACAGGTATACTGTTCTTGTCTGATAGCCTAATTTTACTTTTTCCACATTCGCGGTATCCCCAGTGGTTTCATTCCGTTCTACCCCACTAACCCCTGGGTTACTATATATGGGGGGGGGGGGTGGAGACACGTTTTCAAGTTATCCGCCCTTGATGCGTTAATATAAACAGCACATAATAATACGAAGACCGGACGTTTATATGCCCCTTTTTAAACGTGACTACAAGTGTGGTTCTCGATATTTTGCGATTTGGAATACAATTATCAATTTATTCAAACAACACGTTATTATTAGTTCGAGTAGTCATATTAAAACACACACAATTATCAATTTATTCAAATAACACTTTATTATTGGTTCGAGTAGTCATATTAAAATAAACACAATTATCAATTTATTAAAATAACACTTTATTATTGGTTCGAGTAATTATATTAAAACAAACGCAATTATCAATTTATTAAAACAACATTTTATTATTGGTCCGAGTCGTCTTTCTGTTGGGTCCGAATAGTCTTTTTGTATGGTCCGAGTAGTCTATTTGTTTGGGCTGAGTGGTCTATCACTTGGTCCGACTGGTCTTGAACCGAGTGATCTTTGGTCCGAGTGGTCATGGATTCTTGTCGTAATTGTACTTGAATTTCCTATGCTGTCACCCCTAATACGAAATGATATCTTCCGCAGAGTGACGTAACCATCTTCCATATTGGTATTTTTCTCTGGGAAAAGTTTGTGATATTTCAATTTTTCAAGAGAGAACTTGTTTTCATCGTTGTGATAATTAGTTGTGCAATGGATTTTATCGAACGGGAGTTCATTACAAACACACAGGTAAGTTTATAATAACCAACGTTAAGTAGTTTGTTCATAATCGAAGAAATCCGTTTAAAATTTACGATGAATCAGACAGTAGATTATTTATAATATTATTAAAAATGGTACACAACCCTCAGACTATATAGGTATTATGCCAGACCACTTTGTGTTTTGAAACCCACTTTGTGTTGTGTTTACCGCACATGATTGCCAGAGTGGTGGCAGGAGAAACAAGGAATCAATTCAACACGGCCTAAGCTTTTAGCCTACTCTTGCATTATGCAAATAAAAGGCTTCTTTTATATATAATACTAATAATCAAACAGAAATTGGTGTCTATGTTGGCTTTCGATACCAATGTTATTGTCGAACAAAAACATTGACCGGTCTGAGACTGATATCATGACTGTAATGTCATCTACACGCGAGACTGGTTGAAACACGTGTTTTGGAAGAAATGTCGAATGTTCACCGATTACTACAATTTTAGGTCATTAAGCCCATGTAACAGTAAACCACTTTGTAATATCAATCGCAACTGAAGACAATATCATGCAACTACACTTACCATCTTGAATTATGTTTACTTCTACCGACTCGTTAAAATCGGCGTTGAAATGTTTACTTGCGACTTCAGAATGTTCGTGAAGGTGGCGCTCAAATTTTAAAGACTTCCTTCGCGTTTAAAAGAAACGAAACGAAATAGTTCATGGAAATGGAGTTGCCTCCCTTCCATTATAAATGTAGAGCGCGCGTGCTAAAGTTTGTCAGGGTCAGGACAGCGTTGAGCCACGCCTTTGCATCAAAAGTTTGGCAGAGACGCCACTGTCACACACTCTGGTATGAAATCAAATGGGGTTAAAGTCCTTTACTTTTCTACACCAACCGGGCTTTAATGAAGTGTGCTGTGCGGGAAATCGTGTCCTGGCAGAGGCGGGACCTATGTTTTTTGCCCCATCCGAACAACTAGACACCGTTCCTTGTCGGACCTAGCATCCTGCACCACTGACAAAGCGAAACACACTGGAAAATAACGAAGAATTTTCAAAGCCAACACCGACATGAGCATAACCGTGACCCCTTACTGTCATGGGCGTTTGGTCCCCATTTCTATTTTTTAACTGACATAAAACACAACTTCTTACATTATTGAAACATTTGTCACGTAAGCCTGCCTATATTATGTACCACATTTCCCCCATCTGCACGACGTTATTTTGGCTATGCACGAAACGGGGTTATCTCAACCCTGTAAGTGGGTGCAGAAAAGTACGACGTATACCCATAGAGTTATAATATATAAAAACTCGAGTCCGCACTGATCACGTGACCCCCATGACCACAACGTTAAAGGTTTGTGCCGGGATGGAGCGACGGCCGTCATGTTAGTTCCGGGGAGTATGAACGTAAATGCCCGGATGCTTACTATGTTATCGCATCAATCAATCTGTGTCAAACTGTTTTAAAATGTGCACAAATATTAAATTTTTAAATTTTCTCACCCAAATTTTTATTGTTTAATAAAAATAATAATAAAGATCCATGGACCGACTTATCTCCGGGCTCCACTTTCCACAGTAAAGGTTATAGAACATTTTAATTTGACATGTCAGCGATCTCGACCGCAGGTTCTCTGCGTCTACCTACTTGTACTTACCTTCGCTTTCTCTTTTAATTTTTATTAAAATATTGATCTTTTAAATTAGTGCAATGTACACAATAATTATTCCTATACAGTAAATTTGTTAAAATGTTTTAGAAATTTATGGAACTAAATAATAAAGAGTGTAGAGAAATGAATGGGGTTTTTTAACAATAAAAGTGAACAGAAATCAATAACCCGCAGAATTATTATGTAGCCTACCGGTATTTTTATTTATTTGTTAATTATTTTATTTTAGGAAATTAGGGAATGAAAAGTGAAGAAAAATTAATAGCCTGCGTAAAATGTTGTATTTCTATTTACCGGTATTTATTTATTTGTTAATTATTTTTAGAAATTTGTGGAACTGAAAAAGTGAAGAGAAATTAATGGCCTGTAGAGAAATGAATAGTTTTAGAACAACAACAACAATAAATGAAATATGTTTCCGGAATGAAAAAAATATTTATGAAATGAAATGGGGTTTAACGTCCACTCGACTCAAACTAGGTCATTTTGGGACTAACATATGGCATATGGTGGGCAATTCCACGCTAAAGTAATACAATTAGGTGAAAAATTTAATTAGTTGATAAGTGGACAAAAATAGTGTCTTATGGTGGGAAATAATCCATATTTTGAAGAAAAATCTCAATTTGGGTGGAGACTCTTCCATTTTTGTTTTATTTGGTCTTGTGTCAAGGTTTACGTTGTAAATGACGAATTTATATTTCTATTGTATTTTCTTACTTTGTGTTTGTTTGATTATTCTGGCTCATAATGAATGATTTGGCATTAGTTAATTATCTGACAATGTATATAAACATAATATTTAAACATTAAAATATAAAAGTAATATATTTTTGTGAAGGTAACCAACATTGAAAAATATCACTATGAGAATGTACGTCCGTTACCAAATATTTACATTTCTTTTTCTCTCATTCATATTTTTATATGGAATTATTTAAAACTTCATATCTAAAGCTATAATAACCCATTCTTACTATAATGACTGTAAAAAGAAAAGATTTGCAAAAATTCTCAGAATAACTTGGGTTTTCATAGATGTACGTCCGTTACTTTTCACAGTATTTCATGTTACCAAATATTTACATTTTATCTCTCTTATTCATATTTATTGATGGAACTGTTCAAAAACTCATATTTAAAGCTAATAACATCATTCATTCTTGTTACTATGACCGTAAAAAGAAATCATTTGCCAAAATTCTCTGAATTACTTAGGGTTTCATAGATGTATGTACGTCCGTTACCAAAATTTTAGGGTAAAAATGTACGTCCGTTGCCAAAATTTTAGGGTCACAATATTTCATTCAAGGAGTAATGTTTTTAGGAAAGTAACTGCTCCATTAATTCAAATGAGTTAACTATTATTATTATCTGTAAGTCCGATTATTTGTAAGGTTACATATCTAATGTAATGGGTTACATCCGTTACCAGAAAATATGTACGTCCGTTACCACAATAATTTCTAATTTACTGGGTTACAAGAATCCAAATGTGAGAAGTGATTATGCAGTACACATGTACATGTAGTATTAGTGCCCTTTCTTAAAAGGATTAAAACTTTTAAATTCCACAAGACAATTCACAGAGTTTTGAAACTATGTTCATGCAGGCAAATCATGGTGACTGTCCATTTCTGTATGTCCGTTACCTATACTTTGAAGAACCAATATTTATTTCCAGTGTTCATGAATAGATTAAATTATATGTCAATTGATACTGAAATCATATGTCTTTAATGCTATATAAAACCCAAACAGTTAATTATTTATGGTTAGAACATATTGGAAGTAATAAAAATATGGCGAGTTCAAAATGTTCGTCCGTTACCGTGGAATTGCCCTGGTTTAATTTTTTTATTTCAATAATTCGCTTGCGCGTAGGGGTCTTTAGCAGTGAGAGTAAACCGGAGGACCTGGAGAAAACCCACGAGGTTGGACAGGCGACCCTACTCCTTGTCACGTACAACCGGGGAATCGAAACCCCGCCAGTTGACTCTATGACACATAGGCCTACGAGTTAGAAGATATGGTGGCTGTATAATTTAATATTATTTTTTTTTTTAAAAAAAGGTGTTAAATGTGTCAAATTGTGTGTGTGTGTGGGTGTGTGTGCGGGGGGGGGGGGGGGGGTGTAGGCGCCCAGGGCCTAGTTGTGTGAGGTTGCGGTTGAGTAATGACTATGAGTGTTTGTTTTCGGGGAGCATTGCAGAGACAGCGTTTCGTTCGGATGGGACGAAAAACCGAGGTCCCGTGTAGGCCTATACCTTGGCGTGCACGTAAAGAACCCTTGCCAGTTGGAATTCAATTGCTGTCCGGGCAAAATTCCCCTTAGAGCACACTGTATGGTGTATGACCGTCTTCATTATGCCGCTAGGACGTTAAACCCCATTTCATTCTTCATTAGGTTAATTTGTTTGTTTTCGCTTGTTCAGCTGAACTTGTTTGTGTTTAGAAAAATATTATGACATGAAAATTTATTATATATTTTAAGTTTCTTATAAAGATTTAGTAGTTAAAAAGGGTTTCTTTTATTTTAAAATGACTTTTAGATTAGGTTTTCACATCAAATTAATGACATTAATTCGATTGTTATTGAGTAGGCCTATTGACGTTTACATTGGAATGAGCTTGTCCCTAACCCAGTGCAAGTAGAAGAATGGACCGATTTTTGATAGGTACAGTTGATAAATCAATCTAACCTGTGAAACGCTATTCCACTACCCCTTTTCGGGTGTTTGAGCAGCCAAAACAGCAGCAACTTTCTGGCATATTGATTATAAAACACGATTTAAAAGATCTAATGGCCGTCACTGTCGTCAGCGTCAACTCCCCGGAACTAACATGGCGGACAAGGCCCCGTGTCAGCACGCTGTCACGTGATCAGTGCGGACTCTAGTTTCTATAGTATATATAACTCGATGCGTATACCCCATTTCATTTTATTTTTTCGTCCAAATAATAAGTTTAGGCCACCTGAGTTAGACTAAAAAATATAGCCTACCGGGTAATCGTTTTAACCTGAAAAGTTTTCAATTCTTTTTCTGTCTAAGTCAAAATAAAAAAAAATATCCGTGTTTACAATTGCCCGACCGACCATATTCTTTAAAGCCAAAATCGCCGACCCTAAACTTGTTTTCTCTAATTTCCCAGAACTCAGTCTTGGCGTGATTTTCTCTAGACAGATTCCAACACGTAATTTTTGTATTATTTCCAAGGACCTCACCCAGTAATTAATTAAGTTAGAAATACTAGGAAACAGATAATACAAACCGTGCCTATTTCTTGGGGCCAAGTAACCATAAACACAGGCCTTGTTTATATCTCGACCTGAAATTACGTTTTCAGGTGTGGACAGAATCTCTTCAATTTTGGCTTTGTGTCGACACCTGAAAACGTGATCGGTTATATTTCAACATTAGCTTTATCCAAGGTCGTAAAATTTGAATAAAAGCGTATTATCATCCTATTATACAGTAAATCAAATACAATCCAACGGAACTGACAATTTTATTTTGGATCCAGATCAAGTACCATTTTAAGCTATTCGGTGCAAATAGCTACATATTTATAATTACATGTATATTGCTTAAAGTCTGCATTTCAGAAGTTATCACCATTATTTATAATAGCACACCGGAAGAATTCATTATGAACATGATATAGCTTCTATAGGCCTAATTATCTTTTATGTATATTTAATTCTGTATGTGCAACAAACTCTGGTTGCTTTAGTTTCCTACTTACTATATTGTTGTTGTAATGTGTGGTTTCAGTTATTTTGTTATAATTTGTCTATGCGTATTTGCCTCATAGCCGTATTGCTTGACAACGTTGAGATAAAACTCCTGGAAGCGATGTCGTAAATATACATATATTATAGCTGTTTTCCATAAGTACGTGATTTTGTTTTTACTCTATCAGATTACTAAATGCATCCTAAAGATTATATGTAATCACGTGTATTGTAGATATAGACTCTATAGGTACGTTATATATATAAACAATATTATAGATTTAAGAAACCATGACAATATAAACATATAGATCTAATTTCAGAAGATATTTTTACACCAAATTTACAGATTTAATTTTGTATCTATGACTAAGATACCAGATGTTAAACTTATGCAGTAACCAAATGAAATTTGTTTTTTTAATTTATTCATGACTGAATTTCAGTTACTTATTTTTTCAACAAAAAAAAACGGCAACGTCTGGTTTTAGACTGGTGATGAGCTTTATATGCTGTTATATATGTATATTTAAATCTGTGAAACTAAAGCTGTAGGATATAAACATATACTGGCATCTAACTCTCCTATTTAACCAAACACGGGAACAGAACCAAGAAGGCATGTCTTTGGTGGAACTGGATGAACTGATTGAGGAAATACTGGGAACTGCTTTGGTGAGTTTATTTTTACATTTGTTTAATTTGAAAGGATATAAAAACTTTATCATAGCTGATAAAAAGATGTCGTATATTAGCTGGTTTAGAATACAAACTAAACTATATACAAGATACTTTTTAACACCTGGGGTGGTTTGCACCGAACAGACGTTAATTCGAAATTATAGTTCACCCGGAAAAAAAAACATATTTAAATCCCCATTCCCTATAGGACATTACTTTTGCGTCGATTAGATCGTTTGTCAAGACCAATCAGACGTTAATTCGAAATAGTTCACCGGAAAAATATATTAAGTAATTTTGCACCGATTAGTTCGTTCTTACGACCGGAATTTGTCGAGATTTCTGAACCCGTATCAATTTCCGGTAAATAAGACCTATGGATCTGTCCCTGTACATCTAGATTAACTTTTCTATATAGCATACTACTAGTGATTTTAAAAATTTCTCTCCCTCTCTCTCTCTCTCTCTCTCTCTCTCTCTCTCTCTCCCCCTTTCTCTCTCTGGCACATTACAACCAATAGTAGGATCCTTATATCTAATATGTAAGACACAGTGAGCATATTGAAAACAGTACACGAGTCGTGTACTCTATGTTTTTTTTTGTTTTTGTTTTTTTTTTTTTTTGGGGGGGGGGGGAGAATTTGTAATGAACAAAGCAAAACATACCCTATATACAATGCAGAAGTAATGAAGTAATTAGTTATAGCAGATTCACAAACGGCAAAATAATAATAATAAAAACCGCGTAGAATGGCCAAGGCAGGCGTAAACGACCGAGGTTCAAATCTATCTATCTATCTATCTATCTATATATATATTTGTGACTGTCGTTTGTCTGTCTGTCTGTCTGTTCGGGGTTGGCGGCGTTAGTTTATTATGACCCCCGAGCGAAGCCGGTCTGTTCGGGGTTGGCGGCTACACTAGGTCTGCCCCGAGTCTGAAATTAGGGGTATAGTGGTAGCTCGGACCGGGGAGTAACATAGGCCAGGTGGCGTTAGTCTACCACTTCCGGTGTCGGAGTTATGACCCCCGAGCGAAGCCGGGTATCTGTCTGTCTGTCTGTTCGGGGTTGGCGGCTACACTAGGTCTGCCCCGAGTCTGAAATTTGGGGTATAGGGGTAGCTCGGACCGGGGAGTAACATAGGTCAGGTGACGTTAGTCTACCACTTCCGGTTTCAGAGTTATTACCCCCGAGCGAAGCCGGTCTGTTCGGGGTTGGCCCCGAGTCTGAAATATGGGGTATAGGGGTAGCTCGGACCGGGAGTAACATAGGCCAGGTGGCGTTAGTCTACCACTTCCGGTTTCGGAGTTATGACCCCCGAGCGAAGGGGGGTATTCTGCTAGTTGAATATAAATCACTTTTATATACATTCATATTACAATAATATTTGCTTCTAGTACAATTTTCGTCTATTTTAAGGTTCCAAAGAATAGAGCTATACGCCCTTTAAAGTCAATTATTTTATTTTTACAATATATGCGTCTCTAGGGATATATTACACCCCTTAGACAGATCGATTCTAAACGGAAATGTTCTAACAACAACTCCATTCGTTTATTGGAATAGTACTAACAGAATTCCGTCCCGGGTCAAAACTTTAATTTTCTCAGAATCCCCAGAATGTACATAGCCCACCAGCCCGAAGTATATAGTCAGAATTTTACATAAATATTGCCCTATGGAAGCTGTACTTGAAAAGACTGAGAAGGTTGAATCGGCCGTAAGTTACGTAGTAGCAGATTTAGAAGTAGTAGTAGAAGTCGTAGCTGTAGTAGTAATATGCAGATTAGTTATGCGTAAATATGATGAATTAAAATACAGATGTGACATCATCCTTTGATGTTGGCGTACCATTATTTCCAATAATGTACGGGCTACTTGCCAATCGTACATTATCTATACTAGATGAAATATTGGACTCGCGTGACGTATTTCATTAAAAAGCACGTGCGGGATAGTGTCTGTATTTTAAGTTGTTTAATGGTCTCGAGCTAAAGACATTGCGTAATATATTGAAACAACACTCGTGCAGTATAAATATATTACTTAATGTCTCGCTCTCGACCATTAAACCATACTTATAGCATAAAATATTCCAAAAATTTTCATACGGTTAGAAATGTAAATTCAAACTTTCAATATAATTTTGCAGTTTAAAATCTACCTTGATGGGTTATCGGGTTTATATAGCCTGCTGACCCACAGAATTAGACTTCAAAGAGAATAGAAAATTTGAAAAAGTTAGATCTTCATTTCGTGTAGCCAGCCAAGATTAAAACCGAAATGAAATATAGATGTCTAATTTCAATAAGAGAGAGAGAGAGAAATGGGGTTTAACGTCCAATCGACACAAACTAGGTCATTTCGGGACTAACACATGGTTCAATTTTATTTCTATAATTCGCTTGCGCGTAGGGGTCTTTAGCATTTGGAGGAAACCGGAGGACCCCGAGAAAACCCACGAGGTTGGACATGCGACCCTACTCCTTGTCACGAACAACCGGGGATTCGAAACCACGCCAGTTTACCCAATGACAGACCTTATGATACAGCACGCACGCGCTAAATATTCGGCCATCCAACCCCCCAATTTCAATAAGACCATGGTATTTAATAATAAGGCAATTATTATGTGCCTGGATATTATTTTTGTTCAACGTCAGAGAAATAAACTACTTTCCAACATTCATTACACTTTGCTGCCATCCACCTTGCGGAATTTTTACCATTTGCACAAATATATAATATGCCTTATTCGGCTTATTTTTTTTTTTTTTTTTTTTTTTTGAGGGGGGGGGGGTATTCTTTTTCTGTATACCTCACTGTTTCCTTAACCTCTACGGTTAACTACGTCGTTGTCCAAAATTAAGATAAAACCCATTTTTATGAAATAGCAAGAACAGATATAATATAATAATATTTAGTAAAAAGAGAAACCGCGGGCGCCATGTGACGTCAATCCGGCCGGTCTACTAGGGCTTTTTCAAAGATTAATAATATGCTGTAATTCTTAAAGTACATGTACGTGTAATATTTAGTAAAAAGACCCGCGTGCTTCTTTTAAGAATGATTTTGAATTTCTGTTTTTAAGAGTAAGCGGACTGAATAAGATACAATAACTTAGTTCCCTATTGTCATTGATCCTTAAAAAAAAAAACATGCCAGAATTAATATTAAAACAGACCATAAACAATTATTAAAAAATGTTTTGGTCAAAAAAATTTTCAGTAACTTAAATTATGGCCATGATGTAAAGTTAACATTGGTTTTTACTGCTTTTACGTCGCTATTGTAAGTAAAGTTAAGTCTGTTATCTATTCCGCACAAATCATCCCATTTTCACGAGCTTCTTAAAGGGGCATTAGGTAAGATTAAAATACAAAGCTGACAGTTCTCGCTATAATAGTTAAACAATAGACAATGAAAACAGAATATGCTGAAAATTTCAGTCAAATTGCTTCACTCTGAACCGAGATATTAGCGATTCAGTTTTAGGTTAGCCTCGATTGTCATTACTACCGTTGGTACGATAATAAACAATGCCTCGATTATCCATTTTACATCATCCATCACAAAACGTATTCAAATCCACTAAATATTGCAGGCTAAAGATGACATCGGGGGTTAATTATGGTCTTGATAAGTTAATAAATGTCTAATTAATAATTTATATAACATTTAAGGCCTAAAGAAAGGCCTGAAATAGGCAGATTTAATTGCACTTTAATAATGTATAAGTTATTTTAGGGATATCTGCCGTCTCTCTCTCTCTCTCTCTGCCTTTAAATTCAAAGCAGGCCATGTTGACCGAACACAGTTTGAACTGTGATGTATTTTTTATTTATAACAATAAAACAGACAGGAGTGCTGATACGTCAGCAGATATTTAAATGGGTGGATCTGGTTTGTGCTAAAATCTTTTATCTGGGGATGTCTTTAACATCTGCTGAATTTATTTACACTATTCTATATGAGCATTCCGTTTCTCCCCCCGGAACAATAAACTACCGCAATAAACATAGCTTCCTTCAAAAATACAATAATACCAAGTACCTCTATAGATCTGTCTATGGGGTTTTAGACTTAGCCTCCCAATCCCATGTCTGAATAAAAATATTGTTTAAAAAAACAGATCTGTTTTCACTGTTTTTAGTCTTATTGTTTAGAAATTGTCTTTAGTAATTGTTAACAGTTGACGGAAACATAGTTATCCTATGCCCGTCCATATTTTTGTTCCCGTTCAAATTTCTGTACTTGTATTTAATTCTTGTATATTGTATGCCGTCCTCAAAAAACGTTCCGCTGCAATAAAATTATCCCTCTTCTTCATACAATCGTACTAGTACTACGTACTGCCGTGGTGTGATCGTCTGATCAAATCTCCAAACAATCAACTTTTTCATCAATAATATATCATTTTATATTACTCGTGTTTCAAATATCACATTATTGTTATCTATGACATGTACATATGTTTATATTGTATGCTGTCCTCAGTGGATGTTTCGATACAATAAAATCTTAGCTTATCTTATCTTAAAGACCACATAAGGTGAAAAATCTTAATTGCGTGTACTTATAGCCGTTACTTTATCCATTTTACGGCAAGTTCAAACCAATCTGATTAAAATTAATTCAGCTATTAATGTCTGTAGAGTGACTTGTGAAGAACACAGGTTATTTTTTAACCCTATAAGGGTTAAGAAAGAGGGATTGTCTCAATATCTATAGCGTTTCTGCAATGTTTAAACAGGGTTTTATATCTTGTTAAAAAGGGGGTTGCCATCTCTACTATCTTTAGAATTAAGAACGATGTTGGACATTCATGTTTGATGTGACTCCCATTTTTGTGTCTTACTCATTGGTTTTAATCTTAAACCCCTAACCCTGAATTTATAGGTTTAATCTTAAATACCTGACCTTAACCCTAACCCTAAAATGTAAAAGTGATGGAATGTAAAAGTGATGGAAATAGAAAAGGGAGTCGGATCAAACATGATCGGCCGATGTTGCCTAATTTATAGCGTTAAGAATGAACGGTATCTGTTTTCTCAATAAGGTTGAAATTGAGATTGTCTCTTACTGTGTAGAATTGATGACTTGTGTATCTGTTATCTATGAGATTAAGAATGTGGGTTGTCTCTGATGTCTATAACGTTATAAATGGGTCGTATCTGTTCTCCCTGTAAAGGTAAGAATTGGGGTTGTCACTTATCTCTATAACGTTAAGAATTGATGGTATCTGTTTTCCGATGTTTTTTTCTCGTATATTTATATCGTTATAAACCAATGGCAATAGTTTCCTCATGTTCATCGCGGTGTTTCGTTTGATTATACCTAATCCCATTTACCACTGCTGGACTGGCTGATGATTCCTGTCCAGCGTAACACGTGAATCGGGATTAACCAGAGCTCTAAATATATAATATTAACGTAAAAGTGTACAGTGGCAATCGCGGTTACATTACGACACAGTGTGCGAAATTCCTTATGAACGATTAACCAGAGAATATAGTAGAAATTGCAGAAAAACTGATTCTGATAACGAACGAGGCTATCCAAAATGATGAAAACGCAACCATTGTCATAGAATCTGTTTGTTTTCTTTGGACCACACAGCAGACGAGCAATATAATCAAAGAGACGGACTGTCATGGTACGTATATGTTTCAACAAACTGGATAGAATGCAACTATGACTTCTTAATGGAACTCAGGAGAGTTTTGGTTGGAAGATAAAAATAGACACACTCCGTCAAAAACCCAAGTTTCGGTTCGAAGTGCAGTAATGGCTAAAGGTGGATTTCCCGGGCCATTGCTTCAGCAATATGGTGGGGGGGTGACCAAATGGTTAGCACGAGCGCTTTGTATCATAAGGCCTGTCATTTAGTCAACTATAGCGTGGTTTCGAATCCCCGGTTGTACGTGACAAGGAGTAGGGTCGCCTGTACAACCTCGTGAATTTTCAACGGGTCTTCCGGTTTCCTCCCACTGCTAAAGACCCCTATGCGCAAGCGAATTATTGAAATAAAATTAAACCATATGTTAGTCCCGAAATGACCTAGTTTGTGTCGAGTGGACGTTAAACCCCATTTCTCTCTCTCTCTCTCCCTCTCTCTCTCTCTCTCTCTCTCTCTCTGTGCTTCAGGGTTATTCCCCCGGACTACTGCATAATATGATGTGTACGGGGGCGTGTAATCTATATGATATATATTCTGAATAACAACCAGATTTTGAATTTAAACATTTAATGTACCATACAGAGATTTTAATAGGCTAAATTGAAATCGTGCGCCAGTGGCCTCGCATGACCGATTAATGGTGTCATATTTCAGTGGAGTGAAAATTTCCAGGGCCTGACGGATTACATTCAAAACAAATTCCACACGCAAATGATCAACATAATATTTTCAACAAACATTTTATGATTGAAAATAAAGTTAAATTTCTTGCTCTACCACACTGTTGTTAGAAGTATATCTGGATGATATCGTCGGTGTTGATGATATCCAAAAATAACTACATTATACAAGTCTACAGTTAAAAAAAACACGGTATAAAAACAATATTGTTACTGTATGTATTTAAATAACTTGTGTTAATAATGCATGCCGTGATAAATATCAGTACACCGAGAAAAGGTGGGAGAAAATTTCATGTTATCAAATTATCACGACTTGTTTAAACCATTTGTTTTAAAGTAACATGAAAGATAATTATAATAATATGGGCTGCACTTTTTATCTTTCGTTTCGTTCATTTATTATAGCCAGTCACGAAACTTAAGACGACCTTATAGTTAAATATTGAAACAAAGCTCTCATTGAGAAAACACGAATGTTTACACCGAAAAGAAACCCCACTTGAATAGAAGTATGCAAAGAAAAGACTGTTTAATGGAAACCGAAGTTACATTCCAAAGGCCAAACCCTCACGAAAACTGATCATTTAACACCTTACACCACGGCGAAATTTTCTGTAGATTTTTTTTTTCCACTCATGTTCTTGTTCTTTAAGCGATTTAAGGATTTTCCTTTTTAACTAAATTCTTGATATCTACTCCTGACTAAATCTGAGAAAAACGAAATTTAGCAATCGCAAAAGAAATGTGCTTTGTCGTTCGGATATGCGGCTAAAACCGATTCAATTCGTGTACAATGAAAGAAGACTTGATGGTTGGAGTTTAAAGAAGTGTCGGCGAAAACGCCACTGCTCTGGCTAAATTCTCCCCCGTAGCATGGCTAAATCTATTTGTTAAGGCCAGCTCAATTTTTGCCAAGGCCGCTGAGCTGTAAATAAGGTTAGGGGACGTGATTGTTGGCGAGATTGTAGTAGGGTTAGGGTAAGCATTGGGGCTAGATCCAGGGTTAGGGTTAGGGTTTGGGATTAGCGCTACCCCTGTTTACATCTCTTGACCTAGCTATGAGCTGGCCTTAGCATTTAACACTAACCCGGTAGCATGGTTTGTACCTTCCTCTTTGAATGAACGACGTTAAAGGACAATATTGACGCCAGTCATTATTATATATGTGATAGAACTGGTTAAAAACATTCCAAGTATTATTTTATCACATAGATCATTGCTACGATAGCTGTGGAATCAATGTTTCAACAATCGGAAGTGACGGTTTCTATTTTATTCGTGTTCTCTTATCTAATGACATTCAATTACTTTTTGGAATTGTCAGATATACTCTTACAGTCTCATATAACAACTTTTGGTCTTCGAAGCAATTATTAGTGAGAAGAAATTCGCCCATGTATCTGTTATCATTCGTAGCTTCAATCAGTTATATAGAGGGATAACTCGTGTTTTCCTTTTGTGTTCGTCATTTCCGATTGTTGAAGCATTGATTACGCCTCTATCGTAGCAATGATCTCTGTGATAAAATAGTATTTGGAATGTGTTTAACCAGTTCTATCACATATGTGATAATGACTGGCACCGATATTGTCCTTTAAACTTCATGTCTTCACTTTCATTCATTGAACCCGTCTTCATTAGCCCAGTATAGGAGCAGAACAGTAGGACGTTAAACCCCATTTCATTTCATTTCATTCATTGAAGTCGTGTGGTCTGGGTATACCGTGGTAGTCGTGCGGTCAGGATAATCTTGACCCGCAGCTTGGGTGTCCTAGATTTGAACCCATTTCTCACGTCTAGCTGCGTGTCTGAGAGATGACAAGGGAAGTACGTGTGTCTAGCCCGGGTACAGATATGTGGTGGATCAGTAAATGATCTGTTGTCTGTTGAACAAAATGACGGTATACTGCATGGGTTTTGCCAGTCAGAACCTAATTCAAAAGAACAGAAGACGAAGACGTAAAGACAAACTGCAACCTAAAACATTTTTAATCTGTGCAGATAAAAAGAACTCAGACTGCTTAGATATCTGATCGAGAAAATCTATGAAGACACACTGCGAAATAACCATTAACATTGCCATGAATCTAGCCCTTCGGTTCGGCGAGGATCATATAAAAGTCATTGTACTACAGGTCTTCAATTGACATGTATACATCGACAACACACACCACCCAGAAGTTAAAAATGCAACCGAACGAAGCCCAAATGGCCAGTTCGACCTTTGCTATGAATAACCGACACCAGAACAAGTTAATGCCAAATGCCACCTAATTATATTCCGGCCCATTTCGTTCCCACACAATTCTCTCTGAAAGTATAATATTACTAGTGCAGCTCCCAACACACGTTCGTATACCATAACATAATGGTGCTCAGAATAATATGCACAAAATGCAATGACTAGTACTAGATTATAACTAACTTCATATATAAAACACTATCCAAGGATATATATATTACATCATATGATAGGCCATAGGACAACCCACAACGAACACCTATTGTAATATGACACGATAAAGTTTAAATTGGTTATTATTGTGACCAAGTTTTATTGACATGTAGAAAACATCCCATGAGAGCAGGTTTACAGGTATTTATACATACACATACACCAAGTTAAAATTAGATTTACGATTGTCTCGAGACACTTGGGGAAGCGTTCTTCCCGCGCCAATCAACGTTACAGCCGTATGAACTCGCGTGTGTTGGATGTGCACCAAAAAGTATGATATACTGTAGAGTATATTGGTTACTGTAATATATGTACATATAGATATAGAGACCAACTTGTGTGTTTAGACACTATACGTGTTAAACAATTTTCGTAGGTATCCTTTGTCCGTGTGCAGTGCCTGTAGTTTTAGATTGTGTGGGATATAGTAAATGCTGATTCCATGGAAATTCCACGGATGGACAGTTTGGATATTAATCCAGAACCCACCACGGTGAGTCCTAATAATTAACTCAATAAATTGCTATATGTATATGAACATTCAAACTAACAGATTAGACGTACTAAAACTAATGAGTAAGCATGTATCTCCTTCACGCTGTCTTACCACATAACCCTTTCAAAGTTGTTGAAGGTAGAAACATGTCGATCCACATGAATGAGCTTCTTATTTTCCCAGACTAATGCCATCAAGAATAAACCAGAATGGATCTTAGCATCTGCCAAGAGCACAACTATTTTTTTAAAACCCATTAGTGTCGAATATGAAGGGTGGGAGGCGTAACTGATCGCCAGGGATAGCAGTGAACTTCTTGTTGGTCAAGAGCACAACTATTTTTTTAAAACCCATTAGTGTCGAATATGAAGGGTGGGAGGCGTAACTGATCGCCAGGGATAGCAGTGAACTTCTTGTTGGTTTGCATTCCAGAGACAGCGGATTTCATTTCAAACTGTATATAATCCAGTTTTACCGTATTTAACTAGAGGCATCGACACTAATTGATATATCGAGGACATAAATCTTCAAGTTCAATAAAAAAAAAAATAATGATTGACATTGCCTGATCTTAGAAGAAACCGGCAAACTACAAAGTACACAAGAAATAAGTAAACAGAAAAAATGGCAACTTCTTGTCACGTAATCCTTCATACAACAAACCTGTTTCAATTATACACGTCTTTATATATACAGACAAAAACATATTTTGTGGGGAGGTGTTTTTTTTCACGAACAAAATATAACAATAGAATTATGTGAATTATAAATAACAGAATTCTTCCTGGTCCACCATGAGCACGTGTTTTGTGACATCATACTTGTATTTACTCCAATATACAGTTCACTCTATTTTACCCTTAGAAGGATATAGAACTGAAACTCCCATTAAATGTAAAAAAAATAGTAGTTTGGGGAGAGAGAGAGAGAGAGAGAGAGAGAGAGAGAGAGAGAAAGAGGGAGAAAGAAATGGAGGTTAACATCCACTCGACACAAACTAGGTCATTTCGGGAGTAACACATGGTTCAAACCCATTTCAATAATTCACTTGCGCGTAGGGGTCTTTAGCAGTGGGAGGAAATCGGAGGACCTGGAGAAAACCCACGAGGTTGGACAGGCGACCCTACTCCTTGTCACATGCAACCGGGGAATCGAAACCACGCCGGTTAACAGCGCGCACGTGCTAACCGTTCGGCCATCCAACCCTGCAGTAGTTTGGGGACTGGTGTATCTAAATGTATATGCCGCTCCCCTCTGTGACTTTAGGGAGTAAATATCATCCTATCATTCTGGAATTTGTTTTGAAGACCGGATAAGAGGGTCTATAGAGGCATGGGTCTAATCTTATTTCTGAAGCAAAGCTGATAATGCTCTTAACCATTGCTTTGGTAATCTGCGTTCTAATAAAAAGAATAACAGATTTATCAGTAACTGTAAAATAAGTATAGTAAGTGTAGTTATTTCTGGATACATTCTGATCAACTTTCTCACGTTACAATGGTTGGTTCATGTAGGGCGACCGACTCTCGGGATTGCACTCTGTATGAACAGTTGCTTTAATTACATTATTCCAAAATAAAACAGGAATATCTGTATCACTATAAATAGTTGTACGTCAAACATGGAACTGCATGGTCGTTTATTGTCGTCGCACCCGTCGGTCCGTTTACATTAGTAGTGGGAGAAAGACTCCTATTTAAAGGACAATATTGGTGCCAGTCATTATCACATATTATGTGATAGAGCTGATTAAACACATTCCAAATATAATTTTAACACAGAGATCATTGCTACGATAGCTGAGTAATACAGGTTTCCTGAATCGGAAGTGACGAACGCCAAAGGAAAACACGAGTCATACCTCTATATAACTCATGACTGATGTGACGAATGATAACGGATACGCTGTGGGCGTATGTTTCATTGCCCCGAATCCCATCTTTATATCTTCCTTTCATACATTTGCATTGCAATTTGTAACTCGAGATGTGAATGATTTCCGAACGACTACATCTCTTATTGTAAGTTGAAGATTACAGGATATGTTATAGACTTTAATAGCTGATTAAATATAAGATTAAAGATACATTTAAATAGGTTTAAGCATTCACGAGATTTCAAAATTTAACGATGAAATAGACAATCGAGGGGTAAATCTCGATTGTCAATACCGTTGCTACGATAATGAACGATATAGGCTATATTTTTAGTCATAACTTTGCTCAGAATAAAGTAATTTGAATGCAGTTTTCAATACATGTATATTCATTTTGAATTCTCTATTTTTGAACTACTATAGCAAGAACGCCCAGATCTTTATCTAAATCCTACATAAAGCAACTTTAAGATGATAATTATTATCATTAAATCTTGTAAGAGAAGGTGAGTTCCACAATTTGTTCAGTTAAAGATTATTAAATTTAAAAGGATAGTCCCATTTACTTATCGCTATAGGTAATTTAAGATGGAAATTGTTATCAGATGTTGTAGGGAAAGGTGATATATACAATTCCTTCAGTTAAAGGTTATTAAATTTAAAAGGATAGTACATTTAGTTATCGCTATTGGTTAATAATAAATTAAATATAGGAAATTTAAGATGAAAATTGTTATCAAATCTTGTATGAAAAGGTGAGAAACACAATTTCTTGAGTTAAAGATTATTAAATTTAAAAGGATAGTACACTTAGTTATCGCTATAGGTTAATAGCTGATTACATATAGGAAATTTAAGATGAGAATTATTATTAGATCTTGTAGGAAAAGGGTAAGACATATTAGGTTTAGAATAATAAAATGATATTTTGTACAGGTGATATAAAGCTACCTGTAAACATGGCTGTAATCCAATACCTGTGTATATGTACTCCATATATAATATAACTTACCTTAACGCTTCAGTAATTTTACTACATTTTACCTCTGGCGTCATCATCAATATTCACCTTTCTGACAGTTTATGCAAAATTATCCGAGTAATCGTTTTCATGACATAAAGCCGCGATGGCTCAATAAGTAAAACGTGTTGGCCAAGAAAGTTCATGGGGATTTTACGGCATGGTCCATCCTTGTCAGTTCCTGGCAAGGAACAACGTATAGTCGTTCGGATGGGACAAAAAAACAGGGTCCCGTGTACACATTAGCGTGCACGTAAAAGAACCCTTGCTAGTTGGAATTCGAAATAATAGTAGCCCCAGGCGCCGCTGTCCGGGAAAAATTTCCCTCATAGCACACTGCATGGCGTGTACCTGCCTTCATTAGCCCGGTCGAAGCAGAAAAGTATGACGTTAAACCCCATTTCATTTTATTTCGTTTTCTTGGCAAACGTTGTGGTTAAGATCCATCCGTGATTAGTTCAGGAAATCGTTCTATATTCATTTAACCCTTTAACGCCCAAGAGCGAGAAACAAATTCATTCATCTGTTAAAAAAACATGCTTCTCTTAATGAGCATTTCCTATAGAGATTGCGCTACTCATGATTGAGTTTTGCTAGCTAGGAGAAATTAGATGGGAGAAGAGCAAATATTTGATATCAAATATTGCACTATAACGACAGTTAATTCCAGTATCGGTAGTTTATATAATGTTTGCTTTTACGCGGCTTCCTTTTGGATTTCTGTAGAAATGCATGTCTATGAATCTTTTCTATATTAAAGTACCATCACTCATTCGTACCTTACCCTGCCATTTGAAAAGCTTATATATTATAGTCGAGTGTAGAACGCAACAGATACGTTAAACATACATTATGCAAGAGCTAAATCTGCCAATTGCAGGTCTTTCTTTAGGCCTGAAATGTTATCTAAATTATTAATTAGACATTAATTAACTTATCCACACCATAATCAATTCTCGATGACATCGCTAGCCTGTGATATTTACTGGATTAGGATCTGTTTCCCAACGCTCATTCATGATTAAATCAAGAAATCGATAATCGAGGCTATGTTTTTTATGGTACCGACTTTAGTAATGGTGATCGAGGCTAGGCCCAAAATTCAATCGCTAAATACTCGGTTCAGAAGTGGACCAATCTGACTGAAATTTTCAGCAAATTCCCTTTACATTATCTAGTTTTTAACTATTATAGGGCGAACTACCAGCTCTTTATCTAATCTCCCAAAATGTATCTTTAATTATTGAATCTAACTTGACGTAGTTGTTTAAACCAGAATGACCTGGAAAAAAAGACCAAAACTTGTTTCCTACACCCCAAAAAGCAATAATCAACAAAGACAATGTATTTAAGGAAATGCAAAGATTCCATTCATCTTCGGGGTCTTGTCGATGTTATCACAGTAATACAGTAAAATAAATGTGTTTCTTTCATTATAGCCGTGCCAAAAATAACACGTCTCTTTGTATGTTTAAATAATGAATTGAAATTGTATCTGGTATAACTGATGTATTGATTGTTGAAAGGTTGTTGAATAACAATGAGATCATCCATCATATTTTCGTGATTTCTTTTATATCACGGAAACATAGAAGTGTTGTTCAGATTCAAGATATACCTGGTAGGCTAGGATGGGTAAACCTATTAAACGGGCATTATGCTGCAAGATCTAAGTCTGCCTATTGCAGGTCTTTCTTGAGGCCTTAATGATACATCATGCAAGAGCTAATCTAAATCTGCCCATTGCAGGTCTGTCTTGAGGCCTTAAATGTTACATAAATTATTAATTAGACTTTTAGTACCATGACAAAGCCATAATCAACTCTCAATGCCATCGGATAAGTCCGACATTAAGTAGATTGGAACGGTTCGGCAGATTGAAGCGTGTATGTAGTATTTGAATTGTAAATGCACCGAATTGTATTCTGTATTGATACTGTTAACGTACTACATTTGGATAATGCTGGCGGTTCAGTCGCCGCGTAAATAAACACCCATCAAAACATTTCCATGTTTTAAGCGTGCAGTAATTAAACTGTAAATGCACCGAATTGTATTCTGTATTGATACTGCACGTTAACGTACATTTTCATAATGCTGGCGGTTCAGCCGCCGCCTAAATAAACGCCCATCAAAACGTTTTCCATGTTTCAAGCAGTTAGTAACTGGATTGTAAATAAACAGAATTGTGTCCTATATATTGTTACCGTTAAATGTTCATAATACTGGCGGTTCAGCCGCCGCTTGAAGAAACACCCTTACAGTCATAACATTTCCCATCAGCTTATCATTATTGTTTTAATGTTGGTAGTATATTAAATTGACTCGTCATTCTACTGGTGGTTCAGCCGCATAAACAAACACCTTTAAAGTTGTGAATTTCGGTGGCATGTTTGTTGAACGTCCATCATGTGTCATACAAAAAGTGACATCGTCGACGGACAGCACATTGTGTCTGATTCCTGGTGTTTTATAAATGCATTATTACATACTATCACATTTATGTGATACTTCGAAGATGCACGGATACGAGCATTATAGAATTTGACTTCAATTATCGTCGATTTCATTTATGTAAATTGGTTTCAATGAAGTAAGGCTAGACGATTGATGAATTAGAATGTATATAGAGATATGGATGTTGTGGGACGTCTATTCATCAAGGGATAGAATTATTCTCTGGTAAATAGGTCTATAGAAATCCGGAACCGATACCGTTAATGCTTCAATATGACCACAGACCCGATTAATTCATTTCTCCGATACTTCAATGGCCTACGACTGTTTGTCAAGATATAACACAAATCATGCGTTGCGCGTTCAAAAGGTTTCATCTTGCTTTCCTTAAGGGAGTGTTGGGGGGGGGGAAGTAGGAAACATTTTGATTATGATATTCGATGGTTGTAACACAAAGTTGAAAGAATCGAAAATACGAGTTTTTCAGGATAATGTAATCAGTTGTTGAGTGGCGGTTAAAATCCAAAGAGATTATTTATGATTAGTTGGCATTGCATTCGTGAGTAACTCAATGAAGCTCATTTGCATATGACTGACTAGAACTATTCTGTAAACATTATTCCAGCCACACTTTCGTATTTTCTGAAAAACCCATCAAGACGTATTCATATCACATCAATGTTTCTTCTAGCGTTTGAATGTTTCCATTAACGTGTGCGCGAGTGGTTTACTAACCCTTTTAATACAAGGACTAAATAAAATTACTAGTTGGCTGGATTAGTTCAAAGCAATATAGATGTCGGACATTCATCTTTTTCCATGAGGACGGCTAGCCTGTGTTGACCCAATCTATCAATAATGAGATCGTATACGAAATGTAGACTATATTACTAGACTGGACATGATCCTTCTCTACACATCAGACAATTTTAAACTCATGTCGATCAATTTGTCAATACTACAAGACTTACCACTAATACTTTTAACCCCCAGGCGCATCATCCCTTATAGATTTAGAAGGGTTCCTTAATACACTACTAATGATACTTATACAGCAATATGGGCCAATAATCGAGCGAGACGAACTTGATTCAAATGAACTTTACGTTACGACATCAGTGACTTACGAAATAATCTCGTGTTTACGCCATTGCGTTATTCTCCGTGTGGTGTGGTGTCCAAGATATCTTCAATGATAATTTTTGCATAATTCCACCATATGTAGGCTAAGCTGTGGTAAGCCAAAGTACTGACTGGGATAACATATCCCAAAGGCCGTGGTTTTTAGACGGGCGGCAGGGAGACAGTCAGTGCGTTATTCTTCATCTAGTGTGTTGTCGTAGATATCGTCAATGGTAGTTTTTGTACAATTCCACGGTATAAAAGCTGTAACACACCCAAGTACCGAATAGGATAGCATACTCTAAAGGACTTGATTGTGGTTTTAGGGCCTAGGGGCTTTGTGGGTCATTTACCTTAACAAGAAATAAGACTATATGACACTGTGTGGGTCTTCATGTCAAATCGTATTGTTGAAAAGTATTACCAACCCTTTAAGGTCACCATAGGATCAACGATGTATTCAGCGGAACAGGGGAGTTCACTTTGCTTAGACCAGGATTAAAATGTTTGTCAAACGTGCTATCCATGGACGTGCTATACATGTGCTATACGGTATCACAATATCTCCTGTATCTCAGTATAGGGCTAAATCTATTTGTTAAGGCCAGCTCAATTTTTGTCAAAGTCGCTGAGATGTAAATAAGGTTAGGGCACGTGATTGTTGGCGAGATTGTGGGTTCGGGTAATCATTGGGTGTAAGTCCAGGGCTAGGGTTAGGGTTGTAATTAGCACTAGCCCTGTTTGCATCTCGTGACCTATGATAAAAAATTGAGCTGGCCTTATCATTTAGCACTAACCTCAGCATTGGTGCCGCGGTTTGATTTAAAGTACCCATTTACCCTCGGTTCCTTGTGAATATAATTGTATTTAGTTACGTAGCTATTTAATTGGTTACCAATCTTCGTGAAATCTATATTATAACAGATGATAATCGATTGATCATGTTGTTTTTCTGTTCTGTCATTGTTCTTGTGTAACGAGAGAGCTTTTCGCCAACCCGACTGTTTATTATTAGCATAAATATTTGATTTGGTGTATTGTATAGTATGTATGTATACCTACTAGACAAAATATCATGGTTATGGTGGCCTTTTTTACAACTTAAAGAGAGAGAGAGAGAGAGAGAGAGAGAGAGGGGGAGAGAGAGAGAGAAATGGGGTTTAACGTCCACTCGACACAAACTAGGTCATTTCAGGACTAACATGGTTTATTTTTTTTTATTGTATTTCAATAATTCGCTTGCGCGTAGGGGTCTCTAGCAGTGAGAGGAAACCGGAGGACCCGGAGAAACCCCCACAAGGTTGGACAGGCGTCCCTACTCCTTGTCACGTACAACCGGGGATTCGAAACCACGCCAGTTGACCCAATGACATGCCTTATGATACAGCGCGCACGTGATAACCATTCGGCCATCCAACCCCCCTGCAACTTAAAGACAAAGGGTGTCGAGTCAAACTCGGTATCGTTTCAAACCGTGACACCGAGATGTTTATTTTAACTTTCTAAATATCGGAGAGCTAAAAGATAGAGAGAGAAATGGGGTTTAACGTCCACTCGACACAAACTAGGTCATTTCGGGACTAACATAATATGGTTTTAATTTTATTTCAATAATTCGCTTGCGCGTAGGGGTCTTTAGCAGTGGGAGGAAACCGGAGGACCCGGAGAAAACCCACGAGGTTGGACAGGCGACCCTACTCCTTGTCACGTACAACCGGGGTTCGAAACCACGCCAGTCGACTCAATGACAGACTTTATAATACAGCGCGCGCACGCTAACCATTTAGCCATTCAACCCCCCTCGGAGAGTTAAAACTGAATAAAATAATTTAATGTAGATCTGTTCAGATAATGGTTGTGATTATAAAAATGAAGATTAGTTGAAATTATTGAATAATCCCACAAAGTAATTTTCACTGCATTGTCTGTGCTTAAAGGGACTATCCCGATTTGAACAGTGCCTCAAAAATAAAAGTTCGAGTACGTATGAAATATAGAGGAATGGTGTAGTTACCTTGTCTCAAAAATTTCAGCTCAAAATATTGAGTCGTTTGGACGGGAAAGCCAAAACTCCTTATCCGGACATATTTCGGGTCAATGTTTTCGTTGGGTGATCTGATAATCGATTCCCGTTCCTTGAGAGGTCTATACAGTGAATGACCCATGTGGTGTACTTGATAACGAAAGGTAAATTTAACCTACACATTATTTTTATACAATAAAAGTCTGGTTTTATCCAGACACCGCATAATACAGCTTGGTACACCGGTATCCATTTCCAGATGAAGACTGGCGGGTTTAAGTTGTTTGAAAACGTATCACAAATATTGAGTTAGTCGCTCGGCCCTTAGGTAGAGGGTTTTAAGGGATTTTAACACAAAATTAAGCAATTTTTTTCTCCAAAAAAATATCGGGATTGGCCCTTTAAGGTGTCAACCAGAAGTGTGAGATGCCTATCCATTTATCAGATGGTGAATGAAGAGAGGAATATGGTCGAAACAAATAGAATAGGCTCTGGCTATTAAACATTGTATTGGTGTATCTATGAAAACACAACTAGCACGGTGTGTGCTTTAGTAAATTCGTAGTTTGTACTTTGGAGGAAGTCGCGGTGACTTAGTGATTAAGACTGGCTCGCTAGCCTGGGGATCTCGGGTTTACTCCCGGTGTTTGCCGAGAATGTTCCTGGGGATTTTTTGGTGTGGTTTCCCCATGTCAGTGGCACAGGGCCGGGGATCTGACAATGATAGCTGTGTACGCAATCACATGGGGGGGGGGGGGTGTGGCTGAATGGTTAGCGTGCGCGCGCTGTATCATAAAGTCTGTCATTGAGTCGACTGGCGTGGTTTCGAATCCCCGGTAGTACGTGACAAGGAGTAGGGTCGCCTGTCCAACCTCGTGGGTTTTCTCCGGGTCCTCCCACTGCTAAAGACCCCTATGCGCAAGCGAATTATTGAAATAAAATTAAAACCATATGTTAGTCCCGAAATGACCTAGTTTGTGTCGAGTGGACGTTAAACCCCATTTCTCTCTCTCTCTCACAATCACATGCACATAAAAGAACCCTTGATAGTTGGAATTCGATATAAGAGTAGACCGTAGCGCCATTGTCCGGGCAACATTTCCCTCATAGCACACTGCATGGCGAATGCCAGTCTTAATAGCCCAGTTAGTGCAGAAAAGTAGGACGTTAAACCCCATTTTATTTTGTTTTCTAACAGATCTATTGTAAGCCAGTGTCATGTACAAGGAACCGTGCGTAGCACACTGTATAGCGTATGCCCGTCTTCATTAGCCCAGTCGGAGCAGAACAGTAGGACGTTAAACCCCATTTCCTTACATTGCAGTTCGTACTTTGACATAAATAATTTGGAATCCCATGGTACGAAAGTACAAGGATTACTTACATACAAAATGGCGATTTGAAAAATCTAACGTCACATGAATATGTTTTGAGGATGATGGACTACCTGTTATGGTATGTTTACAAAACTTTGTAGTACATGAAATTACATTCCTCTATAGACCGATCTTTAAGTATGTGACATTTAAAAGTATCAGAGGCGATCTTAGATACATCCCGACAGCAAATAGTAAATGTTTTATTTCTGACAATACAGTAATGTGGAACGCGTGAAGGCCCAGTCACGAGTGTGTACGTTAAAAATTTACCAATATAGTATAGTGGTTGCGGTCCTTACATCCACACAAGTTCTGGGAAAAAGGTCAGGGAAATGAAATGTGGTTTAACGTTCAACTTACTGTTCTGCCCCGACTGGGATAATAAAAACGGACATACGCCATCCAGTGAATCTTTTTCGTCCCATCCGAACGACTATACGTTGTCCCTTGCAAGGCCCTCTTTCCTGCAACACTGACAAGGGGGGACCACGCCGGAAAATTACGAGATGTAACACGGGACCTCCAGGTTATCGAGTCAACGTCTTTCTCACTGAGCCACCGTGGCTCTTGATGACAAGGAACCACACATCCGTATACTACTGACTCGGGGCCAAATCTGTTACATCATCTTCATGCAGATTATTGTCTATACTTGTAAAGCACATTGAATATAGATAAATATTGATACTACAAACCCATTCTTCTTCTTCTTTTGGAGGAGGGTGGGGTCTCATGATTCTCTAATGCCCACGTGAAGATGGGGGTTCATTGGTACACGACATTTTGAAGATAAAACCTTTATTAAACCGCTCGTATGATTTAGGGCATTTTGTGGGTGGCATATTGTAGATTACATAGATATAGGTACGTATGATATAATAAAGTCCTAATTTCTAAGTCACGTATGACATCACCGTGCGGGGGCGTTCCATACCAAGTTAACCATTGTTGTAATGGTCTACGTGGTTAGCTGCTACGTGGGAGATTACTAATAATTCAATAATTTGTTAGTTGATTCTAAAGAAGGTGCGATTACCTCTCCGTGTGCAGACTTCTTACTGGTAGGCCTACGCAGTACGCTGATACCCCCCCCCCCCCCCACACACACACATACTACAAACCTAACCCGCGCCTACCTTGCCGATTTCTTGTAACAATTCCATTGGTAGGCAATATGATCACAACACAGACCCTATTCCGTTTTGTTTGTTACAGTTCATAATTTCGTTTTACTTGTCTTTACTACACTAGGATCTGGAAAAGTTGTTATATAACCCGCATTCTGGATGATGTGAGGGATTAGCCAATGAAACGGTCTGCTACGGCGAGTTTTTGGCGTGAGGTACACGGAACTGTGGGTAACACACTAGCAACATCAACACTGATTGGTTAATCAAATTCTGACGTCATAGGGTCAAAAGCCGCTCGTAAGACCCCTGACACGACCTCCCACTACAACCGGTCAGATCTCCATGCAGTAGAGGCCATCGAAAGTAGCCTATATATAAAAAAGGAACGAAATAGATCTGTATTTTAATCTGATTGTTTATTGGGTGTCTCTATTGACGGTGGATGTCGAGCCGATAATTTCAGATGTTATATGATTATAAGCGAGTAAACGTTCTTTAACTAACCGCTGTATTGTTGTATGTTAAAAGTGATCCAATATAGAAAATATTACCCTCGAGAACAAGTCTTGCCTTAGGGAAATTAACTTTAGTCACTTTTCGGGCCACTGAACTCTCTCGGTGCGTGGTTGTCAAAGTAAACGTTATTATAATAGATATATCTCATCTATTGTAATTCACCTATAAATGTTTAGATCAAACGTACGAGAGTTACCAATAATAGGCTATAAAAAGTAATAACAAAAAAATGAACAGGGTCAAAAATATAACACAAAACCGGGTTATGTACGGGCTACGTCAGGTATGTCTGACTTAAATGTCATTTGGAAAGTCATTCTCTGCGCCTAATTCATACAACAGACGTTGACACATTACGGTGTTAATAACTATCATTTAAAAACAATGCTACATAATATGTATACATAAAATTACGTGTGCTTGTCAAGAGTGTCTCGATTCAACAGGACCTATTTATTTGGTGTAGGCCTAGGCTACACGGTTGATATAGTAGTTAAACGAGTGTTTTCAATTCACAAGACATGGCCGACGAGTTGATAACGGAACTGGACGATAAATTAAGTTTAATAGAAAGATCGGATTACTTTGATCCTGATAAATCAAAGGTGAGATTTTAGATAAATTGTTATTTCGATTAATATATATTTATTCAAATTGCTACGTGTTTTATTTGGGTATACAGCACGCACAGTCAACTAGCCGGTAAAAAAACAGGAATGCGCCATTGTTACGCTTCAGTGGTTTTATGTAGACCTACGTGTATTTATTATAACACCTACCGGTGCCTTCACACTCTCGTCTCAAATGTCTGTCTACACAATAAAATGTTTAAATATTTTTATTACTGAAATAACCGTCATTTAAACTTACAATATAATTCACAATTTATTCCCGTGAAAAGGGAGGGAAAACGAATTATTCCTGTCCTTACTCCTTGCTAGTTGCGGGGTCATTTAACAATCTTACCGCCAAAATCACAATCACGCGTGGCACTCGTTTGATTTCTATTCCAGCAGTGATGACACGTGGTTCTGGCAGGTATAAATTGTTTTTTATTTGATGTTTAATGATATCGTATGGACTCCGACAAAAAAAACCCTACTAAGTAGTACATAGCATAAATTGTTTAAATACGGATTATACGTTACCGGTATTTCGTTGTGGACACCATCATGTAGGCCTAGCAATGGCGTAAATGGTTAGTTTTTGACTCGATAGTCAGTTTGGCAGAAAGTCCACGAACCTCTTGAAATTATCTCGACCGCCTATTTTGTTGTGATTGACAGCTTACTGAAAAGTAAATTAAATGACGTTGGATTGTCATCCTAACAATTTGTTAGTATAGAACTTTTATTGATAAGATTGTATTCCACAAACATTCAATTGGTGAAATGAATGAGTTTGAATGTCAACTTTTCCAAACCAACTGGGCAAATCAAGACGGCTATACATTGTGCTGTGCTCGGACAGCTAGCGGTGCAGTGCCTACTCTTTATATATATATTGAATTCAAATGTTCTCGTACGTGTATGCAATGTGTACAGGACCTCGTTTTTTTGTATCATCCAAACGACTAGAAACTGATCATGCAAGGCCAACCGTCCTTCATCACTGACAAGGGGAAACCATGTTGGAAAATCCTGAGGAGATTTCGCGGCCATCACTGGTTCCAAACCAGAGACCTCCTGGTTAGCGAGTCAGTGTCTTACTCGCTGAGCCAGGGGGTTTGGTGGCCGAATGGTTAGTGTGTGTATTGTATCATTAAAGGTTTCAATTTCCTGGTTGTACGTGACAAGGAGTAGGGTCACCTATCCAACCTCGTGGCTTTTCTTTGGGTCCTGTGGTTTCCTCCCACTGCTAAAGACCCCTATGCGCAAGCGAATTATTGAGATAAAATTGAACCATATGTTAGTCCAGCAATGACCTAGTCTGTTTCCATTGGACTTTAAACTCCATCTCTCTCTCTCTCTCCCCATCTCTCTCTCTCTCTCTCTCTCTCCCCAAAATCTGTATTCAAAGACACATGTATTCCGATATGTTTTAAAAATCTATCCCTACCATTAATTTCTCAAGGTAGCCATCAAAACTTAAGACGATAATAGTTAATCAGCCATGCTTTAGGGCAGTGATTCTCAACCAGTTTTGAATGGCACACTAAGAAAATGTGAAAAAACAGGTGATCCCAATTGAGTATCCACTGATAAGTTCATAGCTGTGTTTTTCTTCATTTAGTTTGAGTCTGTCTATGGTTGTATGCTGTCTGACTTAACCATCTTTTTATTTTGCAAAATTCAGATATTTTTCATAAATATTTAGTGCCGCTGTTTCTTCATGTGTTCCAAGGAATGCCGTTGGCAAAACAAGGTTGAGAACCACTGCTTTAGGGTATCCTGTATTCGGTTCACTTTTTGGTTATAAAAAACCTCGATCAGTAACTTTTGTTTAATCAAATTGTTAGTGCATGACTCTCACCTTCTTTCATTTAAGCGCACATTGAATTTCACAATATATTTTGAACAACAATTCGTTTGATTTTCTATCCGCCCTTCTAAAATCAATGAGTCCACTGAAATATTTAGTACTTTCGATTTAGTACTGAGGCATTGCGAATTCCAACATTCTATAAAAACAATGTGAACTACACAGGATGATTAGAAAGTTGTGTAACCTTTAATAGACAATTAATAGACAATAATCTTTGACATCAACATATCTCACAATAATACAACAATACCATATTGGCATTTCAAAAATGTCAACACTCATCAGAATAGAATAGCTCAGTTAGACATACATTATGCAAGAGGTAAGTCTGCTTATTGCAGGTCTTTCTTTAGGCTTGAAATGTTTTCTAAATTATTAATTAGACATTTATTAACATTACAAGACCATAATCAACACTTGATGAAATCCTATCAGTCCGATTTTCAATGGATTTTAATCCGATCTGCTGTTCAACGTCTGTTGATGATTAAACGCAAAAATGGATAATTGAGATTTTGTTAATTATCGTGATAGCGGTAACAATGACAATCGACAAAGATTTTGCAATAACGTTTTCTCAGCGGGGGAATTGTTGAAATAAAATTGAACCATGTGTTAGTCCCGTTAGTCCCGTTTTCTCTCTCCCTCTCTCTCGTATGTATGACAACTGTCACTGCTGTTGTGTTGTTTAACAGTCGAGTGTGATAAAACCGAAACATTAAGTTGGACCAAAATAGATCTGCAACAATAGCAGACAGCTATCAAACATATCATAATGGTGACTATAAAACTTTTGAAATGCATATTTTAAAGGCTTATTGATAAATATAGATATTTCATACAATATTCTACTTTATATGGGCTAATAGTGAATATATTTGAGGGTTGATGTTATGGAAAGATTCATTTAGAGAGAGAGAGAGAGAGAAGTGGGGTTTAACGTCCACTCAACACAAACTAGGTCATTTCGGGACTAACATATGGTTCAGTTTTATTTCAGTAATTCGCTTGCACATAGGGTTTTTTAGCATTGGGAGGACCTGGAGAAAACCCGTGAGGTT
Source organism: Patella vulgata (assembly GCF_932274485.2). Taxonomy (NCBI): domain Eukaryota; kingdom Metazoa; phylum Mollusca; class Gastropoda; family Patellidae; genus Patella; species Patella vulgata. The sequence goes on along the minus strand of NC_065880.2, from coordinate 12,722,950 downwards.
GGACAGGTGACCCTACTCCTTGTCATGTACAACCAGGGAATCGAAACCACACCATTTGACTCAATGACAGACCTTATGATACAGCACACACACGATTTTCAGCATTATGCCCCCTTTTCTGAAAAACCTTGTGAACATGATAGATGCTACAGTTTTTAATGGATTTATTTCAAATTTGGTTTGAATCATTAGGACTGTGATCCATTTTGTGTGAACTTTATTGATTTTCAGCATTTTAGGACACTAATTTCAAGAAATATATTATATATGTGGCCGGAAAAGCTTGTGAACACGATAGAAATTACATTTGTTGAAGGCATAAGGAATCCTTATCAAACTTGGTCATCATCCAAGTTTTCCTTTTGGATATGCTGCTGTCTACAGCTATATTTTTCCCCAATACATAGCTTGTGTGTGGGTGATTTCCAAGCTTTACAAATCTATCTTGAGAAAAGTATAGTCACGAGTGTCTCTTAAAGTAGCTAATTCTCTAACTCAATATCATCCAAAATCTTCAACATTGAAAAAACGATTTATTTGTCAATTTAAAACAACATTGATGTTGTAATCTTACCGGGAAAAGATGGGCTTTTGATATCCAATGTTTAAGACAAAATAAACATTTTACCATTGATACACGAATCGTGTACCATAACAAGGGACTCGAAGGACGAGGCTAGACATATTTTACAAATCATGTCGAACGGTGACGCCATATTTCTATCTGGAGAGCATGCACAATAAATACTATCGGTGTAGACTGGAATAACCACTACAAATTGCCATTTGATTAAGACTTCTGGCGTATTTTGCCGAACATAACTGATTAGAAATTACAGTAAAAACAGAAATGATTGAATGTAAATCAGTTTATATACATTCATATTACATTATTATATGCGTTATTATTGTTTATGTCGATTTCTAGGTGCCAAATATTATCGATTTAGCTCCTTTAAATATAAGTTGTTGTTTTTTTCTCGGTATGTTGAATGCCTCTGGCAACCTATATTTTTAATTGGGTTTTATTTTTGAAATCCAGTCTTTTGCATGATGTATCATTTCATAACCATAACTGGAATGCTAGTGATTATTTTAATATCTAAATTGTGTGTATTTATGGTAATTCTTTATAAATATTCCTGAAAAGCTTCCTATTGATACAGAATTCTGCTTCCACGTTTGATAACTGATCAATTCAATTCACTCTTGTTGCAACCAATAATAATGACTCAATTTTTTTGAGTGTACAATAATTCATTCCTCGCGCTCGGTTTCTCTAACTGCTTACTCCTCGAGGATATAAAATACGTGATATTTTCTAAATAGAGTAATTGAATTGTAATGTGCAGTGAATTTTCTTATCATAACAGGATAATGATATATAGGAATGTTTTATGAGGGAAAATAGCTGTTTACCTTAACATGTCTTGTGCATGTGTACACTGTGTAGCGTCGTCTGCTATCTGGTAGAAAATGTTTTGTTGATTAGTCCAATTATTCATCTGACCAATTAAATCACAGGATGCAAGATATCTTAGAGAACCATCTGAATGCAGAATCAATCAAATAATGCCCGAAAGGAGAATTTGATATCCGTCGTCTGCTTGAATAAAAAATATGCGATTGATTTTAGATTAACAGTGACTGTCGTTTTATCCATTATATATGAAAGATTTTGAACAGACAATCATCTTCCGTCACATTTATTCAGTAACCCGTCTGCTTTTTCTTAAGAAAGTTAGAACCAATCGGATTGGATTCAAGGCGGGTAAAGATGGTGATTAATGTATGTGCTACCATATATACATTGGTTCTCGAATATTATACTTGATAGTAAATTAGTTAATCAGTATTGATGATGTTGGACCAAGGAGGGACATCTAGTGGATTATAGCTTGATGAGTTATTCCGTATATTAGGTAGTTAATACAACAGCGTCATTTCCTGACATGTTCCAGAATCTGTTACTTTAATAAGAAAAAAAGTTACTTTTGTTAAAGAGGGATATTTAAATTTTGAATGAAACAGATAAAGCAGAATTTATAGCAAAAAACAAAAAAAAAAAAAAATTCTGCTTAGAGTACGATTCATGATGGCAAGTTTTATCAAGAATGATATGAGCTTTGCTGGCAAGAATTTCTTTTTTCAGTGCCTACACAGTTATCTGAAAGTCTATTCTTAAACACACATTTTATATTTTAATTGGAAATCCAGGTAGTTTTTACATTTTTTATTGACTTGGATATTGGTGAAGTTATATTGCTTATAAGTTAATTATAAAGAATTTATAGTGGAATTATCTTAAATCTGTTATCATGGCAGTTTACTACCATACATCACTGGTCAACCAAGATGCCGCCTGCTAGATATTTTGAGTAGTAAAATCTCATTTGGCAGCAGTTTTATCAGCTGTGTTTTATGTTGATAGAAATAGTTTTATGAGATTAAACTAAGTGATAGTTGAAGTTATTTAATGCAAATGTTGATTTAATTTGGATCTCTGGTGCAACAAAATAATGTTCTCCAAAAAATTCAAACAGCCTAAACAATCAAAGCAGTCGAAACAAGTGAAGTTTGTTACGCCTGTAAAACATGTTAGAAATGTTACATTAGAGAAACTTCCTGTTCCTAAACCAACAACCAAACAAAAAGAACATAAGGTTGGTCTAATTATTATTCATATTTTCATTTTTGTCTTCCATGTCAAATCCAATAATGGTTGGTGCGTTTCAATCTTTTTCATTTGATATTTGTCTAGAAAAAGGTCAGCCATCATAATTATAAAAGGGGAAGGGAAGAGGCAGAAACAATTTTAAAATTGATATTAAAGGGAAAGTGCGTAAAAAGATATTTTTCAGTTATAAATGCCGCAAAACATCATGGATTAATTTATTTAGTTATTCAGCTTTCTGGTTAAATAAATATACCACTGTGAACATCGGAAATCTTTCTCGAGCAGAAATTATTTTGAATGAATCATTTTCTAGAATATATAATTTCTGATTTAAAAAATTCGATTTTTTCAATTCTATTGAAAATATTTATGATTGTTATGGAGGGAAAATCTATTTGATGAAAGTTACACATTATAAATATTTTAAAGTTTCAAATGGTTTCATATAATAACTGTCGTCTTTATATATTATTTATCAATAAAATATAGAAATAAGTGTACTTTAAAGGCTCAATACCACTCTTGTTGTAACTGAATAATATGTCCCAATCTTTATTCTGGTCAACAAATTGTACTTTTTTACAATATTCCAATGAATTGATGATAAAAATTTCATCTTAGCACACCTAATTTAAAAAATTGGAAAAATTCAACTAAATGGTTTGAAAAGCCTAACGTAAACCTTTTCAAATGTAACTTGGATTTAAAAATATTTTTGAACCCTCTGGACAAGTAAAATAGGATGAAATGGATAATTTACACAACAGGTAGGACACTTAAACATCTAGTACTTAGAATAAGGCTATTATTTATTTTCTGGAGCTGCCAAGCCAGCAAGAGTGTTATCGTCCCTTTAAGGAAATATAGTTTAATTGATAGTCAAAAGTTCATATTAATTTGAAGTGGCTAAAATTGGCATTTGAATTTCATCATTCTGACAAATTGTTTTTTTACAAATCATAGGCTTTGATTCTTTCACATGTCTGGTCCCCATTCGTCAAATAATATTCCTTCCATAAAACGTATTGATTCGTGCAGCATTGCCAAGCCATGCAATTAATTCGATCTTTACGGTTTAACATCAAGTTATTTTTTAAGAAATAATTAATGGATTGATAAACTGTTGTAAACTAATTTCAAAGACATTAATTTAAAAACAGTCAATGCTTTCGGAAAATTGAGTTAAATCAATAAACATTGTTAGTTGGCAGGGAAGGAGAAGCAATGGATTGGGTTCCAGCTTTCTTGAAACCTTGAGGGGTTGGGTAGCCGAATGGTTAATGTGTGTGTGCTGGACTAGACGGTTTGTCATTGAGTCAAGTGGCGTGGTTTCAATTTTTTGCTTGTACGTGACAAGTAGGGCCACCTGTCCAACCTCGTGGGTTTTCTCTGGTTTCTTCCCAGTGCATAAGACCTGAAATGACTAGTTTGTGTGGAGTTGACATTAAACTTCTCTCTCTCTCTCTTGAAAACTTCAAGTTCCCAAATTGAAAACAATTACATTTGTACTAGGATACTCTGGACCAGGAACCGAGTATGATGACATCGCAACCCTTGTGGAATTGTGACGTCAATCAATGCAAATATTTGTCCAGGGAACAGTCCTGTCAAGTTTCATATTGATAGTAATTGAATTGGTGGAGCCTTAGGCTTTTTTTAGAAGAGCAACGCCCCCCCAGAACGAGCAGAACAAGAAGATGAATAGCGTTTGGGGACTAGTAGCTGGTTTAAAAATATCGTAGGTCTAACTTCAGAACCACGAATTATTAACCAGGTCTTGATCAATTTCGCTCTTTAAATGAGGTAGCGACACTTTGTTAAAAATGTGGATTCACAGGAGACTAAAAAAAGATACAATTTATCAATTTAACAATTTCTCATAACAGAAAAATTTCATTAAGATTCATTCAAGACAAATAATTGCGTTTAATTTACAAGATCGATTTATGCAAGATCGATAATGTCTTGTTTTCAAATTTGAGAATTGTTATTCTGAAGAGACAATTTGCATAGTTTTTGTAAAAATGGATTTGAATTGTTTTTTTTAATCTCCAGACATTAATGATTTAGTTTTGTCGTCTCTTTTTTGTTCAATTTAAATAATAACAAATTGTATCTGTTGTGTAGCCTCTTTAAAGATACTTTCCCAGAAAAGTATTTATCGGGTGGTTCTTTCCAATAAAAGTATGTCAAATTTGGTATATACATGTATGGAAAGTATACACACCCATCTTACTAGAAAAATACTGGATTACCCGAAAACGCCCATGGGCGCCCAAGCACTGGGCAAAAATGTCAGGGTATCACTAACTGGCAACCCGACTGTTATCTGTCAGCTTATTATGTGCTAGCTTATGTGAGGGAGCAGTTGTTATTTCTTGATCAAATGGTTAGGCGGTTATGGGAACATTGAGGGGTGTCAGCGTACAAAAGACTCTGCAAATAAACGTCGAAAAAAAGAAGTTGACAGAAATAATTAAGAATTTACTTAGGCCTCAATATATATGGTATATGTACAGTAAGAAATGATAAATACATTCTGAAAAATGGACCCTCCCACAATGAAGCTAAGTAGACAAACATTGCGTCTAACAACAGATTACTTATAGCTATAGGTATCCCCGGCAAATACAAAGTTTTGAGAGAGAATTGAAGCAAATTTTTGATAGATTGGTTACTTTGAATATGTTTTTAGTCCAAATATATCATCAAATCACAAAGTTTGTACGTGGGAATGTATCTTTAAGTCATTCAGTTGGGTTTGAACTGATATATAGAAGTATGTGTATGTTATTAAGAATAAACATCTTATTTGTGGAGCAGTGAATTAAGAAATAAGTCTATTAATCAGCCCTGGAAATAACGGTTTTAGATGTACCTGACAAAATGTCAGACACTAATAAAATAGTACCCGACATTTTCAACTTAGTGCCAGACATGTATTAATAATATCAATAAAAAAGACAAATCAGTGCCAGACAAAATGACAGGCACCAGAGGTTTTATGCCTGTCAAAGCCTGAATCTGGGCTTAAATTAAATTACTCATAAACTCTTGAATTAAAAAAAAAAAAAAACAAATTTACGAGTACTTAAAATCTGTCAATTAGATAGACAAATGGTTGATTTCTGGTTATATTTTGATGGGGGGGTCAAAAAATAAACTCCCCCATCTCTTTATGCAATAAATTTACTTACTTACTTACTTTATTACGAAGTTATTTTATGGTTATTTTTATAAGTTCACCTGTTGCATTACCTATAGCATAACCACAAACTTTCCTCTTATTGATATATTTAGGTATAAGAATAGGTCAAGACTCGAAAGAGATATTTGGGGGATGCAACAGATAAACCAAGTATATTTGAAGTAATAATTATCTTGAATTTGATGCCCAACAAATGTTGCAGTTTGCACCTGCGATTCATTTATCTCTTTTGATATCTATATAATATATATCCATCCTGTAGGTAGGAAAAATTCTCACTAAATATATTTTTGTCTTTGATTAATTGAGAGTACATTGATAGATTAAAGTTGACTGTTATCTGACTGATAAAAATGGCCACCTGATAGTTTTACAACCTTAAAAGCAGAATTAAGTTGGCATTGAGAGCTATATCAGTTGCCATGTTATTGATGTCAAATCGAAGCCATATCTTATTTCACGGAACCCTGGAATAGTGTCTATTACTATGGTTCTAATACTGTCACTAAAGCCAATATAGTAGTCTAGGACAAAAACACAAGACAAGACAGCAGCCGTATGGTCCTCATATTTGTTGAAAAGGTCAGACGGTGTGCCAGGAATAGTAGCGACTATTGATTGTTGCTGACAAATTTAGATGTAAATTCTTTCTAAAAGCACTAGTTATAGTGAACCCAGATAGTAAATGTAGGTCTAACGTCTCTATATATTCTGATGATTGTAATACCAAACCGTAGAATACCTTTAATATCTGAATTATGCTGTCTCAGGTCACATTTGGTAAGTTGAGTTTATTTTTAGAAGTATTATATTAAAGAATAGATGATCGGCACCACTTAATAGGACATTGAACTGAAGAAAAGACCTAGTTAAATGTCTGATGATTTCTCCCATCGTCTTCTATATGAGGAAGGAATAAGTAATACTGCTGTCTTGACAGAATGTTGATGGAATATTTTTATTGTCAAGGAATCTCTTTAATCAACAGAAGATATCTTAATTACTTAAAGATATATTGTTCTTGAATTAGTTTGGATGGAGCAGAAATAGAGGACATTAAACCCCATTTCCTTTCATTTTATATTGCCCTTCAGAATGTATGTTTTGAAATTTAGTTATATATTTTGTACAGAGTTATTTTCAATTTGATTAAATATAATTAAGATCACACCATATCATGTCCAAAAATATTGCAAAAAAGCTTTGATAGTGAAATACTGATCATTTTATTACATACTGAAATTATTAGCATGCTCTAGAGGGGAATCCCCTCAGTCATGTGACTACTTAGAATTTTGCAAAAAGACACATTTTTTGGTAAATCCGCTGTTTATTAAACAATGGATGAAAGATTGAGATATAAATTATTTAAGGCATTTGGAAGAGAAATTAGAAAAGTCTATGTTGGACACAAGGTTAACATCTCTTTTGTTTTTTAGGGCTTCCATGATATTTCACGATTATCAATGTTTTGATTCTTAACAATCAAACGGTATATCCATGTATAAAGATAATTAACTCTGATAAAGATAATTAATTTATTTACTTAAAGAGCTGTGCAGCGATAACCTCAAACACATGATCATAAGTAGGTCATCATTGGGAACCAGGTTTTCCATTCAGTGTCCCAATAAGTTTTAGAAGAGATCTGCCAAAGAGCAGATTCATAAAATTAGATATATTATAGATCTTGGTTAGGGTCATGGACACCCATGAATTTGCATGAGGAACAGGATCACATCCAGGCCCTCAAAAAAGGAGGGGGTGGGGTGGCAGTCCCTCCCAGTGTCACTGAGTAATAATGGGCTTTGTGGAACATGCTGGAGTCTATTTGTAGCATATCTGACCTATGGTATATGTTTGACTCGAGTTGAGCATTATGATTATAATGTCGAAAACCGCATTGATGAAACTGCGTGATTTTTTGCCATTTGCGAGGGACGTAAAAACTCAAATCCTTGACGCAAAGCTCATCACTGTGTCCCTCTCACTTAGCTCCTGATCTTGTTCATAATAATGAATTGATTTAGTTTTTGTGTGTTGGATGTAAATTTTCGACCGTAAAAAAAATAGATATACATTGTCCATCAATTTTACAGCACCCCTGAGGACACTTCCCCACCCCCTTGTTGCTCTGAGCTAGTTACGGCCCTGGCACCATAAGGGCTATACTATATACCGGAAAACTACCGGAAAACACCATGTTATACTGAATACCGGAAAACACCGGAAAAACACTAAATACCGGACAACACCCTAAATACCGGAAAACACCCTAAATAGCTAACTCGGAGCCTGGTCCTCTGGAAAACACCGGAAAAACCTAACCCTAACCCTAACCCCCCACTGGTCCTCTGGAAAACCTAACCCTAACCTAACTTCCCGCAAACAGAGCACCAGGCTCTGGATTACCTATTTAGGGTGTTTTCCGGTATTTAGTGTGTTTTCCGGTATTTAGTGTGTTTTCCGGTGTTTTCCGGTATTCAGTATAACATGGTGTTTTCCGGTAGTTTTCTGGTGTTTTCCGGTGTTTTCTGGTGTTTTTCGGTTGTTTTCTGGTGTTTTCCGGTATATAGTATTGTCGCACCATAACAAGGTTTAGTCTATCAATGTGTTTAGAGTTAGATAGTATGTTAGAAGCTGTTAATAAGATTATATAAATGTATCGAGTGATGAGAAACTGTAGGAACAGAAGACTCATGTTAAGGTTAAAAGGTAAAACACACAACAGTATCTGCATCAATAAAGTCATGTTTTAATGGTCTGCGTTGCTTAAAGCGCCATTGCAAAATTTGATCAAAGTTGAATAATAGAAAATTTTTGAGAGGGAAATGGGGTTTAACGTCTGCTCAACCAAACTAGGTCTTTTGGAGACAAATGTATGGTTCGATTTCAATAATTCGCTTACACGTAGGGGTAGTTAGCAGTGGGGTGAAACCAGAGTACCTGCCTGCCCAGAGAAAACCATTGATGTTTGACTGTCTACCCTACTCACAGACCGATCAAAATCCTGTCCCCAACCCTCCACCCATGGATTTTGTAGAATAAAGGTCTTGATGATGGAGAAAGCAAATTCAATCAATTTAACGTTGCTACTCTGCCTGAAATAAACCATGAAATCATTATACCAAGTTCCTCCATGCAAATAACTGGTTTAATTACCGTAACAGAATGAATGGTATCTAAGCTATTAGTGTCTAATTATGATATGCCACTGTGTTTAGATATAATCAGCTATTCTTTTTTTTATCATTGCCATACCACAATAACAAATTATGGTTTCATAACAAATTATAATGGATCTAATTGTGCAATTAATATGGATCTAATGGTGCAATAATTAACTTTCCGCTACAGAATTGGAAAATTGGTTGTGAATATACACGCAGATTGGATATGATAACCAATATTTATTATTTGTGTAGTCTTTGATTTTTGTCCCCCGCCTTTCGAAGAAAGCAGGGGACTATTAAAATGGGTCTGTCCGTCTGTCCGTCCGTCTGTCTGTCCGTCACACTTTTTGGGACACAATAACTCTCTTCCTAATTGAGCTAGAATGTTCAAACTTGGTGTATGTGTTTATTAGGTCAATGCCTTGATGGAGTTCGAAGATGAGCATTTTCCGCTTAGGGTAAGCAGAGATAAGCAATTTGATTGGTTGATGCTTTGGGACACGATAACTCTCTTCCTAATTGGGCTAGAATGTTCAAACTTGGTGTATGTGTTGATTAGGTCAATGCCTTGATGGAGTTCGAAGATGAGCATTTTCCGCTTAGGGTAAGCAGAGATAAGCAATTTGATTGGTTGATGCTTTGGGACACGATAACTTTTAATTGAGCTAGAATGTTCAAACTTGGTGTATGTGTTTATTAGGTCAATGCCTTGATGGAGTTCGAAGATGAGCATTTTCCGCTTAGGGTAAGCAGAGATAAGCAATTTGATTGGTTGATACTTTGGGGCACGATAACTCTCTTCCTAATTGAGCTAGAATGTTCAAACTTGGTGTATGTGTTGATTAGGTCAATGCCTTGATGGAGTTCGAAGATGAGCATTTTCCGCTTAGGGTAAGCAGAGATAAGCAATTTGATTGGTTGATGCTTTGGGACACGATAACTTTAGTTCTAATTAAGTGAGATTGATGAAACTTGGTGTATAGTTTCATTACAGTAATACCTTGACTAAGTTTGATAATGAGCATTTTCTGCTCAGGGTAAGCAGAGCGATACGCAATTTGATTGGTCGAGACTTTGGAAAACAATAACTCTCCTACGATTGTTCAATACTTTGTAAAAGATAATTTGTGATAAATTTATATGTGTCCTCTAATTATTTTCCTATTTCGGCGGGGGACATCAGCCTCACTGTTGGCTTGTTATATTCTGTGTTAATGAGTTATAATATGGAGTTAATGAAGAATATGAAACTCGTTTAATTACTTATAGTCATAATAATTTGAAATAATTGATGCTGTTATTACAACTGAAAGGTACAGATCTAAAGCATTTGATAGAACATTAAGATAATGAACTGCAACAGTATTTTGCTTTAGGGAATCGAAAGGAGAGAGAGAGAGAGAGAGAGAGAGAGAGAGAGAGAGAGAGTTTAACGTCCACTCGACGCAGACTAGGTCATTTCGGGACTAACATATGGTTTAATTTTATTTCAATATTTCGCTTGCGCGTAGGGGTCTTTAGCAGTGGGAGGAAACCGGAGGACGCAGAGGAAACCCACGAGGTTGGACAGGCCACTCTACTCCTTGTCATGTACAACCCAGTATTCGAAACCACACTAGTTGACTCAATGACAGACCTTATGATACAGCACGCACGTGCTAGCCATTCGGCCATCCAACCCCACGGAATCGAAAGGAAATTCCACCTGGCTTATAGTTATTAGGAAGTGTTGTGGAACTCAGGAGAGAAGATACTATATGCATCCATCAACATTTGATAAAAGAATTTGAAAAGGGAGGGTTGAGCATACACCCAAGAACAAAAGAGATTCACAGATAAACAGGAACTTTGACACCCCTTTTATGGCTTTCTGGAAAGGGAGGGGTGGGGTGCACCTAAGAATAAAAGAGGTTCACAGATAAATAGCAACGTTGACACCCCTTTTACGCCTTTCTAGAAAGGGAGGGGTGGGGATGCACCTAAGAATAAAAAAGGTTCACAGATAAATTGTAATATTTACACCCCTGTACGCCTTTCTGGATCCTCTTTTGACCTTCACATTGCTCACTACATATTTACTTCATTCATATCTCTGTGACTCTGTAGTATAACCAGATTGAATTAAACAGTTGGGCTGCTTTAAGCAGTTAGTCACAAGTGTGTTTTTTCAGCTTCTTGTAGTATAAGCAAGATGATTTGTTTTTTTCTTGTTGTATTAAGACCCTGCATATGGCTAGAGAATATCGATAATTACAATCTGCTTGTTAAAGCAGTGGAGATGAAGAATTGATCCATTACATCCTTGTAATTTGAAACAACTTTATGTCATTACGTAACATATTTGACTGAAAGGTTTGCTTCTCCTTATATTTGTATGACTTGCTCATAAAGTTTATTGTATTCCTGTTTTTACAGCTTGTCACATTGATTTTGTATATGAATGGTAGAAATTTGCTGTAATGTTGATAAAATAATATATAGAGAGAGAGAAATGGGGTTTAACGTCCACTCGACACAAACTAGGTCATTTCGGGACTAACATATGTTTAAATTTTTTATTTCAATAATTTGCTTGTGCGTAGGGATCTTTAGCAGTGGGAGGAAATCAGAGGACCAGGAGAAAACCCACGAGGTTGGACAGGTGACCTTACTCCTTGTCACATACAACTGAGGAATCGAAACCATGCCAGTTGTCTCAATGACAGACCTTATGATACAGCGCACACATGCTAACTACTCGAACATCGCCCCTCCCCCTGTACAACCTGGGAATCGAAACCACGCCAGTTGTCTTAATGACAGATGATACAGCACACATGCGATAACCACTCGGCCATCCAATCCCCCTGAGTTATAACATAGATAGATTTATTACATTAAACAATGAAAGTAAAATTATTTCTGTTAGATGATAACAATTGATTTGATTTGACTGATTTCTGATAATTTGTAGACCAATTTTAGCAATCATGTTAAAATACTCTAATCAATATATCTATCTGATCAAACATACAAGATTATCACCATTGTATACATCAAACTCAACCATATTCACACTATCCTCAAGCTCACTCAGGGGGATTGGATGGATGGCCGAATGGTTAGCACGTGCGCGTTGTATCATAAGGTCTGTCATTGAGTCAACTGGCATGGTTTTGATTACCCAGTTGTACGTGACAAGGAGTAATGTCGTCTGTCCAGCTTCATGGGTTTTCTCCGGGTCCGTCCAGTTTTCTCCCACTATTCAAGATCACTTAGCACAAATGAGTTATTGTAATATAATTGAACCATATGTTAGTCCTGAAATGACCTAGTTTGTGTCAAGTTGATGTTACACACAATTTCTCTCTTTCAAGCTCAAGCTCGATCTCAGTACAGACTTAAACTCACCACCACTAGGGTCTATGTTCAAACTAGGACAAAATACTAAAACTTTCAATCTGAGAATGGACACGCCGCCATGTAGGGCAATCTTAGAATGGACACACCATCATGTAGGTCAATCTGAGAATAGACACCACCATGTTGGTCAATCTGAGAATAGACACCATCATGTAGGTCAATCTGAGGATGGACACACCATCATGTAGGTCAATCTCAGAATGGAGACACCATCATGTAGGTCAATCTGAGAATAGACACCACCATGTAGGTCAATCTGAGAATAGACACCACCATGTTGGTCAATCTGAGAATAGACACCATCATGTAGGTCAATCTGAGGATGGACACACCATCATGTAGGTCAATCTCAGAATGGAGACACCATCATGTAGGTCAATCTGATAATAGACACCACCATGTAGGTCAATTTGAGAACGGACACACCATCATGTAGGTCAATCTGAGAATGAACACACCACCATGTATGTCAATCTGAGAATGGACACACCATCATGTAGGTCAATCTGAGCACAATATTCAAACTTTGTAGAGAGCTGTACAGATCACTGAGTGCTTTCTGACTTTATCTGTTCATGGAAATTTGTCAAGAATCTCAGAAAAAATTACTAATCATAACAAGCACATTATTAACCACAAGCCGCTCTTAATTAAACGGAATACAATAGCCATTATTTCTCAAATATCACCGTTCAGTATAAGTCTATCATATAAAATTGTTATGAATGTCAATTTAAATATAATTGATAGGTGCCTGCACGTTGAGATAATAGTTTGTTTAGACAAGATAGGGAAATACCTAATTACAAGAGTATTAAGTTTGTTTACAATATGGATAGTAATTATAAAGTAAGGTAACTCTGTTTTCATAAAGATAAAGCAATGCTGTTATTAATATAATGATGTTCTTATATCCCTCTTATATTTATGATAATTAAGATCAGAGATGATAATAGACACGGCCAGCTCAATATTCAAATTTGTCGTGTAGACAATACACAATAAATATGATGAATACAGTTTGTCTGACGAGAAAATTGCTCGGCTTATACAGAATCCAAAAATAAGACGCTTTATCAGTTTTCTTCGGATCAATAGAGACTATATTTAGCAGACGCTACTTCAGTAATGACCAACATAATCAAAACGGAATAGAAAAAAATATTGATGAATTAGTCATTAATATTACACCAGAAGTTAATGCTTGGGGATATTAGGTGACAACAGATATTGTTAGTGGGTAATTTTTGGTGAATACCAAAAGGTTAATCGTGACATCATCCAATATTGAGGAGGATTCGCAACCGCAAATCTCCACATTGGTAGTTAAACTGGTACAAAATGACCTACTTGGTTCTTAATATTGATTAGTAAATAGACATTGTTCTAGCAGTATTATACCATGGTACCATAGTGCTATATAAACTACTTTCTATCACCCTCAACAACAATGCCGATTCAGCTATTTAGTTTAGTTCATTTAGTACATCAGTGGTGGGTTGCATGGCTGAATGGTTAGCATGTTTGCGCTGTATCATAAGGTCTGTCATTGAGTCAACTGGCGTGGTTTCGATTTCCCGGTTGTACGTGACAAGGAGTAGGGTCACCTGTCCAAACTCGTGGGTTTTCTCTGGGTCGTCCGGTTTCCTTCAATTGTTAAAGAACCCTACGTGCAAGCGTATTATTGAAATTAAATTGAACCATATGTTAGGCCCGAAATGACCTAGTTTGTGTCGATTGGATGTTAAACCCCATCTCTCTCTCTCTCTCTCTTACAGTACATCAGTGATTGTAAAACAAGACTACCGTTCTGTCAATGGGGGTTCAAGGTGGGGGACAGGTCTTTATTTTAGCTTCCAACGCTATATCTTCTTTGAGCGGCATTTAGGAACTGACATACGTAAAAAACACAAAAACATAATATGGAACACGATTAATATTTTAATTAAAGTGGCGTTTCGTTGAGAGTTCTTTCAACGTTTTCAAGCAAATGATAATGAAAATAATGTACAGAAGGTTTACGTGTTTTTGTATGTAAACCTTATGTATATTATATTCATCCTCATTTGCTTGTTTATTCCAACGCCATATATAAACTATTATATAGATGTTTATTCATGCTTATAATCAACACTCTAGAACAATGGAATCCGATTGGATTGCCAAGATTTATATGGATTAGGACATCAGCGAGATTAAAAATTAAACGATAAAATATTGATAATCGAGACTCGGTCTCGATTGTCCAGTACCATTGCTTCGATAATAAACAATATACGCTACATCTTCCATCACTTATAACTTCGCTCAGAATAAGTAATGTTAATGAGCTTTTCAATATAATCATTTTGATGGATTTGACCACTAACAAGATTTTGAAATTTAGAAAGGATAATCAAGACTTATTCTTTGTTGCCAAGTACATGTTCAAACAGTCAAAGTTCATATATAATTTTGCCAAGAATAAAGTAATTGGAATGAAATTTTCAATATTCACTTTTCAATATCTATTTTATTTAAATCTTACATAGTGTATCTTTAAATTAAGGAGAAAAAAAATAATATAAATTTACTGATCTTATGCTTCATGAAACATTCAGGCATTATAGCACTAATGTTCACAAAGAGAAGCAACTACAGCTATAAATCTGTATAATTTCAAATAGAAACATTAGTTTTGATATGGACATCAATGGCAGAGTTGTGTTGACCCATGAACAAAAAGATTGAAATCTGCCATGTACTGCTATAATGCAAATGAAACAAGTTCTAATTGCCAGTATCTCTTAGTTTATGTTATTTATTTTAAAGAGCCAATCCCGATAATATTTGGGAGAATAAAACTTCTTAATTTTGTATTCAAATCCCTTAAAATCCTTTATCTCAGGGCCGAGCAACTAACTCAATGTATGTGATATGTTTTCAAACAACTTAAACCCCTTAGTCTTCATTTGGAAATGGAGACTGGTGTCCTAAGCTGTATTATGCGGTGTCTGCAAAAATCAGACTTTTATTTTATAAAAATAATATGTAGGTGACATGTACCATTTGTTATCAAGTACAACGCATGGGTCATTCACTGTATAGACCTCTAAAGGACCCGGAATCGATTATCAGGTCACCCAACGAATAAATTGACCCAAAATCTTAAAAGGGTTACGTGTCCGGATAAGCATTTTTGACGTTCACGCCCAAACGACTCAATATTTGGGCGCTTAAATTTCATGTTTTCTCAGAGTTTTATTTTTGAGACTCTGCTCAAATCGAGATAGCCAACCAAAGTATCCTATCATGGTTTGATTTGATCCAATAAAGAACATAAACTATAGAAGCAATAAACGAAATGAAATGGGGTTTAACGTCCTACTGTTCTGCTCCTACTGGGCTAATGAAGACGGGCGTATGTCATACAGGGTGCTATGAGGGAAATTTCGCCCGGGCAGCGGCACTGTGACCGACTCTTATATCGAATTCCATCTGCCTAGGGATCTTTTATGTGTATTCTAATATATACATGGGACCTCGGTTTTTCGTCTCATCCAAATGACTAGACAGCTGCACCACTGACAAGGGGAAACTATGTCGGAAAATCTCGATGAACTTTCTCGACCAATGCAGGGATCGAACACGTGGCTCCAAAACTAGAGACGCAGTCTTAGATAAATTTTGTTAATTTAAGCCAATCACAGTCTCCAATTGGCTCTTATAATGCACACCAACTAAAGGAGCTGTTGAATAAATATTGTTAATTCAGTGTATAAGACTCACAGAAACATTTATATTAATCTTGTCCAACTGTCTATTTAAAGTAGCTAAGTCTCTAACTCAATATCATCCAAATTCTTTGACATTGAAAAGACGAATTGTTTGTCAATTTAAATCAACATTGATGTTGTGATCTTACCGGGAAAAGATGGGCTTCTGATATCCAATATTTAAGACAAAGTAAACATTTTACCATTGGTACACGAATCGTGTACAATAATGCTTTTCAGGGCCATTTGTAACAAGGGACTGTAAGAACGAGACTAGACATGTGCCACAACTCATGTCAAACGGTGACGCCATATTCTTATCTGTTGAGCATGCGCAATAAATACTATCGGTGTAGACTGGAATAACCAGACGCCAGAGATTGACAATCCATTGAGACGTCTGGCGTATTCCGCCGAACATAAAAGACTTGAAATTAGATTTAAAAACGGAAACGATTGAATGTAAACAGTTTATATACATTCATATTACATTATTACATGCATTGCGACCCATTTGTGTAAATTTTTAGGTGCCAAATATTAGCGATTTAGCTCCTTTAAAGCTTTGTGATATTTTCTTTCAAGAATTGTAAATTATTCATTTTTATGAGCGATTGGAGAGACTAAATATCAAGTATAACATTATTATACAAATGGACACTGAAAGATATAGAATCCAGCTGTGGCTGTGTTTGTATCTATGGTCAATGGTGCATGGTGGGTATTAGTCTTTAGACTTAAATTCAAAGTCTCATAGGATTAGATAAATTCAAAATAATTTAGCAGTCTGATGTATTAAAGAAGCTAAACCTCTAAACTCAATATTTTCTATAAAATTCGAAATTAAAAACACAAATTAAAATTCAATATTGATCCATTTCTATCATTACTGATGTTATTTTGCCGTGAATATGAAAATTTTAAAATCAATACACGAGTCATGTATTCTATGGTTTCGGGTGCCATTTGTAATGAACAAAGCAAAACATATCTATAAGACAATGATGAAGTAATTAGTAATAGCTGATTCACCAACGGCAAAATAATAATAAAAAATTGGGTTAAGCAGGCATAAACAACTGCCTCGCAGTTTGGACTGTTCACATATTTCAAGGAACATAATTGATGAGAAATTACAATAAAAATGTTAAAAATGTAATATAAATCACTTTATATACATTCATATTACAATAATATGTGCTTTTAGACCCATTCCGGTTGTTTTCCAGTATATAATATTGCCGATATTACAATAATATATGCTTTTATATCCATTTTCATCTATTTTAAGGTTCCAAAGAATAGAATCATACGCCCTTTAACTCAAGAATCAAGACTCCCTCTGTCATCGTGTATTGTGTTGACTGACAACACTAGTTTATATTATAACTATATAATTATTATGATTACAGGGTGTGGTGGTTGAAGAAGTCGATGATGGACAACCGTGTGTAGCTTGTGGTGATAGATGTCCTGGGTTTCTTACTCATGAATGGAGGTAATTAAGATAATTTATGTTTTGTGACAGCTACCTGGTAGGCAAAATCAGTAAACTCATGAGTTTAATGTTGTGTGAAGAGGTTAAATGGTTCCAGTCGCGAACACTGAAGTGAGGTGGTCTTGTAAACGCTCTGAGAACGTAATGGAGTGAAAGAGAGAGAGAAATGGGGTTTAACGTCCACTCGACACAAACCAGGTCATTTTGGGTATAATATATGGTTCAATTTTATTTCAATAATTCGCTTGCGCGTAAGGGTCTTTACATCTATACATATATTTGTGACTGTCTTTTGTCTGTTTGTCTGTCTGTCTGTTCGGGGTTGGCGGTTACACTAGGTCTGCCCCGAGTCTGAAATTTGGGGTATAGGGGTAGCTCGGACCGGGGAGTAACATAGGCCTTGTGGCGTTAGTCTACCACTTCCGGTTTCGGAGTCATGACCACTGACCGAAGCCGGGTATCCTGCTAGTAAAGATATATTTCTTTAAATGGTTAATTAGCAAAACTTTACATTTTTAAACCATCAGGTGATCTGCCCTCAGGCTTGTGTTTTTACTTGTCAGCCTAATAGTTGGTCACTTTTGACCTCTTTTCCTAAACTACATGTATTTGATGGATTTAAATGAAATTTGATAGTTATATATAGCAAGGATAGTCTTTATTCAGATTTGTTCAAATTTAATTGCTGGCACCTTTAAGAGGGAAAGTATGTAGTCTTGAAAATGAAAAATGTTCTCCTTGAATGGACTTCTATAAAATTTGATAGAAATCATCCTTAGATAATCAAGATGAAAGTTTGTTAAAGTGAAAAGGATAGGAACACCACAGATGGGCATATTTAAAAAAAAACATTTTGAACTTTTTTCACTAAGGGGGCCTAATGTCGACTTTGCAACTCAAAGCAATTTAACTAGTTGCAGCCAGTTAAAAGTGTGCTTATGTCGATCATATCAGCAACTGAGAGCATCTGAATTCGGAGGGCTTATGTTGACTCAGAACTGATAGTGATTACACTTAAACGTGACTATTAATTTATTCATCATGTGATCTACTCCATTTCACATTTGTCATACACACAAAGACTAAATAAACTTTTTCAATTTTATTAAATGGAAGCAGAATAAATACTTAACAAAATTCTCGAAATATGCTTAGTGTTTTGACAAAAATTATTAATTTAAGACTTAAAATGTCTGTTAACTAGCTTAGTGTCTGTTCTCAAGCAGCGGTAACTGTAGATAGACAGCCTAAGTTTAGTATGCAACTGGGTGTGAAAAATTTCGCAGGTTCATCTCGATCCGCTCCAGGATTCAACCTATAACATTTTATACTGTTTGAATGGCATTTAGTAATTGAGCACATTAAAAAATAAACACAAAGTTATATGGATAACAATTACTATATTTCTATTAAAGCTACGTTTCAACAATGATTCTCTTGTCGTTTTCAAGCACAATACTGATACAGATAGAAGGAATGAGATATATATACTATGTACAATGAGTTTTCATTGAATGTTGTGATTGTACATAGTATATATATCTCATTCCTTCTATCTGTATCAGTATTGTGCTTGAAAACGACAAGAGAATCATTGTTGAAACGTAGCTTTAATAGAAATATAGTAATTGTTATCCATATAACTTTGTGTTTATTTTTATAACATTTTAATTGAGACGCCAGTGTTCGATCACTTGACTACCATTAAACCTTCAATGCACATTAGGATATTTTAAACTTAAAATATTCCATTTCTTACACCAAGATAAGATATTGGTAAAAAATTAGGATCTAGGACACGAAAAGATTATATTTATAATAGATGAGTCCGATTACAGATTACTTTTAATTATAAAATATGAGAAATGCTTTAATTTCTTGTATGTAATCTGATGATAGTATTCATTGAGTTATTTCTAACCTGAGAAATCTACGCGTAAACTACAATGATGTACAGTATTTGCTAAGAAGAGCGATGTGACATTTTGTTGGTATAGTCAATGTTATTGTTGACATTTCACCCTACTTTTTATTGATAATGGTTTCAACTATGCCTCGTTAATTATACGTATTGCGTTGTTGAATTGAATCAGGAATTGAGATGTAACCCACCGAAAATATCTTGTTGTGCTGTTTGTCCCAGCCTTATGTCTGTCAGTTCGGATACAATAACTGCTTTTAATTGAACTAGAATGTTCGGACATGGTGTAGGTGTTTATTAGTTTGATAGAGTTTGAAGATGTGTTTTTTCTACCTAGGCTAAGCAGAGATAAGCAATTTGATTGGTCAATGCTTTGCGACAGAATAACTTTGATTCTAACTGTGTGAGAGTGATGAAACTAGTTGTATGGCTAAATCTATTTGTTAAGGCCAGCTCAATTTTCTTCAAAGTTGCTGAAATGTAAATAAGGTTAGGGCATGTGATTGTTGGCGAGGGTTAGGGTAAGCATTGAGGCTAGGTCCAGGGTTAGGGTTGGGATTAGTGCTAGCCCTGTTTACATCTCGTGACCTTTGACCAAACTTGAAGTTGGCCTTATCAAATAGATCTAACATGTATAATATCATTGTATCAAAACCTTGATTAAAGATATATTATGGGAGATAAGATAAAGAGATGGCAGTTCTCGCTATAATAGTTAAAAACTAGATAGTGTAAAGGTAATTTGCTGAAAATTTCAGTCAAATTGATCCACTATGAGCCGAGAAAGGAGCCGGTGAAATTTTTGCATAGTCTCGGTTATCATTACTAAAATCATTAATATAAACAGCATAGTCTCGATTATCATTACTAAAATCATTAATATAAACAGCATAGTCTCGATTATCCACTTTTTCTGATTTAATTATCTTTGACCGTTAGCGGCATATAGGAATCTAATCCAGCCTACATTGTAGGCTAGCCTTGACATCGAGAGTTTATTATGGTCTGGATAAGTTAATTAATGTCTAATTGATAATTTAGATAACATTTCAGGCCTAAAGAAAGACTTGTAATAAGCAGATTTTGCTCTTGCATAATGCATGTTTAAGTTTGATTGCTTGATGCTTTAAAAAAAAATCAATATGCAATTAATTAATATGTGTCGTAGGTGGGGGGACATTATCCTCACTCTTGGCTTGTTTTTATACGTTTCGTTTTTAAATTGAAAAACATGTATATATAAAACATTATCAAGTAAAATTATCAGGTTCTCAAATTTATTCTCTCAGCTGGAAAGTATGGTATTTAAAGGTTCAAGTGAAAATGTTTGCTGGGTTTTCTGTGGTTTTGAGAACATTTTGTATAAACCGTTTAGAGAAATCACAAGCCTCAATTGTTTATTATACCAAACCATATAAGAGGAAGCCATTATTTGATGGTTCTGTTTTCCCCCGGTGTGATTTTAGTGCCGATTTTATTACATAACCACTAAATTAGCCTTTTTATCTCAATATTTTTACACATGAACATGTTTTAACGTTTGCAGGCATATTTATGATTGGATCAGCAACATAAATTGCTTGAGGAATTATGGTGTGTACTTTGAGAACATGGCAATGTTTTTTTTTTAAACATTTACATTTTATTCTTTAAAAACGAAAAAAATGGAATAAATAATAAACAGATGAATGTCAGGATTTGAGGCTGTTTTCTTTAAAATGCAGCAGTTAGTATCCTGAAAGTTCTAAAGCTTTTTTGAGGAAATGGTTTTTTTTTTTCTTGTTGGTATCCAATCATGGAATAGGATTAGAAAATTGGAAGAGTCATTTAAATGATAAAAGAAAAATAATTGCCAATACATTTACATGGCAGAGAAAACATTTTATAAAAAATAAAACAGCCATTTACGAAAATTAGACTTATAAATCAAATTCCATTACTGCATGTTTCTTTTATCAGAAACGGAGAGAAATTGTGACAAGGAAATGGACATTTGGATTGACATTAATCAAAAAAATTAAATAAACCTATAAACTATCAGCTACCTTGACTCGATAGATTCGGAAAGGTTCACATCACAGACGTACAAATCAATAAACATTTACATTGATTTTCATTTTACTTCAGATTTTTTTTATGTCGGCAATGTGTTTTGACCATGTGTACAATTTGGTGGATATTAACTTCTGACATTTTCTCGACACCAACCTAATAGCGTGATAGAATCTTGTTCGTCTTAATCATTTTCCCTCCCGCGAAATTGCCTCTCCTCATTAGAATCCACTTAATTAGAGATTTTAGCACCACGCTACATTAAATTGTTAATTGTTTTGTAGACTAATTCCATAAATTGAACATCAGAGAACAATCGTAGAAGATGATTACTAGCAATTTAGGAGGAGTAGAACGGGGTATCAACATGTTATATAAATAATCATTATTTTTTTTGCCTGAGATATAAGGAGGTTTGCGTGATTTTATCAATGAGGATTTAATTAGTAAACGAGAATAAAACAGAAATTACGTAATTTATTATTCATTTGAATTATTGACCAGCTAGGTGAGGAAAGTACATGTGATGTAGGTTGAAGAATTTTAACAAGACTGTTTGTTCGTTTTATCTGATAAATCATTAACCATTTGAATGCCGAGTCCCTGAACTTTTCACAATCTCTATATTGTGTTCTTAGGACCTAGTCTTGAGGTAATAGTAATTGCAGTAGGACCACATCACACAAGTGAAGGTAACCTCCAGAGAACCGCCGGATGCTCTATATTGCCACCAGGCCCGTAACTAGTGGGGAGTGGGGAGTGCAGGTGGGGTGCAAAGCAAAATGTTTCGCCCCCCACCCCCCTGAAAAAATTGTCAACCATAAAAACAATAGATATACATTGTCTGTCAATTTTACAGCACCCACTGAGAACACTTCCCACCCCCCTTGTTGCTCTGAGCTAGTTACGTCCCTGATTGCCACAGCTGCTCGTTTTCAAAGGGTTAAAATTGCATCTTTATTTTGTTTTGGTTGGCTTATATTGCATAAGATGTAAGGGCTGGTGACCTCACATTTTGGTTTGCTTATACTGCATTAGATCTAACAATCTGATTAAAATACAGATCTATATTTTGTTTCATTTTATTATACGTTCGATGGCCTACACTACATGAAGATCTGACCAGTTGTACTGCAAGGTCGCGTCAGGGGTCATACGAGCGCCTTTTGACCCTATAACGTCAGACATTGATTAATCAATCAGCATTGACGTTTCTAGGGGTTAACCCACATTTCCATGCAGAGAATGTCAAGAACTCGCCGTAACAGACTGTTTCATTGGCTGATTCCTCACATCAACTAGAACGCCTGTTAAATAACAACTCTTCCAGATCCTAGTGTTGTGAAGACAAGTAAAACGAGATTTTGAACTATAAAAAACGAAAGGAAATAGGATTGAAGATCTAAGGGATGGTGACGACCTCACGATTTGGTTTGTTTATACTGCATAAGATATAAGGGATGGTGACGACCTCACGATTTGGTTTGTTTATACTGCATAAGATCTATGGGATGGTGACGACCTCACGATTTGGTTTGTTTATACTGCATAAGATCTAAGGGATGGTGACCCAGGGTGAACATAGATTTTGATGAAATGAAATGAAATGGGGTTTAACGTCCTACTGTTCTGCTCCTATACTGGGCTAATGAAGACAGGCATACGCCATACAGTGTGCTATGAGGGAAATTTTTGCCTGGGTAGCGCCACTATCGCCTACTCTTATATCGAATTCCAACTGCCAAGGCATCTTTTACGTGCATTTTAATGTATACACGGGACCTCGGTTTTCCGTCTCATCCGAAGGACTAGACAGCTGTCCTTGTCAGGCCCTCCGTTCTGCACCACTGACAAGGGGAAACTACGTCGGAAAATCAGGATGAACTTTCTCGGCCAATGCAGGGATCGAACACCCGACCTCCAGGCTAGTGAGCCAGCGTCTTAACCACCTAGCCACCGTGGCTCCCAGATTTTGATGAAATTAAGATCTAATTAAAGACTAATATAATAACAAACCCACAGGTGAAATGGTTAAGTTGAGATGGTTAAACAGACGCAGCTTCAAAAGCCTGTTTCAAATCATCACTACACCTTGAACAAAGAAACAAACAAACTTGCTGAATAACATCTAGAAAGATAAAGATAAATTCTCCGCTGGGCTGTTAAAAAATTAAATTCTAAATAAAAGTATATTTGAATGTTAGATTGAATTCACAGATCTTACATTATCTGTAGTTAAGTTTAGTTAACAAAACTGTTTATATAAACAGTCGCATTCAATTCAGAGAACATGAAATCCATCAATCCTTTGATGAAATTATAATTTACTGGTAATCTGTTCAGTGTTTGAGAGAACTGATGAAATATAAAATTAACAAAAAATCTATTTTAAACTGTTAGATTATGTTGACTTAGCTCCGATTTATCTATTTCTAGACATATATAAGCTCACAAACAGCCATGGTTTATCAGGGTTTGGTGACACACAATATTGTTTTTTTAACTACTGATAGATACTTCACTCTTACTATCAAGACTTGACTACTGTACAATCTGAGAGAGAGAGATAGAGAGAGATGGGGCTTAATGTTCACTCGACACAAACTAGGTTATTTCGGGACTAACATATGGTTCAGTTTTATTTCCATAAATCGCATACACGTAGGGGTCTTTAGCAGTGGGAGGAAACCAGAGGACCTCGACAGATGACCCTACTCCTGGTCACGTACAACTGGGGAATCAAAACCACAGCAGTTGACTCAATGACAGACTTTATGATACAGCGCGCATGTGCTAACCATTTAGCCATCCAACCTGCCTTTTGTACAATCTACCTGAAAATAAAATTAAAGATACATTATGGGAGATTAGATAAAGAGCTGACAGTTCTCACTATAATACCGGTAGTTAAAATCTAGATAATGTAAAGGCAATTTGCTGAAATTTTCAGTCAAATTGATCCACTCTGAACCGAGAATTTACCGATTGAATTTTCGACCAAGCCTCGATCATCATTACTAAAGTTGATATGATAAAAAACATAGTCTCGATTATCCATTTCATGATTAAATCATGACTGAAAGTTGAGCAGCAAATCGGATCCTAATCCAATAAATATCACAGGCTAGGGATGACATCAAGGGTTGATTATGGTCTGGATAAGTTAATTAATGTCAGATTAAAGAAAGACCTGAAATGGGCAGATTTAGCTCTTGCATAATGTATGTTTAAACGACTTCAGAAACTTCATAACCAAAACTAAACCAAATGAACATATTATGACACCACATATTATGACACCAATTCTGAAAGATCTCCATTGGCTTTCAGGCCGTCAATGTATCAGTTTTAAAATACTGTCTATTACATATTCTGCTCTAAATGACAATTCTTCACCTCAATACATTAGAGACCTTCTCAACCCCAATAAACCTTGCAGAAACCTTTGTTCACAATCAGACAACCTCTTAATTAAGCCTTTTTCAAAAACCAAATCCGGTGATAGATCTTACGCAGTTGGTGCTCTGAAGTTATGGAATTCAATATCGAACGAAACCAAAAGCGCAAATTCTATTAAAGGTTTGAAAAAGTATCTCAAAACTGTAGTTTTTAATCAAATATACAACTGATTGAATACTGTTCTAGCTGTGTTTGTGTCAGACTTTTACCATGTGTACTAAATAGTGTTCTCTGGTTTTTTTTGTTTATCTCTTTTTTATGGATCAATGTGATTGTTTTAATTTTATATTAGGTGTACTTATGTAAAGCACCTGCCGCCCGAGAGCAGCTTATTGAGTTGAATTGTCGACGCTATATAAATCTATTATTATTATTGCTGCTTTCAAACACAAATGCATGTTTCTAATGAATTTTGTAATATTGTTGGGATATGAAATTGTTTGACAACAATATGTCCAAATAGTCCCAATGCATTTGTATTTCAACTCACCCAATCCAGTGTATGATTTTGCCTCCCCCCCCCACCCAATGATCAAATTAGTATCATGTTATTGCTAATATTTCAATAGATTGGAGGCAAGAATAAAAACAAATGTATGATTAAAGAGGCATTATGTAAGATTTAGATAAAGAGTTGACTATTCTTGCTATAATAGTAAAAAGAAAATGTTGAAAATTTCAGTCAAATTGCTCCACTCTGAACCAAGATATTAGCTTCTGAATTTTGAGCCTAGCCTCGATCATCATTACTAAAGTCGGTAAGATAAAAAACATAGCCTCGATTATCCATTTTTGGATTTAATCATCAATGAGCATTGAGCAGCAGATCAGATTCAAATCCAGTGAAAATACGAAAAAAAGGTGACATTGAGAGTTGATTATGGTTTGAATAAGTTAATTTATGTCTGATTAATAGTTTATATAACATTTCAGGCCTAAAGAAAGGCCTGCAATAGGCAGATTTAGAGCTTGCATAATGTATGATTAAGTATTTGTAATAATCTATTTCAGGTACACATGTCAAAACTGTAAATGTCCTCGTCAACTACATGACGTCTATAATGAAAACTTTATTAATATTTGTGATAGACTTGGATGGAAACGACAAGATGATATTACTTTACAAGTTTCGAAAGAAGATACATTAAAATCTGGTTATACATGGATACCTGCTGGCCTTTCACAAGAAAAGGTAAGCTGTAGCTTTACTGTAGTTTCAATGATGAGAGGGTTTTTTTTTCATCAAAATGACACATCCGTTTTGATCTGAATCAATGATAAAAATGATGAATTTCATTGGATTTTATGTTGATTTGTTTGGTTATGTAGTAGGGTGGATTTTATGAATGTTTAATTGTATATTTATGTACAAATATACAATTAAACATTCAGAAAATCCATCCTTCTACTCATAAGGTCTGTCATTGAGTCAACTGACATGGTTTTCGTTTCCCCGAGTGTATGTGAAAAGGGGTAGGGTCGCTTGTCCAACATTGTGGGTTTTCTCCCGGTCCTCCGGTTCTCTCCCACTGCTAAAGACCCCTACGCACATGTGCGAATTATTGAAATAAAATTAAACCATATGTTTGTCCCGAAATGACCTAATTTGTGTTGAGTGGACGTTAAACCCCATCTCTCTCTCTCTCGCTCTCTCTCTCTCTATCTCTCTCTCTCTCTCTCCACCCTACTACACTAAACAAACCTATTTCCACTTAATCTTACCAAAAAATCACTAATCGAAGTAACACATCAGATCCACACAATTCAGTGCTTTATATATGATGTGTCAAGGGAAATAACTCTTCAATGAATGCTCCAATATTTTCCTCCAGAATCCATTAATATTAGTTTAGATATAAATGAAATGAAATGGGGTTTAACATCCTACTTTTTTAGTCTGACTGGGCTAATGAAGACAAGTGTATGCCATGCAGTGTGCCGTGAAGGAATTTTGCCCAGATGGGACAAAAAAACAAGGTTCTGTGTACACATTGGTGTGCATGTAAAAGATCCCTTGACAGTTGGAATTCGATATAAGAGTAGGCCTTAGTGCTGCTGTCCAGCCAAAATTTCCCTCATAGCACACTGTATGGCGTATGCCTGTCTTCATTAGCCCAGTTTGGAGCAGAACAGTAGGATGTTAAACCCCATTTCATTTCATTTCATTTTCTTACTCACTGAGCCACCATGACTCTCTTATATTCTCCTCTTTTTTTTTATTTAACAGATAGACGATTATATAGATCAACTACCTAATCATAAAGTGCCTAAAATAGGTACACAGGGCGAAAAATATCGAGATATGCAAGTTATAATTCAACTACCCAAACAAGATCTCTCTGAAGATTTCTGTAGAACATTAGAAAATGATTGGGAAAAAAAGGAATTTAGAATATTTCGAGATTTGCGAGATCAAGTAGCAATGGGAATAGGATGTATTAAAGAAACACCTTCTATAACAGTAAGGGATTTTTATTATTTTGATAAACAGATAAGATATAATTCCTTGGCAAATGAAATTGGATTAAGGTCATACTTTTCTGCTCCATCAGGGCTAATGAAGACGGGCATACGCCATACAATTCCTACTGTCAAGGGATCTTTTACGTGCATGCCAATGTGTACACGGGACCTCGGTTTTTCGTCTCATTCAAACGACTAGCCAGCTGCCCTTGTCAGGCCCTCCGTCCTGCATCACTGACACGGGAGAACAGGGTTAATGAAGATGGGCATAGGACATGCAGGAAATTTTGCCTACTCTTATTTTGATTTCGAACTATCAAAGGTTCTTTTACGTGCACACCAAAGTGTACACAGGACCTTGATTTTTTTATACCATTGAAACAACTAGACATTGACTTGACAGGCCCAATTTCCATGGCAATCTAGATCCTAAATACATAACCATTGATTAGAAAATATATAAAAACTTCTTAGGGGTGTTGGATGGCCGAATAGTTAGCGTGTGCGTGTTATATCATAAGGCCTGTCATTGAATCAACTGACATGGTTTCGATTCCCCGGTTGTACGTGAGAAGGAGTAAGGTCGCCTGTCCAACTTCGTGGGTTTTCTCCAGGTCCTCCGGTTTCCTCCCACTGCTAGAGACAACATATCTTAGTCCCGAAATGACCTAGTTTGTGTTGAGTGGATGTTAAACCCCATTTCCCTCTCTCTTGTCAAAACTACTGAGAAAAATATATATTTAACAACAGACTTCAAACCAAGCATATTTTGAATAATACAAATATTAACGCAGGTGTTAATTATAAATGAAACTTCACTCTAATTATAAGGCAAGTAAATGGATGAGTACACTGACTTGAGCATGGTTACTATGCAACAGCGAACACTTATACACAAGTTAACAAACAGTGGTTGACAGTGTGTAATAATTAACATACTTGATTTTTTGTGGTCTAAGATAAGAACAAGTTTTATTGGTCACATATATGACCTGATTATGCCATAAGGAGTATATCTGTAAGCTTATCATTAAGGATTAGATCATATAATATTTTTTATAGAACTTCATTAATTGTCATTGTAATATACCTCGAGTAATTCTCTTTATTTAAAGCAGGGCTGCTTTCATAGTTGGGGGGGTTGGATGGCCGAATGTTTAGCGTTTGCACGCATGGTTGCAATTCCCTGGTTGTACGTGACAAGGAATAGGGTCGCTTGTCTAACCATATGTTAGTCCTGAAGTGACGTAGTTTGTGTCAAGTGGACATTACTCTCTCTCTCTCTCTCTCTCTCTCTCTCTCTCTCTCTCTCTCTCTCACAGTTGTAACTCTTATGATTAAGTTATCCATCTAGTAAATTTGATTTTCAAGATTCAAATTTCTATGGGTACCAGAATTAAAATATTACTGTCTTGTAATTTAATGATATATATAAGTTTGGAGGATCAAAAAGTGTAGGACGACATTCTTATAATTAGATAGATCAGATTCCATTTCAATAACTGGTAATCATATATCTGTCACAAGAAGATTAATTAATGACCAGTATAATGAGTAGTTCATCAAATATCTTTAGTAGATGTTTTCATTAGATAGGGTGAACTAATTATGTACAGGAGCATAATTTTCTAAGGAAATTAAAAAGTTTGAACATGACTAATTAGAAGTTTGAATCAATCTGATTAAAACACAGATCCTATTTTCTTTGTTTTTCTTATAGTGTACTACACTAGGATCTGGAAGAGTTCTTACATAACAGGTGTTCTGGGTGGCGTGAGGGATTAACCAATGAAACCACTGCCATGCACGGAACTGTGGGTAAACCACTAGTTGATTCATTAATCAATGTCTGACATCATAGGGTCAAAAGCCGTTCGTACAACCCCTGACATGACCTTCCAGTACAACTGGTCAGATCTTCATGTAGTGTCATCGAAAGTATAAAAAAAAGAAACAAAATATATATCTGTATCTTAATGGGGGGTTGGATGGCCGAATGGTTAGCACACGAGCGCTGTATCATACGGTCTGTCATTGAGTCAACTGGCGGGGTTTCGAATCCCCGGTTGTACGTGACAAGGAGTAGGGTCGCCTGTTCAACCTCGTGGGTTTTCTCCGGGTCCTCCGGTCTCCTCCCACAGCTAAAGACCCCTACGCGCAAGCGAATTATTGAAATAAAATTGAACCATGTGTTAGTCCCGAAATGACCTAGTTTGTGTCGAGTGGACGTTAAACCCCATTTCTCTCTCTCTCTCTCTCTCTCTCTCTCTCTCTGATATTAATTTGAGAACATTACTTTTACTTGTGAATTAGGGGATCAAGGTGGCTAAGTGGGTAAGATGCTAGCTCGCTAGCCTGGAGGTTGGGTGTTCGATCCCTGCATTGGACGAGACAGTTCATCCAGATTTTCCGGCGTGGTTCTCCCTTGTCAGTGAAGCAGGAAGGAGGGTCTGACAAGGACAGCTGTCTAGTCGTTCGGATGGGATGAAAAAACGATGTCCCGTGTACACATTGGCTTGCACGTAAAGGATTCCTTGACAGTTGGAATTCGATATAAGAGTAAGGCATAGTGCCACTGTCCGGACAAAAATTCCCTCATAGCACACTGGATGGCGTATGCTCATCTTCATTAGCCCAGTTCAGAGCAGAACAGTAGGACGTTAAACCCCATTTTATTTCATTTCATTTACTTGTGAATTATCTTTTTTTCAGACATGTGCGAACTGTAAAGGAGAGATCGATGAAGGGGAACTTGCTGCATTTGCCCCAAAGATGGGTACCGAGACCTGTTGGCACCCAGCATGTTTTGTTTGTGATGTCTGTGAAGAACTTCTTGTAGATTTAGTATACTGTGTCCACAATCAACAGATTTATTGCGAACGGCATTATGCCGAGATGATACGACCCAGGTGTCCAGGTTGTGATGAGGTAAGAAATGTTATTTCTACCTTCTGTTACTATCTATCATACACCTAATTAATTTGACCGGTAATATATCATAATATGCACCGATGTACTAATTATAAATACTTGAGTCTTATGAAATAAATGCACACTCAGTATAAATTACTTTATATAAGTAGTTAATTTACCGTTTCTCTTGGTATTTCGTCATTGCAAATATTAATAACTTTTTTGAACAAAAATAAGCACAAAAAAACCCCCAACTTCCCAAACAGTTTAGAATTGGTAATGTGTGTTCTAGAAAAAACATGCATGACATCTATGCTGCCGACATTTCAAAGACAATTCATCATTGCAAATATGAATAACATTTTTATACGTCTAAATTGAAATATGGTCACTGTAAAGGCTAAGGTTAATATAAATTTATACAGTGTTTAAGGTCTTGAGACAAACAATCAAAACAAATTCTAATGTTTTCTAATAACTACTTCATAGCCCCCCCCCCCCCCAAATCGAATTAGCCCCCCCCCCCCCCAATATTTCGCCAACAATAATGATTTTTTTGGAGCGTTCTTAGCCAGCCACATCCTCAGCCCCTCCAAAAAATTCTGTAGCCCCACCAAATTTTAAGAGCTGGCTACGGGCCCGCTTCATGGGTTATTACTCGTAATCAGATTTTCATGTGTTGTAAATGTTCTCATTGCTGACAAAAGAAAAAATATGCGGCAACTGTTGTTGACCGCCCGGACAACTTATCTGCTGTGGGCCTATGCTTTGTTGTCTGGCAAACTATCTTTGAATTGTAAAATGTAGGAAAAGCAGTAGTACATCAAGACTTCCCAAACAGATTAGAAGTGGTAATTGGTATTCTTGAAAGAGAAACTAAATCCTGCCTCATGCATGACACCCATCAATACATTTCAAAGATATTTCTCTTGATAATCATCATTGCAAATGATATGAATAACTTTGAAATGTTTTGAAAAACTGAAGTGCAAAGAAGCTTCCCAAACTGATTAGAAGTGATAATGAGTGTTCTAGAAGAGAGAGCAAATCCTGCCACATATATGACACCTATGTGTTCGTTTGTAAATATGAATAACATTCTTGAATTGTGAAATGTAGAGAAAAGCGAAACTTCCCCAGACAGATGAGAAGTGGTAATTGGTATTCTTGAAAGAGAAAGCAAATCCTGCCACATGCATGACACCTATGCCTTTATTTCAAAGATTTTTCTATCTTCTGTAAGAATACAGGATATTTTTATTTATCAAGAGTTGTAACATCTGTAAACTACTAGCCTTGTTTGTAATATAACGTGTAATAGATATATTCGGTCAGTTCACAAAGTAAATAATACCCAGGTGAAGAGCTAGAGGATACTACGTAACTTATTCATAACAGATATCTACTAATACAAACAGTTCCAACTCTTATACACCCCCCTTCGATATTATCACTTTATACAGTAACTTTAAACCTTTCTCTAATATCTAACATTTCTTTAAACTTTATTACAAGAAATTAATGAATTTTATCAAGTTGAAATAACTGAAATGTACTTAATACAAGTCTTGGATGTTAGATGTTATTTACAACTTTACAAAAAGTAGATGACATTATACCCCCCCCCCCCCCTCGATATTATCACTTCATACAGTATCTTTAACCTTTCTCCTAATATCTAACATTTCTTTAAACTTTATTAGGAGAAATTAATGATTATATCACGTTGATTAACTGAAATGTACTTAATACATGTCTTGAATGTTAGATGTACTTTACTTTACAAGAAGTAGGTCGATGTTATGTTCCAATCTCCCAAACAGAGCTGCCTTCCCTTGCAGTCCACACTAAACTCTGCTAACGACTGACTCATTTGACTACGCTACCAAGATTCTTGGTATCGATAGACAATTATAAACAATACAATGGAAACCAAATAAATGATAATATATCAAATAATGATAATATCAAATCTGTTTGTTCCTCTTCTTATTTCCATCTTCACAGAATTAACAAAAAATATCTAAATGCTGAGAGTACAGAACTCCTCATTCATTCATCCATTACAAATAAACTAGACTATCATAATGCCTTATTTTGTGGCCTTCTGAATTATCAAATTCAACACCTTCAACAAATTCAAAATGCTGCCGCCAGAGTTTTGACAAGTACAAAAAAATCAGACCACCTCACCTCGATTCTGAAAAATCTACATTGGCTCCCAGTTCAGCAACGAATCAAGTTCAAAATATTACTGTTGACTTTCAAGGCGTTACATGATCAATCATCAAAATATATCAAAGATCTGATTCCAAAATATAAATCCACAAGAACCCTTAGATCCACAGATAAACAATTTCTGTATCAACCATTAGTGAATCTTGAAATTGCAAAAAGATCTTTCTCGTTCTCTGCTCCTCTCTTATGGAATTCACTGCCTTACAACATTAGAACCACTGACTCCCTAGATGCATTTAAATCTCAGCTGAAGACATTCCTGTTTACAGAAGCGTTTCCGTAGTTCAATAGAGAAAACTTGAAAAGCGCAATAGAAACGTTAGTTTTAGTATTATCACTCTATATAAATAGAGGATTATTATTATTTATTTCTATTACTATAATAAAATAGAAATGGGGTCATACTTATCGTAAAATAAAGTATTTATAAATATACAGGTTCGTAAATACAAACTGCGCATGTCATCGTGCTAATTTTAGAATTATATACATGTGGATCTGTTTACCTATATATTGTGCTTGTAAGGCCTAATACAATTACACATAAAACATGCAAATTTAGACTGAAGTAATTGATGGCATTTCCACCTAAAATTGACAAAAACTCGTTAAGTGTTTATAACACCAGGAACTTTTCTGACATGCCATTTTCGTCATATAGTTAATCACATGACCAGTGACTTCTGGGTCAACCAGTGTAGTGCGTGAGCCGACGGCAGAGTCGAATGCTGGATGGCGAGATTTGTGTGGAGAATGATCATGTTCCTTGAAGTTTTATTCTTAATAGAAAAGCCAAGAACTTTTCATCAGGATCATTCTGATCTAATCAGCCCACAACAACTCTATTTGATTAATTTGGAAACCAAATTCTCCATCTTTATCCTAATTGAACAAGTAACGTTATTATGTTAGTTTCAAAGTCACATAATCTAATGACATAAGATCTTGTGTGTATTTTATGTATTGAATGTGGTGACTGAGAAAAGTTCCTCACAATTTTCTTGCATAGCTTCACTTTGCCATTGATGCAGTACTGATCGATCGAAGAACCTGGCATAGAACAGCGTCTAGTCTTTTGGATGGGACAAAAAAAAAACCCCAGGTTCTTTGTACATGTTGGCATGCACGTATAAGAATCCATGACCAATGTTATCCAAAATAAGAGTAGGGTTCAGTACTGCATGGCGTATGCCTATCTTCATTAGCCAGATTGGTGCTAAAAAATAAGACCTTAAACCCCATTTCATTTAATGTCCTTTAATGGTCAAGTTTACAATTGGACCTTGTAATCAGGTCTTCCAAGTAGGTATGTTGAAGTACATTATTAAGGAGTGTTGCTAAAACACAGAATGGAATGAGAAACGGAACGGACGACAGAATGTTTATCAGATGGCAGTACACTCAGCCATTGCCTTGTATTTGATCAAATATATTTTATTTATAGATTGTTTCCCCTATTCTCTTGCGGTGGGGAGAGGGTCGAGTGGTGTAAAGACTGCGGTTTAGACCATGAAGTCTGTCATTGAAACATGTGGCGTGTTTTAATCAATGTCAAGCTTGTACGTGACAATGAGTAGGTTAGCATGCCCAACCTCGTGGGTTTTCTGTGGTGCCCACAGCTAAAGACCCCTATGCGGAAGCGAAATATTGAAAAAAATATTGTACCATATGTTAACCTGAAATGGCCTAGTTCATGTTGAATTGATTTACATATGGTTCAATTTTATTTTAATAATTTGCTTGCGTGTAGGGCTCTTTAAAGGCTCAATACCACTCTTGTTGTAACTGAATAATATGTCCCAATCTTTATTCTGGTCAATTAATTGATGATACAAATTTCATCTAACACACTTTATTTAAAAAATTTGAAAAATTCAACATAATGGTTTGAAACGTCTAACGTAAACCTTTTCAAATGAAACTTCGATTTAAAAATATTTTCGAACCCTCTGGACAAGTAAAATAGGATGTAATGGATAATTTACACAACAGGTAGGACACTTAAACATCTAGTACTTAGATAGAGATATTATTTATTTTCTGGAGCTTTCAAGCCAGCAAGAGTGTTATTGTCCCTTTAAGCAGTGAGAGGAAACCAGAAGACCTGGAGAAAAGCCATGATTTGCTTACGTGTAAGGGGTCTTTAGCAGTGAGAGGAAACAGAAGGACCCAGAGAAAACCAACCCACAAGGTTGGACCGGCGACCCTAATCCTTGTCATGTACAACATGGGAATTGAAACCATGAAACTCAAAAATAATGGTCTGAGTTATATAACAATGATTTCAGAGTCTTTATAGCGAATCCCCGGTTGTACGTGACAAGGAGTAGAGTCGCCCGTCCAACCTCGTGGGTTTTCTCTGGGTCCTCCGGTTTCCTCCCACTGCTAAAGACTCCTATGTGCAAGCGAATTATTGAAATAAAATTAAACCATATGTTAGTCCCGAAATGAACTAGTTTGTGTCGAGTGGACGTTAAACCCCATTTCTCTCTCTCTCTCTCTCGTCTTTATAGCAGACTGTTAAATTCATGGGTCTGAATAAAGTTTGAAACAATTCTAGTAATAAGATATAGCAGATCATGACTCTGGCTGGCATTACACAATATGGTTTTTCTGGGTTATATTCCTGATTATTTTCAAATTTGAGTGAAATCTGTGTCACTACAGGCCCGGGACTGTACAGCGCAGTGGACGCTTACGGCTAGCCCCCGGATCCATTCACTTTATTTGAATTGTTTGTTTGTTTGTAATTTTCTGTGTATTGTGTCTTGTCCATATTTATTTTTGTGTAAATTATGTGTGGTGCAGTCCCCCTGCACTTACTATTTGAAATACGCAAACAAATCATTAAAATTTCTCCAGTAGCCATATCTCACAAAAAGCTGATAAAACTCTGAAAAACTTCCAGAACAGAAAGTCTTTATTGGTCGTACTTAAAATCTAATGGCATCTTAATTTTGTAAAATGAAATGATTGCTACTTGATAGAATCTGAAGTCTATAAATCTGAGATTCAAGAATGTTGGCTGAGATCTCAATAAGAACCACATGTTCATTAATTAGTTATGGTCTAATTAGAAGCAGGTATTGCTTATCTTTTCATTTGTAGTTGATTTAGAATATTCGATGAAGATTCCTCCCCTAATTAACAAATTCTATATATATTCTGTTCCATTTTACTTATTCACTACATAATATATAATATCTGTTATCTGTTACAACATTTACACGGTTATCCAGGGATCGACTGGCAGCAGGCCTCTGAGTCTGGTCGCCACTATAAAGGGGTCTTCTTTTTTTTTTTTCACTCCTCTGGCGTCAATCTGATCCTATTTCGTTTTATTTTTTATAGTTCAAAATTTTGTTTTACTTGTCTTCACAACACTAGGATCTGGAACAGTTGTTATATAACAGGCGTTCTAATTGGTGTGAGGGATTAGCCAATGAAACGGTCTGTTATGGTGAGTTCTTGGCATGCTCTGCACAGAACTGTGGGTAAACCCCCTATAAATGTCAACATTGATTGATTAATCAATGTCTGGGGTCAAAAAGCCACTTGTATGACTCCTGACGTGACCTCCAAGTACAGCTTGTCAGATCTTCATGTAGTGTAGGCCATCGAAAGTATAAAAAAATTAAATATAGATCTTTATTTTAATCAGATTGCCCTGGCGTGAATTTTTTTTTTTGGGGGGGGGGGGGAAACTGACTATAAATGGTGTTTTATGGAGTATGTCCTGAATACCAATCCTCAAGACCCTCAAAAATATAACATAAATGAAATGAAATGAAATGGGGTTTAACGTCCTACGTGTTGTTCTCCTCCGAACTGGGTTAATGAAGATGGGCATACGCCATACAGTGTGCTATGAGGGAAATTTTGCCTGGACAGCGGCGCTACAGCCTACTGTTATATCGAGTGGACATTAAACCCCATTTCTCTCTCTCTCTCTCTCTCTCTCTCTCTCTCGGACAGCCACGCTTAAAAGTTATAATTCATTGTGTACATGCATATACTCTACTTGAAATTGTCAATTTCCTTAAAAGATTATAAAATGTACATGCCCCAAGCCAACTGATTTTATGCTGATATGCTATAAAATGACCAACATAAGCCAGCTTGGGACATTAACCCTTTGTCTAAGATCGGATGGGACGAAAAACCGAGGTCCCGTGTACACATTGGCGTGCACGTAAAAGATCCCTTGGCAGTTGGAATTCTATATAAGAGTAGGCCGTAGTGCCGCTGTCCGGGCATAATTTCCCTCATAGGACACTGTATGGCGTATGCCTGTCTTCATTAGCCCAGGTTAGGAGTAGGACGTTAAACTCCATTTCATTTCATTTCATTTCTTTGTTGAAGAAAGGTAGCAAGCAGGACATATTTTTATTTGCTCCACTTTAATTGTGTTGATCAGACAACAAAGTTAATGATTGACAGGAATTTTAATCCATCTTAGCGTTATCACTTGAACAGCATATAAATGAAACTTGGTTCAAGACAACATCCACCTCAAAATAAGAACAGTGAACAACTGTTGCTGGAGGAAAAGTAAGCATCTGCCTCAAGCATGTCACCTGTGGAACCAGAACAGGCTGGCTTATCTCACTATTAAAAGAAAACCTGTTAAAATACTTCAGATAATTTTATAGAAATACTTGCCAAAAACCGAAAACTATCAAATTGCATAAAAATAGGCTATCCAATTGATAGCCGTCTATATACTAGCTGTTGTTATGACACTACAAGAGTAATGTGCTCAATACTAAACATTAGACAATGTCAATATGCTAACATTCAACAATATATAAATATAATATTTATGAGGTGCCTTCATTAACTCTGTTTGTGCAGACAAGTAGGAGAGAGAAAGAAATGGGGTTTAACATCCACTTGGCACAAACTAGGTCATTTTGGGACTAACATATGGTTCAATTTTATTTGCGCGTAGGGGGTCTTTAGCAGTAGGAGGAAACCCAAGAGGTTGGACAGGCAACCCCCTACTCCGTGTCACATACAACCGGGGATTCGAAACCACACCAGTTGACCTAATGACAGACCTTATGATACAATGCGAACGCACTAACCATTCGGCAACCCAACCCCCCATCAGAAAAGTAGGACATTAAACCCCCTTTCATTTGATGTCAGGGGGGTTGGATGGCTGAATGGTTAGCACGTGCGTGCTGTATGATAAAGTCTGTCATTGAGTCAACTGGTGTGGTTTCGAATCCCCGGTTGTACTTGACAAGGAGTAGGGTCGCCCGTCCAAATTTGTGGGTTTTCTCCGGGTTCTCCGGTTTCCTCCCACTGCTAAAGACCCCTACGCGCAAGCGAATTATGAAAATAAAATTGAACCATATGTTAGTCCAGAAATTACCTAGTTTGTGTCAAGTGGACGTTACCCCCCTTCTCTCTCCTCTCTCTCTCTCTCTCAATATAAAAAGTTTAGAAATTATTTATATGATGATATTTATGACAGTGGATTTTCTATTCAATATAAGAAAGTTTAGAGGTTGTAAATATGATATTTATGATGGTGGTGATTGTATTATTCAATATTTATAATGATGGTGATTCAATGTGACTAGTTGAATTCTATTACATGATAAGTTATTCTATAAATAGATGGTGCTTATCTTGTAGTTCTGACATTCAGGGTTTATAGAGGTTAACATGTTGTTACATGATATTTTTACTTCACTTTGTTATTATGTAAGTTGCCAGATTTAGGTGCAATCCTCTTTTCTAGCTGATTACAAGGCTTTTGTCCCCTCTTTGCCCATTGTTCCTTAATGAAGTTCTCTAATCTTCACCATATTTTTAAATGAATTCATTTGTAATTTTTGTATGTCTTAGAAAGGTCAAGATCTGGTTGAGCGTATAGGTCTTGGTTGTAATTTGAGTTGTTGAAGTTTATTTTGTTTCAAGGTTTTAAAAATGTTAATTTCTACAGAACAGGTAATAAGATATGTCATTTGCAAGTCAGATATTCATTTCTTCCATTTAAAGGAGGTAAATCGCTATTCTTTGGCACCAGAAATGAAATGAAATGGGGTTTAACGTCCTACTGTTTTGCTCTGAACTGGGCTAATGAAGACGGACGGGCATACGGCATACAGGTGTACTATGCACTATGACATACAGTAGTATTCTCACCTGTGGGGTATATTTAGCCTTGTTCATTGAGTCGCTTCATTACAAATGGCGCTCAAAAGCATTCTGGCACACGATCGGTGTGCCAAGCTTAAAATTTTTGTCTTAAATATTAGATATCAGAAGCCCACCTTTTCACAGTAAGATCACAACATCAATGTTGATTTGAATTGATAAATAATTCAAGTTTTCAACGTGTAAGACTTTGGATGATATTGAGTTAGAGACTTAGCTACTTTAATATTGATCTTTATGTCATTTGTAGGTTTCAAGGGATGAAATCTCGTGACATTTCCATGTGTCTTGTTGAATTAATTGTCATGTTTGGATATATTAGTCTTTTGCTTGGTTTGAGTGTCCAAGATTTTGAATTTCTTTCTATCATTTAGTAATAGAAAAATAATGATGACAACGCCGAGACCAAGATTTTGAATTTCTTTCTATCATTTAGTAATAGAAAAAATAATAATGACAACGCCGAGACCAAGATTTTGAATGTCTTTCTATCATTTAGTAATAGAAAAATAATGATGACAAACTGAGTGTCAGCTTGTAAAAGATTTAAATATGGTAAAGAAAAATGAAAAAAAAAATAATATTCTTGCTATCTTTTTATTCCAAAATTGTCTGATAACAGTCTCTGATTGTCATTTTAGAGATTTTGATTTCGTTTATGAATTTGAATCTTTAAATGAAATGGGGTTTAACGTCCTACTGTTCTGCTCCTAACCTGGTCTAATGAAGACGGGCATACGCCATACAGTGTGATATGAGGGAAATTTTGCCCGGGCAGCTGCTCTACGGCCTACTCTTATATCGAATTCCAACTTGAGGTAGAATGTACAGACTTGTTGTTGTTATTTATTACTTGAATGTAATTTGATGAACATTTCTGCTTAGGCTAAGGAGAGAGAGAGAGAGAGAGAGAGAGAGAGAGAGAGAGATATGGTTTAACCTTCACTTGACACAAACTAGGTCATTTCGGGACCAACATATGGTTCAATTTTATTTCTATAATTTGCTTGTGTGTAGAGGTCTTTAGCAGTGGGAGGAAACAGTAAGTCGTAGCACCGCTATCTCAGCAAACTTTCCTGATAGCACACTGTATGACGTATGCCCATCTTCATTTAATTAAGTCGTGTAAAATGACAATCAGCAAATTTATATCGGAGAACAGCTCCAATCTGTATCAAATCAATCATGATGACCAACTATATAAATTTATTGACCTCATGAAGTCTTTTTCTGTGTTCCTCTTTCTAATTCCTCATAAAAAAACCTGTAGTGAGGTTGCCTAGACATTACAGCCCAATTAATTCCATTTCATTAACAAGAATTTTATTGATTGAAGTGGTTGTGCTGGAACAAATTTAAAAACAAGATGAGCTCTGGCATAACATTATGCATTTACATGTAGAAAACCAGAAGTCTAATAAAACTAATCAATAAACATCATACCCAAAAGTAAATAAAGATAGGACGGACGTCTGCCGAGATTCGCTTCATTACTGATGTAGATAGAACAATATGTAAGTAATATGTAAGTATTAGAATAAAATGGTCAGACGTGCATATACTGGTAGATATATAGAGAAGGTTTTATATATAGAGATGGTTCCTGATAATGCCTATAGTGGAATAACACTGATAAATGAAGGTTTTACCAACTTGTAAGCACCACATGTTTAGACTATCAGTTTCTATAGGGAAGTAGGTAAGTATAACTGTTTGATTGAAAGAAGAGGCGAGTGTATAGGTACTACATGGATCTTAATCTTCTCCTCACATTAGCACCATTTGCACTCGGCACCAAACCGGCTGCAGTTGGTCAGAGTTTGGAGGTCTATTAATGCGGTATCAGGAACCATCACAAAAGGAAATTTGCACACATCTCTTCCAGAGTATCACATAAATAGGAAAAGAAGAAATGGATAATCAATTTGAGTATTTGAACGCCGGTATATTGCAATTCTCTCTAGACTTGATCATAGTTAACATATTTAGGTAAGTACTTAAAACTCATTTTACATATTTTTTGTGGGGTTTTGGATGTTGTTAGATGTTGGAACAGGTGTCTTAATGTTCTGAGATTAATTCATCTTTGTCTAGTAAGATGATCTGACAGTTTTCTTTTTTAAGTTGAAAGGTAGATTACCAATTACTGAATTAAGGATAAAGGTGGAATATTTGCATTATTTATGTTAAAAATTTATGAATTGAGCAAGTATATGTGTAGTAATTTTAGTCACAAAACCTTTAATTAAAATATTTTAATAATGCAGGTAATTCATTGGTTGAGAGTTAAAATTGTTGAACAAATTTGATCTCTTAGCCAATGAATGGGCTACATTCTTAAAATATTGTTTGTGAATCTGGCCCCAGACTAATATAAGATGCATAATAAAGAATAATATACATGTTATCAGAAATTGATCCTGTGTCTTTTCATAAAAGATTTTGTTATATTTAAGTTTTTTTGCACCATTCTCTTTTTCGTTGTAATATTTAAATACTGGTTAGGTGTCTT
Organism: Patella vulgata; assembly: GCF_932274485.2. Taxonomy (NCBI): domain Eukaryota; kingdom Metazoa; phylum Mollusca; class Gastropoda; family Patellidae; genus Patella; species Patella vulgata. Next base: position 12,681,508 of record NC_065880.2, on the reverse strand, counting down.
TTGATAAAAGATTTTGTTATACTTAAGTTGTTCTTTTTATGCTATTTTGTTTTTCGTTGTAATATACTGGTTACGTGTCTTTTAATAAAAGATTTTGTTATACTTAAGGGTTTTTTTTACGCGATTCTGTTTTTCGTTGTAATATACTGGTTAGGTGTCTTTTAATAAAAGATTTTGTTATACTTTAAGTTTTTTACGGTTCTGTTTTTCGTTCTGTTTTTCGTTGTAATATACTGGTTAGGTTTCTGATTGTGTTTATTTAAGACGGTTGTTTGACACGATACTAAAAACTATGATTTGTTCATCTAGATATTACATAACAAGTTTTCATTTTCTCGTATTGACTGAGTAAACAAACAGGATTCTTACTGTATCATGAATGAAATCTATGATATCTTTTTGTATGTTGTAATAAGACAATCTATCTAGATACAGGAGTCTATTATTTTATCGTAAAATTGGATGGAAATGTCATGCAACATGTGATAACATTCTTTCTTTTCTCTTCAATACTGTGTTTTTTGACAATGAAGAACTGCAGAGCTCCGTCTAAGTTGTATTTTATTGAATGTTACTGAAAGTTTCGAATAGTTCTTGATATTCTGTTTTTTAATTCTGTTGATTCAATAAATTCTGAATAAGTCGATTCGATGTTCACAAGAATTCCCCTGGACTCAAAAATATAACAACAGTTACTCTTCTCGTTAACATATTTTTGAAAGCATTATAATTTTTGGTCATCACTGGATTATTGTTAAGGTATTTGAACAATAAAAGGCAGGCTTACTTTAAAGATACATTATGGGAGATTAGATAAAAAGAGCTGGCAGTTCTCACTATAATAGTTAAAAGCCTCGATCATCATTACTGAAGTCGGTAGGATAAACAACATAGTCTTGATCATCCATTTCATGATTAAATTATATATGGAAGTCTTGATCATCCATTTCATGATTAAATTATATATGGAAGTCGAACAGCAAATCGGAATCTAATCCAAGAAACATCACAGCCTAGCGATGCCATCGAGAGTTGATTATGGTCTGGACAAGTTAATTAATGTCTAATTAATAATTTAGATAACATTTCAGGCCTAAAGAAAGATCTGCAGTAGGCAGATTTATCTCTTGCATAACCTGTACCTATCTTATATTCTGTGGGTCAGTAGCTCCTCTACCCTCTGAGTTTGTATATAAGTAGGCCTACAATGTAAGCAAATAAAAGTACAATTAAAACTGGGACAAAATTAATATTCTTATCTACCAGTATATATTTTGATTTACTAATATAAGGTGTCTTATTTTGTTGTATTTTGATGGTTTTCGTACATAGTAAACCCTCGGGGCTTGTTATTCTAATAAAATACTTTTCTATACCAAGTAAATCTAAGAGCATGACATTTGAGTTGATTTTCTTTTCTTTTAATATACAGTACATAAAATTTTGAAATTTTTATCAGGTCTTATTACAAGACATTTAATTTAAACTAAAAACATCTAAAGATTTTATTTACTTTGATTATTTGGTCTAAAATTCTCAAGGTCATAGATGTCAGCCGTTTTCTTTTTCTGCTGTGGTTTTCTTGTTTAATTGCATTTAATAAGTATTTGTTGAACAAATAGAAAGTTTTTGCTTTTATAAATTTAACTAAACAAGCAGTTTATTGTTAAGTGTTTTTGTGTATAATGTAAAATATTAAAGAATTTTAAGTTTACGAAACATTTAAATCGTGGTTTGATTTTATTTATCTCCTTTAGATGAACGAACGATTACCGCAGAGTGAATTTACTTTTGTAATTTGAACCAGCCCACACCAATATTTTCGAATCATTATATTTTTTTGGTGCTGTCTCAGCAGTCTATAAAATAAGAATGATATCAATGGCTGATTTCTCGTAAAAGATGTGCGGAAAAGAGTATCAGTGGCTGACCAATATAGAATTTTGGCAATATACCAGTTCTATTGTGTTCTCCATAAAAGTGAATCTGAAATCGGTTAGATCATACTATTGTGGTTCTATAACAAGGATATGAGGTACATCACGTACATACTATTCATGAGATTACGGCAAAAATTGTGGTGCCAATTGTAGACTGTCTAGGGAATTGTCTGAAAATTTTAATAATCTTTTGTATTAAAATGAATTTATATGCAATTCTCTATATGCTCATGTTACATTATATTACTCTGTATTCATTAGTCCAGATGTACATTACACTCCAGAATGATGTTTAATTCCAGAATGATCTATAATATAGTGTCCAGAACGATGTTTAATTATGTAAAAGAAAAAAGATCTCTTATATAGTGTAAGATAAGATAAGATAAGATAAGATTTTATTGTATCGAAATATTCATTGAGGACAGCATACAATAAAAACATATGTACATGTCATAAATAACAATATGACAAATAATATATAAATTTACAAACAAGACAAATGATAATTTAAATCTAGCTTATAAAAACGTTTACTAACAGGACAAACAGTATGTATATACACATTTACCTCAAACAGGTTTGATAATGGCAGAGAGAGAAATGGGGTTTAACATCCACTCGACATAAACTAGGACATTTCGGGACTGACATATGGTTCAACTTTATTTCAATAATTCGCTTGGGCGTAGGGGTCTTTGGCAGTGGGGGGAACCGGAGGACCTGGAGAAAACCCATGAGGTTGGACAGGCGACCCAAGATAATGGCACAGTATTCAATACAATTATGATGAATGGGTATAAATACATAAATAATGAGAAGATTTAACATAGGTATTTACATGGAAATATGATATAAGAATGCTAGAATAATGATATGAATCAAGTAATAGAATATGGAATGATATATATTAATTCATGGAAATCTAGAGAATAATGTTATATAAATCAGATAGTCTGAATACATTATACATGTATCTAGGTTTTTGTAAATGAATTTTAAATGAAAATGAAAGTTGTAAGATATTTAGCATTTTGAAGAGGGACATTTTGTTTGATGTTGTCATCTCAGGTGTGCTTTGATAAAGGTCATATGGGAGTTAGTGACTGCATTTGACACATTTTTTAAATGGTAAGAATTACACCAACAAGAGGGCAATGTATCTTAAAATAAACTTATTATTTTTATTTTAGCTATCTAAAGTGTAATAATATTAAAAATAAATGAATTTTAATGCCTCATACCTGTCAGACCTGTTGGGTACCTTATGATGTGATAAATCAGGTGATTTACCTTTAGTAGTTTACCTGTATATTTTTCGTAACCTTCTTCTGGGATCAGCAGTGAATGATGAGAATGCTACAATGTTATAAGCTTGACGTATTTTACAGAATCTCAGAGATATTATTTTCATGAACGGTATACTCACCGGTACTCGTTGGCACCTGAGTAAACTAGAATATCGTGATAATATTTCTTTAGTCAAGGACACGCGTATTTTGCACCTGGGAATTGATAACGTGTATTGAGAATGTCAACATAAGATAGAGTTAGTTAAACGTGTTTTGCCAACTCAGACAAAATTCATCAGGTTACTAAATTTTCTCCATATTGCTATACAGCTTATTTGAGAGAAAAATTGAGTTGAGCTTCTATTCAACACACTTTAGGTGATTTCGGGACTAACATGTAAATTTTATTTAGTAATTCAATTGGACTTACGGGTCTATAGCAGTGGGAAGAAACCTGAGGACATGGAGAAAATACGAAAAAGGTTAGATAGACAACCCTACTCTGTGTCCGTGTACAAGGTTGGGATCGAACCCACACCACTTGAGTCAATGACAGAGAGAGAGAGAGAGAGAAATGGGGTTTAACGTCCACTCGACACAAACTACGTCATTTCGGGACTAACATGGTTTAATTTTATTTCAATAATTCGCTTGCGCGTAGGGGTCTTTAGCAGTGGGAGGAAACCGGAGGACCCGGAGAAAACCCACGAGGTTGAGTCAATGACAGACCATATGATCTAAAGCAGGCACCTTAGACCACTCCCAGCTTATTTGAATCATATATGATAATACTCTTTAAAAACGTTCATTTTACATATTAACACCTGTGACATTAATTACCATATTTATTCTAATTGAATAAATCTGATTTAGAATTCATTAGACAAAATAGATTGAATCCAGTTATTTAACTTACAAGTTTATGCGCATATATGAATACAAAATCAGACACAAAATAAACGAACGGTATACAGACTTACAATGACATAAAGAATTGTTATACAAAAGCTCCTTAAATATTTTAATATTTCTACATTCTGCATCAGTATTTTAAATTGGTTAAGTATTTGAACTCAATCTTTAGATTATTATATACAGAAATACATCATAAAGAAAACACATAACACCTTCACTTAACATTTCCAGTGAATTTCTGGTTCCACCCACAAGAACAACATAATATAGTATAAAGCTTTTATGGTCAGTGTTAACTGTTTATCGCTACAGGTGTTATTTGTATATTATGTTATGATACTGGCTATTTATAGGTGGTCCGATTATAATAAAACAGTGTTACATATGGTAGAAATCAGGGCTAATCTCCTGAAGATATCATCTTCTTTATCTGGTTTTACTAACATTCTGCTTGTCTTTATCCTTACTTCTTTTACTTTGAAAAATGAGTAAATTCAAGATTAATTGTGTACTAGAGTTTGCCAAATATTTGAGTCCAAATTTATATAAAAAGTATTATTTTTCGTGGTATTCTCTTAATCTTGTTTTACTAACATTCTGCTTGTCTTATCATTACTTCTGTTACTTTGAAAAATGAGTACAGTAGAATCTGCATTAAGCAGCCACCCAAGGGAATTTTCACAACTGACCGCTTAACGGGAGTGGCCTCTTAATAAAATCTCGTTGCTTTTTGTGCTGACATAAATTAAATATTACGCTTGGATGCATTGGAAGCGGTAAATTTGACCGTTGCTGAATCTTGCGCCGAACGAAAATTCTTTACTCAAATCTCGGACATAACATAACGGGAGTGGCCTCTTAATAAAATCTTGGTGCTTTTTGTGCTGACATAAATTAAATATTACGCTTGAATGCATTGGAAGCGGTAAATTTGACCGTCGCTGAATCTTGCGCCAGACGAAAATTCTTTACTCAAATCTCGGACATAACTTCTGTAAACTTGTCATTTTGTACCAACCTTCGATACTACTGTCTACCATTGTGATGCATTCGATACTATTTATCTATTTTTGTGAAGAAAATCGATGAATTCATTTTATTTTATCAAAAAAGCACATGAACAAAAAACATCGCTAATTTTATCACTATTTACAGGGGGTGTAACTCTGTATGTAATATTATAGGAGGCGCTAAAACGTCTGTTCAACAATAAAGAGATACTAGATGATCGTGACAACCCTCGGTACTTTTACTTTATTCAATCAGTATCAAATAATGTGTCGATACGCATGAAAACAATGATCAGGTTAGTCGTTTAATAAAACAAAAGATTAATTAACAGATAATCCCGGGTTGATTTTTATTTTTACATTTCTTTTTACCTGATCAGTGGGGATCCAGTTAATTAACTACTACTCACGGGATTAGCGGGGGTGTTACAAAGAACGACAAGATGGTATCATTCAACAATGGCCGTTGAATGGGCGATGTTTTGTTGAATTTATTTGTAAAATAGTGACCGCTGGCCGCGTTAGAGGAGTGACCGTTGAATAAAGAGATGAAACAACAGAATTTCTACGTGGGGAATTTATCGTGACCGCTTACAAGGAGATGTCGCTGAATGAGTGGCTACTCATACAGATTCTACTGTACATTCAAAATTAATTGTGTGTTAGAGTTTGCCAAATATTTGAGCCAAAATTTATATAAAAAAGTATTATTTTTCATGGTATTTTGATATCAAGTTTTATTACGTTTAATGTCAGTGAAATGTGGTGTATATATCATCAAAATTTTACCTGGATCATTTGAGACTAAAATAGAAGTACTGACTAATCTTTTTAACTACTTGGCTGGTGACTCCACTGGTGGCCTCTTCACCTTGAGTGTCTTATAGCTAATAGGTTCTGATATGTGGGCAGAGGGAGCGACAGCCTCGGGCATCATTTCTTTGGAGCATCCCATCAAAGAGTAAAATTAGAACTACGTTTTTAAACATACATTATGCTAGAGCTAAATCTGTCTATTGCAGGTCTTTCTTTAGGCCTGAAATGTTATCTAAATTATTAATTAGACATTAATTAACCTATCCAGACCATAATCAACTCTAGATGGCATCGCTAGACTGCGATCTTTAGTGGATTATGAGCCGATTTACTGCATAACTTTCCTTCACGATTTAACGATTAAATGGATAATCGAGACTATGCTGTTTATCGTACTGACTTCAGTATGATGATCGAGGCTAGGCGAAAATTTCAATCGCTTAGTTCTCGCTTCATAGTGGATCAATTTGAATGAAATTTTCAGCAAATTCCCTTTACATTATCTAGTTTTTAACTGTTATAGTGAGAACTGCCAACTCGTTATCGAATCTCCCATAATGTATCTTGTAATATTTGAAATTATTGCGTTACTACAGACTGCCCTGCTTATTTTGAATAAAAAATTTATTTCATCTATTAAGATAAGACAAGATAAGACAAGATTTTATTGTATCGAAACATCCATTGAGGACAGCATACAATATAAACATGTACATAAAATTATAACAATATGACCATTATATCAACAAGACAAACAGTATTGCATCTATTTGATTATATACATTTAAGATGTCGTCTTTCTCACATTTCTAAGTACTAAGCTCTATTAAGTCTTGGTGGCATACAATCACCAAACCTCTACCTGGCACTGTAAGTTCTCCTCTGCCATTTTTTGAGCTAATGTCGGAATACTTTTTTATGAAAATAACAATCAACAGATTCCTTCCAGTAGAAGTAAAAATGGGAATTTTATGATGATATTTATATGGTCGTAGTTTGCAAAGTCTAAAAATTATTCAGATCACTTGGTTTAGCGACATTCGTCTCGTCACCATTGATAAAACTATTGGATCAGTCCTATAAGTGATGCTTTTTAATGGTCATTTAGGACAGTCCCAAAATTTCTCTATCATTATTTTAATTTCTCTTCACAAACTGAATTCATGCTTGAATCATTTTAACCAACTGAAATATTGTATGAAGTATAACAGACATTCAGAGATACTCAGTCAGGTAGAATCGCCATTTCACCAATATTTAGTTCAAATATTCTTTAAAAATTATTAAATTAAGCAGAATATTATTCATGTACCATTTAATCAACATTGGATAATTTTGTATTTGAGAAATTGAATGAAAGCGAAGATATCTCATACATCTGATACAAATATTTTTTTGAATGGAAGGATTAAATGCCCGTATTGAGTTCAATCAGACCATTTAATGTACTGGTACATTGAGATGTGGTTGGCCATCACACTTTGATCTCTATATAATAGAAAGCGTGTTGTCTAATATAGGTATGGTATATATGAGGTTATATAAGTACATGTATATAAACCTATAGTAAATACTGTTGTATATATACGATATATCCATAGGTAGATTCATTCAGATAGAAACTTGTTTAATGTTGATGTATGTGTAGTAGACCAACAGGCTGATAGTAATAAAAGGAAATACTTTAAGTGTACCAGTATGGTTATATGTGCTAAATGATAAGACCTTGTGGGTTTTCTCCGGGTCCTCCGGTTTCCTCCCACTGCTAAAGGCCCCTACGCTCAAGCAAATTATTGAAATAAAATTAAACCATGTGTTAGTCCCGAAATGACCTAGTTTGTGTCAAGTGGACATTAAACCCCATTTCTCTCTCTCTCTCTAAATGATAAGGCCAGCTCCATTTTTCATGGTAGGTCACGAGATATAAAGAGGGCTAGCGCTAACCCTAACCTGAATTCTGGACCTAGCCACAATGTTTATCCTAACCCTAACCTATAAATTCGCCAACAATCACGTGCCCTAACCTTATTTACATCTCAGCGATCTGTACGGTTCTGTTTCCCAGGACAGCTGCCATTGAGACATTTGATACTGACATTAGGGTTATACACAATATTCATATGAGTTTTTTAATATATCGGTGGACCAAGCCTGATTACACACATTATAATACATAATACAGTGATAAAACTTGTCAGATGTTAAATAAAATCGTTTTAAAAAATTCTGTGACTGAAATCAAATTGCGCAATGGAGGTTTATGGGGAAGGATGGGGTGATAGTGTTTGTCATACCTCCCCCAGTTGAGGTGACTGCACGGATTATAGAAAAGAATATTTAGAATGGGGATTTGATTGGTTATTTATGGTAAAATATTTCTGTAATGCAATATACATGCCTGTATCTACCAGGCAGTTATTACTAGAAGAGAAATATTTATGTTTAAGATTAGAATTCCAATATTAATACATAACTTGAGTGTAATTTTACTCATTATTAAGTATAACATGTCGAGATAACATCTTCACATTTTGTCATTATATATATTAAATCTACCCAGAAATGATTCAGACATGAAAATATTGTTCACCATCTGTTCAGATATATACTATAGTTCTCGAGGTTACATATTCATGATGATATATTGCAGGAATACTTGGAACTATGTTCTTCATGTTAAAATTACTTGTGTGTTGACTTAATATACGGTTAGCACAAGATACAGTTCACATGTACACGAGAATACAGGGCTGGTGTGAAGTTACATACACCAGTGTGGTGTTACTATTTGAAGGAGGTTTAGTCTAGACCTGGGGTTTTTAAGTGACAGGAATGATTAAGCTGATATATTTATTATATATGATATGGTATATTATGATAACTTCAATAATTTTATGGCTTAATAAGATTCTTTTATTTAAACTGGTCAAATAAATGTCTAGTTGTTGAGATGGACCAAAAAATTATCCACCACTGCACTTCAGACCACCAGGCTAGTCTTGAGAGAGAGAGAGAGAGGTGTGGTTTAACACCCACTTGACAAAAACTAGGTCATTTTGGGACTAACATATGGTTCAATTTTATTTCAATTATTCGCTTGAGCATATAGGAGTCTTTAGCAGTGTGAAGAATCCGGAGGACCCAGAGAAAACCCACAAAGTTAGACAGGCGACCCTACTCCTTGTCATGTACATCCGGGGAGAAGAAGACTAAAACGATGTTACCTTGCAAGAGTTCACAAGACCTTTGGTCCCCCCTTAAATACATAGCCTACAAGATAATCCAACACTGCGCTTCAGACCACCAAGGCTAGTTTTTAAAACGTGCACAGAGATTAATGTATACTCGAAGTTGTAGGTGTTCTATAAACCAATTTTATATCACTATATAATTATAATGGAGTGATAAATGTTATGTACTGTTGTCACTTGATGCCTATAATAAGGCCATGATTGAATACATACATGTAGAAAGTTTATCTAAATATCCCACATAAAGGGGGCATCATAGGATTTCTTGCAACTCATAAAACTTGCTATATCAGCTCTATACATTTATATATATACCCCAGTTTGTTTGGCTTTCTTCACACCACAAGGGTAGTGCAAAGATAGAAGGAGATTTTCATCGGAAAGTTAGCCAATTAGATTTAAAAGATGGGCTGGGTCTCAATATACAGGACATGCAAATGAAGCTATCCTTCCTTCCTCTCCTCTTGGTTTGTAAGCTCACATCGGCTGCAAAGTTAGACTTCACTGTTTGCTATGTAGACTTGGTGATACAAGGAGTGTAGTTAAAAGCCTGACAAGCCTACACTGTTGAAGATCCTTTTGTTCAACTCCTATTTTATATTTTGAGTCACATATCATAAGTTGATTCATTTGTAAGACATAAAAACCTACTTTAGTATACTCAAGCCAAGTAAAAGTTTCTAAGTTTTATCTGTGTATGGATTTATATTAAGAGTGACAAATTGAGGATTAATCATGGAAGATCCATCAGAGGTTGGTTTTGTAGTTTTATCATTTCAACATCAGTTTCTGGCTTTACAGCTAGTGAAAGTTAGAGGATTATCCAACAGAAGTTTATCTAACTTAATTATATATAAAGCAATTGACGACTATCATATAGAGATAGGAATTATTTATTGATAAACTAATGTAAAGTTTTTTTGAAAAGTGAATATGGTCTATTACATACATGATTTGACATATGACAATATTTATGTTGATCAACTAATGTTTTCAAGATGACTTACAAAGTTAGGTTCTAACCAACTTTCTTTAGATATTTAGGGGGAAATTGACCAAGGCAGTGGAATAGAAGTGTTTATGTCTGATTTAAGGAAATTTAAAATAACACCCTGTAGGTGACACTTCTTGGGAAAGATGTGTGATTAAACTAGTTTGGAATTGACTAATATATTGACAAACTAAGAAAAGTGTGTAGTTTGTTGAATAAGGTGATAAAATTGGCTGGCAAAAAGAATGCCAAGTTGTTTACTTTATTTTAACATAGTCGCATTAAAGATACATTATGTAAGAGCTAAATATGCCTATTGCAGATTTTTTTTCTAGCTTCAAATGTTATATAAATTATTCTTTAAACATTTATTAACATGACAAGCCTTTAATCAACTCTCTGGACCATTGGATGACTGATTTTAAGTAGATTAGAACGTAAAAGCCATTTAAATGTTTAACAATGAAATAGATTATCAAGACTTGCTACATTTTGTCGTAACCTCCCACAGAATAAAGTAATTTGACTGAAATTTTCAATATAGTCATTATCTATTTTTGAACTATTTTTGCAGGAACGGCCAGCTCTTTATCTAAGTCTTACATAATACATCTTTAAGCTGCTAGACAATTGGATTAAGTAATTATTGCATGTACGTGGCTTGAATGTTGCATTATATTTATCTAATACTTCAACTTCAACGTTTTATTTGCATATTACGTCCATTAAGAACAGTATACAAAACATTCACATACATCAATATACATGTATACAAAAATATATTTTACATGGAATAATAATATACATGAATAATGCTGATTAAATAATGTTTGTTTATTTGAGAAATATTTTCAAGTATTTAATTAAGTTAGTTAGAAATCGTTTCCTGGTGGATTGTATGAAATAAATAGGTTTGTAAAGGATTGGTCTGTCAAATAATTGTACATTAATAAAATAGTCTACCCCTACTAAGAACATATTGCATCTTATCATAATAGATTACACACCTTTACCTACGTTTTATTTCATATTTAGATAATTTAAAGGCCATATTTTACTGATTTTTAAATACACCAAGCCTTGACATCTTAATTCTTACATCTTTTTAGTTTTTGGAAGATATATAGGTATGTGTACAAGCATGAGAGAGAGAGAGAGAGAGAGAGAGAGAGAGAGAGATTAACACCCACTTGACACAAACTAGGTCATTTTGGGACTAACATGTATGGTTCAATTTTATTTCAATAATTCGCTTGCGTGTATGGGTCTTTAGCAGTGGGAGAAAACCCATAAGGTTGGACAGGTGACCCCATTCCTTGTCATGTACAACCAGGGAATCAAAACCATGTCAGTTGACTCAATGACAGACCTTATGATACAACGTCCCTGCCCCCTCCCCATGAGAAAGGTGCCAATTATTATTTCTTCATCATGGTATATATTCATTATTGAAACAATGAAAAGAATTGGGGTTTAACGTCCGACTGGGTTATTGAAGATGGGTGTATGCCATACAGTGTGCTATGAGGGGAATTTTGCCCAGACAGCGGCGCTATAGCCTACTCTCATATCAAATTCAAAATGTCCGATCCGAACGACTGTACGTTATCCCATGCCAGGCCCTCAGGTTCTGCACCACTGACAAAGAGGAACCATGCCAGAAAATCCTGATGAACTTTCTCTGGCAACGCTGGGATCGAACACAGGACCTCCAGGTTGACGAGCCAACGCACTTATCACTGAGCCACACAAATAATGAAAATGTGGCTTTTAATGTGTTTTCCAAAAATTATTTTCGATTGTTAATTATCTCTTCAGTGTTTTTTTTTTTCTTTCTCAAAAAAAGTATAAGGAGACCCATTGGTCTGTCAATCTGATTAACAGATCTATATTTCGTTTTGTTTTTTTATACATTCGAAGGCCTACACTACATGAAGATCTCACAAGTTATAGTGGGGGTTTACGTCAGGGTTCAAACGGGCAGCTTTTGACCCGATTACGTCGGACATTTGTTAACCAATCAGCATTGATGTTTCTTGTGGATTACCCACAGTTCCGTGCACATCACTCCCAAAGCTCGTTGTAACAGACAGTTTCATTGGCTAATCCCTCACATCATCCAGAACACGTCAATGATAAGAACTCTTCCAGATCCTAGTGTAGTAAAGACGAGTAAAACAAAATTTTGAACTATAAAAAACAAAACGAAATAGGATCTGTGTTTTAATCAGATTGTTGGTCTGTGGGCGTATGTTTTATTGCCTGACAACCTATCTTTGTATTTACTCGTGTCAGGATGATCTTTCACAACCTTCTTTTCATTTTATCTTCAAATAAGAAAAAATATGTTTTTCGGTATAATTGGATAAAGTTGTGTAAAGTTTGGAAAGTTGGTGATAATTGTTCGTGACATTTCAAATGTTGGTCATGTCCACTTGAGTGTTAAGAGGGTCAAAATCTCTTTATTTGACCTTAACAATAAAAGTTGATAGTTGGATGGAAGAAATGTAATATAAGCAAATGGTATACAAGGACAGGTAAAAATCAACATCACCTTTGACAAATCCAGGTGTATAAAATGGGAGGTTGAAGGGGACTTATTTTTATTTATCGGGTCAGTCTGAGTGATGTTTGATTAAGCCACAAGGATATATCTACATAAGTGTACATTAAGAGCGTATGTGGGATTTACTGACCAGAAAAACGTTTAAAGTAAACAAACCACCATGGTGTGAACACCATCATTAAGTCGGCAATTAAAGTGAGATTTGGGCGTATTATCTGGCTGTAGAATATAATTTGATTAGATCCTATTCTACCTGTTCTCATTAAGTGGCTTGTTTACCATATATATTACACCTACTTATGTCTGATTACTATCTTATTGGCAACAATATTCATACTGTTCTATTGTACCATCATTATGACAGAAAATGAAATGGGATTTAACGTCCTACTGTTCTGCTCCGAACTGGGCTAATGAAGACTGCCATACAGTGTGCTATGAGGGAGAAATTTTGCCAGGATGGCGGCACTACAGCCTTCTCTTATATCGAATTCCAACTGTCAAGGGATCTTTTACATGCATGCCAATGTGTACACGGGACCTCGGTTTTTTGTCCCATCTGAACGACTAGACAGCTGTCTTTGTCGGGCCCTTCATCCTGCATCACTGACCAGGGGGAACCACGCCGGAAAATCTGGATGAACTTTCTCAGCCAATGCAGGGATCGAACACCTGACCTCCAGGCTAGCGAGCCAGCGTCTCACCCACTTAGCCACCGTAACCCCTGTGTGACAGAAAGGATGAACAGTCTGTTTATAATGATTAGGAAAAACCTTTGACAAAGATAAAAAGAAAAGAAACAGAGAATTTTACATTAGATTACTCTAATATCAGATATCATATAATGAGAGAGAGAGAGAGGGTTGAGGTTTAACGCCCACTCGACACAAACTAGGTCTTTTCGGTACTTACATATGGTTTGATTTTAGACCTACTTTTTCAGCCCCCCTGTTAAAGATAATTCAGCTAACAATTGATGTGTTGATAGGTTGGCATAACATGGTTATAGCACAATTATGATTCTGGAAAGCCAAAAATTATGATAAATTATAATTAACAACCAAATAACTTTATTGATCTTGCAACATGAGAATTGGAGACAAAATTATGTAATTTGTAAAACTCCAAACTTTCTATTGGAAACTGCTTGGTTAAGCATGAAAATGATTCTGATAAATACCACTGGTCTTGCGGAAACATGTCTACAGGGCAAACAAATAAAATATTATGACTGTCTGTCTGATGATACTTAAATAAGTTTAGAAGTCTATATACAATAAAACTCCAGCCATTTCCCCATTGAGAGAAATCAAGAATGAGTATATGTAATAAATAAGACTTTTATGGATGCATGCATGTTGATTTATTAGAATCACATCAGAAAATTGATGATAAACCATGACAAATGATTCCATATAATTCGTACTTATTCCATTTATTCTGTTGCTATCATGAGAATCTTTCAAGGTTAGGAAATAGTTATATTTTATAGTTATATTTCTGAAATTTACTGAAAGATGATATGAAAATGAACATTTGATACATGTTTATTTGTTATTATTACATTGGAAGCATGCCTGGAGATAAGGCACCTGTCACAGACATTATCAGGCACAAATTCAGACTTTTTTAGGCACATGTCCCTTTTCTGTGATTTTATTGATCAATCTGATTAAAACACAGATCTTATTTCGTTTCGTTTTTATAGTTCAAAATTTCGTTTTACTTGTCTTTGCTACACTAGTATCTGGAAGAGTTGTTATCATTGATGTGTTCTGAATGGTGTGAGGGATTAGCCAATGAAACGGTCTGTTACGGCGAGCTTTAGGCGTGTTTTACACGGAACTGTGTGTAATCCACTAGTAACATAAATGCTGATTGGTTAATCAAAAGCTGCTCGTATGACCTCTGACGCGACCTATCGCTACAAACGATCTTCGTGTAGGCCATTAAAAGTATAAAAAACAAAACGAAATATAGATCTGTATTTGGTTAGACATTTGCAAAAGTACTTTCCAGGCATGATTTAGGAGATAAACACTTCCGGTTTCGCATTTCGAGGGGTGTTATTGTCCAATAGACATGTTCTGAGATCATTAGGACCCAAGATGCGTTAGCGTCGCGGGTTCTAGTGTAAAATCTCAGGACATGTCTATTGGACAATAACACCCCTCTAAATACGAAACAGGAAGTGTTTATCGACATTGTAATAAGCTATTTTAGCATTTTAAAAGAAATTACTAAAACAGAGGGGTGTTATTGTCCAATTGACAGTGTCTAATTGACCAATCAAAACGCAAGATTCACACTTAAGAATGTTACAATAGAGATTATGATAATGAAAATATTATAAAACCATATTTGTCTTCTAATGTCAGTTTAAGATGCATTATGTAAGAGCTAAATCTGCCTATTGACTGTTATATAAATGTTATATAAACTGTTATTTAGACATTTATTCATATGACAAGCCTATAACCAACTCTCTAGACCATCAGATGACCGACATTCAAATGGATTAGAATACTCACGAGATTTACAAATTTAACAATAAAATGGATAATCAAGACTTGATTGTGAAGTAGCAATGCTACAATAATGAAGAATCTACGCTATATCTTGTCAAAACTACAAACACTGATAACTTCACTCAGAATAAAGTAATTTGATTTAAATTTTCAATATTTTCATTTTACATTATCTATTTTTGAGCTATTATAGCAAGAACAGCCAGCCCTTTATCTAATCTTACATAGTGCATCTTTAATATTTTTGGATGATTTGATATAACAATGTAGTAAAATGTTTTTTGTTTCTGTTTCAGTTGATATTTTCTGGTGAGTACACCACCGCCATGGATCAAAACTACCATAAGGACCATTTGGCATGTCATAACTGTGAAAAGAAACTGATTGCTTGTCGTTATATCTTAAAAGATGACCATCCTCACTGTATACCCTGTTATCAACAACTGTTTGCTAGTAACTGTGAAGAATGTACGAAACCAATTGGACCGGATTTTAAGGTGAGTTGAAGTAGTCCATTTAGAGTTGGACGTCATCCATGTCAATTTCTTTGCTATCTTCCATTGTGAATCGTCCAATGGTTACCCATTCATAATTGATTACATTTACAATACTGTACAGCTTCCTTTGTTCAGCAGTGCCTTAGCAAGGGTTCTCAGTTTTTTGTTCTATCCGAACGACTAGACACTGTTTCTTGCCAGGCCCTCTGTCATGCAGCACTGATAATGGAAAACCCTGATGGAAAATCTGAGGAACTTTCTTGGCCAACACTAGAATTGGGAGCGAGAGAGATGTGGTTTAACATCCACTCGACACAAACTAGGTAATTTCAGGGCTAACATATGGTTTAATTTTATTTCAATAATTTGCTTGCACGTATGGGTCTTTAGCAGTGGGAGGAAACCGGAGGACCCAGAGAAAACCCATAAGGTTGGACAGGCGACCCTACTCCTTGTCACATACAACCGGGGAATCGAAACCACGCCTGTTGACTCAATGACAGACCCTATGATACAACGTGCACATGCTAACCATTCGTCCATCCACCCCCCCCCCCCCCTTCTGTTTAATGAGCCAGTGTCGTTATCACTGAGTCACCATGGCTACCATTATAGACCACAGCCCAGAGAAAAATTTGCATTCTTTTACTCTTGCACCTACAACATTATTTCTGAACAAAATTCTAAACTCAACCTACGCTCAGCATTTTGAGAACATCAAATGCCACTTCTTAGTTATTTGTGAGTGGCTAAGAATTTTTGTTATATTGAGTCATATGTTTTTACAGGAGGGATCAGAGAGCATGGGGCTCTAGTGGGGTTATATTTCATTAAATCTACCAGGAATTAAATGTGATGCATTGTTGACTTCATACATCATACCCAAACAGTAGCCCCATTATATTACGATAAAACCAAAATAAAAACACAGGTGTAATAGCGTAACAAACAGTGAATCATGCAGAATTTTCAATTAAAACATTTTAAATGCCTCATTTCCAAACAAAACCGTCTGCTTACGAGATAGGTTTCATGTGATGAGTAAGAATCTAAATTTGGAGAAAAGTAAACGGCAACAGACGGTCTAGATGTGAACCTAGACTGTGTGTCAGTTTGTAGAATTGTTTCAGAAGCTATACAATCAAGGTGAAATATTATCCTCTCCAAGTGTGGCTAATAGATTAGGGTAGATAAGTAATTCACCACTTAAATACAGACTACTGCTCAATAACCTTAGTTTTCACATATCTTTATCAGTTAAGCCAAAATATGAGAAATGAAATGAAATGGGGTTTAACGTCCTACTGTTCTGCTCCTACACTGGGCTAATGAAGACGGGCATATGCCATACAGTGTGCTATGAGGGAAATTTTGCCCCGGCAGCAGCACTATGGCCTACTCTTATATGGAATTCCAACTGCCAAGGGATCTTTTACGTGCATTCCAATGTATCCAAAATATGAGAGAATAATTTGCTTTATCAATATGCTTCAGTTCAATGCTTAGAAATCTTTAAAAATAAAGTTTCTTCAATTGAAATAATATGCAGTCAGCATTTATTAGATAACCATAGTTTTCACATACCTTTATCAGTTAAGGATACGTTCCCAGAAAAGTATTTATCAGGTGTTTATTTCCAATAAAAGTATGGCAATTTTGGTATATATGGAAAATAGAGATATCCAATCTTTCTAGAAAAATACTGGATTCCCTGAAAAACACTCATGGAGAGCATACAGGACAAAAATGTAAGAGTTTCCCTAATCGCAGCCTGACGATTAGGAGTGTCTGCATGTGTGACGTGGAAGGTTGCACGCGGAGATTGAGCGCTTGGTGTACATATTGATAAACTTTATGAAGAGTTAGACGTACAACACTTTCTGAGATAAAAAAAACGTGGGCTGTAGATAATCCGAAAATTTAATTAGGCTTCGATATTTGTAATAAATAGTCAGCGATTAAAGACAACATCGTCAATGAATTCTCCTCCAAATTCGCACCCGTTGCTAGGTACCGACAGAGGTAAGTCACGTGACACAAACATGACCTCTTTTGATCGATTTTTTATAGCCAGGGTATTCCCTGACAATTACAATGTTTTGAGAAGGATTTGAAGCAAAATTAATTAGTTTGAATATGTTTTTAGTCCAAATATATCATCAAATCACCCAGTTTGTACCCGGGAATCTATCTTTAAGCCAAAATATGAGATAATAATTTGTTTTATCAATATGCTTCAGTGATGCTTAGAAATTGAATTGATTTAGAAATCTTTAAGTAAAAAGTTTCTTCAATTGAAATAATATGCAGTCAGCATTTATTAGATCATAAATTGATATTTTCTTGTCTGAATGGAAGTCTGGTATTAGCACACACACCACTTAATTATATAAAAGTAGTGTCTAAGGTATTAAAAATTAGATAAATTTTATTTCCGCTCAATAATCAAAAACATATTTAGAAATCAATAACACATGGTAATAGGGCCAATATAACATTCAACCAGCATCCCATATCATCATCCTCCACCACTTATAGTAGTTTTACATGGGTAATTGACAAGGTTATATCAACTGATAAAATATTTAAAACACATTAACTAATTACTGGTAATTTACTATCGAGAGAGAGAGAGAGATGGTTTAACATCCACTCGATACAAACTAGGTCATTTTGGGACTAACATGATCCAATTTTATTTCAATAATTCACTTGCACATAGGGGTCTTTAGCAGTAATAGGAAACCCGAGGACCAAAAAAAAAACCCCATGAAGTTGGACAGGCAACCCTATTCCTTGCCATGTACAACCGGGGAATCGAAACCACTCCAGCTGACTCAATGACAGAACTTATGATGCAGCGTGCATATGCTAACCATTCGGCCATCCAAACCCTCTTTTGCTACATTATCAAACGATTCCCCATGATAGATTAAACCAAATGTGAGATATGATGTAAATAAACTTTGTTTTCGGGGAGCCGGTTGTAGGTGACAAGTAGTAGTGTTGCCTGTTCCACCTCATGGGTTTTCTCCAGGTCCTGGGGTTTCCTCCCACTGCTAGCGACCCCTACACACAAGCGAATTATTCAAATAAAACTGAACCATGTGTTAGTCCCGAAATGACCTTGTTTGTGTTGAGTGGAAGTTAAACTCTCTCTTTCTCTCTGACTATATAATATAATACATGTACTTATTACTATATTTGTTTATTACGATATGATGTGATATATGTACTTATTATTATATTGTTTATTACTATATAATATGTACTTATTATTTTATTTGTTTTTTTACTATATAATATAATACATGTACTTATATTGTTTATTACTATACAATATATGTACTTACTATCACATTGTTTATTACAATATATGTACTTATTATTATAATGTTGTGCTATAGGTTTAAGAGATAATTATATATGATCATATAATAGATAACATGTCTATATGTTATACTGTTTAAAGGCCAAGTTCAGTTTGTCATCAAGCTAATTTACTAAATATACAACTAAAAATGGTGGGAGGTGATTATTCGGCTATAATAAACAAAATTGAAGCAATGTAGAAATAAAAAACTTAAAGATTTTTTCGGTCTGGCTTAATTCACTTGGAGAATTCCAATTAATTCTGATTTAATGGTCTGATGTATTAGCAGGATAGGTAGAATTAAGCACACACAAAAATAATTAACAGAATAGCTTTATTTTACAATATTATCTGCTAGTATATGCAATTGCCTGGGTAAAATTCCATCTTAATTTTAGAATGGAGTAATTGTAACAATAATAATATATAATTATTGTTAATATATTGCAAAACATAAAACTGAATTATTAGGGTTTTTTTATAATCTTCATCATGATATATGGTGGAGAGAGAGAGAGAGAGGTGAGAGAGAGAGAGTTTAACCTCCACCAGACATAAACAAGATCAATTCAGGATGGATATGGTACAATTTTAATACAGTAATTCAATGTAGAGTTCTTTTATCAAAGCGAGGAAACTGGAAAAGAAAAATCTCATGAGGTTCAGCAGACGATCCTGATCCTAATCTTTGTTACATACAAGCTTGGGTTCGAATCCACACCACGACTCAATGACAGACTTTATGATCTAAAGTGCGTGTGTAAAGACTATTGAACCACCCCACCTAGCTTACAGACAGGCATGAAGGAGGTCATGTCATTCAAACATATATTGTTACTCATACTATGATTGTACAAGCTTGAGATCGAATCCACACCACGACTCAATGAAAGAAATGAAATGAAATGGGGTTTAACGTCCTACTGTTCTGCTCCTAACCTGGGCTAATGAAGACGGCATACACCATACAGTGTGCTATGAGGGAAATTTTGCCCGGGCAGCGGCGCTACGGCCTACTCTTATATTGAATTCCAACTGCCAAGGGATCTTTTAGTGCACGCCAATGTGTACACAGGACCTTGGTTTTTCGTCCCATCCAAACGACTAGACAGCTGTCCTTGTCAGGCCCTCCGTCCTGCATCACTGACAAGGGGAAACCACGCCGGAAAATCGGGATGAACTTTCTCAGCCAATGCAGGGATCGAACACCCGACCTTCAGGCTAGCGAGTCAGCGTCTTACCCACTCAATGACAGACCTTATGATCTAAAGTGCACATGTTGAGACTATTGAACCACACAAAGACAGGCATGAAGGAGGTCATGTCATTCAAGCATACTATGATTGTATTGTGACTACATAACTATGAGATATTGTAATGAAAATGTTTTGTATGCTATCCAAATGGGGTGTTGGGTACAATAAATAACTTGTCTCATCTTATCCTATATACTCAGCTATTGTTAGACCTTTCTTTGAAAAGATCTTCTGACCTATGCTGGCCCACACTGTTTGCTGATTGATAAACAATTACCTCTCTTGTTTTCTCCAAGGGATATCGCAGGTGTGGGTTACTTGGTTCATATTCTTGCTGACGGCTACAACCAGCTTTGACTTCTTGGCTTAGCACTGCTAGAGTAATCCAACAAAAATATCCAGATCTTTACAACAAAAAAACATCTAAGAATATATAGACCTACTGTTAATTACATAAAACATGTGCTAAGATACAGCAATTTATAATCTAATCTTCACAAATCAACTTACCAGACATAAGAATTTTAAAAAAAAAGTTATAAAATCTACAAGAAAATGAAGCAAATTAGGTTTAATATTATTTTTATAAGTAAGTAGTCTGAGAGAATGTATTTACCAGTGCACCTCAGCATTATGTTTTTTCTATTCTTGTGATTAGAATATTGTTTGGGTTGTGATTAGAATATTGTTTGGGTTGAGAGACAGAGAGAGAGAGAGAGGGAGAGAGAGAGAAAGAGAGAGAGGGGGGGTTGAAGTCCACTCAACACAAACTAGGTCATTTCAAGACTAACATATGTTTCAATTTTATTTCAATAATTTGCTTGCACGTAAGGGTCTTAGCAGTGGGATGAAACCGAAGGACTCAGAGAAAACCTATGAGGTTGGAAGGCAACCCTACTCCTTGTCACGTACAACTGGGGAATTGAAACCACAAAAGTTGCCTCAATGATGGAAGTTATGATATAACCATTTCGGCCATCAAACCCCCCGAAATGAGGTTTGTCATCCTGTTGTTCTGTACCAAGGCTAATGAAGATAGGGGACATGTTTCATAACAAACAGATATTATAGCTATAATGGATTACTCAATAAAAATGGGAAAAACTTTTACCATGCAAAATCCATTGCTTAATAATGATAATGATAAGATAGATAGATAGATTTTATTACATAAAACACCCTTTTCGGGCAGCGTGTAAAATATACATTACAGTCAGCATGCTAAATACATTATAAAGTGGATGGAAAAAAAATAAAAAAAAAATAAAAAAATAATGATGGTGGTGCTTTATTACACAACTACATAGTATGCTTTACCATACTCGTCTATATACCATGCAGTTGTATAATAAAGCATTGTTATTGTTATTATGGCTTGATAAAGACAAGAGAATCCTCATCAAAACTTTGCCAGAAATAAAACTTTTAAGTTCCATATAATCATGTTAAGTGTTATTCTCATTCAGTTACTAAAATGTCGTTTAAACAATATATACTTCCGTCATGGAAATATTTTGCCAAAGTGAAACTTCCCTTTGTTTTCTTAATGTCCTCAATATTATGTAAAAAGTAAGGAAATGAAAATGAAATGGGGTTTAACTGTTCTGCTCAGACTGGGCTAATGAAGACGGGCATATGCCATACAGTGTGTTATGGCGGAAATTTTACCTGGGGAGCTAAAAAGTAAAGAGAATATATATATATCCATAGGTGTTAGTAACTTTTAGAGTATATTTAACAAGATGTAATAATTCCTCTACACTGGCAAAACCAGATCTATATTTATATGACCAATGGTAAAAAGCACCATATAAATTTGATATGGTAAACTTTCAGAATAAAAGGCAACTAAAAACTTAAAACTGGTGAATTGAAGACCAAAATAAAAATATGTAACTTTAGTATCTGGCATCAACAGATACGACTAATTAGTTATGGTATATTGGCTATTAATAATCAATTAGTTATGGTATACTGGTTATTATAATCAGATAGAAAATGGATACTGTGGAAATGATGCAAAGTTCAGTTATATGTAACAACAGTGTATTTACTTTCCGCTGATCGCGCATATGTACATATAATTTGAATGTTAAATTATCTTTTTACTCACAAAACACGGGAGCTCGGGTCAGATTAACCTTGTGAAAAGTTATCTATGGGATAGTTTAAGTATAGATAAATTCGGGGTAATAATTCATTAGAGTATAATTTATACTAGTAGATAGCGCCGTGAAACATGTGAAACAGTAGAAGGAAAGCCTATAGCCATTGGAAATAACTAGATTCTTAGTCAGACAGGCTAACAAGGCCATATCAGACGTCCATATTAGGTTAAGCACCTGTCTATCATTGCTATGCAATATTTATCATCATGTAGATAATGATGATAATTCCACCCCAGGTAGATTCATGTATCTTTGTGAATTATTTTAAATGAGGTATTGTAATTCCACTGGAGAATTATGTTTGGCGCATTATAGTCCGGTTGGAGCCGATGTGCCATTAAACAAAATTTCATTTCCAATGGAGAATATTTTTACAGACATTTTCATGAAATTTTAATTAATTTAAAAAATATGCAACAATCTATGTGCTAAGTAAGGATATTTTTCACCAGAATTCTATAATTAGGATGTTCTTTCTTGAAAACTAATTATCTAACTTTAAATTAATTAAAAAATATACAACAATCTATGCTCTAAGTAAGGATATTTTTCACCAGAACTCGATAAATTAGGATATTATTTCTTGAAAACTCATTATCTAACTTTACATTAAATTAGTTTAAAAACATACAACAATTTATACACTAAGTAAGGATGTTTTTCACTAGAATTCTATTATTAGGATATTCTTTCTTGAAAAGTCATTATCTAACTTTACATTAAATTAATTTAAAAATATACAACAATTTATACAGAATTCAATAATTTAGGATATTATTTAGTGAAAACTCATTATCTCACTTTACATTGAATTAATTTCAAAATATACAAGATTTGACACACTAAGTAAGGATATTTTACCAGAATGTTCTCTCTTGTGAAATCATTATGTAACTTTATATTAAATTTTTTCTGCAGTTTTTGTGCTACATAAACTTGCAGATTTGGAATTCAGCACATACCTTTGTGGTTACAGTTCATTTTCTCAGTGGTGAACAAATCAGAGGATTTTATATAAAAAAGCTTATTTGGTATCAGTATGCTAAAGGCTTGAAATAAAGGGGAATATTTGTATCAATATGCTAAAGGCTTGAAATAAGGGGAGATATTTGTCTATAGATCCACATTATTTTAAAGAGATTTTACATTGTAATTTGAGATGAGAATATAAATGTACTTTCTGCATGGTCTGAGGGGGATGTCCATTTGGTTAAGTGTGTGTGTTGCATCATAAGGTCTGTCATTGAGTCAAATGGCGTGGTTTTGATTCTCTTCTTGTACATGACAAGGAGTAGGTATGTCTGTCCAACCTCGTGGGTTTTCTCTGGCTCCTATGCGCAAGCGAATTATTGAAATAAAATTGAACCATATGACCTAGTTTATGTCAGTGGAGGTTAAACCCTCTCTCTCTCTCTCTCTCTCTCTCTCTCTCTACATGTTCTGCTATCTATGCTGGTCATGGGTTTCGACCCCAGGCTAGTTAAAGAACATGAGTGTGATTTTTTGTTTAATACCTCATTATTATTTTCTTCATAGGGGTGTAATAATCAGATTTCTACCTATGTGAAACAAATCATGATTTCACTTGAATAATTATAACAAGAAACCTCTCCGACAAATAAAACCATGGAATTATTCTTTTGTTATTTCAGGATTTATCTTACAAGGAGAGACATTGGCATGAATTTTGTTTCAAGTGTAGTGAATGTCAGAAGTCATTGGTAGATCAACCCTTTGCTCCCAAGAATGAGAAAATTTACTGCTCAGATTGCCATGACAATATTTTTGCTGCTCGATGTGACGGATGTAATGATCCATTCAGAGGAGGTATAACTTTGATGCTTTGCTCTAATACTAAAAGTCAGTCTTGAATAGCCT
The DNA here is from genome assembly GCF_932274485.2 of Patella vulgata. Lineage (NCBI taxonomy): Eukaryota > Metazoa > Mollusca > Gastropoda > Patellidae > Patella > Patella vulgata. Next base: position 12,657,027 of record NC_065880.2, on the reverse strand, counting down.
TTGTGGAGAAACTAGAATTTCCATATCATAGACTTATAGCAAGAAAATAAATAAAGCAATTTATTTCTCTTCACGGTTTAAACAAGTGAATGAAATGTGTTTTGGCACATGCTAATTAAGGTACTTTTCAATTGACTAGATTATTAACGATCATTAAAATGTGAACAAGAAAATGGATAAATATTAAAAAGCCAGTTACATTCAAACATAAACTACTCGAAATAAATAAGTCAAAAGGGAAAGCATAAAGAGAATTGACAAGCGAATTGATTTGGGACATGCTAATTTCAATTGACTAGATTATTAACAATAATTAAAATGTGAACAAACAAATGGATAAATATTAAAAAGCCAGTTACAATCAAACATAAACTACTGGAAATAAGCAAGTCAAATGGGAAACCGGAAAGAGAATTGACAAGCGAATTGATTTGGGATTCTACATTAATAGTATATGGAGGGGTCTAAGGATGATATATATATATCTTCAGTACGGTGTGCAGATGTTTAGTCATACCCAGAGCCAACACATTGATTGCATAGACTCAAGTATAGTTTCTAGTACTCAGTAATATGAGTAATGCAGACATTTAAATAAAAAAACAAACAGATAAGACTTTTATTTAAAATAAAGGAGCCAAGTAGTTAACTCAATATCATCCACAGTCCTCGACATTGCAAACACAACTTATTGGTCCATCCCGTGAAAAGATCGACTTCTGATATCCAACATTTAAGACAAAATGAAAATTTTAATATTGGCACACGAATTACGTGCCAGAATGCTTTCATGCGCCATTTGAATGAAGTGACTCGATGAATGAGGCTAAACATATCCCATGTAGGAGAATATTTCCGGTGTAGACTGAAATAACCAGACACCAAAGACTGCCATTTTGCCAAACATAATTGGGTAAAAATGATTGAATGTAAATCGGTTTATATAATTCATATTACATTATTATGTGCGTTGCGACCCATTTGTGTCCACGTCTGGGTGCCAAAAAGTAGCAATTTAGCTTCTTTAAGTAATTTCAAATTCTTTTTTAAAAATTTACTCCCTGATTAGTAGACCCCTGAAATGGATGATTTGAATGTAAATCGGTTTATATAATTCATATTACATTATTATGTGCGTTGCGACCCATTTGTGTCCACGTCTGGGTGCCAAAGAGTAGCAATTTAGCTTCTTTAAGTAATTTCAAATTCTTTTTTAAAAATTTACTCCCTGATTAGTAGACCCCTGAAATGGATGATTTGGAATTACTTGATTGCACACCACAGAATTACATTAAAGTTTTAATTGTATTACCAGTATTGTTGTATATTTAACAGGAATGAAGAAGTTTGAATATAAGGGTAAACAATGGCATGAACAATGTTTCACCTGTACTGTTTGTAACCAAGCTATCAGTAATAAAAGCTTTATACCTAGAGATGAAAAGGTTATCTGTGTTCCCTGTTATGAAGAAAATTTCGCCCAAAGATGTACTAAATGCAGCAGTGTATGTAACTCTATTTTTTCTTAATTAAGGGATAATAAAAATACTTAATCGTAACAAAGGTACTATAATTGTATCGCTGAGTGAAGTAATTTTACTGAAATTTTCAACATGTTCCCTTTACACTATCTATTTTTTTAACTATTATAGTGAGAACTGTCAGCTCTTTATCTAATCTTCCATAATGCTGATTTAATGAAATGTTCAGGCGATCAAATTTGGCGAGTTGAAAAAAATGATGCTTTTGCAAAGGGATATATTAGCTGTACCTGCCATAGAAATGAAGCTTCAATTTTCCATCCACTTTGTGGGAATTCATGACTTGACCACCAGGGCAATTGTGCAGAATGCATCAGTCAATAGTTAAAAAAAATTGATGCTTTTGCATGGGGATTAGCTGTTCCTGCCATAGAAATGAAGCTTCAGTTTTCAATGCTCTTGGTGGGAATTCATGGCTTGACCACCAGGGCAATTGAGCAGAATACTTCAATCAACATTTTCTCTTTATTTCTTTTTTCAGGTTATTAATAAAGGTGGAGTAACTTATAAAAATACACCATTTCATAAAGATTGTTTTACTTGCACTAACTGTAGTAAACTATTGTCTGGAGAGAAATTTACCTCCAAAGAAGAGAAACCCTATTGTGCTGACTGCTATGGTGAACTCTTTGCTAAAAGATGTTGCCAATGTACCAAACCCATTACTGGTAGGTTTACTCTTAATTTGTTAAATATTATCTTGCTTCTGGATGAGTAGTTAAATGTCCACTAAACAACAAGCCACATAACTATTAATTTTGGCTAAAAAATATGGGAAAGGATTGAAAAAAAAGATTCTTGTTCAAAATGTCATTTTGAAATGGATTGTGTAATTTTTGGCTTCCATGACAAATTGGTCGATATTGACATTTTATTCCACAAATGTGACATATTTTCTTAGACAATCATATCATATGAACTTATTTACTGATAACTTGTCTGTGTTGTGATACATGGTTGTGACTCATGAATTATGAGCATTTTAAAATGGGTTATTGCCTGGAGGAACACAACATCAATAAAAAGTGGGTTTAGATTACCATGTGTTATAAAAATCTGATAAATTAAGCAAACAAAATTGTAATCCAATTTTAAATAGATTGGTAATTTACAGTGTGATTGGAAACAATTTTGGATTTAGGACTGGATATTGGTTAGGCCTAAATAATAAGTGCACCTGCAGATTTCGTCAAGGTCATGAGATGTAAACAGAGCTATGCTAACACTAAAATAGCCCTAACCCTATTCACATCTCACGGTCTTGATGAAATCTGCAGGTGGGCTTAATACTTAGACCTGAATCTGGATATTCCTCATATAATGAGACTTATTGTTATTCTATCTAACACAATAAGGATCATAAACAAAGTTGTCAGACAGACACAAAAATGTTGATATGAAGTTCCTCTTGTCTACTTGACTTGGTTAACACGGAAGTACTCACTTGACTCTTGACTCACACCCGATATAGAGCAAAGAGAAACAGCTGTATCTTTCACCCTAGCTCATGTGTAGATCTACAACAATTTATGTTCGAACTGATCATCATTTAAAAGTGTAGTTTAATGGTCGAGGGCGAGACATTAAGTAATATATTGATATTGCATGAGTGCTATATCTATACATTACACATGGTCTTGCACGAGACCATTAAACAACTTGAAATACAGACACTATCCAGCACGTGCATTTCAATGAAATATGTCACGCGGGTCCAATATTTCAACTCGTATAAATAATGTACATTTGGCACGTAGCCTGTGCCATTATTTGAAATAATAGTACGCCAAGATCAAAGGATGACATAATATCTGCATTTTAAATTTATTTATAATATCTCTCTTTACAGGTATTGGTGGTACTAAATTCATTTCGTTTGAAGAACGTCACTGGCATAGTGAGTGTTTCAACTGCGCTAAATGTAGCGGATCAATGGTCGGCCGTGGATTTTTGATGAACGGAGAATCTATCCTCTGTCCTGAGTGTGGTCGCAGTTAAATGTACTTATGTATAATGTAGCTTTAATTTATGTATGAAATGTGTACTTATTTTAGTTAGATTGTGTTAGCTATTGTGAAAGATTCGACTAGAAAGGGGAGATAATCCTGTAGTGAAATATTTTGAAATGGACTTGTAAAGCAGACGGGCTACATATATATCTAGTTGAAAGAAAGATGTTCATTCTGCTAAAAAAAAAAAAAAAAAATGAATGAAATATGTATAGATAATATATAAAATTAATGAATATTTACAAGGTTTTTGTATACACACAGTTACATGTGGACCGTATATTTCAAACAAAAACCTCTTAATATCAAAGCTTCATATTGTATAATTCAATATAGATATAAGCATAAAATGTTAATATATTTAAAACAAAACTTTTAATATTATGAACAGTCGTGAATGCTTTTTTATTTATCTTTTATTGTTTTTAAATTTTAACATATTGAACAGGGCAAGACTTTTAGGCGGTCTATAATTTGTGTCTGTAAAAAGCCCTGGGCCATCATAAACCTGTGATTATAAACACTAATAATAAATATTTTAGCATTTGATTGGATGAAAGAATCAGAATAGTGATCTGAAAAGCGATAACAGTCAAACAAGGCATTAAATAATGTCATTTTTGGGGTTTAATTGATATTTGTAATTTCTTTAATAACCCACATGTGCATAAGCGCATGAGAAAGTATGAATATGCATGAAGATGATCTTCTTAGCAGAGATCACTCTGCAAACCTCGGCAGATTCCGTTACTCTACATCTAGCCTCGACTGTATGACGGTAGGTGATATATACCTATGCCGATACAATTGCGATGCGGCACCGGTTTACTTATTAGGAAAACTTGCGGCTTTTAAAAAGAAGTTATCAAAAGTGCATCGTTCGAAGCGTGTTTAGAATTTTCAGTGCAAAGTTGTCCTTGTTTGAAGAAAATCGGATAAACTTGAAAGAAAGACAGCTTCAGACTTTGAAATATTTGTATGATAAAACTTTCTTCAAAGGCGTTGTCATGGGCAACGCTGTTGCCGTGTTGGTAATCCGGGAACTGGAAAGTAATTCCAATGGGGGACTTTGTCATACAGTCGAGGCTAGATGTAGGGTACTGGTATCTGCTGAGGTTTGCCAAGTGAGCAGAGATATGCATCTAGAGCTATGATACACACGAAGAGAGTGTAAGGAAGAAAGCCATATATCCCAGCAAGCATGTGTCTTGTAATTATTTTGTTTATTTGTAATAATAAAAGTGTACAAGGTGAGGATGGGCTAACACAGATTTGACCAATCCATTTTGTCACTTCCCCATCTCACCCGGTCAATAGATACATTGTAAGCTATGTGAAACAAAATATTATTGTAATCTTTTACATTTCTACTTAGCTATTAATAAAAACCAATGAAGTGCTTCTACAGCAATCTATATTTATTATTATGTAAATGTCATTGTTCAGAGAATATAAATTACCCTCCACTAAATGACTTTTTGTATTATGTACATTGTCACTTGTCAGTATTGTCGGTTGGATGGGACAAAAAACCCGAGGCCCCTGTGTATACATTGGTGTGCACGTAAAAGATCCCTTGGCAGTTGGAATTTGATATAAGACTAGGCCATGGTGCCGTTGCCTAGGCAAAATTTCCCTCATTGCACACAGTTGGTGTATGCCCGCCTTCATTAGTGCAGTCAGAGCAGAACAGTAGGACAATAAACCCCATTTCATTTCTTTCACTTGTGTTTCCCCCCACTGCTAAAGACCCCTACGCCATACGCCAATGGAATTGTTGAAATAAAATTGAACCATGTGTTAGTCCCAAAATGACCTAGTTTGTGTGAGTGGAGGTTAAACTCTCTCTCTCTCTCTCTCTCTCTCTCTCAGTAAGAGCAGGAATCTCCATGATTATGGGAGGGTGGGGTCATGGGTCATGGTAGCTCAAAACTAGAATGAAGCCAGGTTTCTACAGAATAACAAGGAATATTTGCCCAGTCTTATTTCTGGAGAAAAGAAAACTGAATCCCAGGATGTAACATTTGGTAGCATATAGGCCCTACTTATGAGATCATTTGTAGCTGGATTAGGTGGAGATATAACTTCTCATATACTGAGCCCCATAGAAAACGCATCACTTTTTTTTCCCAAATATTTTATTACTAGGTGGTTTTGTATGTATAATATTATGCAATACTATGAACTATTGTTTCACACAAAAAATATCGGGCCGTGTGCAAAAAAAAAAAAATTGCACAAGATGCACATGAAAAACCCAATATTCACGTGCAGCATTGTGTGTGAGCCCTTTAAAAGCATGTTTTCAACTTAATGTGCAGTACATCAACTGTGAAACGTCAATCTGTCGTAATTTGTTGTTGGACATGTGAAGGAATCGAGCTAGAGATGCCGAGACTTACTGAAAATCAACGGAATGAAGCCATGGGAATGTCCAGGGCTGGCATGTCTACACGTGCTATTGCCAGACACTTCAATTGTCATCAGTCCACTATTGTAAGGTTGGTGGAACATGTTTGAGTTACTGGATCAACACGTGACCGTCAACGTCCTGGTCCACAACGCATTACAACCCAGGCTCAAGACCGCTACATCCGGGTCACTCATCTGTGTGACAGATTCCGCCCAGCAACTCGAACAGGTGCAGCAGTCGTCGGAAGACAAGGACCAGTAAGTGCCAACACCGTAAGACGTCGTCTAAGAGAAGTAGGACTCAGTGCACGACGACCTTATGTTGGAGCTATCCTCAGGGATCATCACCGTCAGCGGCGTTTGATATGGGCTCAAGGACACCAGACATGGAGAAGAGTAGACTGGCAAAGTGTGCTCTTCAGTGATGAGAGTCGCTTTCATCTTTATCAAGCTGATGGCCATCAACGTGTGTGGAGACGTCTTGGGGAACGTCTTGCAGACTGCTGCGTCTTCGAAACGGATCGATGGGGTGGGGGAAGTGTAATGGTGTGGGGAGGCTTCACATTTCATCACGGCACCGCCCTACACATTTGCAGGGGTCGCGTTAATGCTGAAGCCTACCGTGGAGGACACACGTGCTACTGACATCTTTGTCGTACTTTTGGTTTTGACCCCTCTGACTTTGTACCCTTGATTACAGATTAAACATCCAGAAGTGTACAAATGTGTTGTTATTGATGTGTTCCCATTTGAATATTGTTCTCAATAAGAAGCAAAATAAATAAGATATGTTTACAGGATCATTTTGTTATATGAAAAACTAAGTGATGCATTTTCAATGGCGCTCAGTATATTTACACATGTAACTAATAACTATACAAAATTAAATGCCCTATGTTAGTTTATAGATATACTAGCAGGTAGTTAGGATGGGTGTACGCCATACAGTGTGCCATGAAGGAAATTTTTGCCCAGACAGCGGGATCTTTTACGTGCACGCCAATGTGTACACGGGACCTCGGTTTTCCATCCTAGAATAAAGAACAGAGAGAGCAGACATCAAATCTTCGTGAAATTTGCCCGTAAATGACTGCAGATTAGAGCCAATGCAACGCCCAGAAAATGTAATTGTCCCCCGCCTTTCGAAGAAAGCAGGGGACTATTAAAATGGGTTCGTCTGTCTGTCTGTCTGTCTGTCCGTCTGTCTGTCCGTCTGTCTGTCTGTCCGTCACACTTTTTGGGGCACGATAACTCTCTTCCTAATTGAGCTAGAATGTTCAAACTTGGTGTATGTGTTGATTAGGTCAATGCCTTGATGGAGTTCGAAGATGAGCATTGAATACCTTAACTAAGTTCGATAATGAACATTTTTTGCTGAGGGTAAGCAGAGTGATAAGCAATTTGATTGGTAGAAACTTTGGAACACAATAACTCTCCTTCTAATTGAGGTAGAATGTTCAAACTTGGCATAGGTGTCTATTAGGTGAATGTTTAAACTTGATGTATATGTAGATGTTCATTAGGTGAATGTCTTGACTGAGTTCAATAATTAACATTTCGAGCTGAAGCTAAGCAGAGCTAATCGATTTCATTTGTCGATGGTTTGGGACAAGATAATCTTGATTCTATCTGATAGAGAGTGATGAAACTTAGTGAAAAAAATAAATGTGCGATTAATTAATATGTGTCATCTATTTATTTTGCAATTTCGGCGGGGACATCAACCTCACTGTTGGCTTGTTCCAATTGTCTTTGATTTTGTGGTGGAACACCTTTAAATGGGTTGGCGTCAAACCATCCTATTAGGGCTATGGACCCATAGACAGAGCAAGGGATGCTAGCCTTCCCTCAGTAATAATCAACCAAATTCAGCAAAATTAAGTCATGATCTCTGGACGTTAAAACCCACCAAAATGTACAGTCCTTTCAATGGTATGATCAATTGAGAACTATAAGACAAAATGGAATGAAGTATTAATAGTCATAGCCAAGCCTCATCAACAAATTGGCATCACACCTCTTATAATCTTTAAAAAAAAAACCCACAAAACATCTTGGTCATGCAAAAGATTGTTCAAGAAAAAATGCCAGTCCAAGTTTCCATCTTATGAAAGTTTTAAACTTAAATAAAGACTAACCTGGTCATTAGAGTGAACAAAAATTGTCTTCGTGTTGATTAAGTCTTAGAGGCTAAATATATAGCAGACCAGGTCAGCCTAAAGTTACTAGCTTCCAGAAACATTTTGGCACAAGGTTGAGTAGCAAGTAACCATCCAAGGGAGATAACTGAGTTACAGAAAATAAGGAATCAGACTAGCAATTATTTGCCCATTGACTTCAATGTTAAATGGCTGTATAACATCACAGGCTGTAGCTTTTTGATCAACATTCCGTTGGTTCCAATCTTTATAGGCACAATGGGGACCACATTTGGCAATCTCCTCATCATAATTTTGTAGAGGGTTGACCATTTAGATTTTTTGCTACGGGGATTTGAAGTTGACTGGGGTGAAAATCTCACTTCCGACGCAATGATTGCTCTGCAGAAAGACACTTTACACAATTTAATCCTTTTTCTCCAATTTTAGACCAAAAAGTCAACCCAAAAATGCAGGAAAAGGGGAGAAAAAAATTAAGGGAAAAATTGTCTATTTATAACTCGCCCTATAAAATAGGGGGAAATAATTACTAGTCTTAGTCCATAAACTGGATTTAGTAGAGTGAAATGAAATGGGATTTAATGGCCTACTTTTCTGCACCGACAGGGCATAATTTTAAGCCATGTCGTGTGCTATGAGGGACATTTTGACAGGACATCGGCGCCACGGCCTACTCTCAGTATGAATTTCCTCTGTCGATGTGCATGACCTCAGTTTTTAGTTCGATCCGAATGACTAGACCCTGTTGTAGATCTAGAATCTTTGTGTACAACATGAAGATTACTAGCAGTAGAAAACACATTCACGGTCTATTTTTTTTACCAAAAGGTGATATAAAGGTGCAGGGAACTCTAAAATCGTTTACCAGCAATATTATTACAGAGGCAGGAAAGGACGGACATATACCGGTTCATCTTTCAAATATTATTTTTTCTCACGCTTTCACACGTTTGCTGGAATCGTGCATTATACCCACGTTGTTGCTGTGATAGCAGTCCACGGGTTAAGGCAGGGTGAGACGAAAAATCGAGGTCCCGCACTGCAAATACCTTAAGGTGCATAGAATAATCTTTGGCACTTTGAATTTGAAATAAGAGTAGGCCGTAGCGCCTACTAGGCTACATGGCACCATCTAGTACAGTTCTATGATGCCACATTAATCCGGATTTGGTAGAAAAGTTAAACCCCATTTCATTTCATCATCCCACGTTACACTACTGCAATAACATGATCATGAATAATATCGGGGTATCATCTGAGATAAACATAACTCGTATCTTGAATGTTACAAGAACGCAATATACACAGGCCTTTTTGTAATCTCCAGATTAGATATAAAAAGCATTCTATGAGTTTTTGATTTGGTCAACATCCAAGTTTTCCTTTCCGATAAATTGTTGTCTTTGGCGATCATTATTTCCAAACATTTTGTGTTGGCGTATTTCCAGCTTTGCGTAATATCTGTTCAGGCTTTAATTTATATACTTTCATGGCCGGGTATCTTATAAAACTATAATATCCAAAATGATATAAAACTTCATCACCGCACAGATTTCAAGTGCGATTTATAAATATAAGCCATCGGATACACAAGACGGACTTTAATGTATGTTATCGTAGGGTAAATGAAGTTTCATTATCAACCCTTTTCAGAATTTTAACCTCTGTCCCACACGGCTAAAATTGAAAGTGAAAATGGGTATATTTTGTACGTTTTCAGTGTGCATTGAATTTCGAGACTGAATATTTGAAAAAGTGTATATCGCATCGACTGAGAATCTTTTGTAAATTGATAAAGTTTAAACTGGCATTAACTATGCCAATTTTGGAGTTTATGTATACAATAATGACTTTGCCAGAGGCTGTGGAAATCACGAAAATAAAAGTGAATATTTCATTTTTTCCACATTTTGGCGCGAAAAGAATGCATTGGACATTGCGTGTGATGCTAAATTCGGTATATATAGGGGCCTACATGTACACCAAAAGTTGACTTAGAGAGTTATACTCCTATAAGAAATGTGAGTTTTTATAGCGCATGAAAACTTGAAAAAAATTACTGAATAATTTATGATCCGTTTCAACACTCTAATTTCAAATGGCCTATCTCAGCGAGTTTTTGGCCTAGCTGAGGGGTAAAATTTCCGATTTTTTAGTTTAAGTAAGGCTAATACTATAACATAATTTTTTTTATAATATTTTGGAGGGGGTCATGTTCCCACCATTAGTCCAGTTGATATGGAATGACCAACGTACATATTTCCATCTCACTAGGACGTAAAACCCAACTTAAATCATTTCATTTCATTTCATTTCTCTTCTCGGTACATTCAACCAAAAATGTCAAATCATCGAGTCAGAGCGGTTTTTATAGATTGAGTCAACGTCAATGTGGCCTTGAACCCGTGACCCGCATGGCATAAAGACGGAAGTTTCAAAGGGGAGGGCTATAGTGTTGTAGAAGGAAGTGTTAGAATGTTGTCACTTTGAATTTCGGAAATATTGTGGTAAGAAAAGTCTAATGTGTTCATATACATCAAATCTAACTAAGCTGATCCAAAGGCTAATTTAGTCTTGAAAACACATCGCACAAATGTTTTCACAAAGTAACAAAAAACAAGCATTTTGTCAACAGCCTCAAAAAATATGACTCATGCTTGCAGCTTATGACAGTACCGTACATATATTTTCGTAAAGTAAAAAGGCTACAATTATTGGTGCTTGGTAGATCCATAATCTGATCTGATTATAGCTAATCTACATGGTCATGCCACATTTAATTGTTGTAGGCCTACCTTCATTGGGTCAAGCATACCCATCATGGGCTTTAAAATAAGATTGAGTGATTGTTTAAACTATTGTCTATTCAATTTCCTAAAAGTAACACTTACCATTTAGTTATATTAGACATACTTAAGAAGCCTATATAATTCAACCTAACAGCAGTGGAAATTATCTCATATAATAAAAGCAGAGAAATATAACATAGCCATTTCCATCTTAGTCAAAAGCCAAAGGAGTGCCACACACAAATTAAAGGTGTGGATACCTTATACAAAGGCCCTACACACTAAGTGAAAGTCACTAATTCAGATGGACTTGCTTAGAGGTGAATCAAAAAAAGTCCAGACTGTATTATTATTACTCAGAATCTAGTATGATCCAAATGGATTTTTTGTGCATTTTTCAATTCTGAGTGATATTATTTTGTTATCCCTGAAGAATCATTATCAATATAATCTGTGATAACAAACATTCTTGGATACGATATATCAATATGTTTGAATATCAAAGAGTAATCACTCACTTGTACTCGTGTTGGACTTTCGCAAATGATTAAGAATATAATAATAATAATAATAATAATGCTTTATTATACAACTGCATGGCATATACACGAGTATGATAAAGCATACTATACAAAGTACAATACAATAATAAACAACAAGAACATAGAATAAGGTTTACAGAGGTTTCTAAAAGTATATTAAATTATATTAATAATGTTTGTAATGTATATATTAGGCCTTACATATAGCAAATGGTATTTAATGTCTATTTTTAAACGTTGCAACAATCTTGTATACATTTATCAGCGTTCATTATATGCATTATTGAATCATTCAAACTAGTTACTGTTGTAAAAAAATTGAAGATTTTCACTTTGAGTTATTAAAAGAGCTGTCTCATTTATATTTTAGTAAATAATTCTGTGTGACAGACTCGAAGAAACATTTATCTTAGTGCCATACCTACATGTGGCAACTTTTCCATACACAAGTCGAAATCCACCCTTTACAATAGATGCCCTGTGAAATCTGGGGCTGCTAATTCATTAAGAGTACTTCTGTCTTCATTGTATGTATGTTATTATTTTCAGATTGATCAGTTGTAAATATATCTTAATTTGTAAAAATGTGGAAAGCATCAGCTGGTGTCAACGTTAATGCCAAAAATATAATTCAGGATGATGATGATTGGGAAACTGACCCAGATTTTGTTGTGAGTTATTAAAACATAAGGAATTATAGACAGAAAGAGAGAGAGAAATGGGGTTTACTGTCCACTGGACACAAACTAGGTCATTTTGGGGCAAACATATGGTTCAATTTTATTTCAATAAGTCGCTTGCGTGTCGGAAAGCGGAGGACCCGTGGAAAACCCACAATGTGGAGCAGGTGACCCTTCTCTTTGTCACATACACCGGGGAATCAAAACCGTGCCACTTGACTCAATTACAGACCTTCTGATCCATCGCATACGCATTAGCCATTCGGCCACCCGAGCCCACTAAATTATAGGCAAAGTATTTGCAGTTGCTAACTAAGGCAGGTCGTCCCGTAACGGTCTTTAGAAGTGGTATGAAAGTAAAGGACCCAGGAAAACCCATGATGTTAAGCAGGCTACCCTACTCCTTGTCACATACAAGCGGGGAATGGAAACCATGGCAGTTGACTCAATGACAGACCTTCTGATCCAAAGCATTAACCATTCTGCCACCCAACCCCCCCTAAATTATAGACAAAGTATTTGCAGTTGCTAACTAAGACAGGTCATCATTCAATGCTGTGTGTCTGACCAATCAGTTTTGAGATTGTCACTCCAGTTTGCCAGATGTTTAGAACAAGCTTATTGTAAAATGTCAGTATGACTGCAACATTTTGATACGGTTTAAATTTGTATGCAAAATTTTGGAAAGTTTACTAATTTGTTGTAAGTAAGACAGATTAATATTACCGTTATTCACTTTCGTAAGTTACACCTACACGATGCTGGTTAAACAACAGTTTTACAATTCTTTAGAATAACTTGATTATTTACTTAAATTAGAGATTTATAATTAATTAATGCATATATTTGAAGAGTTATTTAAATTTGCATTATAATATGTTATGTTTATATTTTTTAAGAATGATGTAACTGAAGAAGAACAGAGATGGGGAGCTAAGACAGTTGAAGGTTCTGGTCATCAGGCTTCTCTTAGGTAAGCAATAAAGGTGTATTTTTATTATAGATTGATGCAATGGCACATTGAGAAGAACTTTATAATTTGTATCCCAGAGCAGATCAAAAATCCCATTTTCGTTTTGGAACACAATAACTCTGCTACTAAATAAACAGGGATTATGCAAGAACTAAATCTGACTATTGCAGGTCTTTCTTTAGGACTGAAATATTATATAAATTATTAATTAGACATTAATTAACATTACAAGACCTTAATCAATTCTTGATGCCTTATGACGGGTCCGATTTTAAACAGATTTGAATCTGATCTGCGTTTCATTTTCAGCATATCCTCTTAACATTATCTATTTTTTAACTCTTATAGTGAAAAACTTTCAGCTCTTTATCTAATCTTCCATAATGCAGCTTTAAGCTAGAATATTCAAACTTGTTCTTGTTTTGATTAGCTAAATCACTTGACTGAGTTTGATGATGGAACATTTTCAGCTAGGCTAAACAGAGATAAGCAATTTGATTGGCTGAAACTTTAGAAAACAATAACTCTACTTCTGTTTGAGGTGGAGTGATGAAATTTTGTACAAAGTTCCATATCATCAGTACCTTTGACTATGCTTGATAATGAGCATTTTTTCCTTAGGTTAAACACGGTGATAAACTCTTTATTTGCTTGATGCTTTATGAAAAGATTAATCCTGAAAGTAATTAGTATGTGTTATCTATTTTGTGATTAATTTATTATGAATAGTTTAAAAGAGCTGAGAAAAGATGTAACAAAAAATGATGAAAAGGTGAAGAAAGCTCAGTATGAAGCTGGTCCAAAAGCATCCCATGGTTATGGTGGACAGTTTGGTGTAGAAAAAGATAGAATGGACAAAGTAAGTAAACTAGAGAGTTTTGGGCGTAGCAAAACAAATCAACATTTTTATTTTCACACCACATTCTTCTTAAAATTTGCCATTATTATTGAAATTTATTAATCAATGAAACAAATTTTGATAGTTACCAGCTAAAAATGACACAACCTCATTGATTTAAGCCCAAGTATTTTTTAACCATTTCTTTGGATTTTTTATGTTAATCTGTTTTGTGGGAACAACAATCTGTTTTCATTGAAAATTTAATATCTTTATATTTAATTTTATATTTCTTTCTTGACACAGTAAGACAAAATTTACTGTCTTGAGCCATGCTAAAAAATTAAGAGTTACTGGTCAATATGAACAATTGAATATTCCTGTGGATAAAATGTTCTCTCAAATTTATAAACAACTCGATGCCGCATAGAGCTTGCCCCATTACTGATCAAAATAAACCCAATTCAATACTTTATTTTGATCTAAATCAAAGAGGGTTTTTTTTAAATTGGCTAAGTCTCTAACTCAATATCATCCAAAGTCTTCAGCATTGGAAAGACAAGTTATTTGTCAATTTAAATCAACATTGATCTTACATATTCCACAACGTTGAAACCATATTCTTATCTGGAGAGCATGCGCAATAGACTGGAATAACCAGACGCTAGAGATTGCCATTCGATTGAGACTTCTGGTCTATTTCGCCGAACATAACTGATTTAAAATTACAGTAAAAACTGAAACAGTTGAATGTAAATCAGTTTATATACATTCATATTACATTGTTATATGCATTGCGACCCATTTTTGTCCATTTCTGTGTCCCAAATATTAGCGATTTAGCTCCTTTAAATGTTTACTGCAGGACAACAGTGTCTGCATTTAACTAATTATTTGTTTGTTTCTTCCAATAGTCTGCTGTAGGACATGACCACTTGGAGAAGCTAAATAAACATGCAAGTCAAACAGATGCTGCTAAAGGCTTTGGAGGAAAATACGGTGTACAGACAGACAGAATTGATAAGGTAGAATTATATATTATATATTATTACTGAAGGTGTTTAGGAGGGGGGGGGGAGAAGTGATCTAGTGTTATACGGTCTGTCGTCATTGATAAGGTAGAATTATATATTAACGGTATATATGATTACTGGAGGGGTGGGGCGGTAGGGTTTGAGTGATCTAGTGTTCTAATGCTTTATGTTCATACGGTTTGTCATCATTGGGTCAAGTGGTTTGGTTTCCAGGTTACAAGACGTAGCGTCAGCTGTCCAACCTGGTGGGGTGTTTTTTCTTGAGGACATCTGCACAGATTTAAAAAAACTGATATTTCCGTAATAGTTTGTCCACAAATTCAAATTTTATCTATCAAGCTTCATTAAAGATGCATTATGTGAGATTTAGATAAAGAGCTGATGATAGTTTTCTATATAATATAATAGTTTAAAAATAGATAATGAAAAAGGAATATACATGTATTGAACATTTTAGTCAAATTACTTCATTCTGAGGGAAGTTATGACTGAAGAATAACATAGTCTTGATTTGATTGCTACCGTTATTACAATAATAAACAAAGTACTTGATTATCCATTTCTAAATTAAATTATAAAATGGCGATCATACTTCAATCCGTTCAAAATCACAACCATCCGATGATCTAGAGAGTTGATTATGGGCTTGTCATATGGATAAATTCTAGTTAATAATTTATATAAGACTTGAGGCCAAGAGAAAGACCTGCAATAGGAAGATTTATCTCTTACATAATGCATCTTTAGATCTAATTCATTAATTTCATAAGGTTTTTTTTTATTTCTTGTAAATTACAGTAAAAACTGTCTAGTTGGATATTCACTCAATTATCACAATGTCAGTCTCATATAATTGATGATTAGCTGGATATAACAGTCTAACCTTTAACAACCTAACTTTATGGCAGATCATACAGATGACACTGAAGTCACGGAATCGTCCAAAATTTTCTGAAAAACGTAACTGTACTAGTAGCGTATGTTATATTTTGGTTATGATGAAGTCGATGTGAATCAGAATGAATTTATCTGTAGATTTCACAGCATTTTATCCATAATAGTTATATTCACAATATAATGTGATTTTATTTGTGAATATAGCGTGGTAATGATTTTTTGTAATATCATCCAGCCCTACATATTTTATTCATATTTTACTGTTATTTTATTTTTAAGTCTGCCGTTGATTATAAATATGAAGGGAAAACCGAGAAGCATGCATCTCAAAAAGGTAAAATACCATTTTTATTATTTTCCATAAGCAATTTTAATTTGATATCTAAATTCAATACCAAATAATAAAACGAAGTTACACCTGACATCAATCTGTTTCTGAGAGGACCCTCCAACCAGAAGTCAAATTTACAGATATATGAAAATATTTCTCAGGAAGTTATTTACTAGTTAATTCATGAAAAAAAAGAATTAACATGGATTTCTTGCCAGTCATGAAAATATGTGGTAACACTAGTTACAGATGACTTTTCTCTGTTTGAAAATTCTAATTTTATGTCAGATCTCTGATTTCAACAAGGGCAACCAACTTTACATAGAGCTGGTGTGTCAGTAGTAATGTATCTACATGTGGTCTAAGGGGAGGTAATTTAGGTATGTGGAAGGGTTATTTCACAAATCAGCTGTTCACTTTTTCAACCAATAACTGTAACTTTTTCAGATTATAGCCAAGGTTTTGGTGGAAAATATGGTGTACAGAATGATAGACAGGATAAATCTGCTGTAGGTTGGGAACATAAAGAACAAGTAGCAAAACATGCTTCACAAAAAGGTATGTAATTTACGGTTAATGATAAATGATAAGGCCGGCTCCATTTTTCGTCATAGGTCACAAGATGTAAACAGGCCTAGCGCTAATCCCAACCCTAGCCCCAATGCTTACCCTAACCCTAACCTACAATCTCGCCAACAATCACATGCCCTAACCTTATTTACGTCTCAGCGACCTTGACAAAAATTAAGCTGGCCTAAACAAAAAGATTTAGCCATAATTTACAGAAAATATTTTGAAAACGTTACTTTAAAAAGAAGATTCTGTTCAACCATACAATTACTTTTATTTGAAAGTTTATTTTTTCTGTTGCATTAGTAAAATAAAGATGACTTAATTTCTGAATTCAATTAAATTAATTAAAGATTATTTGTAATTGATCCATTGTCGGTCACCCTTTAATAATTCAAACATCAAATGTAATCTGTCAATTAATGAAGTAGTCTATAATTGTTTATAATTGTTCCATTGTCAGCCAGCTTTCAGTAATTCAAACATTAAATTTTGCTCAGCCAGCGACACTACAGCCTACTCTTATATCAAATTCCAACTGTCAAGGGATCTTTTACGTGAATGCCAATGTGTACACGGGACCTTGGTTTTTCGTTCCATTCGAACTACTAGACAGCTGTCCTTTTCAGGCCCTCCGTCCTGCATCACTGATATTAAGCGGGAACCACACCAGAAAATCTAGATGAACTTTCTTGGTCAATGCAGGAATCGAACACCCAACCTCCAAACTAACGAGCCAGCATCTTACCCACTTAGCCACCGTGACCCCCAACACTGCAAGGATTATGGAGTAATGACTGCCTACACGTCTTAGTCTCACCTTGTAAAAACCCAAAAAAATTAACAAATAATGTTTTGTTTTTTTTAATTTATTTAAAAGATTATTCAGTTGGTTTTGGTGGTAAATATGGTGTCCAGAAAGATAGACAAGATGCTTCAGCTCAAGGTTGGGAAGGTGTCAACAAAACAGAATTACATCCATCTCAGAAAGACATGAAAAAAGGTTTTGGTGGAAAGTTCGGTGTAGACAAAGACAATATGGACAAAAATGCTGTAGGTTATGGTGGAGGTGTTAATAAGACGGAACTTCACCCATCCCAGACGGACATGAAAAAAGGTTTTGGTGGAAAATATGGCGTTGACGAACATATGGATAAAGGAGCACAAGGCTGGGATGGTGTTAATAAGACAGAGCTTCATCCATCTCAAACGGACATGAAGAAAGGTTTTGGTGGGAAATATGGCATTGACGAGCATATGGATAAAGGAGCACTGGGCTGGGATGCTGTTAATAAGACAGAACTTCACCCATCTCAGACGGATATGAAGAAAGGTTTTGGTGGAAAGTTTGGTGTGGATAAAGAAAGTATGGATAAGGTACCATTACAAACAGTTTTATGGTCATTAGTTCATCGCAGTATCTAAGCGCATATTATTTATGTAATGTAATAATGTATACCCAAGATCAAGGAGAGTGAATGTGGGTAGAAATAATAATGTATTTAAATGTTGATATATTATAGTCAGCTGTTGGTTATGAAGATAATAAAGGAGTTTCTAGTAGTTATCAGAAAGTTCGAGCTAGTGGCAGTAAGTATATATAAACTATTAAATTTAAACCTTATCCTGCTAATAGTAATATTTACTACACGACCATATCATATATTTCCTTGATTATTACTACTCCAGAGCCCTGTTTCTTGAAATCTTAACTAAAGATAAAATCCAAATTTTAGTAGATACTTCAATTTTGATTGGCTAAGCACTAAAATCAACCTAATATTATCCAATCAAATTACTAAAATTTGTATTTTATCTTAGTTAAAATTTCGTGAAACAGACCCCAGATTTACTGCAAGTCATCTTAACAATTAATGAAATAGAGATGTGCCATATGTTAGTCTTAAAAGGACCTAGCTTATGTTGAATAGTCCTAAAACCCCATTTTACATATATTTCTCAAATTTGCACACATTCTGGTTGAAAAATCTAACTCTGAATTCGTTTTTATATTGCCGTCGCCCCCCATCCGTCTGTAGGGACGTCCGTCCATCCGTCGTCCACAATTTCTTGTGAACACTCTACAGACTACATTTATCATCTAATTTTTTTGAAATTGATATGTGGCTAATTCCAGCGTGACAGTTGGGACAGAAAAGGTGACCAAGTAAAATGTCAAGCCCATTCTCTATCTGATACTAAGGATAGAAGAGAATTTAAACATGGTATTTCCTAGCAAAGAACATATAGTATCACATAAAATATGAAACTTAACTCAGTAAAATAATCTGTAGATGTCATCACCTAAACCATGACTGTGACAGACGGGACATTAATTTGCATCCATTATTCAAAGGATTTATTCAAAACAAAAATTCTATCTCAATTCAAAATTAAACTACATTGTTATAATGATGTCAATTTTCCCATACATTAGGCTTCAAATCTTGGGCAAGGATGAGAGTAAATGTTAAAAATATACTTTCAGGGGTTAGTTTTTATGTGTGACAGACGGGACAAAGCTATTGTGACAGACGGGACAAATTTGGACAAGAGAGAATACAAACTTATTTGAAATGATAAAGATATTGGGAGTAAATGATGAGTGATAAAAAGTTGTCTTTCGATGTTTGAAATCCATTCCATGCTTCTAATTGAGATGTTTAACTGTTATGTCTCATCGACTGTGACAGACGGGACATTAATTTGCATCCATTTTTCAAAGGATTATTATTCAAAAAAATTTCATTCTCAAATAAAAATTAAACTACATTGCTATAATGAAGTCAAGTTTCCCATAAATTAAGCATATTAAAAATATACTTTTAGTCGTGGGTTTTTATGTGTGACAAATGGTATAAATTTGGATAAGAGAACTTATTTGAAATGATTAAGTAATTGGGAGTTAATGATGAGCGATGAAAACTTGTCTTCTGATGTTTGAAATCGATTCTATGGTTTAACTGTTATCGCTCAGGTTTTGGAACCATCTTGTATCATTCAGAATTTGTTTAAATTCATTTATTTTTTAAAACAAACTACATGTATGACAAATATAATATAACACTGATTTGACAATTCATAATAGAACAAAGATTGCTGTTTAAAAATTATTTCACGTTTTAAAAAAAAAAATCTGGTACTAGTACTTTTAAAAAAAAACCCAGAATAGATTTATAATAACAATTAAAGATGGATAATCTTGAAGTAATTTGTCATATGCTCTGAATATAAATATTTTAAATTTGGTATATTTGGATATGGGGGCTTCAAATACATGTACCTAATCTGCAATCCCAAATCAACATTTTAAAAATTCAAAAATTTCAAATTGGAGCAACTTTGACTGCGGTTTCCCAGAAATTCCTCAAGTTAGCCAACTTTTGTGGAAGAATTACTGTAGTTTGTTGATAACTACAGCTGAACTATCAAATAATAAAAAGTGATCAATGACAAATGGTCTATCAAAATTCAACAATGTTATTACAAGCTTTTTAAAACTATTTGAAGGTAAAAAAAAGCAGATTAAAGCAGGAAAGCAGCATTATAAACTCTTGTGACAGACGGGACATTTGTGACAGACGGGACAATTGTGACAGACGGGACACATTTCAAATACAATTTTCACTTTGTTGATTCATGTTAGATCTAATTAATTATATGTTCTGAATCAGCCATATAAAGGAGAAGATAGCTATTATTGTTAAACTTTTAAATATTACCTAGTTCTGTTAATATAGAAACGTTTCAGTGTATTCTGTGACAGACGGGACAATAAGTTATAGTTAAGATTTTCAGCTTGAAAGATGCCTTAACTTACCCTCAAAGAAATTATATAACCTGCACAGTTTATTACTAGTTTATATGATACAAATATGCCACTATCATCATTTTCCACCCCTATTTTATTACAACACAGCAATTTATTTTCAGGCTGCTAAATTATAACCATTTTTTAAAAATGACCAACAACTTTGGCGCCTGGTATTTTGGTGATAACATAAGACAGATGAAATATCAACTCAATTTAAATAACTTCAACATAATTATATTGAAAAAAAAATGCAATGAACTTCCTCCTTATCATTTTATTTTTGTTCAAATGTGGAACATTGGCATGGAATTAGCCATATGCTGTTTGCATTAGTGAGATGAAGAAGCCTATTTAATTTCAAGAACTTCCGTTAATTTCTTCTGGAGTTATGGCCCTTGTTTCACTTTGTTGCACCTTGTGAACGCTCTAACGACAAAAGTTATCAACCGATCTGTATGAAATTTCTTTGAAATTGATATATGTTGTTTGCATTAGTGAGATGAAGAAGCCTATTTAATTTCAAGAACTTCCGTTAATTTCTTCTGGAGTTGTGCCCCTTGTTTCACTTTGTTGCACCTTGTGAACGCTCTAACGACAAAAGTTATCAACCGATCTGTATGAAATTTATAGGCATCATTTAAATTAGTAAAACAAAGAAGCCTATGGAATTTCAGCAATTTCCCTTAATTACATCTAGAGTTATGGCCCTTGTTTCACTTTGTTAAATCTTGTGAACGCTCTAATGACAACAGTTATCAACAGTTATGGCCCTTGTTTCACTTTGTTGTACGTTGTGAATTCTCTAACGACAAAAGTTATTATCTGATCTGTATGAAATTTACATGTATCGTTTAAATTAGTAAAACGAACAAGCCTATTGAGTTTCAGAAAATTTATGTTAATTACATCTAGAGTTATAGCCCTTGTTTCACTTTGTTGAAACTTGTGAACGGTTGAACGACAAAAGTTATCACCAAATCTGTATGAAATTCATATGCATCATTTAAATTAGTAAAATAAAGAAGTCTATTGAATGTCCGCAATTTCCGTCAATTACTTCTAGAGTTATGGCCCTTGTTTTACTTTGTTGAACCTTGTGAACCTTCGAACGACAAAAGTTATCATCCGACCTGTATGAAATTTATATACATTATTTGAATTAGTAAAACGAAAAAGCCTGTCGAATTTCAACAATTTCTGTAGATTACTTCCAGAGTTACGGAACTTGTTTTAGTTTTTAGAACCTTGTGACCCTCAAACGACAAAAATTATAATGTCATCTGTTTGAAATTGTCTATTAAATTCCCTCTAATTTTGTCGACCACTCAGGTGATTTAGCTGCTGTGGGCGTATGTTTTGTTGCCTGGCAACCTATCTTTTATTTGAGTGTTTATTGAAATATAATTTGAATGAAGAAATATTAATAATTGCTGTTTATAAAATGTTTATATTTGTTTGTCATTTAACATGAAAGATTCAAAATCAATCATTAAAATTATGTTGTAGAATCTGTATGATTTCTTAAATTGTCGGTCACTCTGAAAAATCTTTAAAGTAACTGTCACTCTGAAAAATCTCGGTGATTTCACAAACTGTTATATGTTTTCCAGGTTCGGAAGGTGCAAGCAATTTAAAAGCCAGATTTGAAAACATGGCCAAATCATCTGAAGACGAGAACAGAAAAAGGGCAGAAGAAGAAAGAGCCAGACGACAAGCTAGAGAAGAACGGGAGAAAGCTGCTCAACAGAAACAACAAGAGGTAGGCCTAAATATCAACAACTTTTATTAAAGATACATTATGGGAGATTAAATAAAGAGCTGGCAGTTATCACTATAATAGTTAAAAACTAGATAATGTAAAGGGTATTTGCTGAAAATTTCAGTCAAATTGATCCACTCTGAACAGAGAATTTAGCGAGTGAATTTTCGGCCTAGTCTCGATCATCATTATTAAAGTCGTTACAATAAAAAACATAGTCTCGATTATCCATTTCATGATTAATTCATGAATAACTGTTGAGCAGCTTATCGGATCCTAATCCAGTAAATATCGCAGGCTAGCGATGACATCGAGAGTTGATTATGGTCTTGATAAGTTAATTAATGTCTAATTAATAATTTAGATAACATTTCAGGCCTAAAGTAAGACCTGAAATAGGCAGATTTAGCTCTTGCATAATGTATGTTTAATATTATATGTTTAACAATTGCTAAATGCCATATGGCAATAGGTTGCATCAAACACATTAAAGTAACGATGTGTGAATTGCATTTTTCGTAAAAAATATCAATTTCTCACGGCTTAATCCATGCTAATATGTACTCAAGATTGATTATTTAATATTTAAAGGAGCTAAATTGCTAATATTTGGGACCTACAAATTGACACAAATTGGTTGCAAAGCATATAACAATTCAATATGAATCTATATAAACTGATTTACATTCAATCGTTTCCATTTTTACTCTAATTTCAAATCAGTTATGTTCGGGGAAATACGCCAAGAGTTCTCAATCGAATGACAATCTCTAGCATCTGGTTATTCCAGTCTACATAGTATTTTTTGCACATGCTCTCCAGATAAGAATATGGCGGACCGTTTGACATGACTTGTGGAATATGTTTAGCGGCTAGCCTCGTTCTTCGAGTCCCTTGTTAAAAATGGGCCTGAAACACATTATGGTACACGATTCGTGTACCAATGATAAAATGTTTATTTTGTATTAACCATTGGATATCAGAAGCCCATCTTTTTCCGGTAAGATCACAGCATCAATGTTGATTTAAATTGACAAATAATTTGTGTTTTCAAATGAAGACTTTGGATGATATTGAGTTAGAGATTTAGCTACTTTAATTAAGAAAACAAAATCAAAATACCAACACTAGATAATCTCCCGGCTTGGATTCAGTAGGATTTAAAACAGGCCCATCAATTGTGTTCACAGGCAAATAAACATGGTGGTGTCTTGTTACATAGGGAGCAGCATAGATCAGTGTAAATTTCAATTTTTAAATACTGAACGGAATTCAACACTTTTCAGTTGATATTCGATTCAACTTTCACAATATTGTAGTTTTCAGGGTATTCCTATGGCACTAAAATCATGTAGTATTCTATTTCATTATGTATCATTTTGATAATTACAGTAGGCCTACTGCTCAAGTCGGCACCCTTTCATTCTATTGTATTACGAAAACACATAATTTGTAGAAATATTACTGACATAAAATTGAATACCATACGGGAATTAAATATGAAAAATAATGAGGTGCACCTATTTATTATGCACGAATTTGAATATTTTGTTGACACATGATTATAAATTGTGGTCTGAATCCGCCTGCTTTAATAATGCCAAGAGTCATGCCCCTTCATTTTTGGTAAAAATGTACGACAAAATAAAAATATGAAATAGCAACTCTGTTTCATATATCTCATTACATGAAAAAAAAACGAAAATTTTTTATATCTGAACAGGAGAGACAAAATAAAGAAAGATGGAATGAAGAAAATGAAAAACAAGAAGAAGAAGAAGAAGAAGAGGAGGAAAGAGTTGAATATGAAATTAAAGATGAAGTCCAACAAGAATATGAACCAGAAGATCATTATAATATGACAGAAGATGAACCGCAGTCACCTATAAAGACTGTTAGCCCTACCAAACAAAAAGAATTTGAGCCAGAAGACCACTACACAATTACTGACGAAGAATCAGTCTATAATGAGGCTGAATCTACTGAGGATCAAAACAGTAAATCATTAACAGCTATAGCTTTATATGATTATGAAGCCAGTAAGTATAGATACTTACCTATCAATATATGATATTAAACTGGGAGCTGCTGTGGCCAAGTGGTTAAGATGTTGGCTCGCTAACTTGGAAGTCCTGTGTTTGATCGAAGTGTTGGCCAAGAAAGTTAATCAGGATTTTCTGGCATGGTTCCCCTTTGTCAGTGGTGCAGGACGGTGGGCCTCTTGAGGGACAATGTATAGTCGTTCGGATGGAACGAAAAACCGAGTGCACTTAAAATAACCTTTGACAGATGGAATTCGAAATAAGAGTAGGCCGTCGGGACGCTTTCCAGGCAAAATTCCCCTTTTAACACACTGTATGGCATATACCTGTCTTCATTAGCCCAGTCGGTGCAGAACAATAGTACATTAAAATCCATTTCATTTCATTTTATTAATCTGGGTATTTGTTTTATCGTAACCTAACACTTCTGACAAACTTGATTGGTTGTAATTAGATCTCCTATAAAGAAACAACATGATTTGGATGATATTTTTGTCTTTCTGAACAGTAGGTGTGTCTGACAAGCACATTTAACATCTTGCAGACTTGTATGAACATAAGCTTGTTGAGAAGAATATTTTGAAATTCCATTGAGCCATTTGTCATTATCATAAAGCTTTTTATCAACAGCATATTGCATAGGTATTTCAAGGTTTTGAAATTGATTATCATCTGCAATCTGATTAAAATACAGATCTATATTTTTTTTTATTTTATGATCAGTAGTGGAATACCGCGTTTTATCAGTGAAATAAAAGTTTTATTCCACTGGCTAGTTGTTTTTACCTAAAATGATTGTAAAATCATAAAATAAATAGAACATTTGTCGTTTTGTCGTGAATAACATATTTTGTTTCATCTCTAAGCAAGAAAACGTTTATATTTTCACTCATGCTACGCATTCGTGAAAATATAAGTTTTCTTGCTTCTCGATGAAATAAAATATGTTATTCACGACAAAACGACAAATATCCTCTATTTATTCTTTCGATGGCCTCTACTGGTGCTGTGAAGACAAGTAAAACAAAATTTTGAACTATAAAAAATGAAACGAAATAGGATCTGTGTTTTAATCAGATTGCTATCAACTGATAGGAAGTTAGACTCTATTTTGTATCATTATATCTCCCTAAATCTATCTACGTTTAGAAATGGCTTGGAGAAGGGAATTATATAAACGAAACCATCACACATGTAGAACAACATAAATACATACACATGATGCTCTCCTTACTTCTAAATGCCGTATAAAATCTTTCTTTTTAGCTGAAGATGATGAGTTAACATTTGATCCAGATGAAATTATTACAGATATTGAAATAGTAAGTCTTGCAATACTTATAGACGTATAGTATTGATTTTATGTACTTCAGACAAACCAACTCAAGGGAATTAATCAATCTTACAAAAAGTATTTTAGTTGACATGGTGAAAGTGCTGATCCCAGAATGTAATTCTCTGTTGCTGGTCACACTCTTCAGAGATTTTTATACGCGCACATTTTCATTATGCCGTCGCCCCTGTCCGTCCGTCCAAAATTTGTTTGTGGACACTCTATAAGTCACAACGAAACTTGATATATAGTTCTATCTCCAAACGATCTTGATTCCTTTCATTATTGGCATGTATCGGACCATAACTTCATGGATTATGGCCCCTGATTGTACGTTTTTAGCTTGTGGACAATTGTCATCTGATTTTGATGAAACTTGATATGCATGTTTATAACCCAAAGATCTTGGTTTCTTTCGATATTTGTGCATATTGGATCGTAACTTCCTGAATTATGGCCCATGATTGTACGAAAAATCGCATTTTTAGCTTGTTCTCTATCCATCTCTTGCAAAATGTGGGCATATCTTGCCTGGCAACCGCTGGTTAATAATTATGAAAAGAAAGATTGCTGGGATTGTTTAACTATTGATAGGTGGTATGGTTATATGTAGGTAACATCATTCTTTTGACTAGGACAGATTCTTGTCTGTTTTATTTTTGAAACTTGTTAGTGAGACAACCCATAGGATCCATTGAGTTGGTGTTAATATCCGTTACTTTAAACGTTTCTGTCTATCTGCAAACGGGGGGGGGGGGCGGGGGAGATATCCGAACAGTTAGCACTTGTGCGCTGTATCATAACCTTGTGGGTTTTCTCCGGGTCCTTTGGTTTCCTCCCACTGCTAAAGACCCCTACATGCAAGCTAATTATTGAAATAAAATTAAACCATATGTTAGTCCCGAAATGACCTAGTTTGTGTTGAGTGGACGTTAAACCCCATTTCTCTCTCTATCTGCAAACTAGACTTGCTGTACCAGGAACTGGTCCCCAAACACTGCCCATCTTGTTGTTCTTGGGAGTGACGCTCTGCAAAAAAAACTATGGTTCCACAATCCACATCAATATGAAACTTGGCATGCTTGTTCCTTGGACAATTGATCATTGATTGACAGAATTTGAATTTGTGATACGATGTCTCAATTCTAAGATGATTTGGGTTGATATTCGGTTCCTGGTCCATGGTATGGTGGTACTTGTCTAAAAATGTTTTTTTTATTGTTTGGCTCTTAAACTTTACTATTCAAAAAAAGTAGGGGATATTTGATTTTTAAGTGTTATTAAAGTCACCTAATGAAACTGACGAAGAAACAAATGACAAAATGAAATGAAGTTCACATTCATCGATTTATTCCAAATGATCGTTAGACTAAGTAAGGCACAGACTGACCATTATAAGGGTAAAATGATACCCGGGGTCAAACAGCAAAGTTACCACAGCATCACAACCAAGTCAGTAACGGGTAAATCCTCCTCTGTTTGCCAAACAAGCATTGATCCGACGTGGCATACTCCTAATGAGACGTCTAAGGCCATTTTGGTCCAGATTGTCCCATTCCTGTTGCAACGCAGCAGCAAGTTCTTGGACATTGGCAGGACGTTGTTGACGTTGACGTAACCTCTGTCCAAGCATGTCCCAGACATGCTCGATGGGGGAGAGGTCGGGACTCAGTGCTGGCCAAGGTAATGTGGTGATGTTCTGTTGTTGGAGGTAACCTGTAACGATCCTGGCCCTGTGACATCTTGCGTTGTCATCCTGGAAGATGAAACGGCGGCCATGACGTCGTGCGAACGGCACAACATGGACTGCCAAGATGTTGTCCCGGTAGTACTGGCCTGTAACACGCCCTGCAACAACATGTAAAGCCATTCTTCCAGCAACAGTGATGCCTCCCCACACCATAACAGAACCACCCCCAAATCGATCATGTCTGATGACGTTAACGTCTTGGAAGCGCTCGTTTCGACGACGCCACACCCTCCTACGTCTGTCCAAAAAATCAACAGTGAACCTTGACTCATCTGAAAACATCACATTGCTCCAGCGTCGATTATCCCAGTGTTGACGATCACTACACCAACGACGTCTTGCCTGAATGTGATGATCTCTCAAACAAGGGATCACGCGAGGACGTCGGGCGCGAAGGTGACCCCTATGCAGTCGATTCCGAATCGTCTGGCCACTCACTCTCACACCAGTGTCTGTTTGAAGACGAGCGCTGATCTGATTTGCTGTAATGACACGATTTCTCAAGGCCAAGGTACGGATAAATCGATCCTGGGCTTGAGTTGTCGCCCTTGGTCGACCTGAGCGTGGTCTGTCCTATACAGATTGTGTATCACGGTATCTGGACCATAGCCTGCTTATGACAGACTGAGAAACATTCATCGCCCGCGCCACAACCGCCTGTGTTGTGCCGATCTGTAGCATGCCAAGGGCACGTAACCTTTCATTTTGGGTAAGCCGACGCATATCAAAATTTGTTTTCTGGTCACTAAAACAATTAAACTGATGTTTCCACCCTGGAATTCAATGCCACAATGACTGTAACATTCAAAGTCAGAGTCGTGCAAATCTTGGGTTGGACCCCCATGATGATCCCAAGCATCACCTGCATTCCATGCGGTAGCTATTGGTGCGTTTGGGCGTCACATGTAACTGGAAATGTTTCTTCTGTTAGGTTCTATAGTGACTTTTTTCGTAGTCATTTGCATATTTTAGTATTATGCCCCCAAAATCAAATATCCCCTACTTTTTTTGAATAGTATATTAAAATTTTGTTTCAAGAGAGGTATTGCCAGAAATCTCTGGACCTATTGTTAAATATAATTATGGCTTGCTCTATTTGCCAGGTAAGAGGAATTATTTATTAGTAAAATTCAAGTTTACATATATATATATATTATGCTTTGTTTTCAGATTGATGAAGGATGGTGGCGAGGTAGTTGTAGGGGAAAAAGTGGATTGTTTCCATCAAATTATGTAGAACTACAGAGCTAAGACTTCAGCAGTTGGTTCTTTTGTCATTTAACTTAAAAACATTCTTCCAGGTCAACATTACCATAAGTGCTCTCTAAGATTGTATATTGTCGAATTTCATATGTAATATATTCAATAATACTGATTTAATGAATCGAGAGCAAAAGAAAAACATTCTGGTCTGTGGAACGGTAAATTACCTACTTTCCTAGGGGTATAGAAATATTTTTAATGTTACTTTGCCACAAATGGTAAAACATATTAGAGAATAGTTTGTGTTAATGCTTATCTTAGCTTGTCTAATATTGAAAATTCAACAACATTTTTAGTAACCACAGATTTTCAACATACATTATGCAAGAGCTAAATCTGCCTATTGCAGGTATTTCTTTAGGCCTGAGATGTTATATAAACTATTAATTAGACATTTATTAATTAAACAAGACCATAATCAACTCTCGATGACATCGAATACTCGAGATTTTAACTAGATTAGAACGATTCGACATTTAAAAATTTAATTTAAAAATGGGAAAGCGAGGCTAAGTCTTAAACATACCAGTGCCATGGTTACAACTATGCACACATAGTGATAACTTGGCTGAGAATGAAGTAATTTGAATGAAATTTTCAATATTTTCATTTTACTATTTTCTAACTATTATAGCAAGAATGGTCAGCTCTTTATCTAAATCTTACATAATGTATCTTTAATAAACGTATTTTTTTATTTAATGTAAAGTAATTTGTATGTTTATAATCTTAAAGTACAAGTATTTCTAGACCAATGTAGACCAATGTTGATATATTTAGTTACCGATATCTCTGACCACTTCGAAGACTATGTTACCCCAACAATATTTCGTTATTCTTCTCCGTTCCTGGAAATAGATAACAATATCAGATAACATCATAAAATGTATATTCATGTCTTGTTCATCAGAATTTATAATCATTTTACTAAAGGTGACCTGTTTATATATTTTTAACAGAGTATTTACATATTTAAAAATTCCCGCTCAACAGCAGCACAAAAAAAGGGTTTAGGTAGAAATGAGAGGTGATTTATTCATCTTCGTTACATTTCATGTTAAAAGACCCTTTAATGCATCATGATTGTTCTGTTGCTGCTTGGTCTGCAGGTCAGAATGAACCTATGTAACAAAATGAAATTAAATATACCAAATAATGTCTAAAATTTTATTGCTGTAATTAGAATTTAGTATATGCAGTATGTTTTAAGTATTATACAATTAATGTAAAGCCAAATCATACTAGCAATATACATTTATGTCGAACAAAAACATGTTTATATATGAGTTGCTTTATTTGTAGCAGCAACATACTATTACATATTTGTTTAATGGGATACATTTAATTTTTATATTTAAGCTTAATATTATGTATTTCTATTTTAATAAAATATTGATTATTAACATGCTTTATTTAGTATATATTGAAATAAAATGTTTAAAGTTATCTATTAAGTGTCAATTTGAAATGTGTAACCGAATAGGAAGAGTAAAAATTGTGTCATCTACCTTGAAGGAAAGATATGGGTGGCTTTATGCCATATCAGCTTCTTGATTGTGCTATCTGAGTCTTTAATTTCAATTCGGGGAGGGGGGTGAATGGTTAACGCTCACGCGTTGATTCATAAGGTCTATCATTGAGTCAACTGGCGGGGTTTCCATTCCCAGATTGTATGTGACAAGGAGTAGGCTCGTCTGTCCAACTCCTCCGGAGAAAATTGAACCATGTGTTAGTCCCGAAATGACCTAGTTTGTGTCGACCTCCATCAAAATTTTGATAATCTGAAAATATACTTCTACTTAGGCAAAAAAAACCAAAAAACTTTTACTCTGTGTCTGACCACAATACAGCTGCTCTGTTGACACATGGAAAATACAAAGGTGCTCAAATAGCAAATATAGGCTGCTGAGCAATGAACTACATGTACTTTTATTACTCCGTAAGTTTTTTTGTTCTGTCTTTAATTGTCAACAAAACAAAAAATCTATGTACACACCAATCATGTGAGCACATTTCCCTACGAGCTCTTGATATATATGTAGGGGAGATCGAGGGTACCATGTTTCCAAATCATAATGGAGTATGTTAATTGAACCTTGGGTCTGAATCACTTTTGATCAGTTTTTAAGACAGTGGATCTACACATGCATTTCTGACTGAGTTGAAGCCTTGTTTTGGGAGACCTTTTAGTAATGTCAAATATAAGAGCAGGACCACCAGGGCAGATGACACGTTGTATTGCAAGTGGCCCATAAGATCAAATAAATAAAATGCCTTATTTTTCCCCTTTGTGTCCCAAACTTTCAGTAAAACCATCAAATTAAATGAACTGGTGTTTGTGAAGGACGGAGAGGGCCAGTCTTTTGGACGGGCACACTGATCCGCAGTGAATATTCGCTTGGCCGCTACAATCACTGATAAGGATGACATCGATGCGACTT
This sequence comes from Patella vulgata, assembly GCF_932274485.2. Taxonomy (NCBI): domain Eukaryota; kingdom Metazoa; phylum Mollusca; class Gastropoda; family Patellidae; genus Patella; species Patella vulgata. The sequence goes on along the minus strand of NC_065880.2, from coordinate 12,625,850 downwards.
AATGACTACAAAATATTAACTTTTTTCTTTCGACAAATTAAATTCTGAAACATTTTTTTTTAGTATTAGAAAAATAAATAAAGGTGTTTGAAGTATATCTTGATAAAAAATATTCCATATTTAGCGTAAATAGGTACAGAAAATAGTACGCGGAGGCGTAAAATGGGTAAAACGATATAATTCTGCCCGTACCAGTTCATATTACTACGTTCGATGTAAACAACGCACGTGTGACCATCAATTTGACGTTTTTTCTGTTTGTTTACTCTGAATTCTTTCAGAAGTACATTTTTTACTGCCTAATCTGATTGACCTGCTCGTGTTTGTTTTAAAACGAACAAAAACAAGCCACAGAAGTAATCTTTTTTGGCGTTATCGATGCCATCTTGCTTTGTTGGTAAACATTGTGATGTGACGTCACCCTTAGAACTACAGCGGTCTGACCTTTTAAAGGTCAGTCATCTTGGACAGAGATAAAAGACGGATGTCGAATTAGGTCTGTAAAACAGATTGTTGGACGGGATGAAACACCGAGGTTTAACCCGTGAAATTCCAAGATGTGTATGCCTGTCTTCATTATCCCAGTTTATGCAGAATAGTGCTGTAGAACATTTTACCCCATTGGGAGGCCTTTGTCGGGGGAGAAGTCCAGCCAATAAATCTGTCTTGGGGCGTGGCAGCATTTTGAAGATTTTGGTTCAAGGGCAATAAGTCCATTGCCCATAAAATGCCAACTGTAAAGATAACAGGTTATGGCAATGTGGTAGTTCAGAATGCAAGAGAAGTTACATTACATTGGACACCGAATGTTGATGGACTGGATAATACTGTCTATTTCATTGAAATTTATCCAATGGAACAAACGTGTTTATTTACCGCGGACCTGTTATGTCAACCGGAAACAGTGTGTTAAACCGGTGGAAAGTAAATATTGGATGAATTTCATCACATTATATTTGATCAGATGTCTGCAAAATGATAACAGCAATTATTTTAAGATTTTTACATTATGTAATTGCTCTAAGTGTGTTCATGCACGATTTGATTTTTAGCATTCCGAATTTATATGGAATGGTATACAGTAAAAAGAACCTTGTGGCCAGCATACGATCAGATGCTAAACTTTTAAAGAAATTACCCATGCATGTGGGTCTTGTTATTGTTGAAAACAACTTTTCTTATAGAGATATTGCAAATATAATTGTCTGGTCAGTGGCTATGGGTATATCATATGTAAGCGTCTACGATATAAATGGTGAGTATTATGACATGATTTATGTGCAGCTGTTTTCATGAGAAATGATTGACAAATCCATCAGAATCAATGTCAGTCACGTCAATGATGAATGGGTGTATTATTTTGTGTGTGAAGCCATGTGACCCATTGCCTTCATGTTTCGTATATGTATCACTAAGTTCTAACAAAACTGGTAATTCAAATGGACTCAACTAGAATTAATCCATATGGCATGGTTGGTGAAATGACCAACTGGTACAAGTAGGAATGGTACATGTATGAGAACGAAGAGATATTATTATTTTCTAACACTATCTGACCTGTTCCAGGGTTCATAGAGTTATATCATTCAGATCTTTCCCTCTTGGGTTCCCCATGGAAAAAACCCCTGCACTCTTCTGCTAACTTTTTGTCTAAAGAAATGCTCAAGAGATGAAAGTTGTCACTCGGTAAATTCCGTAGGCACAAAAAATACATTTTGTTTCATGTAGAATTTGACCCATCATCCAATCCATTCAGGTCCTATCCTGGTTTGTAATTACTTAACGATGAAGACTTTCGTGAAATCACCCAAAAAATGGACAGTAACGCAACTTTCCCCTAACACCTGATGTCACTTGGCTGGAGCAAAAATATCCTGTGACAGGATCTCATTTCATTTTGACATTTGAACTTCATCTATTTGCGGCAATACTATATACTGGAAAACACCGGAAAACAACCGGAAAACACCATTTTATACGGAATACCGGAAAAACACTAAATCCCGGAAAATACCCTAAATAGGTAACCCGGAGACTGGCACCCTAAATAGGTAACCGGGAGCCTGGTCCTCTGTGTGTTAGGGTTAGGGTTAGTTTCTGGTTTATAGCATAGCCCTTCTCCGGGTTACCTATTTAGGGTGGTTTCCAGTATTTACTGTTTTTCAGGTGTTTTCCGGTATTCAGTATAACATGGTGTTTTCCGGTATTCAGTATAACATGGTGTTTTCCGGTATTCAGTATAACATGGTGTTTTCCGTTTGTTTTTCGGTATATAGTATAGCCCCTTTTTTGTGGTGGGCCTTGTCGCTGACTTTTTGTATTGTTTGTGTTTGGCAGTTAGTGCTGTGCTGTATCTTCAACAAGAGCTTATTTTCTTCGTGATATTTTTGCATTATTTATTTTTTTCAGGTGAAATAAAGAGAAATAGTATATTATTGCAGCAGCAAATTGAAAGAAGTAAACAAGAAACTTTTGCTTCAGAAGAGACCAAGTTTGAAATCAGTTTATCTGTTAGCAATAACAAGAAAAATGTAGCTAATAATGAAGGTTATTGTTAATAATATAAATAGTATAGTTCCCTTAGTTATTATACATTAAAGAGGGGGGGTTGGATGGCTGAATGGTTAGCACGTGCACGTTGTATCATAAGGTCTGTCATTGAGTCAACTGGCGTGGTTTTGATTCCCCGGTTGTGCGTGACAAGAAGTAGCGTCACCTTCCAACCTCTTGAAATTATTGAAATAAAATTGAACCCTGTGTTAGTCCCGAAATGACCTAGTTTGTGTCGAGTGGACGTTAAACCCCATTTCTCTCTCTCTTTCTCTTTAACACATTAATGAGCCCTGTGTTAGTCCCGAAATGACCTAGTTTGTGTCGAGTGGACGTTAAACCCCATTTCTCTCTCTCTTTCTCTATAACACATTAAAGCGTCGTTTACACGATACAACCAATCCATACAACCGTCGGATGCAATGGTCAAAACCCAACCAACTTATCAGACAAATGGTCGGATGGACAGCTTGTTGTATGGATAGGATCAGTTCTATTCTCATCCGACCAACTGATGCAATAGCTAATATAATCGCGTTACATAAGACAACGTCATACGCTGTATGGCGTCATCTCTGACTTGGCAGCCTGAATTCCTGATTAAAGATGTTTTATGTCGTTTCAAGTACTTTGACATCCTCTAAAATGGATTCTAAACCTATCCGTGACTGAATTAGAATATCTATTAACTCTGTATACGAAGCATGGACTTTGTGGAATCTGAGGGATCAAATCTATACGAAGACGGGGATGAGACCGCCATTTTATTCAGTTACTAAGAAGGAACAAATGTGGCCATACAACGAATAGAACTATCGTATCGTGCAAACAGTCGTCCAATATGTTGGATTCATCGGCTGTATGGATTGGTTGTATTGTGTAAACGCCTCTTAAACATATCAATGTTCGTATATTTAACATCTACATGATGGAGATGTACAAGTGTGTATCAGTGTTTGGTAGATCCATTTGTATTCAAATATATTAGCAGTTTAGTGAAAGTGTTTCTTGTATGTAATCTTTGAATTTAATATTGTAGATGGCAGCTGCTCTAAGCAGGCTAGAGTTCATGTAGTAGCAGCAGAGGATGGAAGACAAAATTTAGTACAAGCTACTCACAGTTTTTGTGAACTTGTTAATAATAATCAATATCTTATAGAAGATATAGTGCCAAGTAGTGTAGATTCACATATACAAAGTAAGCTATATAATAATATACTCTTCCACACCACACATCTGGTGGGGGGTTGGCGAATGGTTAGCATGTGCGCACTGTATCATATGGTCTGTCATTGAGTCAACTGGCGTGGTTTCGATTCCCTGGTTGTACGTGACAAGGAGTAGGGTGGCCTGTCCAACCTCGTGGGTTTTCTCTGGGTCCTCTGCTTTCCTTCCCACTGCTAATGTCCCGTATCAGAAAGTGAATTATTCAAATAAGACCTAGTTTGTGTCGAGTGGGTGTTAAACTCCATTCATCTCTCTCACTCCACAAATCTGATTATTATATTTTGCTTGCTTTTGTCACTTTAAAGTTATAATTCACATCATTTTATTAAATTGTAATTTCGAGTCACTTTGGCTCAGTGAGTAAGGTGCTGGCTCAGTAACCAGAACGTCTGGCGTTCAATCCCGATGTTCGCCGAAAAGTTCTTTGGAATTGTCCAGCATGGTTTCCCCTTGTCATTAGGTGCAAGACTGAGAGCCTGGCAAGGACAGTGTCTAGTTGTTGGGATGGAACAATAAAACAATGTCCCGTATACACATTGGTATGCACGTAAAAGAGCCCTTGACAATTGGAATTCGATATAATGGTAGGCCGTAGCATTGCTGTCTGGGCAAAATTTCCCTCACAGCACACTGTATGATGTATTCCTGTCTTCACTAGCCCAGTCTGTGCAGAAAAGTAGGATGGTAAACCTCATTAACTTATATATTTATTTAAAGGCCCCAACACACATGTGTTATTATGTTCTGCATTAGTAGGTTGTGTAGTATTTCATTGTTTGTTTATGATTTCAGAAATATTTCAGTTACCAGACCCAGATTTGGTTATATTAGTAGGTCATATTGACAGTCTTCTAGGTTATTTACCATGGCAAATTAGATTATCAGAAATTTTGTAAGTAATAAAGTGTGCATAATGCATTTCAATTTTTTCCCTTATTTATCATGTGTACATATATAGATGAACGTAAAAAATGTGAACCCTGCTAAATATAGTATTTATTGATTTTTTTACCTACAAATCAATAACAGTTGTCAACTTAGAGAATTGATTATATTGATTATTTATCCTCACTACAGTTTTTATAGATACATAAAGTAATGATCAAATTAAAGGTTCATTCAACTGGGTATCTGGGGGGTTGGATGGCCAAATGGTTAGCACGTGCGTGCTGTATCATAAAGCCTGTCATTGAGTCAACTGGCGTGGTTTCAAATCCATGGTTGTACGTGACAAGGAGTAGGGTCGCCTGTCCAACCTCCCACTTCTAAAGACCCCTACGTGCAAGCGAATTATTGAAATAAAATTAAACCATATGTTAGTCCCGAAATGACCTAGTTAGTGTCGAGTGGACGTTAAACCCCATTTCTCTCTCTCTCTCTCTCTCTCTCTCTCTCTCTCAACTGGGTATCTGGAATTTCTTATCTTAAAATATTGATTAGTGTTTAAAGATACATTATGTAAGATTTAGATAAAGAGCTAGCCATTCTTGCTATAATAGTTTGAAAATAGATAATGTAAAATAAATAATTTGAAAATTTCATTCAAATTACTCTATTGCGAGCGAAGATATTAGCCTTTGAAGATTTGACAAGACGTGTGCAATAATTTCAACCACCGTACTGGTTGTTCGAAGCTAAGTCTCTCTCCTCCATTTTTAAATTAAATCAAAATATGGCAGAACTGTTCTAATCTATTTAATATCAGAGAAATCCGATGCCATTGAGAGTTGATTATGGCCTGGATAAGTTAATTAATGTCTAATTAATAATTTAGATAACATTTCAAGGCTAAAGACCTGCAATAGGCAGATTTAGCTCTTGCATAATGTATGTTTAAGGATTGTGTTACTCTATTAGTGATCTTGTCTCCATTATATCTGGGAATTCTTAATTTATTTATTCTATGTTATTTCAAGATATTTTCTGATATTTTGAGTAGAGCAATCATCCTATAACATGTTTGCACAGTCTACTGATCAGGGGGGGTTGGATGGCCGAATGGTTAGCATGTGTGCGCCATATCATAAAGGCCTGTCATTGAGTCAACTGCCGTGGTTTTGATTCCTCGGTTGTACGTGACAAGAAGTAGGGTTGCCTGTCCAACCTTGTGGGTTTTCTTTGGGTCCTCCGGTTTCCTCCCCCTGCTAAAGACCCCTATGTGTAAGCAAATTATTGAAATAAAATTGAACCATGTGTTAGTCCCGAAATGACCTAATTTGTGTCTAGTGGACATTAAACACCATCTCTCTCTCTCTCTCTACAGACCAGTGTTGCCGGGATTTAATAAATGCCTTTCGTGCCAAAAGCTTATGCAAGCTTAGTTCTTCATATTAGAATTGATATTTTCAAAAAGAGGACTGTAAGGATTTAACTAATAATGTAGCAACCTTTTGCAGAGTTATTGTCCTGGCTTAAAATATGTACACTTGCTGAAATTGGTGATAACTGTCTCTTGGTGCTAATTTTCTATTGTCATGTTTATGCTTTGTTCTATTTGAAAATAATATTTGATTTTGTTTCAGAAAATTGCCTTCCCATAAAGGTGTAAATTATAAAGCTTTCTTGTCAGTTATGAATATATATGGAAAAACAGAACAACGGTTTGGAAAGTGAGATACGAAACAAGAAGATCATTTGTCTCAGCTTATATTATCATTAAGCATTAAAAGAATATTTATGCAATGAACATTCTTTAAGTCATTTTATTACAGAACCCAAGAATTCCATTCATACAATTTATAAGTGATATTAATTGGGAAAACCAAATTATTATTTTGTAAACTGAGGTACGGTAAAAAGATTCTGATCTTAAACTCATTTTACAAAACAAGATTATAGATCTACATAAATGTATTATTTATTGTATAATGTGGAGAGAACTTTTTGGTCAAAAAACTTAATCAAATTTGTTATTTTTAATTTGAATCCATAACAATTTTAAAAGCCAATATCCATTTTTTTAAGCTTGAATGTTGTTTGATAATGGTATCGTTAAAACAGAAATATTCCATTAGGAACTTTATTGGGTTGTTTTTAAAGATAGTTATGGAAGACCAAACAGCTCGTTATTTAATATTTTTAGTTCTTATTTCTTCATTCAGGATAATGAATTAAGAACTAAGAATAAAGAGCTGTTTGGTCTTCCATAGATAGTGGGCTTAGTTAAATTAGGGCAATTAGTTTGAATTAAAAAACTACATGAGGCAATTTAGTATTATGACATGCTGTGTAATCCGGCATATTGTACTAGTTTTTGGCGTTTATAACATGTAATCTTTGTTATTTATGCAGATATGTTTAAATTGTTCTTAAATCATGAGTGGCAGTATCTGCTATAAAATCAACTAATCATTGTGCAGACATATGGTAACATGATGTGTTTATATTGTTCTTTAATCATGAGTGGTCTGCTATAAAATCAAATAAACAACATGACTGTCAAATAATGCCCAATCTTGCAATTTATTTCATAAGAAATATACTATTTCAACATTCATAATGAAATTAACTGTGATTTTGCCAAATTTGATGATTGTTTCGTTGTGTGACGTACGTATTTAACAGGGTATCAAGCTAAATGTATCCTGTTTACCTTGTCTGGAAATACAAAACCAGAGTTTGTTGCTCAAAATATTGAACCATTCTAAATAATTCAAAAGAATTGCTAGATGGCATATAATCTGATTAAAACACAGATCATATTTCGTTTTGTGTTTTATAGTTCAAAATTTCGTTTTACTTGTCTTTACTACACAAAGATCTGGAAGAGTTGTTATATAACTCGCTTCTGGTTGATGTGAGGGATTAGCCAATGAAACAGTCTGCTGCAGCGAGTTCTTGGCGTGTTTTACACGAAACTGTGTGCATTCCACTAAATACATCAACGCTTATGTTAATCAAATGTCTGATGTCATAGGGTCAAAAGCCGCTCGTATGACGCGTGACGCAACCTCGTTCTACAACTGGTCAGATCTTCATGTAGTAGAGTCCATTGAAAGTATAAAAAAACGAAACGAAATATAGATTTGTATTTTAATCAGATTGGATGGCGTAATACAACTGAAATTATTTTTGTAGCCACCACAATCAAGTAAATACTTAAATTTCAATAAGTCTAGCCAGAATAATTTGTTGTTATTAATTAGCTTTTAATTGTGCTAATTGTTAAGTATGCAATATGCATATTAATTTAAGCACTGTTTCTTGAATAATACCCATTGGTTATCTCTATAATGTCACTATGTAAGCATACATTATTTTGGTAGCCAATTGATTTCAGAATGGGAGTTTTCATATGTGATATTTGAGGATTCTGGATGTTTGTTAGATTTAGTAAATTTGTAGATGGTCATAATAATAGTATTTTTAACTGCATGAAAGGACTGGACATGGTGGATCTTTATAATTGATGATCCGTTATGGTTACTATAGATTTTATCGATATCAAATATTGACAACGAAACATATATCGGCCGATACAGATACAATTACTGATAGTGGTCGATATAAAACTATTACACATGTTATTAAAATGGCCTGTATAAAATGATAATCGATGTAGATACATGTCGTGAAACGCCTGGTGCTATTTACCTCATGAATCAGACAAGAACACAATGTTTTTTGAAGGAATAATTGGGTCACGCTTCTGACGCAGTCAAAAATACACACCATTATTATGAACTTAATTGTTAGTTGAACAGACTAGCCACATTGCAGCCAAATGAGATTTGGCCGAATGAGTGGACACACTAGGTGAATCCTTTGTTCGTTAAGCCAGTCGATTGCATCATCTTTCACGTCACTTGATTAAACATGGCAGCGATTGTGTCTTGAAACAATCATGTGACTTCTCTATACGAGTGGTGATTAGCTAATGAATTCTACAATCGAGCGAATGCTTCGGCTAAGCGGACACCCAGTAGGCGAATATAATACTGCCATGTTTGATTCGAGCGAATCATTCGGCCGAATAGAAATTCGGTTGAATGACTGTGGACACACTAGATGAATTTTGGAGCCGACTGATTCAGCCGAATTGGCAATATGACCGTAGAAATTGGCCAGTACCCATTTCTACCGATAGGTCACTTATCGGCCAATTACCGATGTTGAAACCGATTATTGGACCATCACTTGCTATTTTAAAGTTTGGACTACTTGCATAGTCATATTCAGTCCAGACACCCTGATCACCAAACACACATGAGTGATATTTGTCACAGAGCTTCAAATAGTATAATAAAATTATGATAGATAAATACAATTAAAGATACATTATGGGAGATTAGATAAAGAGCTGGCAGTTCTCACTATAATAGTTAAAAATTAGATACCGTAAAGGGAATTTGCTGAAAATTTCAGTCAAATTGATCTACTTATGAACCAAGATTTTAGCATAGTCTCGGTTATCCATTTTTTTTATTTAATTATGAATGGAAGTCGAACAGCATATCGGAACACAATCCCATAAACATCGCAGCCTAGCAATGCCATCGAGAGTTGATTATGGTCTGAATAAGTTAATTAACGTCTAATTAATAATTTAGATAACATTTCAGGTCTAAATAAAGACCTGCAATAGGCAGATTTACCTCTTGCATAATGTATGTTTAACTAGTTTTATTCACTAAAATATATGTGGGACATCATCTTTAATTCCAGATCATTATAAACTTCATATTGACTTGTATATTAAAAGAAATATAATGCTGCAGATTTACTAAATTTTAACTTGTCAATGTCATAGTATGAATACAAGTATAAATGTGTTATGAAACTGTATGACTATAATAATGTATTTTTTTTAGAAACTTAACAAGAAATGTTTTTATTAAAAAGAATATGAAATAATAGTGTATTTGTAGTGTAGAGAATTTATCAATTACATTTAAAGAAATGAAGAAAGTAGTTATCTGAAAAAAAAAAAAAAATATTTATCTTTCAAATTGTCTTTTATTACAATGATGTGTTAATTAATAATGACATTATTATGTATTGTTTAATGGTCAAGAGCGAGACATTAAGTAATATATTGTAACAACAAGAGGGCCATAGGCCCGACTACGCAATATCTTAAGCTCGAGACCATTAGACGACCTAAATGCATTATCGGGCCAGATGGGGGAGGGGGGGTGTAGAGTCACATAAAATGTTTTGAAATAAAAAGTGTCACAATCCCGTGCTTTATCATCAGATGGTTCTTCTATGACGGATGGTCGTCTGACAGGCTTAGTCCTAATGAACGTTAACTATACTTTAGAACTAGATGTCGATGACACAATGTAAAGGTTCATCAAAAAACATCCACGCTATTATATTTATTGTCGAAATTGTGCAAAACTCTATTTTAGGCTCTTGTCAAGTTATCTGTGGTTCTTTTTTGATGAATTTGATATTTTGGTGTTTGACACAGTCGCGGTCAGTTTTTGTTTTTCTATTTTGCTTCCTTTAAGTTTCCTGTCAAAATTGTACAGAACTGATTTTATTGCATATCGGTAAAACTAAAACGTAGCGTAGTAGGTACATGTATTTAGTATATTTTTATGTAAAATCCCAGTTTCTGATTGATCAAAATGACCTCTGGATACCCCAGATATACGCCAAAATGACAATAGAGACCATGTAGTTCTCAAAAATGTTCAAAGCTGGGGGGAGAGAGCTCCCCGCCAAAAGAAACATTACCTCAGGAAGCTGTGCAGTTTTCTTTAGAGATGAATCAGAAAACACAAGAAGTTATAAGCAGTGATCATCTCCAATGTGTCACACAGAGTATTTAGAAAATGGAGTAAGTCGGTACCTCCTAATGTAGTTCCTTTAGAACAATGTTTGATCGGACCATTTCTCTCTCACCTAGAACGGTGTCTGATCGGACTTGGCTACAATATTGTCAGGGTAAACTGTGTGGAAAGCTGAAGTAATCAGATGTCAGTAGTAGAACCATTTCTAGATCGGACTATGTCTCTCTCACCCGATCAGACACAATGGTGGTTGTCATTTGCATTTTTCGCACAATTTTTAATTGTTCACAGCTTAATTCATGCTAAACTTACATTATGTAACATAAACAAAATCAAAACAAATGAAAATCAAAAGAATTTTAATGTACTACTGTTCTCCTCCAACTGGGCGAATGAAGACAGGAATATGCAATACAGTGTGCTATGAGGGAAATTTTGCCCGGACGGCGGCACTATGGCCTACCCTTATATCGAATTCCAACTGTCAAGGGATCTTTTACGGGCATATCAATGTGTAAACGGGACCTTGGTTTTTCATCCCATCCGAATGACTAGACAGCTGTCCTTGTCAGGCCCTCTGTCCTGCATCACTAACAAAGGGGAACCACGCGGGAAAATCTGGATGAACTTTCTCAGCCAATGCAGGGATCGAACACCCGACCTCCAAGCTAGCAAGCCAGCACCTTACCCACTTAGAAAAAAAAAAGAAAATTCAATCCAATATATCTTTGTATATAGTGAACCGAACTGAACCATTTTTTGACTGATATTACTTTTAGAGATTCAACTTCCTAGGGATTTAAAATCTCTCAAATGATGATCAGAGACATGAATACCAGAGAGAGAGAGGGTTTAACTCCACTGGACACAAACTAGGTCATTTCGGGACTAACATATGGTTCAATTTTATTTCAATAATTCGCTTGTGGGTAGGTGTCTTTAGCAGTGGGAGGAAACCCCCCATACATGAATACTGGTGCCCCAAAATTTGTCACACATTTGTAGTTTCTGTAGCACCTATGGACATTATAGTAACTGTGTTACACACAATGCCTTATTACCATAAAACGTTGTTAATTATTGTGAATATGTAAGGTAAACATGTATGGCTACTGAACAATATTAGATTTGTTGATACGAAAATACATGTAAATATAAAGTGATTTGGAGATCCACAATTTATTGCACCCCCAGGATGGCTGCTCCATGTATCAGAGCGTAGACTGGTAACGCGCACAAATATCTATGTCTGGTTGATTTCGGCTACGCTAGGCCTATATCCGGTGAGGACGAAATGATGGCGACCGAAAAGGCAAGACCTCGAGGTTGGCCTTGTTATAATAATAAATGACCATGGAAAAGGTGCAATGATAACGGTATATAACAGTATTAAATATTTAGCCAGTGGTGTTAGGTTAATTAATAATGAATGTCATTTCATGGCTTATAGTAAGTGCAGCAGAACCGAAAAGCACGCAAAACAAAAGACCTAAAAAAAAAACGTTGCAAAAAATAAACAACAAATATCAAATCAAGTGAATCACTGTGAATGCATCCGGGGGCCAGTCGTAAAATGTAGCCGTCGATATTGAGCAGTAGTTACTAATATTACTATTAATTATGGCTAAAGTAGGCCAGCAACCTATGCCATTTCTCTCTATCCACCGTGTCTAGAATAGGGGAGTGACGAGTGTAGTCTAAAGTTCTATTAGTATTAGTATTAACTTCTATTCTAATTATCTATCTGTAGTATGCTATATATAGCCTGCGGTGATTGTACCTTGGAAATCCCACAGTGTTTGAAGTGGAGGGTTGTGGCAAGACAACAATGAATGCCCACTTGTGACCCTTGCATTGTCATAATTGCATCAATCCTCGTGTTAGAATGTGAATTGCCCAGTTAGTAGTACTAGTAGCACTAGTGGGAGTGGGTCTTTGGTGACAGACTGTAGGCTACAAATATTCTGTCAATTCTCACAAAACATGCGGAATTGGCAGGTAGGCTTCGAAATTTTGTCCCATTACTTTCTCCTCTAATTACAGGAAGTTGCTCCCATCAATGAACTCAAAAAGCCATGAAACAAGATTGTCAGTTGGGGCCTCGCGTCTTACCCAAGGGTGGCGTGTCAATCAGCATCTGCTTGTCATTACCCCAGTGGTCTTGATTAGGTTTTTATTTTTATAATTATAGCTTGTTTCCAGGAGTAGGCCTGCCGGTAATTAATGAGTTGGGGGATCACGTGGCTAAGTGGGTAAGACGCTGGCTCGCTAGCCTGGAGGTCGGGTGTTCGATCCCTGCATTGGCCGATAAAGTTCATTCACTTTTTCCAGCGTGGTATCCTCCTTGTCAGGCCTTCCATCCTGCATCACTGACAAGGGGAAACCACGCCGGAAGTCGTTCGGATGGGACGAAAAAACTGAGGTCCTGTGTACACATTGGCGTGCACGTTAAAGATCCCTTGGCAGTTGGAATTCGATACAAGAGTAGGCCGTAGAGCCGCTGCCTGGGCAAAATTTCCCTCATAGCACACTGTATGGCGTATGCCCGTCTTCATTAGCCCAGGTTAGGAGCAGAACAGTAGGACGTTAAACCCCATTTCATTTCATTTCATTGTTTATGAGTTTCCTATATGTTTTTGGTTATTTTACAGGATACTAGCTATATGTGCAAGTAGTAGATATAGACTGATTGTTTTACAATTAATACAAAGATGGATGGTATGCCTATAGACGTTATACCCTTACCAGAAGAACCTTCGGATAAATCCAAACAAATCAAAACAAAACTACAAGAGGAGATTGATATTAATAATGGAGAGATAACTAGATCAGACAAACAATCTAGTAGTAATGGGAAAGATGTAAATACGTTTCATCCTTCTCAATCCATTGTAGATGAATTATTTAAAGATTTTTTAGCGCAAAAGAATGCGCAAATAAAAACTACATCTGTCGTCGCTGCACCAAATAAATCCTTTGAGCATGCTTCAATAGATGAAATAAATGCTCTCTTAGATCACGAAATCAACCTTATAAAGACACAAAAGTCAGATGACAGCAAGGATGACAGTCATCGAAAGAAAAAGCATAAAAAGAAAAGAAAGTCAGAAACTTCTGATGAAGTTAGAGAAAGTCGACATAGTAAACATAAAAAGAAAAAACGTGAACACCGAGAAGATAAAGATAATACTAGGTATCAATCAAACGATGATGATACTACCCATTTGTCGAGTGTAAAAGATGACGGCAGTCGTGTGTCAATTGATTCTGATAATAACAAAAACAATGATCTTAGTGATCCGTCGATATCAGTGCGGTCAAAATTAAGTGAAATCAAAAAGTCAAAGACTGGACTGGAGTTATTGAGTCAGTATTCAGAAGTCAATGAAGAAAAATCTGATACAGCGGGCAGTATCAGTAAAACTGTTGAAATTATAAATTTAACAGGTAAAAACACAAACAATACAACAAATACGGATGTTTCAGATGATAACAAACAAAGTTCTGTGTCTATTGAATCTTCTGTGTTTGAAAAGCCAGTGAGGAAAACTAAGGATCTTCTTGAAGGAGATAAAGATGAACTTCTGTCTGCTCCAGTTTTTAAATCTAAACCAGCTATTAACAAGTCGGGAAATATAAGCCTAAAAATAACTAATAATAGTGCACAGTTTATAGCATCGGGTGAAGTTTATGATAAAAAAGGAAAAAGGAGAGAAGAAGGTTATTGCTATAATCATGTACCAACATTTCATGTGGAAGAGAGAGAGAAATGAGGTTTAATGTCCACTCGACACAAATTAGGCCATTTCGAGACAAACATATGGTTCAATTTTATTTCAATAATTCGCTTGCACTTAAAGGGTCTTTAGCAGTGGGAGGATACCGGACGACCCTACTCCTTTTCACGTACAACCGGGGAATTGAAACCATGCCAGTTGACTCAATGACAGACCTTATGATACAGCGCGCACCTGCTAACCATTCGTCCATCCAACTCCCCTCGTGTGGAAGAACATTGATTGTTACTTCCCGCTTTGGGGGGGGGGGCGAATGTTTTTTGCGTGCATTGCATCATTGAGTAGAGTGGCGTGGTTTCGATTGCCCGCTTGTACGGGACAAGGAGTAGGGTCACCTGTCCAACCTCGTGGGTTTTCTCTGGGTTGCCTGGTTTCCTCCCACTGCTAAAGACCACTACATGTATGTGCAAGTAAATTAATGAAATGAAATTGAACCATATGTTAGTCCCAAAATGACCTGGTCTGTGTGAACATTAAACCCCATTTCTCTCATTCCTGCTAGTCCCTCTGTCCACAAGTCACATTCTTCCACTCTTCATGTCAGAGTTTTTGAGATTTGTTTGGTAACTTACCTAGATGGTTTGGCAAGTCATATTAAATTTTTGAATAACACATTAAGTTTCCATGGACTTTAAAGCCACTGCCAATGAACCAATTTTATTAATATTTTAATTACCAATTGCAACTAAATGCATTCTCAAGTGAAAAAATGAAATTGGTGAAAAGTTGGTAACTGGGTTGATGTCATCAACTCACTCACTGTAACGTCATCAGTTGCTAATGGTGCAGGTATCACCAATTTCATTGTTACACTTGAGAAGTAAAATTTATTTTGGTAAAATATAGAATATTAAACGAATTGAAAAACACCTGATTTTGTGTAATATTCTGGCTCTCTTCAGACAATCCTTTGTAAAAAAAATTGATGCAGGAGGGCGTTTTTTTTTTGTTTTGTCAAAATTCTAGCAAGAATTTCTTATTTAAGAAACACACCAAATTATAAATTTAATATTTATTTTATTCTTAATAAGAAAAATAAGTAAGATTTTGAAATGACGGCAGAATAAGTCTGTGACTTCATTTAGATTAACACATGGGAAAATGTTTTCATATCTGTCGGTTTTTGTTTTGGCAACCATTACGTGGTATTGTTAAAGCATGGATTTGTCTGGTGTTTAAATTGAAGTCTGTGCCCTCAACCTCTCCACGGAGAATACTTTCGGTCATCTCTCACTCAGTTATCAGTTATAATTTTCGAGAAACATATGCAGGCATTTTGATGGTAAAAAAATGACGGATTGACAACAAAATGTCGCCATATTGTGGAACGACAAATTGACAATCCGGTGCTGTTTAAGATTGTCTGTAGTGTTACATACTTGATAGTTGAGTCTAGTGTTCCGCTCCTCTTTTCAAGAAAGGCTTAGTAGAGTTACTTCAATTGATCGCAGGAAATACGAACATGCAGAAATGGATAACTATATATTTTTTTTTTTTTAAAAATAAAGACGTGTGACGCGGCCCATTTTTGATGACACGGCAGTATCTAAGAACCGGACTATTTTTTTTGTGTGACCTAATCCGTTTGATTTTGTTTTTTTACTGAGAAACAGAGAAGTGATGATAATTGATGTTTTCTTCAGGTGAAGTGATATCTTCAGGTAGTGATGATAATTCTAATAGTAATAATGACGATGATGAGGATGATGATGATGAAGAAGAGGGAAGCAAAATGTCCGAAACCGGTTCCTTGCCAGAAACAGATGATGAAAAGAATGGTTCAAAGAAAAAGAAGAAGAAACACAAGCATAAACACAAGAAAAAGAAAAAACATAAAAATAAAGACAAGGACAAAGACAAAGAAAAGGATAAATCAGAGAAAAAGAAGAACAAAAGATCAAGATCAAGATCAAAAGAAGGTTCGAGAGAAAGATCAGAAAGTTATAAAACAAGAAAACGAGATAGATCTAGGTAATGTTCAATGTTTTATTTTAGGTTAATTCAGGGATAGATCTAGGTAATGTTCAATGTTTTATTTTAGGTTAATTCAGGGATAGATCTAGGTAATGTTCAATGTTTTATTTTAGGTTAATTCAGGGATAGATCTAGGTAATGTTCGATGTTTTAGGTTAATTCAGGGATAGATCTAGGTAATGTTCAATGTTTTAGGTTAATTCAGGGATAGATCTAGGTAATGTTCAATGTTTTATTTTAGGTTAGTGGTTCTCAACCGTTTTTTGGCAATGGCACACCTTGGAACACATGAAAAATAGCGGCACACCTGACAAAATATATATGAAAAATATTTAAATTTTGAAAATGAAAACATGGCAAGTCATAGACGGCATACAACCATAGACAGAGACTAGTCATAGACACATAGTATGACTCAAACTAAATAAAGAAAAACACTGCGAAGAACGTACAGTAGACACCTGTGAATACTCAATTGGGATCAAGTGGCTTTTCGCATTTTCTTAGTGTGCCGTTCAAAATTTCACGGCACACTTAGGAAGATCTCCCGGCACACCGGTTGAGAATCACTGTTTTAGGTTAATTCAGGGATAGATCTTGGTAATGTTCTGTCTAAGTTAAATTCAGTTTATTCTGATTAAAACACAGATTCTGTTTCGTTGTTTATAGTTCAAAATTTTGTGTTACTTGTTTTTACAACACTAGAATCTGGATGATGTGAGGGGTTAGCCAATGAAACTTTCTGTTACAAAGAGTTTTTAGCGTGAGGTACACAGAACTGTGGGTAACCCACTAGAAACATCAACACTGATTGGTTAATCAAATGTCTGATGTCATTGGGTCAGAAGCCGGTAGTATTACCTCTGACTACAACTGACCTTTCACTACAACCGGTCAGATCTTCATGTATAAATAAAAAAAGAAACGAATTACAGATCAGTATTTGAATCGGATTGATTTCAGCCATGTAATGTTCTAATGGTCTAAGTTGAATACAGTTATAAAACATGATAGATCCAGGTAATGATCGATTGGTCTGTCTAAATTAGATATAGAGATATAGTTTCCAGTTTCATAAACATTTACCTTAATTTAAGGGCGGTTGGATGTCCGAATGGTTAGCACATGCACGCTGTATCATAAGGTCTGTCATTGAGTCGACTGGCAGGGTTTCGATTCCGGGGTTGTACGTGACAAGGAGTAGGGTCACCTTGTGGCTTTTCTCCTGGTTCTCCAGTTTCCTCCCACTGCTAAAGACCCCTAAACGCAAGCAAATTATTGAAATAAAAAATGGAACCATGTGTTAGTCCCGAAATGACCTAGTTTGTGTCAAGTGGACGTTAAACCGCATTTCTCTCTCTCTGTCTCACCTTAATTTAACTTAATTTAACTTGGCAATTCACACTCACAAAATGAAATATTTTAAATTTTGAGGTGAGCAATTCCATCTTTCATATGTGAAGAATTTATGTATTTTAGATCTAGATCACACAGTAGATCAACTAGTAAAACAAGACATCCAAGTAATGAAGTCCGTGATAGGTTTGTTTTTTGTACATTATTTCTATATACTTATCCAATATCAAATGGAAGATTTGTGTTCTTTTGAAGAACAG
Organism: Patella vulgata; assembly: GCF_932274485.2. NCBI lineage: Eukaryota > Metazoa > Mollusca > Gastropoda > Patellidae > Patella > Patella vulgata. The sequence goes on along the minus strand of NC_065880.2, from coordinate 12,607,946 downwards.
TCTGAAATGTATTAATTAGTTCATAAGATATATTGTAAAGACACTAATTAAGTAGTTAACTGATACCCAGTAGTTGTACTATTAATAGTTCAAATATTCAAATGGAATTATTTTTTTTGTAATCTTATTATATAGCAAAATGTTCAAATTCATTTTTGTTAAAAATTAGTTCTTAAAGGGGCATTATGGGAGATTAGATAAAGAGCTGGCAGTTCTCACTATAATAGTTAAAAACAAGATAATGTAAAGGGAATATGCTGAAAATTTCAGTCAAATTGCTCCACTCTGAACTGAGATAGTATTGATTGAATTTTAGGCCTAGCCTTTATCATCATTACTGAAATCGGTACAATAAAAAAAAAAGTCTTGATTATCCATTTTGAGATTTAATCATCAAATGAAAATCTGACACATAAGATGGCATCGAGAGTTGATTATGGTCTTTTCATGTTAAAAAAAATGTCTAATAGTTTATATAACATTCCGGACCTAAATAAAGACCTGGAATAGGCAGATTTACCTCTTGCATAATGCATGTTTAATAATACGAGACAAATTTTTAATGTAGAATATACTTTATATATTGATATAGAGGATGGGATGCTCGATCTTACTTGGATGATGTTAAAGGAGAGAGAAGTACTTACAGAAAAACTGATAGATATAAACGTAGTTCTAAATACAGTCGGTCAAGGTCAAGAACCAGATCAAGGTCCCGATCACATTCACGTTCTAAGACTAGAAGAAGACGAAGATCAAGATCTAGATCCAGATCCAGGTCCAGGTCAAGGTCCAGGTCTCAATCTAGATCCAGAAGAAAGGAAACTTCCAGTGATCTTCGACTCCAGATTGATAAGAAAAAATTAAGAAAGATTGCTATGTAAGTATAACAGTGAATACACACCATGTTGTAAAAATATCCCCTTAAAGATACATTGTCCCAAAAGTATTTATTGTGTGCTTATTTCCAATAAAAGTATGGCAATTTTGGTATATATGAAAAGTAGAAATATCCAATCTTACTAGAAAAATACTGGATTCCATGAAAAACATCCATGGAGTGCATACAGGGCAAAAATGTCAGGGTATCATGACTAACTGGCAACCCGCCTGTTGCTTGTCAGCTTATTGTGTGCTAGCTTGACTGAGGGAGTGGTTGTTATTTCTTGATGAAATGGTTAGTCGATTTGGGAACATTGACAGTTGACATTGAATAGTTAAGCATTTACTTAGGCCTCAATATGTATGGTAAATGGACCGAGATCTTTTTTAGAAACAACCTCTGTAGAATAAGGCTGTAATTTTCAACACTTCTTTAATTTCAGTGCCAATGCTTTAGCTAATCTGAAAGGTGGTAATGTTAATTCAGCAGATATAGCAAGTCTTAAATCTGGAGGAAAATCAGTAGAAGAGTTGACAGGTGATATTCTACTCTCTAGTTTCTGTGGCCGCATAAAAGTATTGTAATTTGATTGGTTGATATTTGTTCAGTCTGTTCAGTCTTATCATCTTTAAAATTTTGTATTTAAAGATAAATTATGGGAGATTCGATAATGAGTTGGCAATTCTCACTATGATAGTTAAAAACTAGATAATGTAAAGACAATTTGCTGAAAATTTCATTCAAATTGATCCACTATAAACCGAGAACTAAGCGATTGAAATTTACGCCTAAAGTCAGTACGATAAACAGCATAGTCTCGATTATCCATTTAATCGTAAAATCGTGAAAAAAAGTTATGCAGTAAATCAGCTCGTAATCCACTAAAGATCATAGGCTAGCGATGTCATCTAGAGTTGATTATGGTCTGGATAGATTAATTAATGTCTAATTAATAATTTAGATAACATTTCAGGCCTAAAGAAAGACCTGCAATTGGCAGATTTAGCTCTTGCATAATGTATGTTTAAGTTTGTTATTGAAACCACTGTAATTGGTATTAAACTGCAAATTAGGTATAATAAAAATAATAATAATAATGTATTTATATAGTGCCTATTATCCAGTAAAGTGCTCCATGGCGCTGAGTTGTCTCACCGAAAATGGTGTTATATAGAAGTAAAGAGATGAGTATTGAGTTACTTTTTGAATTCTGCGATATGTACTTGCTTGCTTATGATGATGTTCCAAATATTTAAGTGACTGTTTCTTTTTCTTTCATCAGACTTCTGTAAAGGATTAGTTGGAAAAGATCATCTTTTTAGCAGCAGTGATAGCGAGTCCAATGTCAGCCATTCAGATAATGAACAAGATCAGCCATTTATACATCATCCATTTAAAGTTAAAGAGTCAGCACCTATTATAATGAATATAAGGGTAATGACATAAAATAATAATAAATCGACTTGTATAGCGCTAAATTATGTCCGCTGGGTTTTTTTCTAAGTGCTTCTCAGATGTGTCTTTAATGTTGACTTGACACTTGAAAATAGAGGTGTCGTGTGCATCTATCGAGTAAGCTCATTCCAGGAATATGATCCATGAACTGGTAAAGAGTATTTTCCATACAATTTATTATATCTGGGAACTGAAAGCAATGTTTTATCTGCTGAAGATCGCAAGATTTGTCACAAAGGAGTAGTGAATGAAAAAAACCAAAAAAACTTTGTCTGAGATTTGTTTATTCTCTTTTCCAATGTGATGCAGGACAGAGAACCTGACAAGGACAGCTGTCTAGTCATTTGGATGGCATGAAAACCAAGGTCCTGTATGTACATTGGCATGCACGTAAAAGATCCCTTGGCAGTTGGAATTTCCCTCACAGCACACTGTATGGCATATGCCCATCTTCATTAGCCCAGTTGGAGCAGAACAGTAGGACGTTAAACCCCATTTCATTTCATTTCATTTTATTGTTTATTCTCAGAAATCAAACTTGATGACTTTGGGTCTAGCTGTTGAATTCACATTAGACATTAATATTTCATTTCTATCAACAGAACATGAAGCAAATACCGATTATGACTCAGTCTGAAAAAACTGTTACCGTGTTGCGCTCTCAGTTCCCTGTTTCTAGTGGAAACCAACATCGTTTAAAAGAATTAGAATGGGTGCCAGTTGAAAAATCTACGACTTCTACTGTAGCAACATTAGATGCAGGAATTGTTAAAACACCTAGTGCTGCAGCAACCACCACAACTTCTGATCCTCCTGCTACTGCTACTGCTACAACCTTATCATTCCTGCCAGCTACTGAAACTTCTACACAGCCAGAACCGGTTGTTGCTGATCCAGTTTTTCCTCAACCTGTTGCTTTGGTATTTATTCATCTTCACATAATTCCATTTATTAATTTTAAAATTTGTTGTGACAAGTTTCGAAAGGGACATGCATGTGCATGTATCATTAGGTTACTTCAGAAAAGAAAGAAAATTCCTGTATTGTTTAGACATCCCATTGAAAAAAGGAATCCTATTGAATTTTAATATCTTCCAGACTTATTCCCCTTTGGTATAAAATACAGTTTGCATCTTACACTGGACATACAAATTTGATGATTATTGGTGATTTTAAACGATTTTTTCGAGTTTTGAAACAAAGATAAGTGCTAGATACACAAGATTAAATGATACCTGTGTTACAGTGTAAGAGGCTTATTGTTCTGCTATTTTTTTTTAATTTTTGAGAGTTTATTAGCATGAGAAGAGGTAAAAGTATGATAATTTAGGAAATAGAATGTAAATTTATTGAGAATTTATTAGCATGAGAAGAGGTAAAAGAATAATGATAATTTAGGAAATAGAATGTAAATTTATTGTGATAATGTATTTCAGCCTATAGATATTGGAGCTATTGTATCAGAAAGATTACAAGCAGTTAGAAAACTTCAAGAAAACCCTTATGATGTTCAAGCTCTCAGTAAAATGCACCATTCTCAAGAAAAGGTATAATTCAAATTTTAAAGGAGGCAAGTCGCTAACTTGGTATCATCCACAGACTTGCAAACACAACTTATTGGTTAATTTAAATAAATATTTTGAGGTTATCTTACCATGAAAAAATGGGCTTCTGATATCCAATATTTAAGACAAAATGAAAATTTTAAAATTGGCTCACGAATTGCGTGTCAGAATGCTTTTGAGTGCCATTTGTAATGAAGCGACTTGATGAACGAGGCTAAACATATCCCACAGGAGAATACCACCAGTGTAGACTGGAATAACCAACACCAAATACTGCCATTCAATTTTGACTCGTCGAACATAACTGATTGGAAATTAAAGTAAAAACAGAAACAATTGAATGTAAATCAGTTTATTTACATTCATATAACAATATGACATGCCTTACGACCTGTTTGTGTCCATTTCTAGGTGCCAAAGAATAGAGATTTAGCTCCTTTAAAGAAGTAATTTTTATCCAACAAATTACATATTTAAATTAATTTTATCATATTCTAACATCAGACTCGCTTAATATTAAAAAACCTGTTTAATGTAAAATGTTCCAACTTTGTTTCTTCGTGATTGCTTCAAATTCTGTATTGTCTGTGTTTTTTGTACAAAAATAAACAATTTCATGTACAATCTAGTCAATCCTGCTCAAAAGGCCAGTTATATTCAGCGAGATATTCACATGAAATCTTCATTAGGATTTTCCGATGTGTTTTCCCCCTTGTCATTGATGCAGGATGGAGGGCCTAACAAGGACAGCTGTCTAGTTGTCGGATGGCATGCACGTAAAAATTGCCTTGGCAGTTAGAATTTGATATAAGATTAGGCCATAGTGCTGCTGCCCCTGCAAAATAGCACACTGTATGGCGTCTTCAATAGCTCAGTCGGAGCAGAACAGTAGGACGTTAAACCCCATTTCATTTCATTTCACATGAAATCATAAAATGCATTTTTGATTGTATAACATGTTGATATGTAATCTATTTCTATTTTAGGCTAGTCGTTGGGCACAATCACAATACCAACCCGGTCAATTTACTGGTAGTACTGGTGTTCAAATTCTTACAAAACAAGAACTTGAAGGATCAAATAAAAAGAATCAAGCATGGCTTAAAAAGGTTAGTTATACATGTGGTACATGTTGTATTCTGTTGATGTCAAATTTAATTCACAAATACATTGTACATCCCCTTTTGCCAAAAAATTTAATCGGCAGAGATATTTTGCTCAAGAAAAGTTTAAATAATCCGGCAAAATGAATTCGGAAATCAGTGGATTAGATCATATTTAATAAATTTAACAAGGATATATTCTTCATTTTGAAAGGAGCCATGAAATATTTTAAACTTTACAAGAAAAGTTGGGTGGTGACATGGATCGGCATAGATGACAATAATACTTGTTTGTATTAAAGTAAGTTCATCTAGATTTTCTGACGTGGTTTCCCCTTGTCAGTGATGCAGGATGGGGAGGGCCTGACAAGGACAGCTGTCTAGTCATTCGGATGGGACGAAAAATCGAAGTCCCGTGTACACATTGGCATGCACGTAAAAGATCCCTTAGCAGTTGGAATTCGATATAAGAGTAGGCCATAGCGACGCTGCCCGGGCAAAATTTCCCTCATAGCACACTGTATGCTGTATGCCTGTCTTCATTAGCCCATTTCAGAGCACAACAGTAGGACGTTAAACTCATTTCATTTCGACTAAATTATTAGAACTAGAATATCTGTTAATTCACTATCAATGGAATTTCATTACTCAGTAGATAGACATATACTGAGTTTTTAAATGTGACTTGCATCCACATATCGGAACTGATATTTAATATTTCTTGAGCAAAATATTTCTAAGGTAATAAATATATGTTTAATTTACAAATATTATAGATTAAGACGAGAGCCTAAAGAATTTATACATATCATTGCCATCCAGATGTTTGCTTGTTTAATTCTGTTATATGTGTAAAATAAGGCCATGTAACGTAAGATTTGAAATCAGTGGCATGGGTTTAGCTAAATTTTCCAATGGATTGAAATGCAATGGTTAAGACATGTTGCTCATATTCATGAAGCAGTGGCGGGGATGGATGGCTGCATGGTTAGCGCGTGCGTGCTGTACCATAAAGTCTGTCATTGAATCAACTGGCTGGGTTTCGAATCCCCGGTTGTATGTGACAAGGAGTAGGGTCGTCTGTCCAACTTCGTGGGTTTTCTCTGGGTCCTCCGGTTTCCTCCCACTGCTAAAGACCCCTACGCGCATGCGAATTATGGAAATAAAATTGAACCATATGTTAGTCCCGAAATGACCTAGTTTGTGTCGAGTGGACGTTAAACTCCATTTCTCTATCTCTCTCATGAAGCAGTAAAAGACTATTAGTACAGAACATCGGTCATTATTTGTATCACAGGAATCTAATCTGAAATGATTATTTACACCAACAGCATACCTTGGAATACTTGAAAAAATAGCGGCACACCTGGCTTAATATATATATGAAAAATATCTGAATTTTGCAAAATCAAAACATGGCAAGTCATAGACACTAGAATGATTCAAACTAAATAAAGAAAAACACAGCTATGAACTTAATTTATTACAGTGTTTCGAATTTCATCAGTCAAATAGCTGGCTTCCTTAGTGAGAAATTTTCTTAGTGTGCCGTTCAAAATTTCGCCTCACACTGGTTGAGAATCACTGACTTGCGCAATGAAAGTCATCATTGAAGTAAACCAATATAAATGTTTACTATAAGGAACACTGTTAATAAATCTGACTTGCTGGTTCATAATTAACAAACTCCCACAGAATATGAAAAAAATTAATGGATGATCAATCTTTATACAGTAGCCAGCCACTTGGCGCTAGTTTTTGAGTTTTGTGTTTTGGCCTTTTTGCCCTTTTTAAGAGAATTTTTTTCCTAATATCTGGATGACAGTGCCATGTATACCTGCGAGCTAGAGGCTTTAAGTCTTAGCTGGCATGTGATAAATCCACTATTTCAGGTACAGATGCTTCTCGAGTTATAAGTTTTATAAGGATTGAAAGTAAAATTATTATTTTGTTGAGAAATTGGTGAGAAGTAAAAAGGATATCCGTAATGGACGTTATTTTATGTGTATTATATTGTGAACAAAAATATTTAACCCCCTAGAAATTATCCTGGCACAGTGGCATGTTAATACCAACATATGTTTCATGTGGTTATCTTTAAAAGGGGAGTACAAGTAGGAACTTAAGTTTTATGTTAGCCATCTTATGTTTAATTGTCCCCGCCTTTCGAAGAAAGCAGGGCACTATTAAAATGGGTTTGTCTGTCTGTCTGTCTGTCTGTCCGTCACACTTTTTTGGACACAATAACTCTCTTTCTTATTGAGCTAGAATATTCAAACTTGGTGTAGGTCTTGATTAAGTCAATGCCTTGATGGAGTTCGAAGATGAGCATTTTCTGCTTAGGGTAAGCAGAGATAAGTAATTTGATTGGTTGATGCTTTGGGACACGATAACTTTAGTTCTAATTAAGTGAGAGTGATGAAACTTGTTGTATAGTTTCATTACATCAATACTTTGACTAAGTTTGATAATGAGCATTTTCTGCTCAGGGTAAGCAGAGTGATAAGCAATTTGATTGGCCGAGACTTTGGAACACAATAACTCTTCTTCTAATTGAGCCAGAATGTTCAAACTTGGTGTAGGTGTTTATTAAGTCAATGCCTTGATGGAGTTCGAAGATGAGAATTTTCTGCTTAGGATAATCAGAGATAAGCAGTTTGATTGGTTGATGCTTTGGAACACGATAACTTTAGTTCTAATTAAGTGAGAGTGAGGACACTCGGTGTATAGCTTCATTACATCAATGCCTTGACTAAGTTCGATAATGAGGGTAAGCAAAGCGATAAGAAATTTGATTGGCCAAGATTTTGGAACACAATAACTCTCCTTCTAATTGAGGTAGAATGTTCAAACTTGGTGTAGGTGTCTATTAGGTGAATGTTTAAACTTGGTGTAGATGTTCATTAGGTGAATGTTTAAACTTGATGTAGATGTTCATTGGGTGAATGTCTTGACTGAGTTCAATGATTAACATTTCGAGCTGACGCTAAGCAGAGCTAATCGATTTCATTTGTTGATGGGTTGGGACAAGATAATCTTGATTCTATCTGATAGAGATTGGTGAAACTTAGTGTATGGTTTGATTGCTCGATACTTTTGAAAAAAATAAATGGAGATTAATTAATAAGTGTCATGTTTTTATTTTGGGATTTCGGCGGGCGACACCAGCCTCACTGTTGGCTTGTTTCTCTCTGTTCAGGGCTTTGCGAGAATCATTCACTTTTTTTTTCGGGAGGGGGTTTGGATGGCCGATTGGTTAGTGTGTGCACGTTCTATCATAAAGTTTGTCATTGAGCCAGCTGCCGTGGTTTCGATTCTCCGGTTGTATGTGATGAGTAGGGTCGCTGGTCCAGCCTCGTGGGTTTTCTCTGGGTCCTCTGGTTTCCTCCCACGGCTAAAGACCCTAAAGTCCCAAAACGACATAGCTTGTGTCTCTTAGACGTTAAACCCTCTCTCTCTCTCTCTCTCTCTCTCTCTCTCTCTCTCTCCCTTTCTAGCATGTTAGATAGATGTTGGAATCTGATCTCCTTTATCAGGACTCACACCAACTGAAACCATTAATCCAAATTACTTGATTAGTATTACTCATCAGTTTAGACAATTAAAGGGGCATTATGTAAAATTTAGATAAGTGGCTGGCCATTCTCGCTATAATGTTTTTGAACATGGTTATCATTATTAGAATAAAAATTTTAATTAACTAACATTTGAACTACAGATAAACAAAACCAGGATGTACTCCCCCTATGAAGAGTAATTAATACACACTAGAAATGAATATGTTTTTGAAAAATCAACCATTCATTCTATGGTGCTAAATGAAAAAAATATTTCCAACAGTACATGTTGACATACTTTAAACTTCAAAGGAACAAAACCTATTTGATTAAAGAAGTGTTATTTTAATTGGTAATGAGCCAAGCTCTATTGCCATTGTGCCAGGGAAACTTTCTACCGCAACAAGTTTTCATGTTTGCAAAAGAAGGAACCATTTTTGCAAACCAAAATATTTTGCTATGTTTGGTAATACACATTGTAAAATAGAATTGTTATTTTACGCAATATTGTCTATTACCAAACATAGTATGAAAGCTTGTTGCAGGTTATCATGAGCTTGATGCAGTGTAGAGAGGAATGAAAACTAGTGACTAAGTGGATAATTTGTTTCTCGGCAACTGGCTGTCGTACAGTGGTAAGTAAAAAGCTGTACTTGTCACCCAAATTAATTACTTTATTTTCTTTTATGGGTGCGGGGTTGAATAATTGATTTTCATAAATTTTTCATAAATGAAGTTGGGTGACTCGACAGCTTTTAACGTTATAAAAAGTGTTATAATTTCCAGCAGTCAAGAGCGCAATCTGATTACAATACAGATCTATATTTCGTTTCGTTTTTTTATACATTCGGTGGCCTACACTACATGGAGATCTAATAATTGGTTTTGTCAGGGGTCATACAATCGGCTTTTGACCCTAAGAAGTCAGACATTGATTAATCAATCAGCGTTGGTGTTACTAGTGTTCTGCCCACAGTTCAATGCATGGCACGCCAAGAAGTTGCCGTAACAGACTGTTTCATGAACTATAAAAAACGAAATGAAATAGGATCTGTGTTTTAACCAGATTGTCAAGATCGTAGTATAATGTTTATGTTTAAAAGGACAGCTCTAAAGTAGATTGCAAACTGATCAGCAGTGAAAATTGCCTAGGCCACTACAATCACAGAAAGGGATGACATCGGTGGGGGTTAATGAGCTTGCAATATTAACTTTTTTCCTTTTGCAAATTAGATTCTAGAACATTTTTTTTATGTATTAGAAAAATAAATAAAGGTGTTTGAAGGATTTCTAGATAAAAAGTTTTGCCTATTTAGTGTAAATAGGTATATAAAATGAGTAAAAGGCATCATTCTGCCTGAACCAGTTTACGTTATGTAAACAATGCATGCTCCATCGTGTCAATGATTGACACCATGTGATGTGACATCACATGTAGAAGGCATTTGAACTTACAAAGTTCAGTCTTCTTATACAGAGTTATAAGAAAGCTTTCGGAATACCTTTGTGAAACAGATTGGGGATGCTGGATTGTCAATCCAGAACGCCCCGAATTGACAGAATTTCAACCGAGTGACACAGAATTCAGTCCTGTCTCAGTTCTATCAATCCCGACAACTGATCAAGGTGGTGTGAGTAGAATTGCGACCTATTTAAACACAACAAATATGTCTCGGCTGCATGGTTGGTTGAGATATTTTCTTATTTGCATTATAGCCCAGAATATCTTTTCACTCGATTATCACTATTTTTGGGATTGAGAGAATTCAATTCCAGAACATTCAACCGAGTATTCCCATTGAGTAGATTGTTGTAGCTAATAGTTAATAATGGGGGGTAACTCTAGTTTAGCTTTCCATTAGTGTCCACAAAAGGTCTTTGTTAATAAAAATGGCTATTAATTGTACATTTTAATATTGATAGTTTACACGCTGTACAGAATGGGTAATAAAAATCCTAATCACCTTGTCCTGACTTCATATCTTATTGAATAGTTTATGTTTTAATTATTAACTGGTATTAGTTAGTTATTAACTGGATGACCATGACTGTCTATTAGTACATACATGATGTCATCTTGTTTAACTTCCGGTGTGGTTCCCCCTTGTCAGTGATGCAGGACGGAGGGCCTGACAAGGACAGCTGTTTAGTCATTAGGATGGGACCAAAAACTGAGGTACCGTGTACACATAAGCATGCATGGTAAGATCCCTTGACAGTTAGAATTTGATATAAGAATGGGACGCAGTGCCGCTGTTCGGGCAAAATTTCCCTCATAGCACACTGTATGGCGTTTGCCCGTCTTCATTAGCCCAGTTCGGAGCAGTACATTAGGATGTTAAACCCCATTTCATTTCATTTCTATTTGTTTAACTTAATGCACTAAATTGTTGCTTGAAATACACTAGAATCAATACCAGGAAAAATATTCTTGTCAAGTTGCCATCCCGGAGAATCTCTCTCCACCATCCGTATCGTCACATGAATGTTCTTGAAAATATCAAATTCTATAAACGTGAAATTAAATCTTATATATTTAAAATCGTAAAAGCATCCTATTGCTTATTAGTCTGTGATAATTTTAAATGTATACAGCTGTGGATTTGTTGTATTGTACAAGTTTTTGTTTTTATTAATTCATCATAATTTCAGGTTATATCCATGGTTATATTATATGGAAGACCAAACAGCTCTTTATTCAGTGTTCTTAATTCATAGTCCTTAATTCATAGTCCTTAATTCTTATTTCTACAGTTGTTGTTGTATTTCGACATTTGTATCTTAAAATCAATATTTGTTTTACAAATCAGACATAAGAAATAAGGACTAAGAACACTGAATAAAGAGCTGTTTGGTCTTCAATAATATTATTGAAGCTTCTATTATACCTTGCTGTGAAATGTTATGGGATATGGAGAAAATGTCTTACTCACTAAAATGAATGAATGTATGTGATAGGAATATACTGGATATTTTATGTGAAAATAAAAGGAACTCTTCACACATTTTTTCATTATATACCTACAATTCTATTTCTGTGTCTGGTCATGAATTTCAGGATCAGTTTAAACGAGCTGAACCAGTTAAAAGTGGAATTGGAATGTTTTTACTGCAAAAAATGGGATGGAAAGCAGGAGAAGGATTGGGTAAAAATAATGAAGGATCCCTGGAACCATTATTATTGGATCTTAAAGTGGATAGGAAAGGTAATAATTAAATCTCTCATTGAATAATACATGTTTGATGAACTTTCATATGTTATACGTCCAAATTAGTAATGGGGAGGTATTATACTGTCGTCCCTGTGTGTCTTTGTGTCGCCAGAACCTTGACATTAGTAAGCCTTATTATCAGACTTGTATGTTTTATGTTTGCCAGGGGATCACGTGGCTAAGTGGGTAAGACGCTGGCTCGCTAGCCTGGAGGTCGGGTGTTCGATCCCTGCATTGGCCGAGAAAGTTCATCCAGATTTTCCAGCGTGGTTTCCCCTTGTCAGTGATGCAGGACGGAGGGCCTGACAAAGACAGCTGTCTAGTCGTTCAGATGGGACGGAAAACTGAGGTCCCGTTTACACATTGGCGTGCACGTAAAAGATCCCTTGGCAGTTGGAATTTGATATAAGAGTAGGCCGTAGCGCCGTTGTAAGGGCAAAATGTCCCCCATAGCACACTGTGCAGCGTATATAAAATGGATGCGTCTCTTCATTAGCCCAGTCGGTGTAGGACAACCCCATTTCATTTTAGGTTGGCCTACATCCCCCAAAAATATTCCTTGGTAAGAACATGAATATCTAACTTGACTTATTGGGATCGTGGCTAGGATTTAGAATTTGATTAGGGAATTGATTTAATCTAAATAACAATGGGCAAAGTTGATGTGAGGCAGTAAATATGTGTATAACAACATAACATAGTTTAATGATGCAATTTAACTGAAAAATTGTTTTAAATTGAAAATAGGCATTTGGTTTCATTCCTTATTAAAAATGTCAAATCTGCTTGCTTAGATTATTCTCTGATTTTTAGGTTTACAAACACAAAGTGAAGTGAAACCTTATCAGCGAGGCTTTGGTAAAATGAATCGAGGTAATCGTGGAGGAGGTGGGCATAGTGCTCCTACAACTGGTGGTAGTGCTGGTGGTGGTGGTCAAACACTACCTAAAGATCTTTCAGGTATTATATAAATATTTCTCTCCCAAACAGGGGGTTGGATGGCCGATTGGTTAGCACGTTCGCCTTCTATCATAAAATCTGCCATTGAGTCAACTGGTGTGGTTTCTATCCCCGGTTGTACGGGTTTTCTCCCGGTCCTCCGGTTTCCTCCCACTGCTAAAGACCCCTATGGGCAAGCAAATTATTGAAATAAAATTGAACCGAGTGTTAGTCCCGAAATGACATAGTTTGTGTCAAGTGGATGTTAAACCCCATTTCCCTCTCTCCTCTCCCAAGCAAAACAATCATCTATAAACAAGACGTTTAAAAAAATATGTTTTTGTATTCATTGGATTAATATGTAATCAGTATTTAACAATTGTTAATTTTAATCTGAACTGTTAATACTACTGTTGACTTTCAAGGCGTTGCATGTTCAATCACCAAAATATATCAAAGATCTGATTATTCCATATAAATCAACAAGAACTCTTAGATCCACAGATAAACAATTTCTGTATCAACCATCAGTGAATCTTGAAATAGCAAAAAGATCTTTCTCGTTCTCTGTTCCTGTCTTGTGGAATTCATTGTCTTACAATACTAGAACCATTTTTTCCTTGGATGCATTTAAATCCTATCTAAAGACATTCCTGTTTACAGAAGCGTTGCCATAATTCATTAGAGAACTTGAAAAGTGGAATAGAAACTTTTGTTTTATTATTATTGTGCTATATAAATAGAGGATTATTATTATTATTATTAAATATATTGGGGGGTTGGATGGCTGAATGTTTAGCGTGCGCGCGCTGTATCATAAAGTCTGTCATTGAGTCGACTGGCGTGGTTTCAAATCCCCGTTTGTACGTGACAAGGAGTAGGGTCGCCTGTCCAACTTCGTTGGTTTTCTCCGGGTCCCCCGGTTTCCTCCCACTGCTAAAGACCCCTACGCGCAAGCGAATTATAGAAATAAAATTAAACCATATGTTAGTCCCGAAATGACCTAGATGGTGTCGAGTGGACGTTAAACCCCATTTCTCTCTCTCTTTCTCTCTCTCTCTCTTTATTAAACATTCATTATGCAAGAGCTAAATCTGTCTATTGCAGGTCTTTCTTTAGGCCTGAAATGTTATCTAAATTATTAATTAGACATTTATTTAAAAAAAACAAGACCATAATCAACTCTCGATGGCATCGGACACTTGAGATTTTAACCAGATTAGAACAGTTTGCCATTTAAAAATTTAATTTAAAAATGGGAAAGTGAGGATAAGTCTCAAATATACCAGTGCCCTAGTTACCACAATGCACACATTTTGTCAAAACTACAAACAGTGATAACTTGCCTCAGAATGAAGTAATTTGAATGAAATTTTCAATATTTTCATTTACATTAACTACTTTTGAGCTATTGTAGCAATAATGGTCATCTCTTTATCTAAATCTTACATAATGTATGTTTAAATAAACAGGGGGTTCATTTTAATTGTGCATAAATCTAGTTATATAGGTGTACTTACATTGTTTTTTTTTGTTAACAGGCAAACATCCGGTGTCTGCTCTATTAGAACTGTGTAACAGACGTAAATATGGAGCTCCGTATTTTGAAATGATTCACGAGAGTGGACCTGATCACAAGAAAAACTTCTTGTTTAAGGTAAATTTTATATTATAACAATATATTGCATTCTTTATAATGTGGAGGGGTTGGATGGCTGAATGGTTAGCGTGTGCATGCTGTATCATAAGTTCTGTCATTGAGTCAACTAGTTTGGTTTTGATTCCTGTTCGATTGAGCACCCCCATTGAGTAAATTGTTATAGCTAATAGTTAATAATGGGGGGTAACTCTTGTTTAGCGAATGCACGCTGTATCATAAGGTCTGTCATTGAGTCAACTGGTGTCTTTTTGATTCCCTGGTTGTATGTGACAAAGAGTAAGGTCACCTGTCCAACCTCGTGAGTTTTCTCCGGGTCCTCCGGTTTCCTCCCACTTCTAAAGATCCCTACACGCAAGCGAATTATTGAAATAAAATTAAACCATATGTTAGTCCTGAAATGACCTAGTTTGTGTGGAGTGAACGTTAAACCCCATTTCTCTCTCTCTCTCTCTCTTGATATGAGAGAATGTTTAAAAGTAATATTTTTTATTTGTAGGTGTTGGTAAACCGTGTAGAATATCAACCATCAATAGCTAGTAACAATAAGAAGACAGCTAAAGCTCAAGCTGCTACTGTTTGTTTACAAGAACTAGGAATGTTACCACGTCAAGGTCCTATATAGTCCAACACTGTCAACATTCTTTACATAGATAATAAAATAGTCGATTTTTACAGAAAAAATCTTCTTATTTGTATGTTTTATAAAGAATCTGTAAAACTGCTGAATATTGTAGTTAAGTGAAGTTGAAGTACACTCTGTGTTATATACTGGTTTCTATTCCCCAGTTGTACTTGACAAGGAGTAGGGTCACCTGTCCAACCTCGTGGGTTTTCTCCAGGTCCTCCGGTTTCCTCCCACGGCTAAAGACCCCAACGAGCAAGCGAATTATTGAAATAAAATAGAACCATGTTAGTCCTGAAATGTTGAGGCACAATACATTATTTATATGGCCTATCTCCAGTATGGATTCTCATGTGACATTCTAGATTATAGCTCTTAGAAAACGATTTACTACAAATATCACACTTATATGGCCTATCTCCAGTATGGATTCTCATGTGACATTCTAGATTATAGCTCGTAGAAAATGATTTACTGCAAATATCACACTTATATGGTCTATCTCCATTATGGATTCTAATGTGGCGTTCTAGATTACATCTCGTAGAAAACGATTTACTACAAATATCACACTTATATGGTCTTTCACCGGTATGGATTCTCATGTGGCATTCTAGATTATATCTCGTAGAAAATGATTTACTGCAAATATCACACTTATATGGTCTATCTCCATTATGGATTCTCATGTGGCGTTCTAGATTATAGCTCGTAGAAAATGATTTACTACAAATATCACACTTATATGGTCTATCTCCATTATGGATTCTCATGTGGCATTCTAGATTATAGCTCGTAGAAAACGATTTACTACAAATATCACACTTATATGGTCTTTCACCGGTATGGATTCTAATGTGGCGTTCTAGATTACATCTCGTAGAAAATGATTTACTGCAAATATCACACTTATATGGTCTCTCACCGGTATGCATTCTCATGTGTATTTCTCGTTTTGAAGGACTAACACAGAATTTACCACAAACATCACACTTATATTTGTTATCACCAGTAGATGTTGTTTTCTTTTTAGCTGGCATGTTAAGCTGTAAAATAAAACAAGAGATAGCAATATTTATGTTTTAAAATACAGAAGTAACATCACCTTTGGATGTTGGTGTACCATTATTTCAAATAATCGAACAGGCAACTTGCCAATTGACATTATTTATACTAGTGAAATATTGGACTCGCTTGACGTATTTCACTGTAAAACACCGTGCGGAGTGTCTGTATTTTAATCTTTTAATGGTCTCGAGCGAGCTTAAGATATTGCGTCATATATTGTAAATACACTTGGGCCTACGACACTCTTGTTACAATATATTACTTAATGTCTTGCTCTCGACCATTAAACAATACTTAGTTTTTGCATACACATATAAATGATAGGTTGCCACTTGCAATGTCAAATGAGCTGCGGCCTAAATTCTCTGAAAAATCAACAAGTGATGTTGCAAAATTTATTCTTTTGAGGGTAATGTGAGCTTTGTCAAGACACTGATATCAATTTAAAGCAGATCGGATGATATCTTTTGACGTTAGAGCATTGATTAGAAATGGTTCCACTCCTCTAATGTCTTTAATATTATGGATTTAGGTATTCAAGTTATCAAAAATCATCGAAAATCAATATATTTGTAGGTCGCAAGAACTTCAACTTTGTGTATAAATATAAGGTCGATTGAATGATAACTTTGACCTATAGATAATGCACAAGAATTTTAAAAGTAATCAAGGGCCATATCTCTGGCAGTAATTATCGTAAATCCTTTAAAATCAATACAATCTAAGTCTTCGTCTCATGACCTTAAAGTAGCTAAGTTTCTAACTCAATATCATCAAAAATCTTATGACATGGAAAAAACGAATTATTTGTCAATTTAAATCAACGTTGATGTTGTTATCTTACTGGGAAAAAAGGGCTTCTGATATCCAATATTTAAGACAAAATAAACATTTTACCATTGGTACACGATTCGTGTACCATAATGCGTTTCAGTCAGCGTCATTTGTAACATATTCCAGAAGTCATGTCAAACGGTAACATGCGCATTACATATTATCTATGTAGGCTGGAATAACCAGACGCTAGAGGTTGCCATTCAATCGAGACTTCTGGCGTATTTCGCGGAACATAACTGATTTGAAATTAGAGTAAAAACGGAAATGATTGAATGTAAATCAGTTTATATACATTCATATTACATTATTACATGCCTTGCGCCCCATTTGTGACAATTTCTAGGGCCCAAATATTAGCGATTTAGCTCCTTTAAAATGAAGAGCATGAAATATGAAATGGTTGCAATGACTATAATATGACAAGAGGCAAAGAAAGCTAAGCGTTGGGTTTGTTTTGCCAAATTTACAGACTAAATATTAACAAAAAAAGTGGGCGTGACACCGCCCCAGGTCGTCGGGACATGCATCAAAATAAATAGTTCTTGTATGGAATAAATATGCCAAGTTCCAAGATGATCCATTCAGAATTGCCGTCTATAGACGATAAACAAAAAAAAAGTACGTGGCTCTGCTCCTGAGGGTTGGATATGGAACAATATAAATATTGAATATTGATTGTAGGGATAAAGTAATATGAAAGTTACTAAATAGCGAAATTGGGTAAAATAGCCGCGAAGAATATAGAAACTACATGTATGTAAAGAACATACAAAATATTTTTAAATGTTTTTTTTTTCCGATTTGAAGCCCAAAATAATTAAAACGTCATCTAGAGAGAAACCATCACTACGATATCTGCCTTATGGCAACGTCCCCATAATAATGCGTATATTATATCGGTCTGCTCTTTGTGATATGTTTAGGTAATCCATACCTTTTACGGTGATTAAATCCCCCATTCCCACTGCTTTTTACGATCCTTCTAAAGTTTTGGAGAATAGGTTCAACGCGGCAAGAATATCCATTCACTTTGATTCACTCACTCCGTCCGTTTGACACCGCCCTCTCTGTTCGGATAAGATAGTATCTGGGCAGCTGTATTTATCTCGACGATCAGTGTCTGAAATACTGCCGTTATAACACTATCGGGTTATTTTAGGTCTAAGAAAAGTGTTCTGTTTAATATAGAAATCTTTACCGACATGATGTGTGACGAAAACTAGGGTAATGAAGTAGTAGCTTGCATTACTCTACTACTACCTTAGACTAAATCACAGACATTTATGTCAGTATCCATTCCTGGAAAGTAGGGTACTATCGTCCAGTCATCTCGTGCAAGGATTAGTCCAATTAAATAGAATGATGTTGACGTTAAACGGTGCCTATATGAAACACTTACCCCAAAATGGTAACTGTCCCGCCTTAATAGATGACGCATTATATTTATTATAATATCTATGGAGAGATATGGTTTGATTGGCCTTCAGATATCATAGAGCGGCCCAAAAGGGGAACATCGTAGCCTCCCCGGCTAAGAGGCTTGGGTGAACACATCATCCTAGCGCGAACCTTATGTAGAACTATCAAGAAGTATGTCATGGCTCTTGCCACGTTTAAGCCGTTCTGGTCTGAGTTAAAAAGGATATTAAAAGACAATATTGGTGCCAGTCATTATCACATATGTGATGGAGCTGGTTAAACACATTCCAAATATAATTTTAACACAGAGATCATTGCTACGATAGCTGAGTAATACAGTTTTCCAGAATCAGAAGTGACGAACGCCAAAGGAAAACACGAGTCGTCTCTCTATATAACTGACTGATGTGACGAGTGATAACGGATATACGGGCGAATTTCTGTTCACTAATAATTCATTCGAAGACCAAAAGTTGTTGTATGAGATCGTGAGAGGATATCTGACAATTCATAAAAAGAATTGACTGCCACTAGATAAGTGAACGCGAAAGAAAAACATGTTTTTATAAGATATAGAATGAATATAAACAAGGGAATGTACGGACTATTTCTATTTTTCTCGTGTTCTCTTATCTAATGACATTCAATTACTTTATTGAATTGTCAGGTATCCTCTTACAGTCACATATATCAACTTTTGGTCTTCGAAGGAATTATTAGTGAGCAGAAATTCGGCCGTATATCCGTTATCACTCGTAACATCAGTCAGTTATATAGAGAGGTGACTCGTGTTTTCCTTTGGCGTTCGTCACTTCCGACTCAGGAAACTTGTATTACTCAGCTATCGTAGCAATGATCTCTGTGTTAAAATTATATTTGGAATGTGTTTAACCAGCTCTATCACATATGTGATAATGACTGGCACCAATAATATTGTCCTTTAAACTCAGACCGTGGATATTTTAATAACTCGAAAAGTAATATCATAACTTTGTAGTTTGCTGTATGTATTTAATTATATCAACTTAGTAACGACATTAAACGGTGTTCCAGAGTCAGTTAATTGATGATTGAAATAATTGATCCCACAACGTGAAGTCGAAGAAAGTCATAGACGATAGTGTCACAGCCTATCTCTTATTTGGAGTCCGTGACCGGGATAGTCACATCTACCCCGTAGTGTCACACCAAAATGAAATCCAAAATGGCGGATTTTAAGTTAATCGTTATTTTTCCCTTTTGGATACGACTTGTAACATGGTTTTAGATGTCATTTGGTTGAATTCTGATCTCAAACATTAAGTCCAAAATGGCGGATTTTTAATTAATCGTCATTTCCTTCCGTTGGATATAGCTTGTAAAATGTCTTACTAGCAGGATACCCGGCTTCGCTCGGGGGTCATAACTCCGAAACCGGAAGTGGTAGACTAACGCCACCTGGTCTATGTTACTCCTCGGTCCGAGATACCCCTATACCCCAAATTTCAGACTCGGGGCAGACCTAGTGTAGCCGCCAACGCCGAACAGACCGGCTTCGCTCGGGGGTCATAACTCCGAAACCGGAAGCGGTAGACTAACGCCACCTGGTCTATGTTACTCCCCGGTCCGAGCTACCCCTATACCCCAAATTTCAGACTCGGGCAGACCTAGTGTAGCCGCCAACCCCGAACAGACAGACTTCGCTCGGGGGTCACAACTCCGAAACCGGAAGTGGTAGACTAATGCCACCTGGCCTATGTTACTCCCCTGTCCGAGCTACCCCTATACCCCAAATGTCAGACCTATTGTAGCCGCCAACCCCGAACAGACCGGCTTCGCTCGGGGGTCATAACTCCGAAACCGGAAGTGGTAGACTAACGCCACCTGGCCTATGTTACTCCCCGGTCCGAGCTACCCCTATACCCCAAATTTCAGACTCGGGGCAGATGTAGCCGCCAACCCGGAACAGACAGACTTCGCTCGGGGGCCATAACTCCGAAGCCGGAAGTGGTAGACTAACGCCACCTGGCCTATGCTACTCCCCGGTCCGAGCTACTATACCCCAAATTTCAGACTCGGGGCAGACCTAGTGGAGCCGCCAACCCCGAACAGACCGGCTTCGCTCGGGAGTCATAACTCCGAAACCGGAAGTGGTAGACTAACGCCACCTGGCCTATGTTACTCCCCGGTCCGAGCTTACCCTATATCCCAAATTTCAGACTCGGGGCAGACCTAGTGTAACCGCCAACCCCGAACAGACAGACAGACGGACAGACAAACGACAGTCACAAATATATATAGAGATAGATATAAGGTTTTTAAGGCTTCTGGGTTCAATTCTGACTCCTAAAACTAAATTTGAATAGCCCATATGGTATAACTTTAAAACGGCAATCAAAATAGAATCCATAATGGGATTTTTTTTCCATTTGGATATTGCTTTTAAAATATATCTAATAAGGTAATCAGGGTTACTGAATTCTATTTTGGGTTCCAAACATCAGTATCGCGTTCCCTTTTCAAGTGCAATTTTCTTCATTTGGTATGTCTTTGCACCATCTTCCCCGGGGTTAAAAGTATGGTAGTTTCAAGGGTCTCTAAAGTAGTTGATGTTGTTTTTGATGATTTGTTAAGAATACCACACGTTAAATATGTGCATAAGCTAGAAACGCCATGATATATACCATAGAAAGTATCATTTACAAACAGTTTTTCAAACATATATCGCGCCCGGTTGGAGAGAAACTCACTGCAAGGATCAAGACCCCTAGTCTGGTATCTTATAGGCCGATGGTAATCACAGGTTCATTTAAGTAAATACACCTTTAAAGGAGCTAACTCGCTATTCTTTGGTACCTAGAAATCGACACAAATGGCTCACAAGACATATAATAATGTAATATGAATGTATATAAACTGATTTACATTCAATCGTTTCTGTTTTTTCAGTAATTTCTAATCAGGTGTGTTCGGCGAAATACGCGACGAGTCCAAATTGAATGGCAGTCTTTGGCGGCCTGGTTATTCCGGTCTACACCGGTAGCCTCGTTCATCGAGTCGCTTCATACAAATGGCACTCAAAAGCATTATGGCACGCGAATCGTGTGCCAATTTTATAGTGTTCATTTTGTCTTAAATACTGGATATCAGATGCCTAACTTTTCACGGTAAGATAATAACATCGATGTTGATTTAAATTGACCAATAAGTTGTGCTTGCAAAGTCAAAGGATGTGGATGATATTGTATTGAAGACTTGGCTCCTTTAAACAACATTTAAATATGGCCTAGTCCTACCACCTGTAGCACTTTCCCCTCGAACTAAAAATGAATTATTTATTGGAATTTTCGATGAAACGGAAACGTTTGTTCCGCAGAGGAATTAGCTGAGAAGGGACAAATGCAATTTATAGAATCAGATATTTGATGTAAACGAACCCATTTGTTTCCAGAACACCTGTGTCACACAATATCATATTTTCTATCCAGGCGGACCTTCCATATAATAATCTATCTGCATACAATGTTTACGAAAATACACATTTAAACAACATTTAAATATGGTCTACCACCAGAAGCACTTTCCTTTCAACATAAAAATAAATTGTGAATTGGAATTTTCGATTAAACGTAAACTTTCTAGTTGCTATAAAATACTCGACTAATATACCAATTGTTAATTTGTAAGACTTTTAACAGCATATCTTTCTACGCGAATAAACAATAAATTGCTCATTGAATAAACGGAAACATTTTATCTATACCTGTAAAAAATATACCAATTGTTTATATGATAAGTTATGGTCTACCATGTAATACGAAAATTTGCAACACGTTTTGACGTCATATCTTTCCACATGGCGTAACAATGAATTGTTCATTGGTTAAAACAGAAACATTTTATTTATAACTGTAAAATAATATACGAATTATCATTTTATACGGCGTATTTTTACTGATAATTAAAGTAATCAAGTAATGCGAGAGATTGCATCTTGTTTTAACTTCCTAGCTTTCCCCGCCCTTCACTGAACTGGTTAATGTTCTTGCGTAGTAATGAATTTACATCGTTTTTGATGAATTTTTAAGATATATGCATAAGCTAAAAACAATAGGATATACCCCAGAAAGCACCATTTACAGTCAGTTTATTCCAAAAAAATTTGAGCCTGGTTGGAGAGAACACCGTCGTTCCCCTCACGGAGCAAAGATCAGTCCGTCCCTGGAATCATAGGCCTATATGTATTGTCTAGTGTCCATTGCTGGCGAAAAGCAGTATTACCTTGGCAATTGCACGAACCTGTGAAATAAATAACATATGCAGAAATGAACCTGTGTTTACTAACGGTGTAGATTATACCAGTTACGGACCAGGGGGCGAAAGGTTCCCGAACCTGGCCTCGCGAGAGGTTTCCACTCATTGGTGTCCGGTTTGGTTCTTTCTTCAACGGCGTTTAATTTCTTTGGAAAAACTGACTGTAAATTTACGTATTCTGTAGTTTGTCCAGGTATTTCTAGCTTATACACAAATTTGAAGTGTGACAATCTTATCGGAAATTAATTTTTGAACCCAATATTGAATTCAAAAATTCCGAAAACGTTATTTTACAAGCAATATCCAAACGAACAAAAATCGCAATTTTGGATTCTATTTTGATTGTCGTTTTAAATTTACACCATCTTGGCTAAAGGCCCGGTCCCACTGCACTTACGGATGCAAAGTGGATGTAAAACGGGGAAAAAAACGTGCCCTCCGTTTGAAAACGCCATGCATCCGTTGTGTACTTATTGCATACGTGTTTCATATACGCTCTATCCATCGAGCATCCGTTCACTTTGATTTCATCCGCGCAAAAAGGTTTGAGCTGCACAACGTCTATACATCGTACATCGTTAGTAGCACGGAAATAGAAAGGATGCAAGCGTATGCATCTCGTATATAAAGTTTTCAAAACGGACAAAGCGTTTGTTTCTGGGATGTATCTGGTATATTGAAGAATGTCTGAAGTTTGCCGGAGCTGTCATCCACTTCCATCCACTTTCATCCGCTAGGCTTCCGATGAACATCCATTTAACATCCCCGCTACATACTTCCCACGTTCGTTCTTTTCCGTTCTGTTTTTGGCAAATTTTCGTCAATTTTGTCCATTTCTGGAGCGGATGAAAACGGATGGAGCCACACCCGAAAGTTTGCTCGTCCGCTGTGTCCTTTTTGCATACGTTTTGTGTTCATCGGCCACTAGGGCCGGGCCTTAAGTGTTTGGTTAGAAAATGAACTCGACAATCTTAAAATCCTAACATAAGACATTACAGGCCATATTGAACGGAAACAAATAGTTAGGGGAGAGCGGGGCACAGTAAGCCAGGCTTTGTAATTTTTAACTGTTTCTAGAAAATTCAAATGTGACATCATTGGGGAATTCCCCTTTATAGCCCCCGTTTGTCTTCCTAAATTCAACAAATTATTGTAAGCTGATTAATATCTATGAGTCATTAACCGTTTTTCTGACACAAAAGTAAAATTTTGGTGGACTGGTTATATTGCTTGGGGGGATCACGTGGCTAAGTGGGTAAGACGCTGGCTCGCTAGCCTGGAGGTCGGGTGTTCGATCCCTGCATTGGCCGAGAAAGTTCATCCAGATTTTCCGGCGTGGTTTCGCCTTGTCAGTGATGCAGGATGGAGGGCATGCAAGGACAGCTGTCTAGTCGTTCGGATGGGACGAAAAACCGAGGTCCCGTGTACACATTGGCGTGCACGTAAAAGATCCCTTGACAGTTGGAATTCGATATAAGAGTAGGCGATAGTGCCCACTGCCCGGGCAAAATTTCCCTCATAGCACACTGTATGGCGTATGCCCGTCTTCATTAGCCCAGTATAGGAGCAGAACAGTAGGACGTTAATCCCCATTTCATTTCATTTCATTTATATTGCTTGGCTACCTCAGATTTTGTTAGAGCTAACGAACTTGAAGTCCCAGGTGAAGGAGATAATAATAGACTCTCGTCAGAAATATTTTGTTTCATAATACTATCGCATGTCTCCCTGCCATTTTTGATTTTATGTCATGGTTGCTGACGGGGCACTGTGTGTCACATTTAATGGGGCACAATGAGCACAAGCATTTCTAGTTTAGCTAAAATTCGTCTGTCCATTTTAGACAAAATCTGGATATTTGGGCCTTTTCTAAGGAAATATTAATCCAAGTTCACTAATCTTAAAACTGACTTACAAGTCATAGGAATTGTTTACACAATGGAGTGTTTTCCTCCAGTTTAAGAACTTTGTATTCAATGTTAAGCGGTTTGTTGAAATTTTAAACCGCGTATCTGTGTTCAAGTCTTAAAACAAATTCATATTTTGAATTAAAAGTTTAATTTTACAGTTCTTATGAGTTTCAATGTGTTTACTATACATTTTTTCTATGAAAACATATATACTGGCCAACTGTGTCCCATAGTGTGACCCGGTGTACCCCACATAGGGGGCACATTGGGTAAAAAAAAATCGGGTTTAGAATGATCTACGCAAAAATGGTTCCAATTAATTAATTTCTTAACAGCACTGTTAAATCGAACACATGACTGGCTTCAACAGGGTACATAGTTTGATTCTCTGTGGGATTTCACTTCTGGTCAATTCACGAAAAAAAGAAATCATGGTGGACGATATTCTAGGGGGCGATTGTGTCGCTAGCTGTGAAATTAGCTATCCGCACAGAGTACTATCAGTTGGTTATTTACACTGTTAAAAATAATAAGGTAGTTTACACCAATTCGGGTGGAAACCAGTTGCCACCTAAATAGAGGTAACTCCCATCCTTTAGTGGTGTAAACCCGTAACACCCAACTAGTGTAGAACATTGCACCAATTCAGGTGGAAACTAGTTGTCACTTCCAGTAGTGTAACCTGCCTGACACACCACATTCGGATAAGTGTTGCACTCAGACAGTGTAATGTTACAGTTACATAGTTGCACTCAGACAGTGTAATGTTACAGTTACATAGTTAACATCTGTGGGTGTAGATTAAGCATTACAGCTCAATGATGTTTTGTAAATTACACGTCCGTTTTAATTATTACACCAACGCGGGTGTAATTTGTTTTGTTGGATATTTATTTCAAGCTAACGTTTTCTAACTAATCGGTTGATGTGTATACAGCATGGGTTCCACGTCGGCCGTATATGCCGGTCGGGACCGAGGACTATGGAAAATGACCGAAACTAGATCTGACCCATCGGTCAATTTGCACGCCGGAACAATAGCTGTTTTTTTTCAAATCCCAATTTTCAAGCATGCCTGCGATCGACCTCCACTGTGTAACTATAAAATTGTACGGCCAGTGCAGAATAATGCGCACATATAGAAGCCACATAATCTCATGATTGGTGTTAATAGAGTTGTATAAATAGTCGTCAACAGATCATACCGAGTGTTGTGTTAATAATTACTGATGAGTGTCTGGTAATAGAACAATACAAGTTAATTGATATGTGGGAATCTTATCAATGGCGTTAAGCGGTCCATTCTTAGTCAATCACGTATTGTTCATGTGTAATAAGTGTTTTCCAGAACAAAGCCATTTACCGCTATTACAGTCACGCATGATGTAAACGAGATTATTATAATCTTCGAAAAAAGAGCAATTGATATGAAGTACGTATACTGCTCTTCGAATCCAACCAACTGTCATATTAAATAAAACAGCATAGAAATTGCGTAAATCCTCAACAACGTACGTGTTGGGAGACAAATGCATAATATTTTTTTTATAACGGTATTACCGACTTTTGGGAGATGTAGAAATAGAATCTAGAGATTAGTTATCTTGCTTACCAAAAAGAGTTTAATAGATATGATCTGGATACAAACTTTGGAAGCGTGTGGGATAAATATGGACTAACAAGATTGCATAACAAAGGGCAATAACTCATATTAGTGATCAGGGCTCAGACTAGTAATTCTCTACCCATTGACATCTATTGGCTTTGAATATTCCAACCACCCTAATCTTTAAAACCAATATGACAATCTGTTTCAATGGATTACGAATGTCTTCTAATATCTCTGTAACAGATGACTGCATTCAACACGTGGAGTCACAGCACGCGGCATCAATCATTGGCTCAATGGCGCATGCATTGTTTACATAAGATGTTACTGCTTCGGGCAGAATGCTGCCTTTTACTCATTTTAATACCCATTTACATTAACACTAAATAGGAAATAATTTTTACCGACAAATACGTCAAATGTCTTTATTTATTTTTCTAATACATAAAAAAAATGTTTTAGAATTTAAATTTGTCGGTGGAAAAAAGCTAATATTTGAGACTCATTAAGTCGCATTGATGTCATCCTTATCAGTGATTGTAGCGGCCTAGCGAATATTCACTGCTGATCAGTGTGCCAATATGACACAACCATCTCATAAAATATCAAATGGGGTTGACCGTTTCAATTTTTTGCTATGCAGGGTCAAAGGAATCTACAAGTGATGCATTTTAGTAAAGGATTTCCCTAATTCATGTCTCTTTATTCTTCCACCCCGAATGAATAATAATGAAAGTCTGGCACAAAATGTACCCATATTAAAAAATCAACAAAAATGCTGTGCAATAAAAGGGAGATTGAGCGAATTGCTATAAACAGAGGAACGACTGGTATAGGAGATCAGGGTTAACAATTACTAGTCTTTATTCCATCACCGGTGATAGTAATACTATAGTAGGGTGAATTTGGACTCAATAGTAAATGTTTAATACGTCGTCGTGCTAATCCGCACAGTATTACTTAATTCAGTAAATTGTATTTTAATGGATCTTAATCCACCTTAATTACCCCCCATTTATATCTACCTCATATTGTCTTATATATTTCATTAATCACCTGTCTCCAGTATTCTTTGTTTTAAACTTTAAATTGAGCTTATAAATTATAATTAACGTTTAGTTCCCAGGGTATATTGTTTGTATAGACGATAGATTTATAGGATTAATGCCCTAGGCGATGCATGGAGATATATAGACCCAAATGACAGAATTTGGGGAAAGCTTGCTACACACGTGTCTTGGGAGATCAACTTAGATCGCATACCCAAGGACAGACCTTATTTACCTGTATTTGGATATTTGGAGACATAAGTTTATGTCAATTCCCATATCCACATTGGAGTTTATTTACTATTAAGCATTGAACCAATAATTGTTATATTAATTGTCTGTTGTGATATTTGTTGATTACTGTTTACCAAAAGAATATAGAGAAATATTAACAGCCATCAACAGTCTTGTCTTCTTTTAATCAACAACGAAGATTCCAGAAAATACACAAGAATCGCACTTGTACAATACCAGAAGATTGGAATATTTAAAATGAGAGGAGCGGGTGTGGTGGGAATATTATTTCACCTAAAACATCAATATTCGGAGAACTGGGATCCGTCAGTATTTTAAGACTAAGTGAGAGATAAAAGACTTTTTATTCAGCTGAATATTATACATCTGATTTGAATGAAATGCAGTATTGACTGGGTCATATTGGTCAAAATATTGACATTTTTATTCAGGAGTATAAAAAGAGTATAGTATATTAAAATTTATGCATAAAATATCACTTTGTATAAAACCCCATTAGTGAAATTTTCACAATATTTCACAGACTTTCAAAATATAAAACAAAAAATGCATTTCAAAATAAAAGTGTAAGACACTTTAAGATATAAAATCAACAATTTCAAATGATAAAGTTTTTTTTTTTTTAATCGGTTAATAGTTAAGCTAATTTTTGTAAAGAAAAAATCTCTGGAAATTTCATCTCATTTTGGTTAAAAATATATTATTGAGCTTAGGACTGCCTACATATATAAATAAAGCATGTCAAAATTATATGAATATCACATTTGACTAAATATGCCAGCGATTCGGATCTGTTACAAAAATTCTGGGTGTCCATCTTTGAGTACCACGTAATATAACAAGAAATGCCCAGTATGAAATCCTCAAGCTTAAATATGGTGATTATGTTTATTAACTAGTAGTAGTGTTTCTATACTTTCTAATTAAATCTTTATACGGCATTTAGTAATTGAACATATAATATAAAAACACAAATTTATATGGAAAACAATCACTGAGTTTATTTCACACTACGTTTTAACAAGTTCCTTTTGTCGTTCTCAAGTAAGTAATGAGGAACTTGTTGAAACGTAGTGTGAAATTAACCCAGAGATTGTTTTCCATATAAATTTGTGTTTTTATACTTTCTAACTGAAAATTGCTGGTTCTGGTTCAGAAAGCTTTTTAAAGGTTGATTCTAGCAGATATCATCATTATATATCTATTGTTAAAATGGGTGGACCGTATTGTTTAACGTAGATTATATATAGGCAGATGTTATGCAATATGGTAAAATGTAAAAATGTTGCAAGTTTATGAAATAAAATATAGCAATATTATGTCAGTTAATATACTACTGAAAGTTGAAAAAGATCACAAAATAAACAGGTCTTCTATACTATTATAACAATGTTAGGTCAGATCTTGATCAGTAGGTATCACAGGTTTGGTCATTACATTCGGCTCCAGCGAGAAATATGCTGTCGACAATTAGGACAACTATGAACAACATCTTTACATCCATCAACACAGAATGGTATCAGGCAACATCCTGCGCTACACCTGAAATTATAGGATATTACAACATATATATTTTCCTCAAAGAGAGAGAGAGAGAGAGAAATGGGGTTTAACGTCCACTCGACACAAACTAGGTCATTTCGGGACTAACATATGGTTTAATTTTTTTTATTTCAATAATTCGCTTGCACGTAGGGGTCTTTAGCAGTGGGAGGAAACCGGAGGACCCGGAGAAAACACACGAGGTTGGGCAGGCGACCCAGACTCCTTGTCACGTACAACCGGGGAATCGAAACCCCATTGCTCAAAGAACAATTGATTGTACATTATTATATATATAATATATATAGAGAGAAATGGGGTTTAACGTCCACTCGACACAAACCAGGTCATGTCGGGACAAACACATGGTTCAATTTTATTTCAATAATTCCCTAGCGTGTAGGGATCTTTAGCAGTGGGAGAAAACTGGAGGACCTGGTGAAAACCCACGACGTTGGACAGGTGATCCTACTCCTTGTCACGTACAACTGGGGAATCGAAACCACCGCAGTTGACTCAATGACAGTCCTTATGATACAGCGTGCATGTGCTAACCATTCGGTCATCCAACCCCCCCCACACTATCATATAACTTAAAGCATACTTTTAAATTATAAATTGTATTAACCCTTTTGGTTAAATCTCAGATTTTAAACCACGGTCTATCAAGACCCTATAATTATCCCTCTATGGTTGAATTAATTATGGGTTATGGGTAACACTGATATAACATCTTAGAGCATAGTCCTCTTAACGAGTATTCTAATAAGAAGGTATGTTAATGGTAATATTTTAATACATGTATATAGTTAATATTATAAGATTATTTTACACTATCACTGTAAAGGACATGGGGAAAAAAAAGAACTTAATTCTATGATTTTGCCTTAAAGTTACAATTTCATATTTTCTAAGAAAGTCAAAACATAATTATTTTTATGTCTTTTGCTCAATAGGTTGTCAACTCACTTAAAAATCTCACACTGGAAATAATAACACAATTACCTACGAATTACCTCCCTTGTTTTCTATTCCCCACCATGGAATAGCTATCTTCAAACGTTTAAATTTGAAGTTGAAAATGATATTTTTGCCAATTTCTCAACTGGCAATAGTAAATTATAGGATTAATAGGATTATTCTTTTACAAGGTAGGACTGTTTATAGATACCATCTATTTTAGGGCTTTATTTTAATACATTTTAAAAATATAACTTAAAAATATGAAATTGTAACTTTAAAGTTAAAAAGAAAATATTGGGATATGGCAAGACTTTTTGCTTTAAAAAATGGAGACGACAACATGGAATAATATCACAAAGTTGAACCAAACGGATGTAAGTCTTCTACATTTCAAGCCACATCATAGTTCCAAGGAAACTGGTTGCCGTTATGGCTCTGTGAGTAAGGTACTTGCTCGCTAACCAGGAACGAGAAAGTTCCTCAGGGTTTTTCAGCATGGTTCCTCCTTGTCATTGGTGTAAGACAGAGGGTCGAGCAATATTGGTCTCTAGTTGTTTGGATGGGGTGATAAACTGAGGACCCATGTATACTGTTTGAATTTGAAATAAGAGTAGGCATTAGCACCGCTCTAGGCCAAAATTTCACTGATAGCACGCTCTGTGCCAGTCTTCATTAGCCTGGTCAGGCCTAGTTGGTGCTGAAGAGTAGGACATTAACCCTATTTCATTTCTGCAAGGAAACGGGAGAGGAAGAAATGGGGTTTAACATCCACTCAAAACAAACTAAGCCATTTCATGACTAAAACATGGTTCAATTTTATTTCAATAATTTGCTTGTGCGTAGGGTTCTTTAGCAGTGGGAGGAAACCGGAGGACCCAGAGAAAACCCACAAGTTTGGACAGACGACCCTACTCCTTGTCACGTACAACTGGGGAATTGAAACCACGTCTGCAAGGAAACACTTTTCTTTAGAGTTAATGATAGTTAGGGAACAAGGTTTCTTTTTTTGTCTAGCCTATTTATGAATAGAATCGCACATACAGTAAAGTCGGATTTAAGTAGACTGACCAATTTTATCTGAGTTAAGTGAAGATCCAAGTTAGCCGAAGACCGAAATTCAATCTTAGCTCGATTAGAAATAAACTGCAAGAGCCAGATAATAATTGATTCAAAGGCACATTTCAAGCTTTTGTTCATATGTGCGAGTAGATAACTTCCGTTTTGGTGCGAGTAGATAACTTCCATTTTGGTGCGAGTAGATAACTTCCGTTTTGTCACCATCTTTGAAAAATGTCCTAAATTTTCCCGGAAAATGTCTCATACAGCAGACAGCCAGATTCAAATTTTCCGGGAAAATTCTATTATTGCGTCACGTCAAATAGGCTGATTTGAGTCAAAAGATAGAACAAAGAATTTAAGGACTCTGTGTTTGGAATACCTAAGCGTGTTATAGACCATCGGGACGAAACTGACAGTGAAATTCTAAACATACTGCCGATCCGACTTAGCCAAAGAAAAAAAGCAGGAATTAGATCAAATGGGTCGAACATTTTGATCCGAGTTGAGTGAAGATCCGACTTAAGAAATCTGATTTACGCGCAGAAATTTAATAAGAAAAACGTGCAGGATCAAAGGGTCCAAACAATTTATCCGAGTTGATCAAAGATCTGACTTATACAAATCGACTTATGCGCGGTTTACTGTATCTCTAATTAAAAATATAATTACCCAACAAGGCATAATACAACACAAATATGGGTTATGGGTAACACTGATATAACATCTTAGAGCATAGTCCTCTTAACGAGTATTCTAATAAGAATGTATGTTAATGGTAATATTTTAATACATGTATATAGTTAATATTATAAGATTATTTTACACTATCACTGTAAAGGACATGGGGGAAAAAAAAAACTTAATTCTATGATTTTGCCTTAAAGTTACAATTTCATATTTTCTAAGAAAGTCAAAACATAATTATTTTTATGTCTTTTGCTCAATAGGTTGTCAACTCACTATTATACGATGTTTCTCGCACTTAAAAATCTCACACCGGAAATAATAACACAATAACCTACGAATTACCTCCCTTGTTTTCTATTCCCCACCATGGAATAGCTATCTTCAAACGTTTAAATTTGAAGTTGAAAATGATATTTTTGCCAATTTCTCAACTGGCAATAGTAAATTATAGGATTAATAGGATTATTCTTTTACAAGGTAGGACTGTTTATAGATACCATCTATTTTAGGGCTTTATTTTAATACATTTTAAAAATATAACTTAAAAATATGAAATTGTAACTTTAAAGTTAAAAAGAAAATATTGGGATATGGCAAGACTTTTTGCTTTAAAAAATGGAGAAGACAACATGGAATAATATCACAAAGTTGAACCAAACGGATGTAAGTCTTCTACATTTCAAGCCACATCATAGTTCCAAGGAAACTGGTTGCCGTTATGGCTCTGTGAGTAAGGTACTTGCTCGCTAACCAGGAACGAGAAAGTTCCTCAGGGTTTTTCAGCATGGTTCCTCCTTGTCATTGGTGTAAGACAGAGGGTCGAGCAATATTGGTCTCTAGTTGTTTGGATGGGGTGATAAACTGAGGACCCATGTATACTGTTTGAATTTGAAATAAGAGTAGGCATTAGCACCGCTCTAGGCCAAAATTTCACTGATAGCACGCTCTGTGCCAGTCTTCATTAGCCTGGTCAGGCCTAGTTGGTGCTGAAGAGTAGGACATTAACCCTATTTCATTTCTGCAAGGAAACGGGAGAGGAAGAAATGGGGTTTAACATCCACTCAAAACAAACTAAGCCATTTCATGACTAAAACATGGTTCAATTTTATTTCAATAATTTGCTTGTGCGTAGGGTTCTTTAGCAGTGGGAGGAAACCGGAGGACCCAGAGAAAACCCACAAGTTTGGACAGACGACCCTACTCCTTGTCACGTACAACTGGGGAATTGAAACCACGTCTGCAAGGAAACACTTTTCTTTAGAGTTAATGATAGTTAGGGAACAAGGTTTCTTTTTTTGTCTAGCCTATTTATGAATAGAATCGCACATACAGTAAAGTCGGATTTAAGTAGACTGACCAATTTTATCTGAGTTAAGTGAAGATCCAAGTTAGCCGAAGACCGAAATTCAATCTTAGCTCGATTAGAAATAAACTGCAAGAGCCAGATAATAATTGATTCAAAGGCACATTTCAAGCTTTTGTTCATATGTGCGAGTAGATAACTTCCGTTTTGGTGCGAGTAGATAACTTCCATTTTGGTGCGAGTAGATAACTTCCGTTTTGTCACCATCTTTGAAAAATGTCCTAAATTTTCCCGGAAAATGTCTCATACAGCAGACAGCCAGATTCAAATTTTCCGGGAAAATTCTATTATTGCGTCACGTCAAATAGGCTGATTTGAGTCAAAAGATAGAACAAAGAATTTAAGGACTCTGTGTTTGGAATACCTAAGCGTGTTATAGACCATCGGGACGAAACTGACAGTGAAATTCTAAACATACTGCCGATCCGACTTAGCCAAAGAAAAAAAGCAGGAATTAGATCAAATGGGTCGAACATTTTGATTCGAGTTGAGTGAAGATCCGACTTAAGAAATCTGATTTACGCGCAGAAATTTAATAAGAAAAACGTGCAGGATCAAAGGGTCCAAACAATTTATCCGAGTTGATCAAAGATCTGACTTATACAAATCGACTTATGCGCGGTTTACTGTATCTCTAATTAAAAATATAATTACCCAACAAGGCATAATACAACACAAATAATCCAACTCAGAGTGCCAGTCTCATAATGAGTCGCTGTCACAATCTCAGCTTGACAGTGTGGACATCTGGTATGAACGGGCGATTCACGGAACTGTTGCACCACAGCCATTGTAGGTTGAGCCACTACTACAGTCGTGTTTCCTGCATAACCTTGTTGTGGTTGTCCATAACCTTGTTGTGGTTGACCATAACCTTGTTGTGGTGGTGGTCCCATACCATATTGTTGTTGTTGCCCATAACCTGGTGGAGCTCCATAACCAGGTTGTTCTGTAGATTTAAAAAAAAAGAAGAAATTATTCAAATGTTATCCCGTTAGACAACGCAGAAAACTGCCCATCGAAGCACAGACAGAATCAATATGAAGGCAGTGTAAAGAGTGGCAACTTAGATTTATTCATATGCGTAATGGTAGGAGCCGGGATCGGGATTGGCCCCCTATGCCGCTGAACAATTTTCAAGTAAGAGGTAGAGCACAGAAATCTTAAAGTAGCTAAGTCTCTAACTCAATATCATCCAAAGTCTTTGACATTGAAAACATGATTAATTTGTCGGTTTAAATCAACATTGATGTTGTGATCTTACCGGGAAAAGATGGGCTTCTGATATCCAATATTTAAGACAAAATAAACATTTTACCATTGGTACATGAATCGTGTACCATGATGCGTTTCAGTGCCATTTACAACAAGGGGCTCGAAAACCGAGGCTAGACATATACCACAAGCCATAGCAAACGGTGACACCATAATCTTATCTGGAGAGCATGCGCAATAAATACTATCGGTGAAGACTAGAATAACCAGACGATAGAGATTGCCATTTGTTTGAGACTTCTGGCATATTTCCCCGAACATAACTGATTTGAAACGATTGAATGAAAATCAGTTTATATACATTCATATTATACTATTACATGCGTTGCGACCGATTTGTCAATTTCTAGATCCCAAATATTAGCGACTTAGCTCCTTTAAAAGTGGAAATACATGTACTGACATGAAATTTTAAGACCTGGGGTGGGGTCTTCGAGAGGTAGTATGAAAACACCATTATCTTCTTCTTTCTACATAGTTGTTTCCCATATGTTTTTAGGGATAATGTTTGACCTTTGTAAAAGCTTCTTAAATCAATTAACAGCATTTATAACATGGACGGGAAATCTTCCTTTGTTCTTTTTGTTGAATAAGCAGATTGTTTTCCCTCTAGGAGACTGGTTGGAGCTTAATTGTGCAATAACTAGTCATTTTCAATGTTATTGCACACTTTTGCTGGTTTACGCTAGTTTTAGTAGAAATTATATAGAGAAGTGGGGTGGGTTTTCTGTGCAATAACAACAAGCATGTTGAGCAGGTGTCAATGTAACAAGTCATTTATAGCACGCTTCATACGTTAACAGGTTTAACACCTCAGCCTACGGCCTCTGTGGTTAAACCTATTAACTCATGAAAGCCGTGCTATAAATATAACAATCATTATCATACTACAGATTGTTGTACTGCAACCTGTAGTTTCACATCTGCTTGAGGAGGAAAACGATGGACTGGTGCTTTCATCTGTCAATCAAGTCCCAATTTTCCCCAAAATCTATTGCATTTCATTTGAGTCATGATCTGACCAGATTAAAGCAACATCGCGCTGATTATCAATGCCATGATTTTGAATCTACTGCAAACTACAATATTGTGGAAGTTGAATCTCGAAAGGGAGGATCTGTCCAAAATTGGTTCAATCCTGTTCCATATTTAGAGAGAGAGAGAGAGATGTTGTTTAACGTACTCAACACAAACCAGGTCATTTTGGGACTAACATATGGTTCAATTTTATTTCAATAATTTGTTTGCACGTGGGGGTCTTTAGCAGTGGTAGGAAACCAGAGGACCTGGAGAAAACCTGCGATATAGATTTCTGTTTTGACTAAATGTTATGGCTGTTTTAAACAAATGTTTGACAACCATCTTGGTAGCTGTTTCATCTGTAACACATTTAAACAAGCCAGTGCCACTTACAAGTCTTAGTTAAAATCTTTTGATGTGCCTCTTTTTAATCTGATTGAATCGAATCTATGGTGGATATTTTGATTTCTCAGTTAAAAGCTAATTAAGCAATTTTAGTGCAGTTTAGCAGCTTTCACAACAGCCTAAAGGCCTTTAAAGAAGGTGTTAAGAGAGAGAGAGAAATGGGGTTTAACGTCCACTCGACACAAACTAGGTCATTTTGGGACTAACATATGGTTCAATTTTATTTCAATAATTCGCTTTCGCATAGGGGTCTTTTGCAATGGGAGGAAACCGGACGACTCGGAAAAATCCCACGAGGTTGGACAGGGCAACCCTACTCCTTGTCATGTGCAACCAAGATTTGAAACCACACCAGTTGACTCAATGACAGACCTTAAGATTAGTCGAGGTTTAATTTAAAAATTCGGAAATCACTAAATATGAATGTTATGAATTCGATCAGTATACTAGCGAACCTGGTAGAGAGAGAGAGAGAGAGAGAGAGAGAGAGAAAAATGGGGTTTAACGTCCATTCGACACAAACTAGGTCATTTTGGGACTAACATATGGTTTAATTTTATTTCAATAATTCGCTTGCGCGTAGGGGTTTTTAGCAGTGGGAGGACTCAGAGAAAACCCACGAGGTTGGACAGGCGACCCTACTCCTTGTCACGTACAACCGGGGATTCGAAACCACGCCAGTTGACTCAATGACAGAATTTATGATACAGCGCACACGCTAACCATTCAGCCATCCAACCCCCCGAACCTAGTAAAACAATAGAAACAATAACCCATGACTGACAGTGTTTAAAAGATGGGATAAATTTGATATAGGAGACACCATAAGCAGCAAAATTATAGAAGACCTGGGCCCTGTTTCTCGAAATCTTAGCTAAAGATAAAATCCAAATTTTAGTAGATATATGTACTTCAATTTTGATTGGATAATATTAGACAGATTTTAGTGTTTAGCCAATCAAATTACTAAAATTTGGATTTTATCTTAGTTAAAATGTAGTGAAACTCGCCCATGATTATTAACAATCTTTTTGAGGCCTTTAGTAACCGGATCAAGCAACACACTATCACATATATTTATCACTCGGCAAACCTCAGCAGATTCCAG
Organism: Patella vulgata; assembly: GCF_932274485.2. Classification (NCBI taxonomy): domain Eukaryota; kingdom Metazoa; phylum Mollusca; class Gastropoda; family Patellidae; genus Patella; species Patella vulgata. Next base: position 12,571,088 of record NC_065880.2, on the reverse strand, counting down.
TACCCTACATCTAGCCTCGGCTGTATGACGAAGTCCGCCATTGAAACTACTAACGACGTTGCCTTTGAAGAATGAATGGTTATCATACAAATATATCAAATTCTGAAGCTGTTTTTCTTTCAAGTCTATCGGATTTTCTTCAAACAAGGACAACTTTGCACTGAAAATTCTACACACCCTTTGAACGACTCAATTTTGATAACTTCTTTTTAAAAGCGGCAAGTTTTCCTACTAATTAAACCTGTGCCATATCGCAATTGTATAGGCGTAGATACATATCACTTACCGTCATACAGCCGAGGCTAGATGTAGAGTAATGGTTTGCCAAGTGATATACTTATATAAGAAACAGTTATTTGGATGATATTTCCAAAAGTATTTTCTAGAAGCAAAATCTTATCAAGATTGATTAACATGTCAGTCAAAACAGAGAGGGTGTAACTTTTGTTACACAAGTATGTATGAAGATCTAGAGAAAAAGGAAACAGAAAAAAATTTGAAAACTTTCTTTATTTATACATGGAATTATGATTAACATTATTATATATTATATTATAAAAAAAGATAGGTTGGTAAGCAACAGAATATACACCCACAGCAGCAAAGTCGTCCACAACGGTTGTCAGGTTGTGAATCTTTGACAATACCCTTGATATAATTAAGAGAGAGAGAGAGAGAGAGAGAGAGAGAGGAGAGAGAAATGGGGTTTAACATCCACTCGACACAGTGGATGTCGGAGGAAACCGGAGGACCCGGAGAAAACCCACGAGGTGGAGATAGAATTCTTTGTTTTGATAATATGAGCAACGCATATAAATATCAAGCAATAACTGTTATAGATTGTACAAAATACTAAATTCACTGTAATCTGTATGTATTCACAAGACATTGTGGATGGTCGACGGATGGGGGCTGGGGCAACAACAATTAGCTACCACAAACAAATCAATGTGGGCATGTAAAAAAAAAACAAACTTATTATGAAATTGTAGATATAAAGAATGTTTAATACTGATCAGATGCTAAAATTTGAAAATGTTAAAAATTTAATAAGCAATGAAACATATGCTCAACAGCAGCCAAGTCATTTACAAGCAGTTAAGTATTTGGATTAAGAAAGGGCTGAAAAGAAATGGCAGGCGCTACAAAATGTAGTCAGCAAATTTAGTGAAATAATTATACTTGCCACTTTATATTTCAATATGGTTTGGGCTATCTAATAAACAATCACAGCAATATAAAAAAATCAAATCAAATAATTTATGTTATCTAAATTTAATTCTGATATGGTTCATCCTTATTACTAGTCAAACGAACCTAACTGATATGGTTCATCCTTATTACTAGTCAAACGACACTAACTGATATGGTCCATCCTTATTACTAGTCAAACAATGAACCTGATATGGTTCATCCTTATTACTAGTCAAACAACAACCTAAATGATATGGCTCATCCTTATTACTAGTCAAACGAACCTACCGGTAACAAGTTTGAATATTCTTTTTTCAAAAACTATGACATAGAAAGGTTAATAATTCTGCAAATAATTGATGCATGGAGCTACATTAAATAAGGATTTATCCATATTGCTATTCACATTTCTATCTATAAATAGTTGAACAAACCCAGGAAGTCTAAATAAATCTTTAACTAGAAAGTTTCCATGATATGGGCAATACCTAACAAATAATTGAAATATCAGCAGACAGACAGATAGACACCAACTGTGATGACAATATACAACCACATTAACATGTGGATGTGTCAAAAGAAATTATTTTGATTGATATGACATTAAAAAAACAAACATATCACTAAAATACATATTTTAAAAGTTATATAATAACGATAACTGGTAATCAAAAGAACTATTTGGCGTATTGACTTTTTAAAAACATATGGATTATGTAAGCAGTATATATATAAAAAAAACATTAAGCGAAGCATACAGTGTTATTTAGTTGAAGAGCAAACAGTTGCCTATAAACAGCAATTTCAGTGGAATGGCCATGGACAAAACTACCAATAACTTGATTTTACACAAAAGTTGTAAAAAATATGATTTAATCTTTGGTCGTCTTATAAAAATATATCCTATTTTCCTTTTGATGGATTTAAATTTAAATTAAATAGGAATGACTTCATTAACTCCTGTTCCGTAGCAAATAACGAAATCAATAAAAGATATTGTCAAAAATGGCATTTTTCCAAAAGTAGACTTTCATACAGAAAATAAATGTGACATATTAAATTTAAAAAAAAATTGTCATGTAAAAAGAAAATCATGGCAAGAATTATTAAACATCAGATTATTATCCTTTGTATTTTTAAGTAAATTTCTTCTTGAACTCGCAGTGGTTCATTGTATGCATAAAATATTACATTCCATGCAACAACTTGATTAAACAGGCATTATGTAAGAGATAATTCGGCCTATTGCAGTTTGTTCTTTAGGCCTTAAATGTTATATAAACTATTAATTAGACATTTATTAACATGACAGGACCATAATCAACTCTTGATGTCGATGCCATCAGATGGCTCTTATTTTAAGTCGATTAGAACAGTTCAGACACATAATGATTTAATTTACAAATGGAAAAGCGAGACTAAGACTCGAATGACCAGTATGGTTATTACAATCAAGGCACATATCTTGTCAAAACTACAACCATTGATAACTTTGCTCAAAATAATGTAATTTGAATGAAATGTTCAATATATTCATTTTGCATTATCTATTTTTGAAATATTATAGTGAGAACGGCCAACTCTTTATCTAAATCTTACATAATGCCAATTTAATCAAATTTTCCATTTCGATAAATCTAACCTGATAGTTTAAGTATGCTACATACCGGTAGTTAATATCTTTCAACATATAAGATACGTATATATTCAACAAATTATGTATCACATCAAACATTAATTAAAAAAAAGATAAAAAAAAAAGATAAAATCGTAAAATTAAAAGTAAAAAAAGTTAGTAAGTTTATAGGGACTATAGTCTGGAATCTGATCATCAAACCATGGCAGCAACACCATTACATTCGGCTATAACGAGAAATGGTTTGTTGACAATTAGGACAACTATGGATTACATCTTTGCATCCATCGACACAGAATGGTATAAAGCAACATCCCAAATCACATCTGAAATAAAAAAATATTACAATAGCTATTATATTTCACTCAAAGCAACATTTATTCAGAAATATCTGAAGAGCCCCGGCAGGGGAAGAACGATCTAAGTCACTCAGTTAATGGTGCCATCTGGTAGCAAATTGTATAAGCTTTCTGTGGAACAATCAATTTCAGGTTAGGCCGCGGTTAATTAATTGTCAGTTTCTCATGACCTGAGTTTGTGAAATATACATGCTACATGCGGTAATTATTAATTATTGAGATGAATTTTTTTTTGTTTTTAGTTTAATGCTGTTTCTATTTCAGCAATAACTAATGTCAGTTACTTGGTCGTTGGAAACCCAATCCAACGGTAACCAGTGTCCGCGATTTCTTCACATTTATTAAATATTTATAGATTAAAATATCCGTTGCACAGTATCCGGGCACATCAGAAGACTTGATCATAATAAATCAGTTTAAATTATTAGTGATATGCTTCTAAGTTAACGGTTTGTTAATTCATTCATTCTTGGCATTTCATATCTTTATCCTTACGAAATGACCTGTTCCAAACTGGTTAATGATTTGTTCTGACATAAATAATTAAAAGCATACACTTGGAATTTTAAATACAAATAAGTTAGATTATTTAACAAGTCAGTCAAAGAATTTACTACACACGCAGGGTTCCCGCGGCTTCGTCAAACATTTTTTCAAGGATATTCAAGGATAAATATACGTCAAATTCAAGGATTTTCAAGGACATTTTTTAGCCTAAAGTTACAATTTTTCATCTTAAAAATAACCAAAACTTTACCAACTATCGTTATTAAACTTCTAATCTAAACGGGATTTTCATATCAACTTACTATTATTACCAATTTGAAACAAAATTAAGGATCTCAACTGAAATTCAAGGATATTTTCCTATTTCTGCGAAATTCAAGGATATTCAAGACCTTGAAAATGAAATTTTAAATTTAAGGATATTCAAGGATTTTCAAGTACCGCAGGAACCCCGACACGTTGGCGTTTCTCTAGCCGTGAGCGAAGATAGTACCAATGCCATGGAAATAGCCCGTATGTTAATTGTCGTCAACTTTGAACACATCTTCGGCAAGAGGCATCATGATAATATGAATACTTTTATTATTGTGTCTATCTTAATCAAACTGTTTACATTTATTTGTATCTCTGTGTCCTTTTGAGACTGTTTATATAGTGTTTTTAATAAAATACCGTGAAGGGCGTGAAGCAGTGTCAACCAGTTGGTATCTCATGATCGAGGCTATCTCATGGCGGCAGTTCTAGGACCGTTGCTAGTCAGTAAATGAAATAATTTAGCAGGAATCAAAAGACATTTATATCTTTCTGTGAATTTTATTACAAATGACAAGTGCCTTATAGAGTATATATGTGGTCTTTGGTGAATGTTGTAGCTACCATTCCTTGGTATGGATGACAGATATGATACGGCTTTATCACTTCCGTTTTGCGGATGGACTCACATTCACATTCTAGCCTACTTTTAAGTACCGCACTTTACTTATCACCTACGGTGTCCTGTTCAGCAATAAATAGTGTATTTTAATGCGTCAATTCATTGTTCATATTTAAAGGCAAACAAATATAGTTTTAAAGGAAAAATTTTGGAGCTCACTAGCCTAAATTTGACCAAATAATTATGGAAGTGCGTAATTATTACGGATGAAAACAGACATGCGGGTGGGTCATGAGAAACAAACAATTAATTAACCGCGGCCTAAAAATTGATAGGAGTCACATCGAACCAAGGCCCTTGTGAAATGGCCTCACGGACAAATACAAGTCCATCGTATTTATTTGACTTTAATTTGGCTGAAAAGTGGAAGTCAGTTGTTGTACTGGTAATTATGATTTGTATTAAACATCATTTTGAAGTTGTAATTAAACCCACTCGTTGTTCTGTTCGCATCAAGCATCCTTGTCTAAAAGTCTGTTTTGCCTTTTACACGAAAAGACAAAAATGTGACTTATTTAGATCGTTCTTCCCCTGGATTCATCTATAACTTAAAGCCTTGATGTGTCATAAATGAAATGAAATGGGTTATACGTCCTACTGTTCTGCTCTCTTTAGTACTATAGGAATGTATTGTATTGTGGAAGTTGAATCTCTAGTAGGAATATTAGTCCGAGAATGGTTAAGTATTTACAAAGTTATGAAAAATTGAAATTTCATCTATCTATGCTGTACAATATAACAAGACAAAGTCATTGACATCTTTTATTGGTAGTAGAGGAACCTGATGGGCCTACTTTAATTCTGATTGAATCCAAACCGGTGATTATCTAGCATTGGTTTTATGAGTTTGTTTCCATAACATCAACTCGACACAAACTACGTCAATTTTATTTCACTAATTCACTTGAGCGTAGGGGTCTTTAGCAGTGGTGGCTAGGTGGTTAAGACGCTGGCTCACTAGCCTGGAGGTCGGGTGTTCGATCCCTGCATTGGCCGAGAAAGTTCATCCTGATTTTCCGACGTGGTTTCCCCTTGTCAGTGGTGCAGAACGGAGGGCCTGACAAGGACAGCTGTCTATTCCTTCGGATGAGACGAAAAACGGAGGTCCCGTGTATACATTAGAATGCACGTAAAAGATCCCATGGCAGTTGGAATTCGATATAAGAGTAGGCGATAGTGCCGCTGCCCGGGCAAAATTTCCCTCATAGCACACTGTATGGCCTATGCCCGTCTTCATTAGCCCAGTATAGGAGCAGAACAGTAGGACTTTAAACCCCATTTCATTTCTTTAGCAGTGGAAGGAAACCTGAGGACAAGGAGAAACCGGATGAAGTTGGACAGGCGACCCTACCCCTTGTCACGTACAACTGGGGAATCGAAATCAATGACAGACCTTTGTGAAAATGCAAATAATACCTAGCATACTTTAAAACATAAAATGTATTATACTTTTAGAAGAGAGATTGCCCACAGCAGCTAAATGGTCTGAGCAGTCGACAACGTTGTTGCATATTTATTTTGTAGATAATGGGAGCATTTACAAGATACTGATATTAATTTCATACAGATTGGATGACACCTTTGTCAAAATAGCATTCACAAGGTTCAATAAAGTGAAACAAGGGCCATAACTTTAGAAGTAATTAACAGAAATTGCTAAAATTCAATTTAATACTTTTGTCATTAGAACGTTCACAAATATCTACAAAGTCAAACTAGGGCCATAATTCTAGAAATAATGAACAAATATTGTTGAAATTCAATAGGATTCTTCATCTCACTATAATTTAACATATATAAATTTTAAAATAGCTGATAATAAATGTAGTGTTCACAAGAAATTGTGGATGACAGACGGGGGCGACTGCAATAGACGATCACATTTCCATAAAAATGACCAAGGAATACATCTCTGAATGTTGCTTTTCAATGTTATTATAAATGTATTATAATAACTTCATATGGGCATTATGTGTAAACTCATAGATTATCACAATTCTTTACTTTTTTAATAATCAAAATTTCTGACATACAGTATCAACTATGCAAAAATTATTATTCTGTCCTCACTTTGACAGTGTCATGCAACTGTATTCCAATCCCATAATGATATAATGCAGATATTGAAAATAACATCCAAAATGAAATACAAACCATTTTGCATATGGAAAAATGTTTATAAAATCAACAATTATTGTCACAGTAACAAGGTTCTTGAAACCTTGTAATTTTTGCATAATTTGATTCTAAATATGTTTGAAAGTATTCCCCTGTTTTAGTATAAATTAATGATAATTGTCTTGCATCAGGCAGCATATGCTTATCTTTTAAAGAACACCCAAAGGTTCTTGAAACCTTGTAATTTTTGTGCAATTTGATTCTAAAAATATTTAACGTATTGCACCGTTTCAGTATAAATTAGTGAGAATTGTCTTGCATTAGATGGGATATGCTTATGTTCCATAGAACACCCAAAGTTTTGTTCACAATATAAGACCCTTTTTACTGTCAATTTAAAACAGAACGATAAGACCCTTTTACTGTCCATTATTCATGGACTCTCTATCCTTTACACATTGGTCTAAAGTGTCATCTTATGCTTCTAAACATACATCCCAGATCTTCCTAGTATGTTGGAAGTTGTGTCTAAATCAATACCAACCAGAAATCTTGACGATTATTTTGATAAAAATATTGATATTTTGTGTTTACCTGTGCGCTATCTATAATCTCTATTTACTTACCCAACTAAGCAAAGTACCAAACAGACGATCCATGTCAGAGTTCCAATCTCATACCGAGTGGCTGTCACAACGTCAGCTCGACAGTGGGGACATTGAGTACGAACTGGTGCTTCGCGGAACTGTTGTATCACAGACACTTGGGGTTGAGCAACTACTACGGTCGTGTTTCCTGTATAACCTTGTTGTGGTTGTCCATAACCTTGTTGTGGTTGTCCATACCCTGGAGGAGCTCCATACCCTTGTTGTTCTATAGAGTAAATATCTCAACTTAGAAATTTCATCACAGAAATCTTTTAAATTTAAAATTAAATAAAATGCAGTTCTGTGTAAGTACACCGTCATCCAACAACTTGTCAGGTGTTATCGAAGGAATCTGTTATTGGATAAAGCTCCAATTTACTTATTTAAAATCAAATGGCATCGCTGATTTGGGGACAAATAAAACTGTCAATCTAACGTAAAGTCCGCTGATAGAGACCTGTTTTATGTTCATCACACAACAGTTTAAAGGAAAGCTATTCCAATGGGTCAAAATCACACACACAAAAAAAAAAAACCATTATATTTTCTAAAATATTATGTCATTTCATAATTATTCTTTAAAAAAGCATTATATTTTTTATAATTTTAAGGAAGCCATTTGAAGCCATTTTTCTGTAAGTATTAAGGGAGACATCATTTTTGATGGTCAATAATGTTAATGGTGTTCTAACCTACAGCAGTTGTCACTAAGATATAAATATTACTATACAACGTACACAATAAACCATGGTTTTGCACAAATATTACTATACAACATACACAATAAACCATGGTTTGTCGATAAGACGTAAATATCAAAATACAACAACGTACACAATAAACCATGGTTGGTCAAAATGAAATGATCAAGTAAACCAGGCATGTAACTCGATTAAGTCAAAGGCAAGCCAGGCACTGGCAAAGGCCTATATTCACAGATTAATATTCAGTGTCCACAATGTTTTCTTGGATGGTGAAAATCGCATGAAATAACAACAATAGTGGTCCATGATATTCATAATACTGAATTGGTAACCTACCACATACTTGTGTATGTATTCATATTCATATTTTTAAGTCAACTCTGTTCAACATTTAAGATGTACAAACTGTTCCAATGCACATATCGGTATACTTGAAACTGTTCAAAGCACATATTGGTATACTTGAAACTGCTAATGCACATATTGGTATACTTGAAAATGTTCAAAGCACATATCGATATACAAACTGTTCAATGCACATATCGATATACAAACTGTTCAATGCACATACCAATATCATACAAACGGTTCAATGCACATATCTATATAAAAACTGTTCAATGCACATATCGAAAGTGTTCCTTTGATTTTGTTGAATCAAATTACCTTTATGAATTGCCGTGTGTTTACATTTATCACTGATTATTTTATACGTCATTGAATTCATGATAATTCCCCGTTGAAATGTACTAAGCACTTATGACTAGATTGTTTCCATAACCATAAGAACATACATTTGTTTCCTTTAGAACAAGATATTGTCGTCACAGTGTACATTTCTTTGTTGAAAATTTGTTGAAAATTAGTTTTGTGCCAAGTATGATAAAATTTCCAATGCAGTAATGTGCTAAAATGGGCTTTGATGCCCAAGTACAACAAAAATAACTTCAAAATAACATGCAGTAATGCAACGGCTATGAAAACAGTAAGAAACGTAAAAAAATTATGACAAATATTTATTAAAGTTCCATCAGGTTTGTAGAAAATCTATGAATTTTTGTTTTCAACATTTGTAAATGGATACTGGGTATCACGAGGATACCCCTTTCCCCCTTATTTTTAGGAGTTATTCGAAAACAAAAGCATGAAGAATTACAGAACTGCAATTCTATCCAAATATGTCCCTAATAAGTTTTTAAACATATGCAGTCATTTTTATTTTGTTCTTTTCATTAAAGATACATTATGGGAGATTCGATACTGAGTTGGCAGTTCTCACTATAATAGTTAAAAACTAGATAATGTAAAGGCAATTTGCTGAAAATTTCATTCAAATTGATCCACTATGACCTGAGAACTAAGCAATTGAAATTTCCGCCTAGCCTCGATCATCATTACTAAAGTCAGAACGATAAACAGCAGAGTCTCGATTATCCAGTTAATCGTTAAATCGTGAAGAAAAGTTATGCAGTAAATCGGCTCATAATCCACTAAAGATCGCAGGCTAGCGAGCCATCGAGAGTTGATTATGGTCTGGATAAGTTAATTAATGTATAATTAATAACATTCCATTTTCAGGCCTAAAGAAAGACCTGCAATAGACAGATTTAGCTCTTGCATAATGTGTGTTTAATAAAAACCTAGGATCCTAAATGTGTAGTGTTAAAGCTTTTCAATTTCAGGTGTTATTGCAATGTTCCACTTAGATATTGAACAAGTTTTAAGTTATAAATATTAGGAATTTGTAGTAAATGTAGGAACAACATCTTGATATAAAAACACATTACAGATAAGCAAACAAATGTTTTTTTTTTAAAACTAAAAGTTTTTATTGAAACTTTTGAAAAAACATTAAATATTTGATTTCACATTTTTATAAAGGAGAATATAAACATGATTCATGCATAATATCAGGTGGATATAACCAGTCATAAAATATTACATGGTCCTAGTCAAATAATATCGGGTAATCCTATCTAGCCACATGATATCAGGTGGTTGTAGTCACATAATATCACATGGTTCTAGCCACAGCAGGTGGTTGTAGTCATATAATATCACGTGGTCCTAGTCACATAATATCAGTTGGTTGTAGTCACATAATATCAGGTGGTTGTAGTCACATGATATCAGGTGGTTGTAGTCACATAATATCAGGTGGTTGTAGTCACACAGTGGTTGTAGTCACATAATATCAGGTGGACCTAGTCACATAATATCAGGTGGTCATATAATATCAGGTGCCAGGTCCTAGTCAAATTATATCACATGGTTGTAGTCACATAATATCAGGTGGTTGTAGTCACATGGTGGTCCTAGTCACATAATATCAGGTGGTTCTAGACACATAATATCACATGGTTCTAGTCAAATAATATCAGGGTTCGATATAGCCACGGGTTCTATACTATCTATAGCCACATAATATCAAATGGTTCTAGTAAAATAGCAAATGCAGATAGACTATACAATATGCAATAATAAAATATAGACAGACCTGCACACTATGGGGTCAAATATCTTTCTATTCTTCACCAAAAATATTTTCCTTGAAGTATGTCACTGACTATACTCAAATATGGACTTAGTCAGAAACAACTTCAGTCAAATATCCAGGACTTTCAAGTGTGAACACTAAAACTATTAACAAAATCCATTTGGTCCATGCATTGTTTTTTATAAAACCGCAAATTATTAGAATGAGCATAAATTAAAACCATCAATTGAACACAATACATTTTATGGTATAATGGACATAACTTGTTTGTCTTTCTCCTTTTATTATATTATTTTTACTAAAGTCACATTGAATTTTAAAGTCTAACTCATGTCACTCTACGACGCAACAAAACTGACGGAACTCGAAATCGGCAACCGGTTACGATAAAGTGGAACTGATCAGTCGTAAATACCTGGGCGACCTGAGTGCTCTTACGACTGGTCTATGTTGGACAGCAACTAGTCGCACATGTTCTACTCCCACAACTTGTCTATGACTGAAGACTACTAATTTTCCTTAGTCGCAAGCGACATCAGCACACCCACGACTAACTTGGGTCAGCAATAAGATCTGGTTATTTAGTCACATGGTACCGAGGCGGAGGCAACAAACATGGCGGACAAGTGAAATGAAGCAGACGAAGTGATAATAGTGCATGATGTGGAACTCACCTCTTTCCGCATGCCCATAGCTATTTTTAAGGTTATCACGTGGCCGTCACATGATTAGTTGTGGCTCCGATTCTGCAACTGACACTGGGCGACATTAGTATGCTTACGACCAACTGGTTGCTCGTGGTTGTGTCCAGTTGTGGATAAATTCAGTCGTAGCGGCATAATCTCTCAGTCGTCGTCAGTTTCGTCTAGTCGTAGGGCGACATAAGCTAGGCTTAAAACTGATTGTTGTAAACCTCTACATGAATGAATGATGAAAAGTGTAAAATCTTTTTAAAATTGACATAAAACACACAACATTAAAAAATATATCCATATGGAAACAATAAAAGCCTAGTAAAATCAGAATACGTTGAATTATCCAACTTTAATATCATAATGTATCACAACGAATACACACCTTCATCATAATGTATCACAATAAATACACTTCTTCATTATAATGTATCATAATGAATACATATCTTCATTATAATGTATCATAATGAATACACATCTTCATTATAATGTATCATAATGAATACACATTTCATTATAATGTATCACAATGAATACACATCTTCATTATAATGCTCACTACCAATAATCAACAACATCTATTATATTAAATAAATTTATGATTGTAACTCAGTGCTCCTGATTGTTATAATAGCCAAGGGTGTTCTGTCTAGGTCCATCAAATTGTTGTCATGTGGTGTAACCTTTAATCCTGTCAGGATTTGTTCAGATACGGTCTTAAATACACTTTTATCAAAAGTGATTTTTTAAAAATCTACAGAATAAAAAGATAATTAATTAAACTATAACACATACTTATGGAGAGAGAGAGAGAGAAATGGGGTTTAATGACCACTCGACACAACTAGGTCATTTCGGGACTAACATATGGTTTAATTTTATTTCAATAATTCGCTTGCGCTTAGCAGTGGGAGGAAACCGGAGGACCCGGAGAAAACCCACGAGGTTGGACAGTCGACCCTACTCCTTGTCACGTACAACCGGGGATTCGAAACCACGCCAGTCGACTCAATGAAAGACTTTATGATACAGCGCGCGCACGCTAACCATTCAGCCATCCAACCCCCCCCCCCCCCATACTTATGGAAGAACAATTACTGATTTATTTAGGCGATGTTTCGAAGAGTGCATGTATTCTCTCAACGTGTTCAAGCAAGTAATTGTTCTTTTATAAGTATGTGTTATAGTTTATTGCTCTATCCAGTTACTAAATGCCGTTAAAAGATCAGATAAATAATTGCGTGACAAATTTTCAAACAATTTTTGAGAATTATTTTATATTAGTCAGGTACTGTATATACACAGACAGTTTCTTAAATACATGAATCGGATCCATCATACTCTTCCATTACATTCGACCCCAGCGAGAAATATGTTGTCGACAATTAGGACAACTATGAACAACATCTTTACATCCATCAACACAGAACGGTATCAGGCAACATCCTGCGCTACACCTGAAAGGCACAAAATATCATAAGTTTACTTTATACAGAAATCTAAGAATATTTCTATGAATTATTTCCATGTTTAACAGCAGGACCTGCATTTCACAGCAGTGACAGAATATTTAAACATCAATAAACCCAATCGAGTTAATTGGAACCAAACAAGAACCCGAGCCATCAACCAAGACCAGAAAAATTCTTGAAGTAATACAAATCAGACCCAAAGTTCACAAAGCATTCTCAGACGTAAGTTAAGAATTTACTCAAAATTACAATATGGCTGAACCGTTCTAATCTACTTAATATCAGAGATATCCTATGGCATCGAGAGTTGATTATGGTCTTGATTAGTTGATTAATGTCTAATTAATAAATTAGATAAAATTTCAGGCCTAAAGATAGACCTGCAATAAGCAGATTTAGTTATTGCATAATGCATGTTTAACTGGAGTCTGAGAATGCTTTGTGAACTTGTGGCCTGGAGAAACCAACCAGAACTTAATCTGTATACTGGAGTATATTTATCAACTGTTTATGTTGTTGTTTATATATATCATAAACTAGTTTATTTATCAGTTTTATTTGTTTAGCAACTCATTGTTGATTTTAATATTGATAATTACTTTTATCAGTAATGTAAGTGCTATATTAATTGGGGGTTTGGATGGCCGAAATGTTAGCATATGCCAGTTGTGTCATTGAGTCAACTGGTGTGGTTTCAATTCCCAGGTTGTATTTGTCAAGGAGTAGGGTTGCCTGCCTAACCTCCTGGGTTTTCTCTGGGTCCTCCCACTGCTAAAGACCCCTACACGTGCAAGCGAATTATTGAAAAAAAACTGAACCATCCTTTAGTCCTGAAATGACCTAGTTTGTGTCGAGTGGACATTAAACCCCATTTCTCTCTCTCGCTATATTAAATTTTGTATTTAAGGTTTCCTGTTCTACAGGTTGTTCATCACCATAATTATCATTATATATATACAGTCTCTGACACCCTATCACAGTTACTTTGATTGGCTTCTGTCACTCGATTGTATATAACTTGATTGTATATAACTTGATTGTATATAACTTGCTGTAATATGTTTGATCGTATCACCCGAGAGTTTCCATCAAATTTCTGTGAGAGAGAGAGGGAGAAATGGGGTTTAACGTCCACTCGACACAAACTAGGTCATTTCAGGACTAACATATGGTTTTAATTTTATTTCAATAATTCACTTGCGCGTAGTGGTCTTTAGCAGTAGGAGGAAACCGGAGGACCCGGAGAAAACCCATGAGGTTGGACAGGCGCCCCTACTCCTTGTCACGTACAACCGGGGATTCGAAACCAAGCCAGTTGAATCAATGACAGGCCTTATGATACAGCTCGCTCGCGCTAACCATTCGGCCATCCAACCCCCCTCGAATTTCTGTATTATAATATAAATCCTGCCGAAAGTCACTATATCAATATGTACATGTAAATGTATATTACCTACAAACAGTATATATACAAATGTACATACTCTTTCACTTTCTACACTGATAGAATTTCCCAGGTTTCACATAATTCTTTAATTATCATAGTATATTATTTCTAAACACACTTTCTTAAATTTCAATATATAATCAATGTATTAATAACTATTAATAATATGATACAACCACAGAGTGTGCTAGTCAATTTTCTATATTATTTTATCTAACTCCGTTAAACCTACATGTATTTGATTCCGAGGCTATACAAATGTGCTGAATTGAGTTCATCTTAATGTTATTTCGGTTAGTTCCTGGACAAAATCTACATAATTATATTGTTAATTTGAAATAGTTTGCGGAAGTCAGTTTCCTTACTTATTTTAATCACGTTTTATCTCAACATGGACTCAATCTTCACAAACCAAATCAAACTCATTTAAATCCATTTTTATTTTTTAGCGAAATCAAAGATTGATTTACTTCAACTTACCCTACAAAACACAGAATCAAGCAAATAATCCAACTCAGAGTGCCAGTCTCATAATGAGTGGCTGTCATAATCTCAGCTTGACAGTGTGGACATCTGGTATGAACGGGTGATTCACGGAAATGTTGTACGACAGAAGTATATGCGGGTTGAACTACAACTGTTGTCGCTTGTGGTCCTCCATATTGTGGTGGTGGTGGATTATAGGGTGCATAACCAGGAGCATTAGGTTGTCCATATCCTGTATTGTAATTTGGAGGTGGAGGTGGAGCATATCCTTGTCCAGGTGGTGGTGGTGAACCAAATCCTTGCATAGCTGAAAAGGTCAAATTTTAGTATCAAATAAAATAAATTATTGTAAGCATATTGTCTGATATATGTATTCTAACTGGAACAAAATATTTTAGTTTCACAAGCCAGTCTTTCAGATAGTATTTATATTTCAAAGATCCTATGTAATTTTTTCGGGGCATCGACAATATTTTTCCACAAATTTCAATTCTAATTGTAATCTCTTAAATAAGGTTATATACAAATATTTGTTCTTTTACAACATGTGACCAATAAAAACCCTTGTTAGACAAAAGTATATAATAGATATCTGACATCAAAATTTGTTAACTTTTGACATTTTTAATTTTGAAGGAAAATATTTATCTGAAAGTCTCTTTGCAGAGATTTAATATTTTCTGTCCTTGGCCATAATAACATCTGAGAAATGCCTGACTGACCCTACTTAAAAGTAGCATTATGGCAGATTAGATAAAGAGCTGACAGTTCTATCTCGCTATAATAGTTTTAAAAAATAGATAATGTCAAGGGAATATGCTGAAAATTTCAGTCAAATTACTTTACTCTAAGCCGAGAAATCCTCATTTTAAATCGTTACAAAGTCTCGATTATCCATTTTTACGGTAAATCATCAACAGCTGTTGAAGTGCAAATCTGTGGAAAATCGGACCCATAAAATGGCATCAAGGGTTGATTATGGTCTTGTTATGTTAATAAATGTCTAATCAAATAGTTTATATACATTTCAGGCCTAAAGAAATACCTGCAATTGGTAGATTTAGCTCTTTCATAATGCCTGATTAACATATAATATAAAATCCACGGCAATAGGAATATAAAATACACAGTGTATCTATTCGATTCAATTGAAATAATAAAATATTTGACTGTTTTTGATTTATTTCATATTTTAGGACTGTAAATATTTCAAATCAATATATTTTCTTTAATGTGATTATATCCTTTTATTAATATTTGTAAATTTTTCAAAGGAGACAATTTCCTTTAGCTTTATAATTATATGACATTGAATAACAAAGAGTAAAAACTCAGTACGAATAGCAATTTGAATTATAGACCCAAGACATCGAAATCAAAGGCCGAAGCACCGTTGTCGGCGGCAAAACCGATCTCATAGCAAACTGCATGCATATGTTGGTAAATATTAGGCTAGTTGGTGCCAAAAAGGATATGTTAAACCCTATTTCATTCCATTCACCCTTTCAAGTGCCTCTGTTCCGCCATTAGGATACAGAAATTCTTAATATAAACAAATAGAAATCCCCATGATTAATAAAAGCTGTATATACAATCTATATATAAAATTTAGAAATTGTGAAGAAGGAGACAAAAATGTTTACAACAGAAGTGATAGTAAAAGCCCTATAGGCTAAAAAGGTAACAAAAACAACAGGTGATATGTTATCAAAAACAACAGGTGATATGTTATCAAAAAGCAAAAGATAATTACAGTTAAAAGCATAGGTCTACAGTTGAGAAAATAGAGACATAATAAAAAGCGGAAATGTGGATGTAGTTTGTATGTATTGTCTTTATTACCAGATGTACATGTACATTAATGTCATTAAGATTTATAGAGTGGGGTTGATATAACATACATCTAATTTTCCTTTGACAATGACTAATCTAATTAAAACACCGACACAGATCCTATTTCGTTTCATTTTTTTTTTTATACATTGTAGTTCAAAATTTCGTTTTACTTGTCTCTACTACACTAGGATCTGGAAGAGTTGTTATATAACCTGCATTTTGGATGATGTGAGGGTTTAGCCAATGAAACGGTCTGTGACGTGGATTTTTTATCAACGCTGATTGGTTAATCAAATGACTGACGTCATAGGGCCAAAGCCGCTCATATGACACGACCTTCCACTACAACCGGTCAGATCTTCATGTAGTAGAGACCATTGAAAGTATAAAAAAATAAAACCAAAGGAAATATAGATCTCTATTTTAATCAGATTGGACAAAGACAACCGATATGGATTGTGATCCAAGGACACAAACAAATGAAAACAATCAGCTGACCCCTACACAAAATGTTTATTGCATCAAAACGTCTACATGACAACCAAGGATAAATAATCATCCCAAGCCAGTAGAGCGTAATAATATTTAATACTACATGTACAGGTATAAACACTCATCTCAAAATAGCAAAGAATGGACATTTTTGATTTATTTATAAAACCAGCGGCTGCCAGGCAGGATACGCCCACATTTTCGAGAGATGGATAGAAAACAAGCTAAAACGAAAGTGATTTTTCCTACAATCAAGGGCCATAATTCAAAAAATTACAATTCGATATGCGCAAATATCGAAAGGAACCAAGATCTTTGAGTTATAAACTTACATTTCAAGTTTCAACAAAATCGGATAAAAATTGTGACCTCTATAGGGTCTACAACCTTGATATACCATATTTTTACGCTAATTGAGAACGAAGGGCGGCCATTTTGTCTGTCAGTTTTGGGCTGATTTTCACGAAATTCAAACTCAGCCGTCCTTAGGGTGTAACAGTTATATATTAACACGTTTTTTTAAATCGGATAAAAATTATGACCTCTATAGGGTCCACAAGTCAAAAAAGGCGTTTTTGCGTACAATCAGGGGCCATAATTCATGAAGTTACAGTCCGATATGCGCGAATATGAAAAGGAACCGAGATCTTTGTGTTATAAACTTACATTTCAAGTTTCAACAAAATCAGATAAAAATTGTGACCTCTATATGATCTACAACCTTGATATACCATATTTTTAAGCTATTTGAGAACGAACAGTGGCCATTTTGTCTGTCAGTTTTGGGCCGATTTTCACGAAATTCAAACTCAACCATCCTTAGGGTTTAACGGTGATATAATAATACGTTTTTTTTAAATCGGATAAAAATTATGACCTCTATTGGGTCCACAAGCCAAAAAACGCGTTTTTGCGTACAATCAGGGGCCATAATTCAGGAAGTTACGGTCCAATATGCGCGAATATCGAAAGCAACCGAGATCTTTGGGTTATAAACTTACATTTCAAGTTTCAACAAAATCGGGCCGATTTTCACGAAATTCGAACTCAACCGCCCTTAGGGTTTAACGGTGATATAATAATATGTTTTTTTAAATCGGATAAAAATTACTGGGTTTATTAACCCCAACATTTTAATGAGGGTACTCTCATTGTTATCAAACAAAGATACAATCAGAGAGAGAGAGAGAGAGAGAGAGAGAGAGAGAGAGAAATGGAGTTTAACATCCACTCAACACAAACTAGGTCATTTTGGGATGAACATATGGTTCAATTTTATTTCAATAATTTGCTTGCGCGTAGGGGTCTTTAGCAGTGGGAGAAAACTGTAGGACCCAGAGAAAACCCACGAGGTTGGACAGGCGACCCTACTCCTTGTCACGTACAACCGGGGAATCGAAACCACGTCAGTTGACTCAATGACAAACCTTATGATACAGCACGCGCGTGCTAACCATTCGACCATCCAACTCCCCTACATTCAAACATGTTACAGAAAGTTATATAGGAATGGGTAACAATAAACTAATTGAATGTTATCCATAAAGCTGTGAGTTATTGTATATACTGCTTTTACTTAATACCCATTAAAGATTGTAATATCGATATTGATTAGTAAGATCTCAATGTACCGGTACATTATATGGAACATTAACAGTCATTAATAATATTATCAAATACAAGATTATATGTCATATTTTTTATATACTGACTATGCATCTGATAGAGCGCTGATGAGTTTAACCTATATAATTTTCACTAAAAGGGCAATAACTCTGAAAGTTATTATCAGAAATAGCAATTTGTTTTAACGTTTTTTTAACCCTTACTGTACACAAACCAATCATATCATTACACTACAAATATTTACAATGAATAGATTTCATGTATAGTGAATAGAATATTTATATAGATTTTATGTATATACAATATTTATAAAGAACATGTAAAGTACTACAATACAATATTCATAATAAGTGTCAAAAGAAATCAATTTAGGTATTATAATATTATACGGTATATTAATTGAGGTAGAAGGGTGCCAAAGGCTCAATCACACTTATGATAATTTTGAATCCTGCATATTTCATTATTTTAATAGCCATGTATGATTTGCAGACTCTATGCCATAGTCATCAGTAGTGACATTAAATACCTGGGTTATAATTAATATAATAAGGATTTGCCATAATTTACATTTTTAACATTTTTGTTATTGGTCACTATGGTAACCAGTTTCTTCTGCTCATTACCATTACCGGTTATTAATAATAATAAAATCACACTCGGAAAGATGGAGACAAGTGACAAGATCCTATGACAAGACCCCAAGGAATGACAGTTCCTTATTACTATTGGTCTATATGTATGGTTACCAGCTTACTTTTGCACTTTGCTTTCCTAGGCTATTTATTATAAAAATAGAAAGGGGTTGGTTGACCAGGCCCCAAAGTAATGAAAAGCTTAATGACTTGAAAGATTCTTTTAAAAGATTATCCAGTGAGCGATTAACTTTAAATTAACAATGGCATAAAGTATTACATGTACACAGTTTGGGTTCAGTTTTTAAGGTTACATGTACA
Source organism: Patella vulgata (assembly GCF_932274485.2). NCBI lineage: Eukaryota > Metazoa > Mollusca > Gastropoda > Patellidae > Patella > Patella vulgata. The sequence continues at coordinate 12,551,482 of NC_065880.2, read as the reverse complement.
CAGTTTGGGTTCAGTTTTTAAGGTTACATGTACACAGTTTGGGTTCAGTTGTCAAGGCTGCTCCGAAGTTAAATTTTTGGTGGATCTGTATTATTGCAAGTTCACATAGCTTATTGAAGTGCAGACCGTGATGGCCTAAACTGAATCGATAATCTTTTTGTTAATCTGCATTAAAGTTCTGCTTGCAGTTCACTGTAATTTGTGTAAAACACTTTAGTCCATATTCTCAGAAGCTGGGTGTTAAGTGCGATTTGAAAATACATTTAGGATTATTTAAAGAGAGTATCTAATAAACTACAATAAATCACACTTCTTATAAAGTATGCGAAAGTTAAAGAGAGGCTGTTTCAAGAAACAAGGACAGAGAGTTTAAAAGCATTAATCATATTTTTGTATTATATATATATATAAGCTAATCTATTACCAAGTTTATTAATTAATATTTAGTACCTACCTCATTATTCATATTGTTGTTTCCACAGTACCGCTGCCATGCAATATTGTATAAATCGCGTCATGTTGAAATGTACATGTACTACTAAGTACTGATTTTTATAGTATGTCCGGTACATGTATTGCTGGTTGAGGTACGATGTAATATAATTTTGTAGGTAATTCAAAGGATTTCTATTATGTACTATAATACTATGTCATACTTGAGAAAAATATTTTTCATAAGTTTGATAAGGTACTTTACATTCACCTTACAATCAAAGTGACATAACTATACTTAAAATACAGATGTGACACAATTCTTTAACGTTGGCGTACCATTATTTCAAATAATGGTACAGGCAATGTGCCAAGCGTCCATTATTTATATCAGTTAAAATTTTGGACCCATGTGATGCATTTCATTGCAAAGCACATGCGAGTGTATGTATTTTAAGTTGTTTAATGGTCTTGAGCTAAAAACATTGCATAATATATTGAAACTACAAGTTGTGACTATGTCACTTGTGTTGTTTCAATATATTACTTAATGTCTTGCTCTCGACCATTAAACCACACATAAAAACTGATATTCAATAACATATGATTGTCCAGATTGAACACCACAGGGTATTCATAAAATAACATAATATTGTGTTTCTAGTCTAGTCTATTGATCATTTCCATTCAAATGTCTAAAGGCTGTCTTCAGACTTCAAATTACAAATATCCCTTTATGCAGAAAGAGTACATTTTTTATTTGAAATTGGTCAGGTTATAAACAACTACAGAAGGAGAGTGACATGACATTTTATAGGACGTACATGTAATATAAAGGAAGTAAAATGTACCATTTATTCACAATTTAATGTTTTAGACTTGTATACCCAGGCTTAAAACTTAGGATACCATACACATAATCTAATCTCTAATGATCAGAGAATTCAATTATGTTCAACCCCATTCTGTGTTTGATAAGATTGAACTGCCATATGACAATTAATAATGAAAATAGGTCATGACGTATAAAGATGTTCATGAATATTTAATAGAACAGCGTTGGGTAAACTTCTATTTTCATATGATAGTCAGTGTTCAAATAAAAGTGTTATCATGGCCTAATAGTACAAAGCTAAACATTTGCTATTGAATCAACCCTGAATAACTGTACAAGTTTTGTATGACTTTGGCAAATGTCCAATCAACTAAAAATGTGTTTGGGTGGGGATGTGTAATTTTATCAATGCCCAAAAGGGATTGCTTAAGTTACATGTTGATGGTCTATGTGACATTGCTTTATCTTGCTACTAGTAAATGGGATTATAGTTTTAATATTGAAATTAGCCCAAAACTTTTGACATGCAGTTTATTCCCAGTATCATTTCTTATAATTCAAGGCCTTAAAAATAGGGAATTAAATTTAACACCCCAATTTCTTGTAACCAAAATGAATAAAGCATGACTTTATAAATTTCGCCCTCCTGACCCTTTTCTGGATTTTTTTTTTTTTAAAACAAATACAAAGCTATAATACTAAATGAATTAAAGTCCAGAGAACTTAAGCCCCTAGACTCCTACTATAAGGGGTATATCGGATATATGCCTAGAACTAGCCACTAGTTGCAGTTTAAAAAGGCAAACAAATGCTTCCGCACCCCCCTATTCCCTTTTCCAAAATGGGTGTATTTGTCCTTGTAATTAGGCTATCATTAATAGTCAGCCACATTAAGCTAATCATATTCACATTGACATTTATTAATAATAAACACACAAATAAGTGTTAGACTAGTGTGTCAGCCAATTTGCAATGACCATATATCAATATATAATACACAGTGTATATAATATGTACTTAGCAAATTGCTAATGTCAATATCTAGGCCACTTTTAAAGGTACTTATCAACAAGGATCCGTTCCTGAGTCAGTCACTATAAATAGAATAAATAGACTACCCGATTTCACAACAATCCATGATAAACATTGTACACAATAAAACAAGTGTTAGGGTGTCTGTATGACCCTGCTCTTAGTTTAGAGAAAATTAAACTTTAATACATACAAAACAGTATAATGAAAATCAAGTACTTATACTAAGAGAAGTATATTGTAGAGAACTACATTATAATGTATCATTTACTTAATGCCAAATATAGTAATTCTAAAGTGAACACATTTACACCAATAATATTTGATTATTGTTCATGAGCATTAACCTAATTAAACATACATTATGCAAGAGCTAAATCTGCCTTTTGTAGGTCTTTAGGCCTGAGATATACATGTAATTAATGCACACATTTTGTCAAACCTTCAAAGGCTAATATCTCGCTGCATTCGCAATAGAGTAATTTGAATGTAATTTTCAATATATTAATTTTTCATTATCTATTTTTGAACTATTATAGCAAGAATGCCCAGCTCTTTATCTAAATCTTACATAATGTATCTTTAATTGACTGTGGTAAGAAATCTTATGACAAAAGTTGAAAACTAATTGGAAGTATGTGTCTGACCTAGCTAATAGGTGGTTAGATTACGATGATTAATAGTACAAACACATTAAAGACTCTTTATGTCAATTGAGGGATTGGTAATATCTTGCAAACTACAAGATTGGGAAAGTTTGTTCTCTAAAGCGAATATCAGCCTAACAATTGTTCAATTCTGTTTAGTGTGTGTACTGTGTGTACAAAGATCTGATAAAAATTTCGCAACGATAAAAACTGTCAAAACAGATGTAAACCATGACGTGATCACTGGGTTGATTGCATTCATTCAAAACAATTTCAGAATATAATCATGGATGTTGCAAGACTTCTTTTTTTTATTTATGAAAATATTTTATTGTGAAAACTATTTTTTAAGTGAACAGAGATAACATCAAGTTCACTGATAAATAGTTTTAGAACTGTTTAATGGCAGTTGCTCAGTTCTGAAGTAAACTAAAAAGCAAATGGCTTCTATAGAGCATGCCCAAACATACTGAAAAGAAAAACATAGCAAGCATGGTTGCTCCACAAAACATATAAAGTTGCAAAAATTATTTTAAATAATGAAAAAAATGTGTGAATTGTAGTTTCATGTTGACCAGGATCAAGCCTGGAAATAGGCACCTGTCACAGACTCATTTTGTTCGGCACTGATTTGTCTTTTTTTATTGATGTTATTAATACGTAAGTCCGACACTTAAGTTGGAAATGTCAAGTACTATTTATTAGTGCCTGACATTTTGTCAGGTACATCTAAAACCGTTATTTCCAGGCCTGACCAGGACGATTGACAGGTGAATGGATTTGATGTACATGTACTATGTTTTTTTGTTCTTTTTGTGTTCACAATTCTATCTGACAATATAACATAAATCTTCTCATGCTTCTAAACTACCGTTAATACATCCAAACAAACTTACGTGGGGGATAGGCTGGGTTCTGTGGAGGAGGATATCCTAAATAAATTCAAAAAAATAATTAGATTTTGTAGGTATAGATGTTTACAAGATTAATTAAATAAATCTGAAATTTAGAAAATTTGATAGAGGCAACAATTTTTCTATCAATTTGGATGTCTACTGTAACCTAGTGATTATTTTCTTTTACACTTAAAGCCCAAATATGCCTGAATAAAATTTAAATATTGATGTACCGTACACAATCAAAAGTATGAATGTACATGTATGTAAAGTGATTTATATTGGATTTCTGAAAAACAATTTGTAATTTCTAATCAATTATGTTTGGTAAAATAAGTGAACCGTTCAAACTGAATGGCAGTCGTTTACGGCTGCTTAGTGCATTCTATACATTTTTTAAATTATTTTTCGTTTGTGCATCAGCCTTTACTAGTAATTAAATTACTTCAACATTGTGTTGCAGAATATGTTTTTATTTATTCATTACAAAATGGCACCTGAATCCATGGGGTACATGATCACTTGTGTACCGATTATAAAAGTTGATTGTGTCTTAAATATTGGATATTAGGATCGTATAGTTTCACGGCAAGATGGTATCTATAAACAGTCCTACCTTGTTAAAGAATAATCCTATTAATCCTATAATTCACTATTGCCAGTTGAGAAATTGGCAAAAATATCATTTTCAACTTCAAATTCAAACGTTTGAAGATAGCTATTCCATGTGGGGAATAGAAAAATAAGGGTGGTAATTGTGTTATTATTTCCGGGGGTGAATGATTTTTAAGTATGAGAATGATACCTATGATCGTATAATAGTGAGTTGACGGCCTATTGAGCAAAAGACAGAAATAATTATTTTTTGACTTTCTTAGAAAATATGAAATTCTCACTTTAATAGATTTTAATTAGTTTGAATTTGTTTTAAGTCCAAATAAACCATCAAATTACCCAATTTTTACACAGGAAGGTATCTTTAAATTACTACAAAATATACATTTAACAACTTAAAATTAAAATTCTTCAGATCTCAAACATCAAGTAATAATTCTCAAGACAGATATCAACTATCTGGACCGATTCCCCATCCTGTGCACCCCTTATTCAGTTAAGCTTCCCCAAGAAATTCCCCTTATAAATTCAAACGTGTACAAACCTTTCTGTTCATTTCCTGGATATGGTGGAGGTGGTTGAGCCATGATAGATAATCAACTCTCAGTTTAACAATAAAATTAAGTTGTTATCTGAAAATATAAACAGTACGCTAAATAAAATAAAATATTATGGAAGATTAGATAAAGTACTGGCAGTTCCCACAAAAAAAAACCTGTTTGAATAAAAAGAAATGATGGTGCCACAAAAGTATTGTGAATTAGTTTTATACTATTATGCATTGAACTATATACTGATGTCCAAAAGAAAGTATTCACACTAAAAGTATGACTAAGTTTTGTTTAGATTAAATACATTTGATAAAGCATTACTGAGTTTGTCTCTTGCGTCCAAACTCAACATTTCTAAGCAAAATAAAAATGTGAAACAAATTGACATTCTACCCAAATACCGTATACCATGGAAAAACGACTTTGGTTGATGCAGCACAAAATGCACAGTGTATACTTTCTTTTGGACATCAGTATATTATGGCTGTAATTAATAGGTCACAGACTCGTATTCAAATATCGATGAATCATTGGAAATCTACTTAAAGGGGCATTATGGGAGATTAGATAAAGAGCTGGCAGTTCTAACTATAATAGTTAAAAACTAGATAATGTAAAGGGAATATGCTGAAAATTTCAATCAAATTTCTCCACACTAAGCCAAGAAAACCATATTTTAAAATCACTGTAGCCTTGATTGTGATTGTCATTGCTACTGCTGTCATGATAATTAATAAAGTACTGATTATCCATGTTTGCAGTTAACCATCAATCTGCGTTGAACAGCAGATAGGATTCAAATCCAATGAAAATCAGACACATAAGATGGCATTGAGAGTTGATTATGGTCTTGTTATGTTAATAAATGTCTAATTAATAATTTATATAATTAAAAATAAATTGTACGATATACGGTAATAGGATTACATGTAGACCTCTTTTATCAATGACTATGAATGTTTTGAAGTACTCTTCTCACTGTGGTGATTAAAATTAAATTGTAAGATAATAGGATTAGACCTCTTTTATCAATGACTATGGTGTCTGGTATATGTACATGTACATATGATACTGGTGAGTCAGTGACTCTTCATATCAATTAAATCGAGGGCAATTTAATTAAAGATGTGTATGTAAGATTTAGATCCAGAGCTTGCTATAATATTTAAAAAATAGATAATGAAAAATTTATATAATGAAAATTGAATTCAAATTATTTCATTCTGAGCGAAGCTTACAGAGTTTGAAGATGTTGTGTAGATTGTTTATTATCGTAGCAACAGTACTTGACAACCTGGACTAAAGCTAGATTATCCATTTTTAAATCAAATTATTACATGGAGATTGGGTTTCAATCCATAAGCTTAGCCAAAGAAAAGACCTACAATAGGCAGATTAAGCTCTTACATACATGCACATACATGTATGTCAATGTTATTAAGACTTTGCATACTTGTTCCATGTGTAAAATAACCCAGAGGTCACGTAACAGTCCGACCATTTGTTTTGTAATAATGGAGATCACAAGCGGAAAGAAAAAAAAACTATTTATAGCAAACGAGAGGGTTTGAATAAATTATAAAGTTGTACACATTGGTGACATGATCCACAGTAAACAATCACAGTATTAAATAATGAACACACCAGATTTTTATTATTGATGGAAATGTCATGATACTTCTATATTTTTTTTTATTCGCTATAGGAACCAAAATGACTTAACAATAATTTCATAATGACCATTTGTTCGAAAAAGAAAAATTAAAGATACATTATGGGAGAATTTAATAGAGAGTTTGCCGTTTTGGCTATAACAGTTCAAAATAGATGATGAAAGAAGAATATATTGAAAATTTCAGTCAAATTACTTTATTCGGAACAAAGTTATCACCATTGTAATTTTTGACTAGAAATAGGAGTCAACTCTCTCTTCACCGTCTCCGAGAATGGCCGACCGTTTGATTGACAGGCGTTAAATCCACCTACATAATCTCAATTATCAAGTAACGTTTTCAATGGCTGTGGTACCATTAGTCATTCGGTTTGAGACGGGGTTGCAATCCAATTCGTATCACATTTATTTTTACTCCAATTCTACATGTATTTGTCATTTGCCTGGTGAACCTGTGCAATTCTCATTTAGTCATTACCCTGGTGAAACTGTTATTTTTATCATTTGTCTTGTGAATCTGTCATTCTTTTTGTCATTCATCTGGTGAACTTGTCATTCCCCTGGTGAACCAGTCATTCTTTCTGTCATTCCTCTAGTGCATCTGTTATTCATCCAGTGAACTCATGTCATTATTTTTGTCATTCGTATATTGAACCTCGTTGACTCAGGCACAGCAATCAGGGAAACTTAAACTAAGTTACAACCGAAATTTTAAGAAATACTGCAACATCATTGGATATAAGCAAATTGATTTTACTGGTCAGCCAATCGAATGCAGTATTTCTTAAAATTTCGATTGTATCTTAGTTTAAGTTTTCGTGAATAAGGGCCCTGGGCAAAAAGGGACATTTGAACCACAAACCACCCCAGCCAAGAACCTATTATAAGTTTGTTCTGTATAATTGAAGCTAATGTAATCACACTTGACTTTATTGTTGTACTTAAAAAGGAAAATAATAAAGTCTTATTTATATCCTTAATATCACTATCACTGTATCAGTTTCATTGGGGGAGCAGTGGAGACCCCGAGGTCGCCACTATTGCACAATAATAATTCCATTTTCATTAAACCCATTCCATGAAATGATTTAATTTTGTCATGAAGGGAGAAGTTATTGTTTAGAAATTTCTTGTCATTAGTGATTCGGTTGCCATTCGTCATTCAGATTACTAGGAAGTCCCGTTTTAATTTTTAGCACGAAATCCGCCCTATTACTGAGTACTAGTGAAATTCCACTGATGAAAAATCTACAGGTTGATAGAAGAGTCGAGATAATTGAGACTAATAATACCAGGTAGGCCAAAAAATATGGCGGATATTTATATTCCACTTCGCGTCTATTTTTGTCTTATTATTAACAACAGAAAGATTATGTTCGGCGTCACAATTAATGGTTAATAAAATAATGCCGACTCTTCTACCTAATATAATGCCATGACAGACGCCCTATGCAGCTCTGTATGTCAAAGAGACCGAGACGAAAAGTCAAGGTGTAAGAAATGGAAAATATATAGGACTATGCACATCCGGCATTCGTATTCGAAGGGATGGGTCACAACATACAATAGGAGTCTGAAATTTTGACAGCACGTTTCACAACTAAATATACGTTACGATTATAAAATCAAAGTAGAAAGAAACAATGACCATTTAATTCTTTAACTAACTGCAGGCCTATAAAATAAAAACTAACGTCTTTCTCCCAACTTACCGTGTGTGTGTGTTGTCAAAACAGATCTGAGGTTCGTGTGCAAAGAAAACATTGCGACATACACTAGTGAGTCGTTTCGCCCTAAAAACATTTTATTTGGATTATTGCCACCGGTATCTATGGTTGTTTCATGCCGACAAATTCGTCCCTATTTCAGTTATAACCACTTTGCTTTAATTAAGTCAAAATGAAACATTGAATTGGGTTGATCCATAGGGCAAACACTACAACCAAAATTTTTAATGATATAATAGATTTAAGTGATAGAATGAAACCTTAAGAAATTGTTCTTCACAAGTTCACAGTGAAGACATGCATGGTGACCAACGGTGGCCATACATTTCTTTTTTATTTCATTTTAAAAAATGCTTATTTTCTAAAAAAAAAAAAAAAAAAAAAAAAAAAAATTTATTTGAAATAAAAATATATTGAAAATTAAAAACGTTTTATTTTTTAATAAGGTCCTTGATTTTATTTAGATTTAATAATTAAACGTTTTTTTTTTTAAATCTAAATAAAATCATGGACCAATCATGATTTTATTTAGATTTAAAAAATAAAACGTTTTTAATTTTCAATATATTTTAATTATAGATGAAATATAAACAGGACTGCAAAATCAGAGTTCTCCCATAATAGGGGAGATAACTTTCAATTACTTTAACACAAATCATTGCAAATTAAATATTTATTTTTATTTTCTATTAAAATATTCAATAGCGAATAAGTAAACATACTTGACATACTAAATCCCAAGTAGAATTGAACTATATTATACGTAAGTTTCATACATTTTTATTTCATAATCAAAAATTATAGACCTCAAATGGATCGATCCAGGGGAGGGTGGATGACTCACTTGTTAGCGCGTGGGCGCTGCATCTTAAGGACTTGCCATTGAGTCAAATGGCATGGTTTTGATTCCCTAGTTGTATGTGACAAGGAGTGGGGTCAACTGTCCAACCTCGTGGGTTTCCTCCCACTGCTAAAAAACCCTACACGCAAGCAAATTATTGAAATAAAATTGAACAATGTGTTAGACCCAAAATGACCTAATTTGTGTCGAGTGGATGTTAAACCCCATTTCTCTCTCTCTCTCGAAATGGTCCAATTGCCACAGACATCAGACATAACGTAACATCGGGGGTACGTATCTTAAAATTTTGATACCATAAATATCGTTTCTATAGCTATTATACCAATACATATATATTGTTCATGTTCATGGAGCTTCGGTGGCAAGAGTATAAACCAGGAGTAGTAGTACACTTTTGCGTGCACGTAAAGGGGCCCATGACAGTTGGAATACGACAAACCCAGTTATTGAGTTGAGGACATGGCAAGAAATAGCGTCTAGTCATTCGGATGGTATGAAAACCAATATTCTGTGTATACGTGGGGGGTTGGATGACTGAATGGTTAGCGTGCGCGCGCTGTATCATAAAGTCTGTCATTTAGTCGACTGGCGTGGTTTCAAATCCCCGGTTGTACGTGACAAGGAGTAGGGTCGCCTGTCCAACCTCGTGGGTTTTCTCTGGGTCCTCCAGTTTCCTCCCACTGCTAAAGACCCCTACGCGCAAGCGAATTATTGAAATAAAATTAAACCATATGTTAGTCCCGAAATGACCTAATTTGTGTCGAGTGGACGTTAAACCCCATTTCTTTCTCTCTCTCTGTGTATGCGTTGAGGTGCACGTAAAAGAGCCCCCTTGACAGCTTGAATTCGAGAAAGGTTATCTTTATTATCCTGGTTGGTGCAGAAAAGAAGGACATACACTATAGCGTGTTAAATGACCACACTATATATTTGATTCAATGGTATTTTATTCTCACTTCCATTAGACCATTACAATACATGTTCTCGCTTCAATGTACAGAACACTTGTGCACGCTTTACCATGACAGCTAGATCTACGATTGCGCACACACACACACACATCTCATTACTATTCATATATTCAAAGGTCATATTCATGTTAACATAGTGCTGCTGCAGAATTTCAGTTAAAGTGTTTATTAATTATATTGCTTTACATTTTGATAAATTGGAAATGTGAAGATGAAAATGAATTGAAATGGGGTTTAACGTCCTACTGTTCTGCTCCGAACTGGGCTAATGAAGACGGGCATACGCCATACAGTGTGCTATGAGGGAAATTTTGCCCGGACAGTGGCACTACGGCCTACTCTTATATCGAATTCCAACTGTCAAGGGATTTTTTACGTGCACGCCAATATGTACACGGGACCTCATTTTTTCGTCCCATCTGAATGACTAGACATCTGTCCTTGTCAGGCCCTCCATCCTGTATCACTGACAAGGGGAACCACGCCGGGAAATCTGGATGAACTTTCTCGGCCAATGCAGGGATCGAACACCCGACCTCCAGGCTAGCGAGCCAGCGTCTACCCACTTAGCCACCGTGACCCCCATGAGAAGATGAAGGTCAAACTGAGGACAATAACGTCCTTTAGTCGTATTTTAATCAACAATAATATTACATTCATTAATCAACTCATATTATTAGTTGATATTTCTTTAATTTGCATAAGATGTACTTAAACTGAATTGGTTTTTAAATTTTTAATGTTTATCAATCTTACAAAGTAAATGCATTTGACCAGTTGATACTATTCCTTCCAGGACTTCTTTTTTAGGGTTGTATGGTTAGCATGTGCATGCTGTATCATGAGATCTGTCATTGAGTCAAATGGCGTGGTTTTGAATCCCCGGTTGTACGTGACAAGGAGTAAGGTCGCCTGCCCAACCTCGTGGAATTTCTCCGGATCCTCCAGTTTCCTCCCACTGTTATAACAATTAAATAGACGAATCCAGTTTCTGTATGTTGGGTATTTTACAAAGAAATAAAACCGAGAACAACAATCAAAAGGAGATGTTTTGTTTACCTTCAAAGATCACAGCAAATTGCATTGATTCCATTGGCTGATAAGTCAGTCAGTAGTTATTCGCCTGTTGTCATCGCTGCATCCGCGACAAAACAAAATCCTAAATTAAAATAATTTGGATATCTGTTTTGCAGGTTTTTTGAACCTATGAACTCATTTCAGCAACTTGGATACTTTATTGAATTATTTAAAATGGAACAAAAAGTCATAAAAATCTGGCCCAGCTTCTGTCCTATAACTAAGATAACTAGAACAAACTTCGATGTTCACTTCAACAAATACAATCAAATTTTAATGTATCATGAGTTTGGGGTGGCCTCAGCAATGGAGTTGATAATGTAAAACGTTGAATGACGTCATCAGTATGCAGCTGAGTAACTCGAATTCTATTACGAAAATCGTGGACAGAAATGTGCATCCCATACCCATTTAATCCCTGTTATTCTACTTTTCTAGTCAAAGGTTGAACTCTTCTTTCATAATCAGTAACTTACTGTCCTCAATACACAGCCGTTTTGAAGGGGTTAAAAAATATCATCATTCCCTACAGTATGGGCTGTCTCTGCAAAGTAGTGCCCGGAATTTGAAATGGGTCGCTGTGCGACAATGGCAACTTGCCATGTGGGGCCAGGCGTCCAGGTGCATCCAGAAGAGCAAGAGCGATCTCGCACCTTTTACGTGAAGGCCTGATTATGTACCAAAATCGAACCAGTCAAGATATTTGGGATATAAATATATATTTTAATTTTCATCAAAATCGGATAACAATTTTGACCTCTAGAATGTCCCCATATACTTGCCATGTGGGATGTTGGGGCATGCTGCCGAGCCCCTCTAGAAATATTTCTGGATCGATCCAGAGCGCTTGATAACTTACCTTTCAAAAACACCTGATACCACTTCTTAAATTCATATAGCGAGAGAGAGAAATGGGGTTTAACGTCCACTCGACACAAACTAGGTCATTTCGAGACTAACATTGTTCAATTTTATTACAATAATTCGTGGCACGTATGTGTCTCTAGCAGTGGGAGGAAACCGGAGGACCCGGAGTAAACCGACGAGGTTGGACAGGCGACAAGTTCATATAGCAATCTATTTCGCTTCATACGAGTATTAAAAAAGTCGTTTTTATCCAAAAAGTACTTTCATAATTTTATTACAACAGTAAGAGTATACTTTTAAACAATACATATAGCAATATTTAATTCATATACATTGACAAATCTTGAGACATTTACTCTTTATTCATTATCTTACATTGCCCCCAATCTGTCAATAACAACAACAATCTATTTAATATAAATATCTTTCTCGTCACTTGGTATTTTCATTTATCCAGCCAATAAATGATGAAACTCGTGAATATACACCAGGCGAATTTGGTTTAGCACATCCATTCCCAAATGAGGTAACTCCCATCAGAGTAAACTTATCTAAAATTATAGAAAACATGTATTAAATGGTATGTATCATTCATAAAATTATAGAAAACATGTATTAAATGGTATGTATCATTCATAAAGAGAGAGAGAAATGGGATTTAAAGTCCACTCAACATAAACTAGGTCATTTCGGGACTAACATATCGTTCAATTTTATTTCAATAATTTGCTTGCGCATAGGGGTCTTTAGCAGTGGGAGGAAACTGGAGGATCCGGAGAAAACCCACAAGATTGGACAAGCGACCCTACTCCTTGACACGTACAACCGAGGAATCGAAACCATGTCTCCGGCCCACTTGATGTGACCCCTGAATCGAAGTGAGTTTGACACCTCTGTATTAGATAATATATGAGTAATAATTTTACTACATGTACAGTATGAAATGAAATGAAATGGGGTTTAATGTCCTATTATTCTGCTGCAACTGGGCTAATGAAGACAGGCATACGCCATGCAGTGTGCTATGAGGTAAATTTTGCCCGGACAGCAGTGTACAGGTTAATCTTATATTGAATTCCAACTGTCAAGAGATCTTTTATGTGTACACAGGACCTTGCCAGGGACCACTGACAAGGGGGATGAACTTTATCGGCTAACATCAATGGAACATGGGACCTCCAGGTTAGCGAGCCAATATCTTACTCAGCATGCACAGGACCTTACTAGGGACCACTGTCAAGGGGGATGGACTTTATCGGACATCATCAATAGAACATGGGACCTCACTGAACCACCCAGTGGAGAGGATATTCCTGAAGCAATGGCCAGAGAAATCCCTCTCTGGCAAATGCTGGATTGGCTTCTGATAATTGAGCTTTTGAGGGAGCGTGTCTATTCTTCCCGTTCAATCAAATCTATCCCAAGTACAGCAACATGACAGCCCTTTGTTTAATCTGGGGTCTTCCCTTAAAATTTGTTTTTATAGCCTCGTTTGTCACGTAATTAGTTGTTCTGCAATATTCTGCAATGAACTGATTAATTGGGAATAATAAAATCGTGAGTCATGACGTAACATTATGTACACATAATTTGGTCCAATTTAGAGCTCTGTTTAAAGCGTAATGGTAATGATATTGTTACGTAGTTGGCGATTGGTTGTCAATCGGAGTTTTGACCAGTCATAATTTGGAACAGAAATTTGCATCGTTTACAGCTGTGTTAAATGGGATTAGGTATAATCAAACGAAATACTGCGAGGAGTATGAGTGGAGAGTGGCGACAGATTCTGGTATCTCGTCATATTTATTACAGATATAAGTTTTGTATACAAGAGTTGTGTTTAAAATTACCATTTATTCTACAGGCAAGTGGTCCACCTGAATCACCTTGACAGGTGTCTATACCACCTTCAACATAACCAGCACATAACATTCTATTAGATAGACCATATCTATATAATCTATTACATAATCTTTTATCTAATAATGGTACTACAGCAGCCTTTAATAAATCGGGATAATAACCTGTAATAAACATATAGACTTTAAAAAATCACTTTTAAAATGAGAGAGAGAGAGAGATAGAGAAATGGGGTATAAGTCCACTCGACACAAACCAGGTTGAGGTCAGAATCACTACCAACACTACCAATGTCTATATATGTACAATAAAACACAAGACTGAGGTTATGCTGGGGAAAGAAAGACTGAAGAAAATAACCTGAGAAAAAGGAAAACCGAGCCCTGCAGGCTGAGGCTTTTCTTTGTTTTTTTTTTCAGAAGTCTCTCTTACCCAGCATAACCGAAGTCGAGGACTTTATCTTGTATACTGTTTGAATGGCATTTAGTAATTGAACACATTAAAATAAACACAACAGTTCTATGGATAACAATTACTATATTTCTATTAAAGCATATGGTTTCATCATCCATATGCATTATGCATATGGTTTCATCATCAAGATCAAAGGTCACTGTTCTAATTTATGGTTTCATTGAATGTTTGGATTGTACATAGTATATATATTTCGTTCCTTCTGTCTGTATCAGTATTGTGCTTGATAACGACAACAGAATCATTGTTGAAACGTAGCTTTAATAGAAATATAGTAATTGTTATCCATAGAACTGTTGTGTTTATTTTGACTTTATCTTGGTTATAATAAACTGTCTATGTTTACATGTACGTAAAATGAGAATATCCCAGAATTCCAGTAAGTAAAACCTTATATCATGTTTTCTTATGGGGAAAAAAAAACCTACCCTGGAAGAATAACCAAAAACTTTCAGAAGAATAAACCCAAATTCCCCTGTATATATTCAAAGCCGCCTGGGCATAGAATATACCACAAAAGATGACAGAGATTTACTGTTGTTTATAAGATTACAGAAGATCAGGATATATAATCAACAATATATATAAATTATATATCATACCTCGACCAGTATCTCCCCAACCAGATACTAAACATCTTGCACCAGTTGTATATTCTGTATCTGAACTAGGTAGACATATTGGTTGTACATAATCACTGAATATAATACCTTTCCCATTCTTAGGTTTGATTCTTATTAATGCTACATCAAAGTCATGTGTTCTTCCTGTAATACATGAATTGATTAATATAAAATCTAACAAGTGGTTGCCATGCAATTTATGACCACATTTTGCAAGAGATGGACAGAGAATGAGTTAAAATAAAACAAAACAATTTGTTGAACAATCAGGGCCATAATCCAGGAAGTTATGGTCCGATAATGTGCGAATATGGAAAAGAACCGAAATCTTATGGATATAAACATATATTTAACGTTTCATCGAAATTAGATAAAAATTGTGACTTCTAGAGGGTCCACAACCTTGGTATTACACACTTTTACACTATTTGCATAAAAGGAGCAGCCATTTTGTCAGGCAGTTTCAGTCCGATTTTCACAAAACTTGAATTCATGAATTCAACCATCATTAGGGTGTAACTGTGCAATATTTAAACTGACTTCTAAATCAGATAAAAATTTTGACCTCTAGAGGGACCAAAAGCTAAAAACTTGATTTTTCGTACAATCAGGTGCCACAATCCAGGAAGTTACGGTGCGATATGCTTGAATATTGAAAGGAACCAAGATCTTGGGATATCAACATACATTTCAAGTTTCATCAAAATCGGATAAAAATTGTGACCTTCGTAGTGTCCACAAGATAAAAACAGGATTTTTCATACAATCAGAGGCCATAATCCATGAAGTTATGGTCCAATTATTGGACTCCAATACATGCCAAAGGAACCAAGATCTTTGGGAGATAAACCTATATTTCAATTTTCATCAAAATTGGATAAAAATTGTGACTTGTAGAGTGTCCAAAGGGGGCGACGACAATATACATCCTAATTATAGCATGGATTACTTCAGGTTCCTGAATAACTTCAGTCTCTAGAGAGTGTCAAAAAAATTTTCAAATTGATTAGGGGCCATAATGTTTAACAGTAATCATTGGAAATTGATAACTTTAGCCTTTAGCGTGTATCCAAGCAATTGTGGACGACCGATGGATAGGGTTGATGATGAAAATATGAGGTACTAGAAGAATGCCCGGCTTCGCTTGGGGGTCATAACCCCGAAACCGGAAGTGGTAGACTAACACCACCTGGCCTATGTTACTCCCCGGTCCGAGCTACCCCTATACCCCAAATTTCAGACTCAGGGCAGACCTAGTGTAGCCGCCAACCCCCAACAGACAGACAAACAGACAGACAAACGACAGTCACAAATATTAGTATAGATAATTAAAATAATATCATACTGTTGTAGTTAAAATGAGGTATAAGTTCTGCTACTTCAAATTGTTGTTCACTAGTATCCTGCCTCTTGTGACTGTGATCTCCAACATTTACAACTATTCTATTTTTTCTTAAATTACTGCAACAAAATATGTAAATAACTAGTTATATTAGAAAATTTTAACCATCTTATTGCTGTTTAATATGTACATTGACAGCTTAAAAGAATGTGTCCCCAACCATTGATTTAAGTAGCCTATATCAGACCTCAGTTGTAGAATCAACACCACTGTGAGTCTGAATCTCACAAATAAACCCCAAAACTCCACTCGGCACAAACTAGGTCATTTCAGGACTAACATATTATTCAATTTTATTTTAATAATTCGCTTGCGCGTAGGGGTCTTTAGCAGTGGGAGGAAACCGGAGGGGTTGGACAGGAGATCCTACTCCTTGTCATGTACAACCGGGGACAGACCCTAACCATCCGGCCATCCACCCCCCCCCCCTCCTTTTTACAACCTAAGTAGCAACTAAACAATATTATGTAAAATATTCACTGAAGGGGTGAAAAATGTAGAGATTTAAACCATACAAAATCAAAAACCATATTGCATTGACATCTTGTAAAATATATCTGCTTTGAGATGCTTTGTAACCAATAACTCTTCAGATCAATTGATTATCTAACCTATATTTTCAGTTTTAATTATTCTTCTTCAAAACAGTCCTTATTTTTGTTTAATGTAAACAATGAGTTTTTTTTCCATTTAACATCCTTTTTTATAACAATAACACCTGATACAACAATTCAATAATTTTAAAGGAGCTAAAACGTTAATATTTGGGAACTAGAAATGGGGTTTAACGTCCATTCGACACAAACTAGGTCATTTCAGGACTAACACATGGTTCAATTTTATTTCAATCATTCGCTTGCGCGTAGGGGTCTTTAGCAGTGGGAGGAACCTGGAGGACCGGATGAAAACCCACAAGGTTGGACAGGTGACCCTACTCCTTGTCACGCACAACCAGGGAATCAAAACCATACCAGTTGACTCAATAACAGACCTTATGATACAGCGCACAGGTATCATAAATGGATCGCAAAGTATATATACTGATTTTCATTCAATCGTTTCCGTTTTTTACTCTAATTTCAAATCAGTTATGTTCGGTGAAATACCCCAGAAGTCTCAATCGAATGGCAATCTCTAGCGTCTGGTTATTCCAGTCTACACTGATAGTATTTATTGCACATGCTCTCCAGATAAGAATATGGCATTACCATTTCACATGACTTGTGGAACATGTCTAACCTCCTTCTTTGAGTCTCTTGTACCAATGGTAAAATGTTTATATTTTGTCTTAAATATTAGCTATCAGAAGCCCATCTTTCCCCAGTAAGATCATAACATGAATGTTGATTTAAATTGACAAATAATTTGTGTTTTCAATGTCAAACACTTTGGATGATATTGAGTAAGAGACTTAGCTACTTTAACTAAACTAAGGGCTAAAAAGAGTTTTTCAGATAGTAATCTAGAGTATTAAAATAAAAACCCAGGTTAGATGCCATCTTGAACTTACCTTTTCTTTTGACTGATCAATATTAATAATGTTTGGAGCAATATGTTTTTTTAAGATAAAACCTTTTAATATGTATGGATTGAAAGTCTATATTTGTCCTGTAGTCTATTCCCTTCTACTAAACTTATGATAAAATATATATATGGTACTATGAGTTCATTCTGTGTTCTTTGATTATATCTGTACATGCAAGTAGCAGACATTTTGAAATTTCTGTGGTAGACTAACAGTCAAAGTCTTAAGAAAAACTTACTCATAGCAATGGGCTGCACTTATTAACCACGTATCACTCAAAATTGCTGCCCCACACTGACGCTTTGCAAAAATGCCAAACAGAATTTTGATTACATTAGCTTGCCATGGAATGGAACCTTCTACTGTTAAAAAGCCACCAGCTATTCGAGGTGTATGTTGATTAATGGCACGTTGACCACATGTATCTTTAGCTACAAGTAGATCTTTATTAATTAAACAATTTAAAAGCTACGATCATTTAATGCTCACGGTACATTCTCTAATTTTCGTTAGTTTAAACACCTATAAATAATGTATAAAACTACATTCTAAATTCTAAGCCACATGCCTTTCCGAAACATTCTGAAAGTCTGTACTTCTCAAAAAGCTGTATCTACATTTATGTTTCATAAATTATAGTAAATGTTCATTTAAATACGATAAATAAGAAAAGCTTTAAATATAGTACTGCCAACAACTACGACCAAATATTCCCTATATAGTACTAGATTTATTAGTAGTACTAGACACAAACATTCTTATTTACTCAATGAATTTATTTAACTCTTAAAATATTTTTTCAAAAATGTAGAAAGCTGAAAGGTATAAAACATAATTTTCTTAAAAAAAACTGTTTCCATGCCCAAAAATGAGAGATTGTACTGTTCACATATAAGCCATATAGAAATGCTGTCCATTGCTTCGAGTAAGATATTTCAAAAGTCGGTTTTGTTGTCATGGATATTGAACATAAATAGTTTCAATATATATATATATCATATTACCTATACAGCACAAGTATCAATAATGAGTTTTGTATCACAAATACAACATGCTTTTTATAATAAAAACTCATATTTCATGAAACTGATATTTAATTAAAATTTTGATGAATTTTGCTTGTGAGGTGTGATATGTGACTAAAGCTACTGTGACATGTGCAATAATAAACATTTGGTAAGTGATTTATCTGTAATTATTTTTGTGCTTTTATGTGAAGGGACAAAAGACTTCAATGTTTGGCAAATTAAAGGAGATGTCCCTGATGTATTTAAGTTGATTGAATGAGTTAATTCCATGCGGAAGACCCTAAGAAATCTTTTTCTTAGCCCTGTACATCTATCTGAAGCTCTTTGTTACTTTTTAGCAGAAATACAAAATTTCATTTTAAATTATAAAAAATGAAATGAAATGAAATAGGGTTTAACGTCCTACTGTTCTGACCCTTCTGGGCTAATGAAGACGGGCATACGCCATACAGTATGCTATGAAAGAAATTTTGCCCGGGCAGCGGCACTATCGCCTATTCTTATATAGAATTCCAACTGCCAAGGTATTGTTTACGTGCACGCCAATGTATACACAAGACCTTGATTTTTCATTCCATCCAACAACTTGACAGCTGTTCATGTCAGGCCCTCTGTTCTGAACCACTCGCAAGGGGAAATCAGGTCGGAAAATCCTGATGAATTTTCTCGACGAATGCAGGGATCAAACACACGACCTCCAGACTAGCGAGCCAGCATCTTATCAACTTAGCCACAGTGGCTCCCCATTTTAACAATAAGTTTAGTGATAACCTGGATAGCCTTGTCTATATGCTTGCCTAATTTAGAGATTGGTAATGGTAAGTGATCTACTTGATTATCAAGCGTCTCATACAACTGAACAATGGAATTACTTAAATGAGTTTTAAAAAACCCTGTTAAGTAAACACAGTGTTTACTTCATATTAGATAAAGTTATTTGTTCACATCTTTGCGTTTTAAAATTTGTATACTTAACTGCACATTTACCAATGGATACCCTGTAAAATCTGGGACATCTCCTTTAAGTATGAGTGATGTGTCCCTTTAACATGTGTATCGTGTCATATTATAAGGTCTGTGCTAAAAGGTATTCTAAAGAAACCTATCATAATATACCTACTTGAAGCAATGGGCAGCACTAATAATCCAACTATCACTGATAATAGATCCCCCGCACCAGTGGCCAGATATAATTTCACCGTTGTCATAGCGATTGTACACTTTACGGACGCCAACTTGCCATGGATATCTGCCATGTTCAACAAGATCTCCACCAACTATTTTCTGGGCAACTGGGTAGTAAACTTGCTCAGTTTCTCTTCTGATTCTGGACGCGAAATCTGTTTTCTCGAGCGGTATTAGACCACACTGCCCAACTACAACAATAAGATCTACTTTGTTCTCAAATCTAGTTGAAATGCATGCATAAAGATGTGACAGATAGTAGATTCCTTTATACACATAGAGTTTTTAGTTGACTAAGAGATAATTTAAACATGCATTATGCAAGAGCAAAATCTGCTTATTACAAGTCTTTCTTTAGGCCTGAAATGTTATCTAAATTATCAATTAGACATTAATTAACTTATCCAGACCATAATAAACTCTCGATGTCAAGGCTAGCCTTCGATGTTGGCTGGATTAGATTCCTATATGCCACTTAACGGCCATTGATAATTAAATCAAAACAGTGGATAATCGAGACTATGCTGTTTATATTAATGATTTTAGTAATGATGACCGAGACTATGTGAAAATTTCACCCGCTTCGTTCTCGGCTCATAGTGGATCAATTTGACTGAAATTTTCAGCAAATTACCTTTACACTATCTAGTTTTTAACTATTATTGCGAGAACTGCCATCTCTTTATCTTATCTCCCATAATGTATCTTTAAATCAGCAGAATCAATGAATAGGTCTTTATTTTCATATGATTAATTCCCCCATAGGAACATATCTTAAGGCTACATTATGGAAGATTAGATAAAGAGATGGTAGTTCTGACTATAATAGTTAAAAACTAGATAATGTAAAGGGAATTTGCTGAAAATTTCAGTCAAATTGCTCCACTCTGAACCAAGATATTATTGATTGAATTTTAGGCCTAGCCTTGATCATCATTACTAGAGTCGGCACGATAAAAAAAACATAGTCTTGATTATCCATTTTTGGATTAAATCATCAATGAGCGTTGAGCACCAAATCGGATTCATATCCAGTATTACAATCGCAGGCTGGCGATGACATCGAGAGTTGATTTTGGTCTGGATAAGTTAATTAATGTCTAATTAATAATTTAGAAAACATTTCAGGCCTAAAGAAAGATCTGCAATAGGTTGATGTAGCTCTTGCATAATGTATGTTTAATACTACACATTTTACAGTCTTCACAGTATTAAGGTAGTTCGACTGCTTTTAATTTCCTGATCACTGTTCAAAAATTAATCATTATACATCATTAATCAATTGGGTTGTTTATTTTTTAACAGTGATTGAGTAATTAAACACTTGTAAATTGGACACTTATTATCAAAATTAGATGGTCAGCTTTAAACTGGATAGAAGTACAAATTAAACGATTTATGGTGATTTTAAACAGTTTTTACAAATTTTTAAACAAAGATTGGATATTAAACGAATGTGAAAGAAATTAGTGCTAGATACACAAGATTAAACGATACCTGGGTTACAGTGATACAATATTCTGTGATTGTGATTGACATCAGTACGGAGCTAATGAATCGGAAGTAAACATGAACAAGCCAACAGTGAGGCTGATGTCCCCCGCCGAAATAGGAAAATAATTAGAGGACACATATAAATTTATCACAAATTATCTTTTACAAAGTATTGAACAATCAAACAGTATATCTTTACTTATAGTCTAAGCATACAATGTTTTTGATGGAATAATTATAGCATATTAAGGGGAAAACATGCTCTATGCCTACAGATCTAGAGTTTGGTTGTATCAACGGGTCTATTTTCCATCTTGCTGCAAGTTGTGCAAAGTTCACTGTTTTCTTTCTGTCATTAAATGTCAATTCATTATTGCATACTACATATTTAATTAATTTATAATAGTTCTCACTTAATTATACTATTCAAAAAAAGTAGGGGATATTTGATTTTTAAGTGTTATTAAAGTCACCTAATGAAACTGACGAAGAAACAAATGACAAAATGAAATGAAGTTCACATTCATCGATTTATTCCAAATGATCGTTAGACTAAGTAAGGCACAGACTGACCATTATAAGGGTAAAATGATACCCGGGGTCAAACAGCAAAGTTACCACAGCATCACAACCAAGTCAGTAACGGGTAAATCCTCCTCTGTTTGCCAAACAAGCATTGATCCGACATGGCATACTCCTAATGAGACGCCTAAGGTCATTTTGGTCCAGATTGTCCCATTCCTGTTGCAACGCAGCAGCAAGTTCTTGGACATTGGCAGGACGTTGTTGACGTTGACGTAACCTCTGTCCAAGCATGTCCCAGACATGCTCGATGGGGGAGAGGTCGGGACTCAGTGCTGGCCAAGGTAATGTGGTGATGTTCTGTTGTTGGAGGTAACCTGTAACGATCCTGGCCCTGTGACATCTTGCGTTGTCATCCTGGAAGATGAAACGGCGGCCATGACGTCGTGCGAACGGCACAACATGGACTGTCAAGATGTTGTCCCGGTAGTACTGGCCTGTAACACGCCCTGCAACAACATGTAAAGCCGTTCTTCCAGCAACAGTGATGCCTCCCCACACCATAACAGAACCACCCCCAAATCGATCATGTCTGATGACGTTAACGTCTTGGAAGCGCTCGTTTCGACGACGCCACACCCTCCTACGTCTGTCCAAAAAATCAACAGTGAACCTTGACTCA
Organism: Patella vulgata; assembly: GCF_932274485.2. Classification (NCBI taxonomy): domain Eukaryota; kingdom Metazoa; phylum Mollusca; class Gastropoda; family Patellidae; genus Patella; species Patella vulgata. The sequence goes on along the minus strand of NC_065880.2, from coordinate 12,528,503 downwards.
TCTGAAAACATCACATTGCTCCAGCGTCGATTATCCCAGTGTTGACGATCCCTACACCAACGACGTCTTGCCTGAATGTGATGATCTCTCAAACAAGGGATCACGCGAGGACGTCGGGCGCGAAGGTGACCCCTATGCAGTCGATTCCGAATCGTCTGGCCACTCACTCTCACACCAGTGTCTGTTTGAAGACGAGCGCTGATCTGATTTGCTGTGATGACACGATTTCTCAAGGCCAAGGTACGGATAAATCGATCCTGGGCTTGAGTTGTCGCCCTTGGTCGACCTGAGCGTGGTCTGTCCTGTACAGATTGTGTATCACGGTATCTGGACCATAGCCTGCTTATGACAGACTGAGAAACATTCATCGTCCGCGCCACAACCGCCTGTGTTGTGCCGATCTGTAGCATGCCAAGGGCACGTAACCTTTCATTTTGGGTAAGCCGACGCATATCAAAATTTGTTTTCTGGTCACTAAAACAATTAAACTGATGTTTCCACCCTGGAATTCAATGCCACAATGACTGTAACATTCAAAGTCAGAGTCGTGCAAATCTTGGGTTGGACCCCCATGATGATCCCAAGCATCACCTGCATTCCATGCGGTAGCTATTGGTGCGTTTGGGCGTCACATGTAACTGGAAATGTTTCTTCTGTTAGGTTCTATAGTGACTTTTTTCGTAGTCATTTGCATATTTTAGTATTATGCCCCCAAAATCAAATATCCCCTACTTTTTTTGAATAGTATAGAACTAAAGTTATCGTGTCCCAAAGCATCAACCAATCAAATTGCTTATCTCTGCTTACCCTAAGCGGAAAATGCTCATCTTCGAACTCCATCAAGGCATTGACCTAATCAACACATACACCAAGTTTGAACATTCTAGCTCAATTAGGAAGAGAGTTATCGTGCCCCAAAGTATCAACCAATCAAATTGCTTATCTCTGCTTACCCTAAGCGGAAAATGCTCATCTTCGAACTCCATCAAGGCATTGACCTAATAAACACATACACCAAGTTTGAACATTCTAGCTCAATTAGGAAGAGAGTTATTGTGTCCCAAAAAGTGTGACGGACAGACAGACGGACAGACAGACGGACGGACAGACAGACGGACGAACCCATTTTAATAGTCCCCTGCTTTCTTCGAAAGGCGGGGGACAATAACACTCGCTGAGGCCAAGCGGTATGTTCGGAAGTTTCTGACAACTTTTGGGGAAATAAAATACGCAGTTGGGTGAGCGATTATGGAGGACCGAGGAGAGCAATAAAATATGCATCACTACATGCTCGCCTGGGAAAGACAGGCCTCGCGATTTTACCTTAACTTGCCTGTGAAAGAGGGGCTTACTCAAGTTACTGTGAACGATTGGCATTCCAATGTTCAGAAATTATTCCATAAAATATATTTAAAATGTAATAACAGCATTAATTATACGGTAATATATCACCTATAGACACGGTTTGATTTTTCTCTGGAGCAATAAAACAATGAACTCCAGCATCTTCATCATGATCACAGTCATGTTCAAACCAGTGAGAAGTATCACATTCTTCCAGTGAGCTTTCTCTACCAGTACAATCAACTTCATCAGTAATAACAGGTAGCCTTGATCGTCCACCACCAAATGGTGATTTTACTAAAGCTTTACCACCTTCCCTACAATTATATAAAAGACATTGTATCCTATTTTATATACAAAGGCTTTTAGCTTTACCACCCTATTTTATATACAAAAGGCTTTTAGCTTTACCACCCTATTTTATATACAAAGGCTTTTAGCTTTACCACCCTATTATATATACAAAAGGCTTTTAGCTTTACCACCCTATTATATATACAAAAGGCTTTTAGCTTTACCACCCTATTATATATACAAAAGGCTTTTAGCTTTACCACCATATTTTATATACAAAGGCTTTTAGCTTTATCACCCTATTATATATACAAAAGGCGTTTAGCTTTACCACCCTATTTTATATACAAAAACTTTAAGCTTTACCACCCTATTATATATACAAAAGGCTTTTAGCTTTACCACCCTATTTTATATACAAAGGCTTTTAGCTTTACCACCCTATTATATATACAAAAGGCTTTTAGCTTTACCACCCTATTTTATATACAAAAACTTTAAGCTTTACCACCCTATTATATATACAAAAGGCTTTTAGCTTTACCACCCTATTTTATATACAAAGGCTTTTAGCTTTACCACCCTATTTTATATACAAAGGCTTTTAGTTTTACCACCCTTCCTAGAGTTATATATAAAATAAATTGTATCCCATTTTATCAATATACCACCCTTTCTAACATTATATATTAACTGAATTTAAGCATCCGCGCTCAACAGCAGCTGTTGAGCAGGGATTCTTATATTCATTTTTATTTACTCCTCGTCCCTGTCAGTATCTTTTGCTAGATCCAGTACCCTTGTCAAGAGAGTGATGCGGGGATTCTTAAATTCATTTTTATTTATTCCTCGGCCCCGCCGGTATCTTTTGCTTGATCCAGTAGCCTTGTCAAGGGAGTGATGCGGGGATTCTTAAATTCATTTTTATTTACTCCTCGGCCCCGCCAGTATCTTTGGCTACTAAAGTTATTTATATAAAATTGAGTTGATCCTATTTAATCTGTACATGTATATACAAAAGCAATCTGTTTAAAAAACAGATCCTATTTTGTTTCGTTTTTTATATTTTAAAATTTCGTTTTACTTGTCTTTACTACACTAGGATCTGGAAGAGTTGTTATATAACCCGCGTTCTTGATGATGTGGGGGATTAGCCAATGAAACTGCCTGTTACAACAAATTTTTGGCGTGAGGTGCACGGAACTGTGGGTAACTAGCTAGAAACATTAACACTGATTGGTTAATCAAATGTCTGACGACATATGGTCAAAAGCCGTTCATATGACCCCTGATGCAACCTTCCACTACAACCGGTCAGATATTCATGTAGTAAAGGCCATCGAAAGTATAAAAAAACGAAGTGAAATATAGATCTGTATTTTAATCAGATTGATACAAAAGCGCATCAGACAGGAGATAGAAATTGGGGATATGGCCCAAATCCTGGATTAAGTTCTTAATCTAATACAAACAGTGCCATTAATATTTTCTAATTCACAGAAGTTAAGGAGCAATAGTTAGGATGACCCACCATAAATAAATATCTCCAAATATCTTGACAATTACACCACAATATTTATATATATACCAAGCCTTAAATCAGTTTCACACAATTATAGTCACTAAATAAACGATCATGTTGTACTCAATAAGCTATGATCATTTAATCATCTATAAATAATAGACTGAAACTGGTTTCAAGTGCCGTCCATAACATCCAGACACTTTTGAGTTAAAGATGGGTTACGTTCCCTTGTTTTGAAATTAGTCTCGCTTAACCAGTGTACCGACCATTCTACGTCTGATTGACAGGTCGGGATAATCAAGACTACCTTTTTACGAAACATAACAGAAAGCTGGAACAAGAAATTGAATTTAGAAACACGCACGTCAGCCAGCTTAACAATTGTTTTAAGAAACTTGTAAAAGTAAAATGAAACTACTGTTAGTATCATGTTCCTGCTAACGAAAGTGATTCAGAGATATTATTTGTACTAAACCAAAAGATGCAGCTCTTAACGGTACAGTTAATGATAAAGCAATTTAAAAAATAAAACGAACCTAATTTCTAAAGCTGCTGTAATAACCAAGAAGCTAAATTTTACTGCTATTCAAAATCGTCAACAATAGATTTTTTACGGCTGTAATAGTTGATAAATTTGTAGAGAATTGCACGTGCCATTGCTATTTATAGTATCATACACACCACCGCTGATAGTTCGAGACACAACCACTGAAGCGTGCACATTAGCCGTGTCGAGACCAACTTTCTGTAAAGCGACGGGTCACCCTACATTGGTTATTAGGGGCTATATCTTACCGATATCCCAGCATTCTACAAATAACTGTAGCATCCTTATTATCCCAGCCATCATCACATATAGTTCCTCTCTCTCCATTTAATGTGATTTCTACACGACCTTCATTTGGTGTTTTACCATCTACCAATTCAACTTTTAATTCTGTAAAATCAACTATTGTTATCAATATTTCATACTTAAACATACATTACGCAAGAGCTAAATCTGCCTATTGCAGATCTTTCTTTAGGCCTGAAATGTTATCTAAACTGGGTAATCATCAATTTCAACAGATTGTGTGACAAATTTATCTAAGAATATCTGACTATCTGGAAACTGACCTGTTTCTGTCTCGGAACCAATATAACAGAAAACACCTGCATCTTCTTCATGGTCACAATCATGTACACCCCATGCTGGTCCATCACACCATTCTATGGACGTCTCAGTTCCATCACACTTGACATTATCTAACCATATAATGCCACTGCCTTGACCAAATGTTCCTTTCTTTACCACTTTACCACCTAACCTACGAGTACATAATATAAATATTATACACAGTGCATATAATGTCACAAAATCTACACTTAACATTTATTAAAATTCCAATATTCTTGGTCACTATCTAATTAAATTGATATTAACCCGTTAAGTGCGTAGGTCGTTATATAACATCCTGGACAACTGCCACTCACTGTGTGTAGGGTGTAATATAACGCCTTGGAGGTATTTTTCCCAACCTATTCTTAGAACATAGTTTTTCGTCACTTCGTCAAATTAATTACACAATAGGGGGTAGTTAACGTTTTAAAAACGTCATGCTTAACCGGTTAAAATCTAACTTTGGTTTTAATTTGTTGGTTGTTTTTTCTCTCTTGCTACACTACTTTGTAAACTATCACATTTATTTAGATACAGCATTGTATTCTAACATACTTTCTATCACATTCATTTTGACACTACATTTGAATCTAAAATACTTTCTATTTCTATCGCATGTAGTTCTACACTACATTGTAATCTAACATAGTTTCTATTACATTTATTTTTACATTGCATTGTAACCTATTTCTATCACATAGTTTTACACTACATCATTATCTAACATCACATAGGTTTACACTACTTTGTAATCTAACATACTATCACAACTGTGTTCTGCTAGCAAGAGTTGTCTTTACACCAGACAATCCTAGTCACTATTATATAATGGGTCCTGACTATATCCTAGTGGTTTAGGATATCAAAATACTCTCAAATAAATGAAATGAAATTGGGTTTAATGTCCTGCTATTCTGCCCCGACTGGACTAATGAAGATGAGCATATGCTATGTACAGTGTGCTATGAGGGAATTTATCAGCACTATGGCCTACGCTTATATCAAATTCCAACTGTCAGAGGTTCTTTTACCTGCACACCATTGTGTACACGGGACCTTGGTTTTTCATCCCATCCGAATGACTATGCATTTTTAAAATCTCCCAATTAATATGCACATTTCGGTCTAAGCTGTGTATCTCTACACCAATTAGAACTGTTCAGTCTTAAGACCAACTAGAAATCAGCCAGATTTCTTCAAGTTTGGGAATGTGACCTCAAAGATTTGTTGAAGAGAATCCTGTCATCAACCTCTCAAAGACAATAAATTGTAGCCCAATTATTATCTATTCAGATGGTGTATTGTATAAGTGTCATATTACACTGCTCTATATTTAGAATGTAAAACTAAAGCTAGATGGGTTTGGAATCAGATTCTATGAAATTTGAATAAGAGAATAAGAAAAACTATAAAAGACAGAAATAAACAAATTTAATAACAATTAAATAAAATTAAAAAAAATTGATTCAAATATTACATAATGTAATAATAAGCTTATTAATTTGATGTAATATCTACAGCAGCTTGTCTAAGCCAGGGTATAAAATATCTTACATTATTTTACTCATATACTTTGATATTGACCAATTTGATGTTAACCAATTAAATGATTTACACGGAAATATTTATTTATGGCTAGGGATATGATATCATATCTTTCTTATCTAAATTAGATCCTGCTTTTATTTATATATATATATATATATATATATATATATATATATATATATGGTTAACATCAAATTGGTCAATATCAAAGTATATGAGTAAAATAATGTAATATATATATATATAAATAAAAGCAGGATCTAATTTAGATAAGAAAGATATGATATCATATCCCTAGCCATAAATAAATATTTCCGTGTAAATTTCCACATCAAGAACTCGTAGTATTATTCTTACAATTTCTCGTACAATAGGGGCCACAAGGCAAGAAGTTAGGCCCGATATACGCGAACATCAAACCCAGATCTTTGATACATAAACATATAATATTAAGTTTTTTTTAAAACCGGATACAAATCGTTAGAGGGGTCACAGCCTTCGATCCGATTATCACAAAATTCAAACCCAGGGTGCAACGGTGTATATTTAAACGGTTTTTAAAATCGGGTATAAACTGTAATTTTTGGTACACCCAGGGTCCATAATCTAGGAGGTTACGGACCGATATGTGTGAATATGGAAAGAAACAAAAATCCGTGGAATATAGACATATATTTTAAGTTTGATCAAAATCGAATAAAAAAATTGTGACTTCTACAGTGTCCACAACCTTGGTATTATATACTTTTATACTATTTGCGAACAAGGAGCGGGCAGTTTCAATCCGATTTTCATGAAATTCGAACTCAACCATCATAAGGGTGGAATGGTGATATGTTAGAACAGCTTTTAATATTGGATAAAATGCCAATATCGAAAGGAACCGCGTGTCCACAAATAAATTGTGGGCTGACAGGGGCGACTCAATACACGTCCACTTGAAAATATGGGCGTACAAAAATAGCTCAGCATGATAAAACTTGGTTTTTGGAAGACTAAACAACTGATATCAAAGACTTTATATGAAATGAGATTTTTATTTTAGAAATTAAAATGTTAAGTTATTTGATACTCCCACTGGCCGGTTAATAGTTGTCAACGCTTATGTAATTTATATTAGGGCAATGCTACTCAAGACGGACATGTTGTTTAGATCAGCATACCAAGCAATTAAAATCAGTGAACCGGACCAAACCCAAACATCCAAAATTTAGCACTTTTTCCTAGAAAGTCCTAGCACTGTGTTCTGGGTATCATGTGTCCAAATGTTGTATCTTGATTTGTGGAAATTTTGAAATGCAAAAGGTTCTATTTCTTAATCTTTAGAAATTCTTAGATACACCCTTTTGACACTTCACTGATGAAATGAGCTTTAAATATATAAAATCTACAAACATACTTACTTATAACCTAACTCCTTACATACAACTTCAGCATCTTGTTCACCCCATTCATCATCACATACAGTACCCTTAATACCATTTCTTATAATCTCTACTCTACCTTCATTAGGTCTCGTACCGTTCACTAACTCTACTATTATTTCTATATAAAAAGAGAGAGAGAAATGGGGTTTAACGTCCACTCGACACAAACTAGGTCATTTCAGGACTAACATATGGTTCAATTTTATTTCAATAATTCGCTTGCGCGTAAGGGTCTTAAGCAGTGGGGGGAAACCGGAGGACCTGGGGGAAACCCACAAGGTTGGACAGGTGCCCCTACTCCTTGTCACGTACAACCGGGGAATCGAAACCACGCCAGTTGACTCAATGACAGACCTTATGATGCAGCGCGCACACGCTAACCATTCGGCCATCCACCCCCCGCCCCCTATTTCTATTAACATAGTATAATATATAATAACTGATCTTTAAGAAAGTGAGAGACTTGGCATTTAAGAAAATACTTTTTCATCCCACCCAAGCAAGACAAATGGAGTTTAATGTCAAATTGACACAAATTAGGTCATTTCTGGACTAACATGTGGTACACTTTTATTTCAATAATTCGCTTGTGGGTAGGGGTACTTGTGGGCTGAAACCGGAGGATCCGATAAAAACACACGACAATAGACAGGCGATCCTACTCATTGTCAAGTACAAGTATGGGATCAAAAATTATGACAGACCTTATGAGAGAGAGAGAGAAATGGGGTTTAACCTACACTCAACACAGACCAGGTCATTTCAGGACTAACATATGGTTTAATTTTATTTCAATAATTCGTTTGCGCGTAGGGGTCTTTAGCAGTGGGAGGAAACCCGAGGACCCAGAGAAAACCCACGAGGTTGGACAGGGGATTCGAAACCATGCCAGCTGACTAAATGACAGGCCTTATCATACAGCACACACGTGCTAACCATTCGGCCATCCAACCCTCCCCCGTTAAAGTACACACATTAGCCCATTTGGCTACCCACTCCCCATGTCTTAAAGAATATTAAATGCCAAAGCATTCTATTACTTACGTATACAACCATCCTCTGCTTCATCTGAATTATCACCACAGTCATCTTCTTCATTACAAACATAATCACCCCTAATACAATTACCATTATCACATAAAAACTGTTCGCTTTCACATACTGAAATATATTATACTGTGATATGATGACAGACAATAATTCCCCCCTTGAGTGTGTAATAACAATAATGCAATAACCATAAAAGGTCTATTTCACATTGTGAAATATAATTTGTATTACAGTGCAAGGGAGGTAACTCCTTTTATCATTCCTCAACTGCGTCATTTTGACAAGTGCACAAGGCAGGACTACGGCAGAGAAAATGTCTTCGCCATAAATAGTACAGGTTTTTTTTAAGATAAGAGTTGTCAACACTGGGGATACAAATGATATTTACCCAGTTTGGATAAATATTACCAATGGTTAAAAATAGTTAATACCTACAAAACTCCAATAGTACTTCTACTGGAGCAGTATTCCTGCAATTAATATTATCTGGTTTACCTCATTCTATTACAAGGCCATATACAAAACACTGGTTCTTAGACAACGAATGGGTAACATTACCTTTCCTTTCCCATAAGTAGCAAAATCCTAAAAATGGTGATGGACTGTATATAACTTGTATCACCCTCAATCAAGAATCACAACTTGGGCAATAAAGTTGAATCCACAAAGCAAGCGAAAGCTAGGATGTCTACTGACATTCCGAATAAGAAAACTGGACTCTTTACATAAAGAACACTGCTATCCCATGATAGCTTTGGGGTACTGAACCGTAATTGAGATTGAATCTACAGACAAGAATGTACTTTCCACTGGGAATGCAAAGGAGGACTGCGGAAGAAGTAGCGTAAGGGCATATGTCGTGCCCAGTTTTCATAAGCAAGAATATCTTCTATATGTGATGCTTCACATGTCAATGTGTAGAAATTTGGTCATGTGACTTCTGACTGGTTGTGTTCTGGAGGTTGCCGTATAGTATGTCAATTTATTAATAACCAGCGGTTGCAAGGCAAGATATGCCCACATTAAGCAAGAGAACAAACTAAAATAAAAAGTTAATTTTTTGTACAATCAGGGGCCATAATACACGAATTTACAGTCAGAATTGTGCGAGTATCAACAGGGATTGAGATCTTCAGGATATTAACATATATTTTAAGTTTCATCAAAATCGGACAAAAATTGTGACCTGTAGAGTGGCCACAAGCTAAAAACGTGATATTTTACGTATGATTAGGGGCCATAATCCAGGAAGTTATGGTCCAATATTAGCAAATATGGAAATGAACCGATATCTTTGGGTGAAAAACGTACATTTCAAGTTTCGGCAAAATCAGATAAAAATTGTGACCGGCAGAGTGTCCACAAACAAAATGTGAACGGACGGACAAACACACAGACGGATGGATGGACAGGGGCGTCGACAATATAATTCCACATGAAAATGTGGGGCGTATAAATATATCATTACCTTTTTCTGTTCTACAATATAAACCCACAGCTTCATATATGTTACAAGAATGTTTTCTCCATGGTGATTTATCACAATCTTCTAAACTTGTCTCATTTCCAATACATTGTACATCTGTTAACAGAATATTTCCTTCTCCTGGACCAAACTCGGCAAATACTGATAATTTCTCAGCACCTCTGAAAATAATAGTCTTAAATTTCCGACAAATATTTAACTACCGAACTACTGTTTAACAATCTGATTAAAACACAGATCCTATTTCGTTTCGTTTTTTATAGTTCAAAATTTTGTTTTACTTGTCTTTACTACACTGGGATCTGGAAGAGTTGTTATATTACCGGCGTTTTGGATGAACTGAGGGATTAGCCAATGAAACCATCTGTTACGGTGAGTTCTTAGCATGCGATGTACGGAACTGTGGGTAAACCACTCGAAACATCAACGCTGATTGATTAATCAATGTTTGACGTCATAGGGTAAAAAGCTGCTGGTTAGATCTTCATGTAGTGTAGGCCATCGAAAGTATACAAAATGGAAAGAAGTATATATCTGTATATTAATCAGATTGTTCTGTTAAATTATTATTATATTTAGAGCAATTACATGAATTAAATGTGTAATCTCTGTTAGAAAATGTTGTAGAATAGATAGAGAGAGAGAGATGGTTTAACGTCCACTCAACACAAACTAGCTCATTTCGGGAAAAACATATGGTTCAATTTTATTTCTATAATTCGCTTGCATATAGGGGTCTTTAGCAGTGGGAGGAAACCGGACGACTTGGAGAAAACCCTACTCCTTGTCACCTACAAGCGGGGAATCGAAACCATGCCAATTGACTCAATGACAGACCATTCGGTCCACCAACCCCCATGTTGTAGAACAAGAATTGATGGTGCCACCAAAGAATTGTGAATTAGCTTTATACTATTATGCATTGAGCTATTATGCCTAAATTTAATAGGTTAAAGTTGGGGTGGAATTGCAGAATGAATCATTGGGAATATACTTAAAGATACATTATGGGAGACTGAATAAAGAGCTGGCAATTCGCACTATAATAGTTGAAAACTAGATAATGAAAAGGGAATTTACTGAAAATTTCAGACAAACTGATCCACACCGGAACGAGAATTTAGCGATTGAATTTTAGGCCTAGCCTCGATCATCATTACTAAAGTCGGTACGATAAAAACATAGTCTCAATTATCCATTTTTGGATTTAATCATCAATAAGCATTGAGCAGCATATCGGATTCAAATCCAGTAAATATCACAGGCTAGCAATGACATCTAGAGTTGATTATGGTCTAGATAAGTTAAACAATGTCTAATTAATAATTCAGATAACATTACAGGCCCAAAGAACGACTTGCAATAGATTGATTTAGCTCTTACATAATGAATGTTTAAATAAAACTGATCTTTCCGGTTATGATGTGTCAATGCCGTAATAATTCCTAAATTCTTAAGGGGTGAGGGTACCCGAAAAATGTTTTCTGAAATTCTAAAACTATTGAATTGAAAATGGCACAAGTAGTTAGGAAATGTAATAAACAAGGGAAGACTAACAGTAAAAAAAAAGAAAAAAAAGTTGTTGCCAGGGTAACACAGTTTTTTGGAAAAAGTATGAAAAACATAGGTACACCATATCTCTGATAATAATAAAGATAAATTTCTCATTTTCGGACTGCTTATTCTTTAATGATAACCCAAAAACCAGACAGAGAGTTTTTCTCTATAATTTTTACAGTTTCTTGGATAATGGTGTTCAAAACATTTGCCTCACTACAATATTTTCTCTTTGGAGAAATATTTGGTAACTTTTGAAATCATGGAAATTCAAATTGCTTTCTGTCTGATTCTGTGGTAGATATTAGTTTATATACCCGGCAAATTTGATGAAGACATCTTAATTACGTAACAGAGATATAATGTACCTATGTTTTTCATAATTTTTTCTCCAAAAATAAGTTACCCTTGCAACAACTTTTTTTTAATGTTAGTTTTCCCTTGTTTATTACATTTTCTAACTACTTGTACTATTTTCAATTCAATAGCTTTAACATTTCAGAACAAAAATTTTCGGATAGCCTCCCCCGTTAAATATACACAGAATACTTACGGATATCCCAGCATTCTACAAGCTACGTTTGAGTCTTTAATATCCCATTGATCATCACATATAGTTCCCCATTCGTCCATATATTTAATCTCTAATCTACCAGAATGTTCTTCACTTCCCCCAACTAATCGTATTTCTAATGGTGATGTTGTTGTATCTATAATAATACAATTAAAGCTCGCCTGAAAAGCTTCATAATTCTTTTAAATAATGCAAGTAATTATTTCAACATATAACTTCTATAAGTATAACACGATCCCGATTGTCAGTATTACCTGCTACAGGTAAATTTCAACGTTAACGATTTCAGTCGTTCTCAGTGAGTAGTCGTATCTTTCTGCCAATAAAACAGCTGTGACATCATTTTCGTCCTTCAGTTCATAGAAATATAGACTAAAATATGAGCGGAAGAACTAAAATGACGTCACAACATCGACACCCATATGCAATGGGGGCATAGTTGCAATGTTACTTCTATAATTATAATTTATTTAGCTACCTACCACAGTCCTGTTCATCTGAGAAATCATTACAATTATCTTGTCCATTACAGACATCTGTCATTGGTATACACTTGTTGTTTTTACACATAAACTGTCCGGTACAATTTTCTACAAAACATAAACATGAGGCATACAATAGAATATTTACAATTATTTATTCCACGGAGGAAACAGTGGCAAGCCAAATGACAGGGAAAATGTCCCTCAAATAAGCACATGTTGAACAGTTAGGAGAGAGAGAGAGAAATGGGGTTTAACGTCCACTTGACACAAACTAGGTCATTTCGGGATTAACATATGGTTTAATTTTATTTCAATAATTCACTTGCGTGTAGGGGTCTTTAGCAGTGGGAGGAAACCGGAGAACCCAGAGAAAACCCACAGACGACCCTACTCCTTGTCACGTACAACCGGGGAATCGAAACCACGCCAGTTGACTCAATGACAGACTTTATGATACAGCGCGCACACGCTAACCATTCAGCCATCCACCCCCCCTGAACAATTAGGACAATTGAGTGGAATTTTTTTTACCCTGCTGTTAGATTGTTTCAATCTGATTAAAATATTTCGTTTCATTTTTTTTATACATTCAATGGCCTCTACTACATGAAGATCTGACCGGTAGTAGTGGAAGGTCATGTCAGAGGTCATACGAGCGGCTTTTGACCCTATGACCACAGACATTTGATTAACCAATCGTGTTGATGTTTCTAGTGGGTTAACCACAGTTCCGTGCACCTTACGCCAAAAACTAACCGCAACAGACAGTTTCACATCATCCAGAATGCAGGTTATATAACAACTCTTCCAGATCCTAGTGTAGTACAGACAAGTAAAACGAAATTCTGAACTAGAAAAAAAGAAACGAAACAGGATCTGTGCTTTAATCAAATTGAGATTGACCAGGACCACTGTATTAAGAGAGAGAGAGAAATGGGGTTTAACATCCACTCGACACAAACTAGGTCATTTCGGGACTAACCAATGGTTTTAATTTTATTTCAATAATTTGCTTGCGCGTAGGGGTCTTTAGCAGTGGCAGGAAACTGGAGGACCCAGAGGAAACCCATGGGGCTGGACAGGCAACCCTACTCCTTGTCACGTACAACTGGAGAATCGAAACCATGCCAGTTGACTCAATAACAGGCCTTATGATACAGCGCGCACATGCTAACCATTCGGCCATCCAACCCACCTCCAATGCATTAAGAGTCTAAAACTATTCAACAGAGTTTTAAATCTACATCATACCTGTTTGTGATTTAACTTGATAGTAATCATACTTCAAGCTGAATTCAAGGTCACCATTTTGAGCATTAGAATCAGTAAAGAAACAATCCCCACTATCCTCACCATACTGGACAGATCTACATACAAAATCTCGTGTCTGTAAACATTTCTTGGCACACTGTAAAAATAAAAAAAAAGAATCATAACTATAACCATTTCTTGACACACTGTAAAAATTCATAGAGGCATTATGTGAGATTAGATAGAATGTGTTATAAATTTCAGTCAAATTCTTCCACTAGCCTCAATCATCATTACTAAAGTCGGTACGATCAGATTCAAATCCAGTGAAAATCGACATGAAATCGAGAGTTGATTATGGTCTGGATAAGTTAATTAATGTCTAATTAATAGTTTATATAACATTTAAGGCCTAAAGAAAGAAACGTCCACTCGACACAAACTAGGTCATTTCGGGACTAACATATGGTTTAATTTTATTTCAATAATTCGCTTGCGCATAGGCGTCTTTAGCAGTGGGAGGAAACCGAAGGACCTGGATAAAACCCACGAGGTTGGACAGGCGACCCTACTCCTTGTCACGTACAACCGGGAATTCGAAACCACGCCAGTCGACTCAATGACAGACTTTATGATACAGCGCGCCCACGCTAACCATTCAGCCATCCTACCCCTCCCCCCCCCAAAGAAAGACCTGCAATAGGCAGATTTAGCTCTTGCATAATAATGCATCTATAAAGAATCATAACTATTATAACCGTTTCATGGCACACTGTAAAAATTGAAACAAAAAAAAAGAATTATGACTAAACTATACTGCTAATTATGTTAATATATAGAGAATCTCCTACAAGTCTTTTTTGATATCAAAAAAGAAAAGTAGGAGATTTTAGTTATCATCCAATCCCTTCTTACATGCACAAATAAATAAATATAATTCTTTGCTATAGATTTCACTTTTACTGAACCTGATTACATTACGGTGTAGTGATACATCATTTTTTGCCAGCAATTCAACCATTGCAAAGTCTTTCATACTGACCCAGTGTTTCCATCAAGGCCAATTAAATAAAAATAGTTCCTTTTTAATAAGAAAGAAGTTACATTTAATAAAAAATGAACTGTTCTTTGAAAATAAAAATAAATAGTTCCTTTTTGATTGACCAATCAAATTCATGTAAAACGATATCTCCTAAGGAGATATCAAAATGAATATGTAATTTATGTTATTTTCTTGTTTGTATTAATTCAAACACTAAGGTGAAACAAACAGATTACAGGCATGAACTGAAAAATTATATATAGATTGTGTACTTACAAATTCTAAAGTTGAATTAATATAATCAATTCTATTGTTATATTCTGTTACAACTCGGTTTTGTAGTTGAACAAAGTCATTTATTGCATAATCTACATTATAAAAAATAAATAATTAAACTAAATAAGCCAACAGTGGGGTTAATGTCAGTTGGCTTAATCCCAAAATAAAGGCAGGGGACAATAACAAAAATAGAATACTATTGATTACATGGGCAATAACTCCACAAAAAACGGATTTGTGTGACTCTGAATAACTCATCAAACAATCCTAAGAGTTTTCCAAAAAAAAAAACCCTCAACTTCTACAGTAATTACAATATTTAGATGACAAGGGTAATAACTCTGAAAGTCACTTATTTCGGTATGGTTCATGTTCATGACTAGTCTAATAAATTGACCAAGATCATTTTTGTACAGTGAGAGGTGATGACAAACTACAACCAATTAACAAAATGAACATTTTCTTACAGATTCTTAGTTGCAATTAGAGAGAGCGACATATAGGAATTACATACAGTTCAAATTTATTTCAATAAGAAGGGGTTTTAAGCAGTAAGAGGAAACCGGAGGACCCGGTGAAAGCACACAAGGTTTAGTCAGGCATCCTCATTTCTTAAGTACAAATATGACTAATTGAGAGACCTTATGAACTAACGCACATTCACTTTTTTTGAATTGACTGTCTGTTTGTGTGTCTGTCTGAAGGACCCTGAGAGAGAGAGAGAGAGAGAGAGAGAGAGAGAGAGAGAGGGTTTAACTTCACTCGACACAAACTAGGTCATTTCGGGACTAACATATGGTTCAATTTTATTTCAATAATTCGCTTGCGCATGCAGGTCTTTAGCAGTTGGAGGAAACCGGAGGACCGGAGAAAAACCATGAGGTTAGAGGACCCAGAAAAAACCCACAAAGTTGGACAGGCCATCCTACTCATGTATGTCACTGACTCAATGACAGCCCATTTGACCACCCAACCCAACTAACAGCAATAGTCAGTATAAACAGTGAACTTACCACAAGCTATCTCATCTTCTCCTTCACTACAATCTTGTTCTCCATCACAATGCCATTCTTTATTAATACATCTATAAATAAAGTAAACAGATTAAAAGGTAAATATGAACTATAGACTATACACTCAAAAAACAGTGTTAACAAAATAACAAAAAGCATATTGTATGAAATAGCTTTACTAAATGTCCGCTTCCACTAAAGTGATATTGCAGACAAATAAAGCAAACTAAAAGGTAAATATATCCAAGTGTGCAACAATCTAACATTGAGACTAGTGCATTGAGACTTTTAAACATACATTATGCAAGAGCTAAATCTGCCTATTGCAGGTCTTTCTGAAATGTTTTCTAAATTATTAATTAGACATTAATTAACGTATCCAGACCATAATCAACTCTCGATGGCATCAGATTTCTCTGATATTACATAGATTAGAACAGTTCAGCCATATTTTGATTTAAGCTAAAAATGGAGGAGCGAGACTTAGCTTCAAACAACCAGTACGGTGGTTGGAATTATTGTACACGTCGTCAAAACTTCAAAGGCTAATATCTTCGCTCGCAATCAAGTAATTTGAATGAAATTTTCAAATTATTAATTTTACATTATCTATTTTCGAACTATTACAGCAAGAATGGCTAGCTCTTTATCTAAATCTTACATAATGTATTTTTAAGTCTAATATAACGTTTTGTGTTCAATATTTGACATATAAATAACAAATCTATAGATAGAACAGATATTTCAAACTTTACATTAAGATTTAATCCTTGATCAATTGTCCAAAAGATAAAAAGATCTGTAACTTACGTTTTTTCTGCCGAACAAAAGAATTCTTCCCCAGGACAATCAGCATGTGTTTGTGTTTCTTCAAAACAAAAATTAAATTCCAGATGAATAGTGTAGAATATTAGAGATACATATAAGAAATATAATTAGGTTAAAAACTGAAAACTCGTAGCAAAGCATTTATGAATTAATAGTGAGGTATAATGTGTAATTATTAAATATAAATATATAGAATATGGAGACCCTTCAGGACCAAATCTTATGAAATTTTATAGCTGTTCGTTGCAAAAGTTCTTAATTGTTAATCCATTTCAATTTAAAATGGTTCAAATATTATCCAACGTGACATATCATTTATGTCTCGGTCGGGAGCAGGCATGGAAAGCCCATTATTTGTTTCGTAACATTTCTACTTGCATATCAGCCTTCTAAATGATTTGATTGGCTTTATTGGAGAGTGCACGACATGGGCTATTTCTCGGAATAGGATAATAGATGACATTTCTCTTGGGAGGGCTTCGTTATATAAACGATCGAATTTTGTTTCACTTTATGAGAGAAATCTGGGACTGCTACTCGCCACTCATAAATTTGTAATTATTAAAATTGATGCTTGAATTAATAAAAGGTATATATGGAACCTGTCTGATAAAACACATCATGTAATTATTAACAACCTTGATAAAACTTTTGTTACGTTGTTTGGGGTTCACGATGGGTAAGAGGGTAAGACGCTGACTCGTTAGTCTGGAGGTTGGGTGTTCGATCCCTGCATTGGCCGAGAAAGTTCATCCAGATTTTCCGGATGTGTAGGCTACACGAAACCCCGGTTTTTCGTCCCATCTGAACAACAAGACAGCTTTCTAGGCCAATGCAGGGATTAACACCCGACCTCCAGGCTAGCGAGCCAGCGTCTTACTGTCATATATACTCCTTTACTAAACCAACTTATTCATATTATTAAGGAATAGTGGTCTGAAGCCTTCTTGAGTTCGTTGTATTAATTGAGTTACTTCCCTTGATTAATAAAAGGCTTTGATCCTGGATGGAATTCTGGGATGGAGTGAAGTGGAAGATGGCTGTTTATAATTAGCCCTTCTGATTGTCATAAAAAATCCAGACCATCTTGTGACCTTTACACCCCAATACCACATTACTAATATACTAATACCTTGTGTAACTGTATCGTTGTTACAAGCAGGCACAGAACAATAACCAAATTTCATCAATCTATGATCAACCCAACACCAGGGTTTAGCATCACCATCTGGATTACGACATAAATTGTGTTGACCTAATCCCTGTCAAAATAAATATTTTTAAATTATCGCATACTGAATCATGGTCACAATACTAATTAATTTAAAACGATTCAATACTGTAAAAATTATGGATATGGCATATGGTGACTGAAAGAGGTTAATTCCATAAAGAAAAAATCAAAACGAGCAGCAGATATGTATAAATGTCAATTCAGGTTTTTTTGGTATATTTTTCCTTTCTAAAATGTAAAATAGAAATGTGTTTATATACCTTATCAGGGTGGGTTTGAGGATTGACCAACCTAGAATCTGTCCAGTTTAAACATAATGAGCCTTTCTCTGTGACTGATGCAAATCCTCTATATTCACTTCCATTAAGACTTTTATAACATTCTATAAGATAATTATTATAACAGCTATAAGATAATTATTATAACATTCAATAAAATAATTATTATAACATTATATAAGATAATCATTATAACACAATATAAGATAATTCTATAAGATAATTATTATAAAACATTCCATAAGACAATTATAACATTATAACATTCTGTAACATAAGTATAACATTCTATAAGATAATTATTATAACATTCTATAAGATAATTATTATAACATTCTATAAGATAATTACTATAACACTCTATAAGATAATTATCATAACATTAACATTATTGAATTTGTATTCAACTTTCTGCAAATTAAATCATATTCACAAATTATGTATTCAGTCATGAAACAATAATGACGGATATGCCACCAAAATGTATTAGAAAGTGTTCAACTAGTACCGGTACTTGTGCCACATGCAGAGATAGTTGTTATAAAAGTAAGCTTTAAATCAGTTTGAATGATTTTGAATTAAAAGGAGCTCAACCTTTTTGATAAAGTTTTGAATGAAAGATACATTATGGGAGATAAGATAAAGAGCTGGCAGTTCCCACTATAATAGTTAAAAACTAGATAATGTAAAGGCAATTTTCTGAAAATTTCAGTCAAATTGATCTTCTATGAACCAAGAATTGAAGCGATTGAAATTTCGTCCTAGCCTCGATCATCATTACTAAAAAAAATAGTCTCAATCATCCATTTCATGATTAAATTATGAATAGAAGTCGAACAGCAAATGGGATCATAATCCAGTAAATATCGCGATAAGCGATGCCATCAAGATTTGATTATGATCTGGATAAGTTAATCAATGTCTAATTAATAATTTAAATAACATTTCTGGCCTAAAGAAAGACCTGCAATTAGCAGATTTAGCTCTTGCATAATGTATGTTTAAGTTAACCTGATGTATTATCTATAGAATTAAATCAAGTGGAAGTCAACTTGTTTACTAAACCCGTTACATCTTAACACGGCCTTTGCCTACAAAAGTAAAAATCGTCCATTTATATCCATTTATAAACAAAACAATAAACGTTTTCATATTACAAACCTAATGGTTCAGGTTGGCCTTCCTTTTCACAAATAAAGTCAAATCGTAAAACACGACTAGCACAAACTTTAGCTGCCCAGTAGAAATAATCAACTTGAACTTGTGTACCATTCGGATGTAAAAACATATCTGTTAATACCAGACAATAATATCTTCTAAGCGCTAACGGTTCCGCTGCATAACTGTTTGGACCCCAACCTAATAAATTCAAATTAAAGGTAAATTTGCTGAAAAAAAAGGAAGTCTCTAATATTCGAGAGAGAGAGAGAAATGGGGTTTAACGTGCACTCGACGTTAGTCATTTTGGGACTAACATATGTTTTAATTTCATTTCAATAATTCGCTTGCGCGTAGGGGTCTTTAGCAGTGGGAGGAAACCGAAGGACTCGGAGAAAACCCATGTGGTTGGACAGGTGACCCTACTCCTTGTCACGTACAACCGGGGATTCGAAACCACGCCAGTCTACTCAATGACAGATTTTATGATACAGCACGCGCACTCTGACCATTCAGCCACCCCCCCCCCCTCTAATATTCAAACAATGCATTATGTTTACCAGGTAAATGAATATGGAAGCTACACTCAACATAATGTCACCATCATCTCCACTACATGGATATGAAATTCACTCTCAATCAACACAGTGCCATATCTACCAGATTAAAAAAATATGCAATTCAGATATAAATCATCTGAATTTCTAAACTTTGATAATTTTTGGCAAAAGGGTCTCTATTTATGCGTCTATCTGGATTTTGGACTTCTAGAACATTACATTTGACTTTAATTTCGGCTTTAAAATTATACAAATATTTCATTAAATGCCTCTTTTTTTCTATTTTCATAGCTGTTAAAGATCAAATGAAATGAAATCGGGTTTAACGTCCTACAGCTATCCTGTTCTGACTGGGCTAATGAAGACTGGAAAGCCCAAATGAAAGTTAACTATTTTTGGAAAGGATAAACACTAGTGTGTATTGACTGTACAATCTGAGCTTTTGACAACCAATTGGATCAGGAGATTACCTTTATGTACCATGGTAAGAATGGTACTGTGGTGAGATTGCAAGAAAAAATGCACATGTAATTACTTAAATGAATATACTAAAATAATCACAAGCATCAAAACCAACAATTATTTTCTGCGAATAAACTTTGCTCTTCATTTCTTTTTTATCAAGACTAGCATAGATATTTAAATTTCATGAAAGTATACCGATAGTTTCATTTAAGTCAGATTTAGGCCTTTATGGAAGTAAGCACTGGGGCAGCTATTATTTTGACTACAGTTAGATATGCATTATGTAAGATTTAGATAAATAGCTGGATGTTCTTGCTATAATAGTTCATCAATAGATAACGAAAAATAAATATATTGAAAAATTAATTCAAATTACTTTATTCTGAGCGAAGTTATGACTGTTTGATAATATAGCCCAATTTGTTCATTATCGTAGTAATGGTACTTGCCAATCGAGATTTAGCCTTGATTGTCCATTTTAACATTAAATTTTTAAATCTGGCAGATGTTTAAATCCATTTAAATCTCGGCCATCCGATGTACTAGAGAGTTTATTATAGGCTTGTCATGTTAATAAATAGGCAGATGTAGCTCTTACATAATGCATCTTTTAAAAATAAATCTGGTAGAATTACCTGGAAACCAATTATCAAACTCCATGGCAGCTTTTGTTAATAATGGAGCTCTGGATTTTCTTCTACCAGGTAAACGTAATGTTGATGTCAGAGCCACTTTAAACCATTTCCAATCTCTTTTCATTCTTTTACCACCGGTGTACCATACATGAGATGCTGTTGATACATATTAGGTAAGTAAAAATATACATAAATCAAATAATATCAGATCCACAGGTGCTAATGTCATATAGTGGTATACTGAATATTATTGTGGTCTGAAACCTTATGTTTAAGTAGATATAAGTTGTCTCCCTTATTAAGTAGTTCTTCAGCCTTTTTGAGTAATGAAGATAGAGATTGGAATTCTAATATGGAGAATGGTTGTTTTTTCAATTTCACCTTCAAAGTTATTGTAACACTTTGGGATCCAATGAGCCAAATATAACACTACCTCGGACAAGTTTGAATACAGGACATTGTAATAGTGGAGAGTCCAGTGCCTTTACTGCTTCACTACCACAGCCTCATTACTGGTGAACAATTGATGGGGACATCCAACTCAATACATTTTTATCTTTGTTTATATTTTATGGTTCTTATTTTCTACACATAAGATCTAACATACATGTATATTCAGCATGGCTGCAGTTCCGTGTTCAATCTGATTAAAACACAGATCCTATTTCATTTCGCTTTTATAGTTCAAAATTACTTGTCTTTACTACACTAGGATCTGGAAGAGTGGTTATCATTGATGTGTTCTGAATGGTGTGAGGAATTAGCCAATTGAACGGTCTATTACGGAGAGCTTTAGGCGTGTTTTGCATGGAACTGTGGGTAATCCACTAGTAACATCAATGCTAATTGGTTAATCAAATGTCTGACGTCATAGGGTCAATATTCGCTTGTATGACCTCTGACGAGACCTATCGCTACAACCGGTCAGATCTTCATGTAGTGTAGGCCATCGAAAGTATAAAAAAAACGAAACGAAATATAGATCTGTATTTTGATCAGATTTTTCTGTGTTATGCCTGAGATTTCAAAGGGTTTATGAATGAAACAGTGGACAATGTATTGGCTAGACTGGGGGATTGATAGAACTGTGTTGTCACGTTCTGTTTACAATGCACAGGTAAGAATATGACACAGAATTACAAAATATGGAATATTATATCGATTTAATCAGAGCGAGAGAGAGAGCGAGAGAGAGAGAGAGAGAGAGAGAGAGAGAGAGAGGGTCTAACGTCCACGCGACACAAACTAGGTTATTTCGGGACTAAAGATGGTTCAATTTTATTTCAATATTTCGCTTGCACGTAGGGGTCTTTAGCAGTGGGAGGAAACCAAAGGACACGACGAAAACCCAAGTCGTTGAACAGGTGACCCTTCTCCTTGTCATGTAGAACTGGAGAATCAAAACCACGCCAGTTGACTCAATGACAGACATTATGATACGGCGCGCACACGCTAACCATTCAGTCATCCAACCATCCTCGATTTAATCAGACAGCCAATACACTGTCACTGTGTGCACACCTGATGCAGGTAGTTTACAGTACGAGTACATTTAAATCGGTTTTATTACAGAATATCAGATTATAACCATACCTCTAGCAGTCAATTTTATTACGTTTGAAAGAAAATTATTTTCTGCTTGTGATTGTATCGTAACCAGACCAGCATCTAATGCAGCACATTTTTCTATAGCTTGTTTTAGATTTCTGGCACCACCGAAGAATTTATAACAACTACCATCCCAGGCTACCCATCCAGGGTCACATCCTGTTATAAACAAAAAAACGAATCCAATATAACAATCATTATGTTTACAAATTATAAATTAAAGACATTAATTAACACAACAAGACCATAATCAACTTTCAATGGCATCGGATACTTAAGATTTTAACTAGATTAGAATGGTTTGCCATTTAAAAATATAATTTAAAAATTGGAAAGCGAGACTAAGTCTCGAATATACCAGTGCCCTGGTTACCACTATGCACACATCTTGTCAAAATTTCAAACAGTGATAATTTGGCTCAAAATGAAGTAATTTGAATGAAATTTTCAATATTTTATTTTTTTATCATCTATTTTTAAATTATTATAGCAAGAATGACCAACTCTTTATTAAATTCTTAACTAATGTATCTTTAACATATACTCTTTGAGCAACGCTGGATCAACCATGGTGGGGCCCTGGGGCCTGGAATATGTGGGGGGCCCCTGATCGCCGACCGCGGAGCTGTGGCTGGCCACCGCGAGCACCGAAATTTTCAGAAATTGACGGCCGGAAACATGATTTTCTGGCATTTCAGGCACTTGTGTCGGAGCCATTTAGAAGTACCTCCCCCAGAAAAAAATAACATTCTGCCACAAAATTAGCGCATTCTGGCGTTATTTCAGTGGACCAATCCATGCGAGTGCTATGAAATGAGTCCTCGGTCCGACCATGCTCGAGGCGCACAACTGAGATTTTTGTGGGGGGCCCTGGGGCCTGGGCCCCATTGTGCCCCGTGGTTAATCCGGCGTTGTCTTTGAGTAGCAGATATCCAGTAGCATGCAGAGGTTTGGTGAAGCCTAGGGCCAGCAACTTGATTGTATTCCCCCAAAACTCAAGTACAGGGCCTGGTACTAAGAAATGTGAGAAACGGGTGACATTTTAAATATTTGTAAAAGCAGATAAAATAAACTATTTATTCAAATTGAGTAGAGGAGCTTGTACACCAAAGTTAACGTGATAATTTCAAATTTACAAAAAAAATAATTTCAATTACACTCTTTGATTGGATGCCCACCCTCCACTGGATGCTTGGGGCTACCTTCCCTCCCCTTACCCCCCTGCACGCCAATGCAAATATCATATTAAATCCATGTTTACCGAGGGATTTAAAGAATAAAATTTTTTACCTTCATTAACTTTACATACAACTGAAGCAGCTTCTGATTTACTACAGTCGTGTACAGTTGTATAGGGACATGATTGTAATGTAGACTCTGATCCCTTACAGTTGACATTATCCATTAATATATCTGTATTCTCGGCTGGAATACCATAATATGCCTTTCCAATGGCTGATAACGCACCTCTAACAAAAATAGACAAATACAGATATGATTTAAATGAATGGACAAGATATTTACTTGTGCTTATAAACAGAGAGAGACTTCTCTTGTCATAGCTTGATAATATATGGAAACAACAATTTGTGATTACGTCCCACGTGTTGTTTCAATATATTACTTAATGTCTCGCTCTCAACCATTGAACCACACATAATTTGGCTACTTGTGCCCTTTAATAGTTGTTAGAAGAAAACTAAATATAAAAACAGAAATAAGAGATGATAAGATGTACATACTGTTTGAATCCTAATTGTCTACATGCTACTGATGCATCTTGTAAATCCCATTCATCATCACAAACAATACCCCATTTTCTACCACGATAAACTTCTATTCTACCAGCATTAAACGATGATGCATTACCACGCAATCTGAAAATATTCCCAGCTTTAAATAGATCTTATTGCAATCTAATTAAAACACAGATCCTATTTCGTTTTGTTTCCTATAGTTCAAAATTCAGTTTTCCTTGTCTTCACTACTCTAGGATCTGGAAGAGTTGTTATGTAAATTACTTTCTGGTTGATGTGAGAGATTAGCCAATGAAACGGTCTGTTATGGCAAGATCTTGGCATGCTGGGCATGGAAATGTGGGTATTCCACTAGAAACATCAACGCTTGCTTATTGGTTAATCAATTGTCTGACGTCATATGTTCAAAAGCTGCTTGTATGACCCCAGACACGACCTACCACTACAACCAATCAGATCTTCATGTAGTAGAGGCAATCGAAAGTATAAACAAAAACGAATCGAAATATAGGTCTTTGGAAAAGATTCTAAAATTTAACTTAAAAAGTCAACTGATATTATAAGACTTTTTTATTATACAGTAAGCTGTATGGTGATTCTCTAGGTTATATATCAATGGCAACCATTATCAAACAAGAAAAATAATACAATCGAATTAACATTCATCAATCAAGGACAATGCATAGCTAACCGAACATAATGGTACAACTATGAAGAGAAAGAGAGAGAAATGGGTTTCAATGTCCACATGACACAAAACTAGGTCATTTCGGGACTAACATATGGTTCAATATCATTTCTATAATAGGCTCGCGCGTAGGAGTCTATAGCAGTGAGAGGAAACAGGAGGACCCAGGGAAAATCCACAAGGTTGGACAGGTGACCCTACTCCTTGTCACATTCAGGCAGGAAATAGAAACCATGCCACTTGAGTCAATGAGTAAATTCATGGGCATGTTTTAAACCACTAGACCACACAACCACTATAAAGTTATGGTACTAACCTGATATAATCATGGTACCACTATAAAGATGTGATGGTTTATTCTATATAACTAACCTAATATATTCACCACAAAGATGTGATGGTTTATTATATAACTAACCTAATATATTCACCATTATAAAGATGTGATGGTTTATTATATATAACTTACCTAATATATTCACCATTATAAACATGTGGTGGTTTATTATATATAACTTACCTAATATATTCACCATTATAAACATGTGGTGGTTTATTATATGTAACTAACCTGATATATTCACCATTATAAACATGTGGTGGTTTATTATATGTAACTAACCTGATATATTCACCATTATAAACATGTGGTGGTTTATTATATATAACTAACCTGATATATTCACCATTATAAACATGTGGTGGTTTATTATATGTAACTAACCTGATATATTCACCATTATAAACATGTGGTGGTTTATTATATATAACTAACCTGATATATTCACCATTATAAACATGTGGTGGTTTATTATATATAACTAACCTGATATATTCACCATTATAAACATGTGGTGGTTTATTATATATAACTAACCTGATATATTCACCATTATAAACATGTGGTGGTTTATTATATATAACTTACCTAATATATTCACCATTATAAACATGTGGTGGTTTATCATATATAACTTACCTAATATATTCACCATTATAAACATGTGGTGGTTTATTATATGTAACTAACCTGATATATTCACCATTATAAACATGTGGTGGTTTATTATATATAACTAACCTGATATATTCACCACTATGAGGTTCTGGTGGTGCTGTAACAGATCTAGTTATAGGTCTCTCAGGTGCGCGTGGTACCATTCTATAACCAGCAGGAACTCTCCAGTAATATGTTTTTGGTGTCCGTGAATTCGCTCCTGCCTAAATAAAAGAAAAATCAAATTTGATCCAGGATTTTCAGAAAGGGGGGGGGGGGGCGTGCTGACCCCACTTGGGAGTGTGATGTGAAGCCCGGCCCTCGGTGGCTGGACTGATGGCAATCAACCAAGTCACCAACAGGCTCGTTTCGGGGTAAATTATGATGGGGATCACTACCATTTTTAAGTATTTTTCTTGTCCTTTCCCGCAAATTGTTTGCCACCGCAAAAAATAGGGGGGCATGCCCCATGCACCCCCCCCCCTCACTTAGATCCGCGCCTGAATACTGACTGATTATTTTACCGATACTGATATCTATTACGATTTCCAAAGTTTGTCAACCTGGGTTCTAAGATGTTGAATAGTTTGCAGAGTGACTTCTCAAATTGAGCATGTATAGACCTATTTTTATTTCCAGGTCTACTAAATTATGTCAAAAAGAGAGAGAGAGAAATGAGGTTTAACGTCCACTCGACAGAAACTAGGTCATTATTTCAACAATTCACTTGCATGTAAGGGTCTTTGGCAGTGGGGGAAGCCAGAGGACCCGGAGAAAACCCACGAGGTTGGACAGGCGATCCTACTCCTTGTCACGTACAACTGGGGAATCGAAACCACGCTTTTTGACTCAATGACAGACCTTATGATACAACTCGCACAGGCTAACCATTCATCCATCCAAACTACAGGCACTTGAAGGGATTAAAATAAAACTTCCTACATTACAATAAAACTTCCTACTTCTGCTTGACTATATATTATTACAGTATATATCATTACAGTACTTTCATCCAGATTTTCCGGCGTGGTTACCCCTTGTCAGTGATGCAGGACGGAGGGGCTGACAAGGAAAGCTGTCTAGTCGTTCGGATGGGATGAAAAACCGAGATACCGTGTACACATTGGCGTGCACATAAAAGATCCCTTGACAGTTGGAATTCGATATAAGAGTAGGCTGTAGTGCCGCTGTCCGGGCAAAATTTCCCTCATAGCACACAGTATGGCGTATGCCCGTCTTCATTAGCCCAGTTCGGAGCAAAACAGTAGGACGTTAAACCCCATTTCATTTCATTTTTTATTTCATTACAGTACTAGGAAGTTTTATTTTAATCCCTTCAAGTGCCTGTGATCCAAACCCCCAAATGTCAAAGGGGGATAGACCTTCACATTGATTTGTACCATACACAAACTGTTTACAATCTATTGCCTGGCAGAAGGATCTATTTCTAAAAAAGATTTATGACAGACATTTGACTTAGAAATGTTGATCAAAAACAAATAATTTTTAAGTGGTGACTGTGAAGGGTGAATACGATCTTGTCTCGTAAACACATTCAAATTGACAGTAAACAATAAGATTACTGTAAATACATTAAACTACTTACAGGTGGTGTTGTTCTTGCTGCGCTGATTCTATTTCGTCTATGACCTGCAGTAAAAACATATATTTCTTCTTAATCAATTTTTTAAATCAAATACATCTAAATGCAAAGGTTACAATGATCAATGTGCCAGTCCCACTAAGAATAGAGTATAAAACTAAAAATTAATTGAGTGTAAAACTCAAGAAGAACATAAGAGTACATGTATCTATCAATAAGAATAGATAGTAGACATCAATAAGAACTGAGAGTAGACAACAATAAGAACAGAAAGTATATATCAATAAGAACAGAGAGTAGACATCAATAAGAATAGAGAGTAGACAATAATAAGAATAGAGAGTAAACATCAATAAGAATAGACATAGACATCAATAAGAATAAAGAGTAGACATCAATAAGAATAGAGAGTAGACAATAATAAGAAAAGAGAGTAGACATAAATAAGAATGGAGAGTAGACATCAATAAGAATAGACATAGACATCAATAAGAACAGAGAGTAGACATCAATAAGAATAGAGAGTAGACAATAACAAGAATAGAGAGTAGACATAAATAAGAATGGAGAGTAGACATCAATAAGAATAGACATAGACATCAATAAGAACAGAGAGTAGACATCAATAAGAACAGAGAGTAGACAACAATATGAAAAGAGATTAAATATCAATAAGAATAGACGTAGACATCAATAAGAACAGAGAGTAGACATCAATAAGAATAGACATAGACATCAATAAGAACAGAGAGTAGACATCAATAAGAACAGAGAGTAGACAACAATAAGAACAGAGAGTAGACATCAATAAGAACAGAGAGTAGACATCAATAAGAACAGAGAGTAGACAACAATACGAAAAGAGATTAAATATCAATAAGAAAAGACGTAGACATCAATAAGAACAGAGAGTAGACATCAATAAGAATAGAGAGTAGACATCAATAAGAATAGAGAATAGACATCAATAAGAATAGAGAGTAGACAATAATAAGAATAGAGAGTAAACATCAATAAGAATAGACATAGACATCAATAAGAACAGAGAGTAGACATCAATAAGAACAGAGAGTAGACATCAATAAGAATAGACGTAGACATCAATAAGAACAGAGAGTAGACATCAATAAGAATAGAGAGTAGACATCAATAAGAATAGACGTAGACACCAATAAGAACAGAGAGTAGACATCAATAAGAATAGAGAGTAGACATCAATAAGAACAAGGGTAGACAACAATAAGAACAGAGAGTAGACATCAATAAGAATAGACATAGACATCAATAAGAACAGAGAGTAGACATCAATAAGAATAGACGTAGACATCAATAAGAATAGAGAGTAGACATCAATAAGAACAGAGAGTAGACATCAATAAGAACAGAGGGTAGACATCAATAAGAACAGAGATTAGATATCAATAAGAATAGACGTAGACATCAATAAGAACAGAGAGTAGACATCAATAAGAACAGAGAGTAGACATCAATAAGAATAGAGAATAGACAATAATAAGAATAGAGAGTAGACATAAATAAGAATGGAGAGTAGACATCAATAAGAATAGACATAGACATCAATAAGAACAGAGAGTAGACATCAATAAGAATAGACATAGACATCAATAAGAACAGAGAGTAGACATCAATAAGAATAGAGAGTAGACAATAATAAGAATAGAGAATAGACAATAATAAGAATAGAGAGTAAACATCAATAAGAATAGACATAGACATCAATAAGAACAGAGAGTAGACATCAATAAGAATAGAGAGTAGACAATAATAAGAATAGACAATAGACAATAATAAGAATAGAGAGTAGACATCAATAAGAATAGAGAGTAGACAATAATAAGAATAGAGAATAGACAATAATAAGAATAGAGAGTAAACATCAATAAGAATAGACATAGACATCAATAAGAACAGAGAGTAGACATCAATAAGAATAAAGAGTAGACATCAATAAGAATAAAGAGTAGACATCAATAAGAATAAAGAGAAGACATCAATACGAAAAGAAATTAAATATCAATAAGAATAGAGTGTTAAAGTCAATAACAATAGAGTGTTAAAGTCAATAATAATAGAGAGTTAAAGTTAATAATAATAGAGAGTTAAAATCAATAAGAATAGAGAGTTAAAATCAATCAGAACAGGGAGGTCTGTATCAATAAGAATAGAGTTAAAATCAATAAGAATAGAGAGTTAAAGTCAATAAGAATAGAGTGTTAAAATTTATAAGTGTACAATACAAAATATCAAGGGTACCTATCGCAGGAGGATGGGGACCAGGTCTGGGTTCACCATATGAATCTGTTCGAAACTGAAAAATTGAAAGGTTAAATTGATGAACAAAGAGAAAACATTTCAAATGTATTATTTTCAATTTCACTCAAAGATACCATTATAATTTACATAATAGCTTAGTTTTTCTGGGCTTGTAACTAGTGCTCGAACAAATATTCAAATTCTATAGTAATCCATTGAAAGAAACAAATATTAAAGGACAATATTGGTGCCAGTCATTATCACATATGTGATAAAACTGGTTAAACACGTTCCAGATATTACTTTATCAAAGAGATCATTGCTACCATAGCTGAGTAATACAGGTTTCCTGAATCGGAAGTGACGAACCTCAAAGGAAAACACGAGTCATCCCTCTATATAACTGACTGATGTGACGAGTGATAACAGATACACGGCCGAATTTCTGCTCACTAATAATTCCTTCGAAGACCAAAAGTTGTTATATGAGACTGTAAGAGTATATCTGATAATTCAAAAAAGTAATTGAATGTCATTAGATAAGAGAACACGAGAAAAATAGAAATAGTCCATACATTCCCTTGTTTTTATTCATTCTATACCTTATAAAAACATGGTAATGCACAGACTTTTTCTATTTTTCTTCCATGTTCTCTTATCTAGTGACAGTCAATTTTTTTTATGAATTGTCAGATATCCTTTCACAGTCTCACACAACAACTTTTGGTCTTCAAAGGAATTTTTAGTAAGCAGAAATTCGCCCATGTATCTGTATCACCTGTCACTTCAGTCAGTTATATAGAGGAATAACTCATGTTTTCTTTTTGCGTTCGTCACTTCTCATTGTTGAAACCTTGGTTATGCATCTATTGTAGCAATGATCTCTGTGATAAAGTAGTATTTGGAACGTATTTAACCAGTTCTATCACATATATGATTATGTCTGGCACCAATATTATCCTTTAAGATTGTTTCAATGGCATTTAGTAATTGCTTGATAATGACTAGAGAAGCCTAGTCGAAACGTCGCTCAGTAATAAGCAGTAATTGTATTCCATAAAATTGTGACCTGTATATTGACTCCTTGTAAGCAAAAAAAGAAAATATTTTTATTTCAGTTCTTTCATGATAAAACTATATCTGTTTAAATAAAGATACATTATGTAAGATTTAGATAAAGAGCTGACAATTCTTGCTAAAATAGTTCAAATATGGATAAAAAAATATAGATTTCAGTCACATTACTTTGTTCTGAACAAAATTATGAGTTTCTGAAGTTTTAACAAGATAGTTAGGATCGTCAAGTACCATTGCAACGATAAGAAAACAAAGCCTCAATTATCCATTTTATCCTTAAATCTTAAATGGCGAGAGGGTTCTAATCCATTAAATATCCAAGTCATCTGATGTAGTGTAGAGTTAATTATGGTGAATAGAGAGCCGCAGTGGATCAGTAAGTAAGAAATGAAAATGAAATGGGGTTTAAAGTCCTATTGTTCTGCTCCAACGGGCATATGGCATACAGAGTGCTATTAGGGAAAAATTGCCTTGGCAGCGGCATAATGGCCTACTCTTGTGTCGAATTCCATCTGACAGGGTTTCTTTTACGTGCACGTTAATGTGTACACGGCACCTCAGTTTTTCATCCCATTGAATGACTACACGTTATCCCTTACCAGGCTCTCCATCCTACACCACTGACAACGGGGAACCACGTCGGAAAATCCTGATGAACTTTCTCGGCCAATGCAGGAATCGAACATGCGACCTCCAGACAAGGGAGCCAGCATCTTACCCACAAGTAAGTAAGATGGTGACTGGCTAACCTGGATGTCCTGTGTTTGATCCTGGTGTTGACCGAGAAAGTTCATTAGGATTTTCCGACGTGGTTCCCTGTTGTCAGTGGTGTAGGACAGAGGGCCCAGCATCGGACATAGTCATTCAGATTGTCCGAAAAACCAAGGTTCCATGTACACAATAGTGGGCACATATTAAGAGTAGGCTGTGACATTGCTGTCTGGGCAAAAATTACCTCTTAGCACACTGCATGGCGTCTTCATAATCCCAGTAGGAGCAGGAAAGTAGGACGTTAAACTCCATTTCAGCTCAATTCATTTGTCATGTGAATAAACATCTAAATAATAATTTATATAACATTTGAAGCTAGAAAAATGACCTGCAATGGGCAAATTTGTCTCTTACATAAAGCATCTTTAAATTCATAATAACACAACTTTATGGATTTACTACTTCTTGGTTTATTACATGCAACGTTTCAATACTCTTACAGGTATCTTTATCAAGCAATGATCAATAATGAATATCAATAACCATACATTTATAGTACATCCATGAGTAAAACAATTTTAACAATGAAAACATCACATTAATTAGGACTTATAACAACAACCATTTATAGTACATCCATGAGTAAAACCATTTTACAATAAAAACATACCATTAATTAAGACTCATAACAACAACCATTTTCCTTTGAATGTGAGGTTGTTATTCATTATTATCATTGCTCGATAAAGATACCTGTAAGAGTATTTAATAAACTAAGAAGTAGTAAATCCATAAAGTTGTGTTATTATGAATATTATACATCTACTTATAAATGTCATTCAAGGAACTCATCTTTAAATTGTTTATATATATTGAACAACTACTGACCTTTCTTCTCTTTTTACCATCGGCTAATAAAACGAATACCAACAACACAACAAGTAATAAAATATATCTCATATTGTCTATATTATAGTATGTCTATTAGTACATGTAGTAGTGCTTGTTATTGGTCCACATTAAATCAAGTTTAAAATAATAGAGGAAAATAAACGTGAACTTAACGTTCACAACTACATATACTGTATGTATCTGTCCTTATATAACATACATAAAAGGATATAGATATAGGAGTGGATCTTTCCTGTAATGGTGGTGACCTTTGTAATATGATGCTGTTAATCAGTTCATATTAATTATCTTCCTTTAAAATCTTAATTAAACTATATCTTTTACTTATCAACTGTGCCAATTGTCAACCATATTAACACCAATAATTGTTCTTCGAGAATGAGTAACAAATTAACTAACAATACCCTTTCTTTTTATTCGGTTATCGCAGAAACACCCTAATTAGTAATAGACCTGTTAGAATTTGAACTCGAGAATCTGAATATGGTAAAATAAACATGTGATTGCAAGTGATAAATCTCTGGTCTCTACAAACTGAATTTTTTCGTTTGTAATATTTATAAAGAATTTTATTGTACAGTATATAATGCTGCTGAATGTATCCGCTTCTTCAAGAATTTCCTCTCTGGTCTCTCCAAAATGAACTTTTTTTTTTGTAATTTTTATAAAGAATTTTATTGTGCAGTATATAATGCTGCTGAATGTGTCCGCTTCTTCAACACTTCCCTTTAGGGGGGGGGGGGTGAGGTTTCCCAAAAGCTCCGGTCTCTACAAAATGAATTGTTTTTGTTTGTAATATTTATAAAGAGTTTTATTGTATAGTATACAATGCTGTTCAGTGCAGTCAGCTTCTGTAACACTTCTTTTAAAGGGCGAGGTTTCCTATGAAAATATATAGTTGTTTTTTTTTATTTTATTGCTATTGAATTGATAAGGTACAAGTAGTTACGAAATGTAATAAATAAGGGAAAACTAACTTGAAAAGTAAAAAATAAATTGTGGTCATGGTAATGCATCTTTTTGGCAAAAATTATGACAAACTTAAGTACATCATATCTCTATAACTAATTAGATATCTACACCCAATTTTCAGCATGGATAAACAAATACCTACCCCAGAATCAGACAGAATGTTTTCTCTTTGATTTTTATATTTTCTTGGAAAACGGTGTTGGTCTCAACATTTTGCAATAACAGAGAGAGAGAGAAATGGGGTTTAACGTCCACTCGACACAAACTAGGTCATTTCGGGACTAACATATGGTTTGAATTTTTTTATTTCAATAACTCGCTTGCTCGTAGGGGTCTTTAGCAGTGGGAGGAAACCGGAGGACCCGGAGAAAACCCACGAGGTTGGACAGACAACCCTACTCCTTGTCACATACAAGCGGGGATTTGAAACCACGCCAGTTGACTCAATGACAGGCTTTATGATACAGCGCACATGTGCTAACCATTCGGTCATCCAACCCCCATTTTTGCAATAACACAAACACAATATTATATTTTGCCATGACAAATTTTTTTTGATAACCTTGGAAAAATGATGATTCAAATTGCTTTCTGTCTAATTCTGTAGTAGATATTGGTTTATAAATCCTGCTAATTTCGAAGAATAATCTAAAACTTTTTTGTTCCTACCAGGTCTGTTTTGACTCTGAAAAAGGTCAACTAGCATATTATCTATTCCCACATATTCCCCTTACACAGTATGGACTACAACTATGTTGAAATAAAATGGGGTTTAACGTCCTACTTTTCTGTACCGACTAAGCTAATGAAGACGGGCATACGCCATATAGAGTGTGCTATGAGGGAAAATTTGCCCGGAAAGCTGCACTCCAGCCCACTCTTATATCGAACTCCAACTGTCAAAGGCTGATTTGACCAACTGTACACAGGACCTTGTTGTTTTGTACCATCCAAAAGACTATACACTGTCCCTTGCCAGGCTCTCTGTCCTGCACCTATAACAAGGTGGAAGCACGCAGGCAAATACTGATTGAACATGGGACCTCCAGGCTAGTGAGTAAATGTCATACTCACTGAGAGACTGTGGCTCCCGACTATATCAAAGATAGGTTGCCAGGCAATGAAACATACGCCCACAATAGCTAAATTGTCCAAGTGGTTGACAAGGGTTGTTGCATAGTTATTCTTATGTACGTAATGGGCAGCATTTACAAGACAATTTCATACAGATCATAATTTTCGTTGTTGGAGGGTTCACAAGGTTCTATAAATTGAAACAAGGGCCTCTTACCTCTGGAAGTAATTTAAAGAAATTGTTAAAATTTGACAGGCTTTTTCATTTTACTAATTCAAATAATGCATATAAATTTCATACAGATTGAATGATAACTTTTGTCGTTCGAGCGTTCACATGGTCCAACAAAGTGAAACAAAGGCCATAACTCCAGAAGTAATGAACAGAAAAAGATCAAATTCAATTGGCGTCTTTGTTTCACTAATTTAAATTTATGTATATAAATTTCATACAGATCAGAAGATAACTTTTGTTTTTCAAGCGTACCTCTAGAAGTAATTTACAGAAATTCAATATGTTCTTTGTTTAACTAATCTAAATGATGTACATTATACAAAATTTCATACAGATCGGATGTTAACTTTCGTCATTAGAGCGTTCACAAAGTACAACAAAGGGAAACAAGGGTCATAACTCCAGAAGACATTAACAGGAATTATTGAAATTAAATAGGCTTCTTCATCTTACTAATGTAAACAACATATTATATAAATTTCAAAACAACTAGATGATTGTTCACAAGAAATGATGGACAACGGACAGGGGCGACAACAATATATGACCACATTTCCATGTGAGCGTATAAAGATCAATTAAGATCACAGATTATAAAAACATATCCATTAATAAACAATATTGTGAGATGTTTTATTTACACACTTATCGATAATATCTACATGTATAAACATATAAATGTAGTAATAAATAAAAATAACCTATTATAGTCTATTCGGAATTTGTTTCTTAACGACATCCACTGTCCTCCTTAATAAAGTCAATCCATTCAAGTCATTCACTCCATCTTCTAATCTAATAGTACCATTTGATTACAAAACTCTTTACTTCTGGAAAATCATTTTGCTATTTCCCCGATAGCCTTTCAGAGACGTAAAGTTGAGGTATTTTAAAACTACTTATGAACCCGGCTTCAGCGTTTTTTCCTTCCATAACGTGATTTAGCATTCTGTAATATATCAGAAAATGGTGTAGCGCTCTCACTTGAAGTCTTTTCTATACGGAAAAAACGTCTGACTTTCGGAATTCTCAATGCCGCATTCTGTAAACACGCAAACAAACTTGAGGAAACCCAATAACAACACATACTCTGAAAAAAATTAATGTTTTATTGTTTAAAATCAAGTGGCAAAAAAAATGGTATTAAATAACATGAGTGCCAAATTTATTTGTTTAAATAATGTTGGAGATTAATCATGTTCCTGAAGCAACGATCGCGATTTTACAACATCTAGTCGTTGCTTCAATACTCAACAATTCCCGAATTTTTGCGCTCGTTGTGTTTACATGTGACTAATTAGCATTGTCCAATCAGAGGTTGTGGCACATAACACACTGTAAACAAATATGGCGGCCTCCACAGAAAAAGAAATAGACAAGTTTACAGCATTTGTTGATCAACCAGGATTTCCAGCAACCTTGACATTGATCGAACCTTGAACTTTGCAACTCGATTGTCACATGTAGACATTTTAGCTAGAAGCGCGAGACTTGATAATCCTAACCATATTTTTAACAAAGGAATCTGATAGGATCACAATCGAAATTAGTGCTAAAATATGCGGGGTATTAGTGAAGGGCTTGATAAGATGTACGTAGTTAAGGCGAGATCAAGCCTTCTATTGAAGATGGAGATTAATCTAAAGTACTGGATATATCAAAGACATATTTTCAAATATGCATCTGCCAATTCCCTTGGTGGTTGGGGTTTAAACTCAGATTTAAAAGGAGAGAGAGAGAGAGAGAGAGAGAGAGAGAGAGAGAGAGAGAGAGAGAGAGAGAGATGGGGTTTAACTCCGCTCAACACAAACTAGGTCATTTCGGGACTAACATATGGTTCAATTTTATTTCAATAATTCGCTTCCGCATAGGGGTCTTTAGCAGTGGGAGGAAACTGGAGGACCTGGAGAAAACCTATTAGGTTGGACAGGCGACCCTACTCCTTTTCACGTACAACTGGGAATCGAAACCACACCAGTTGACTCAATGACAGACGTTATGATATCGCGAGCACACACTAACCATTCAGCCATCCAACCCAACCATACAAATGTAGATTACAGAAAACAGTTTGTTTGTTAGATATATGTACATGATCAGAAATAAAATCTAATTGCATTCTAATTCATATTAGATGTTCTTTTCATACAGTTTATTTATCTAATCATTAAATGAAACCTGAATATTTCCTGCTCCTATTGTGGACATTACATCGTACCATCATTTATTTCACAAATTTTTTTTTTTTTGACTGATCAGATAATCAAAGCATTCAAATGATTTTTTGTGGATATCGTTAAGCAGAGTAATCTATCAGATCCACTCTAAAACGATATTTCATAGTAAAACAATCTATCAGATCATGCACTCAAAAATGGTATCTTTTTAAAAATATTACTAGCACACATATCCAAAAATAATATTTTATAGGCACATGTAGAGTAATCTAGCACATGTAACCTAAATGATATTTCATAAGTAGGGTAATCTAGCACACGTAACCTAAATGATATTTTTTAAGTAGAGTAATCTAGCACACATACCATAAACTGAGTGATATTTTATTAGTAGAGTAATCTAGCACACATGCCTTAAAATATTATTTTATTAGTACAATGTAGAGTAATCTAGCACACATATCCTAAAATTATATTTTATTAGTAGAGCACCGGGTAATCTAGCATGCATGCCTTCAAATGATATTTTATAAGTAGAGTAATCTAGCACACTGATATGTTATTAGTAGACTAATCTAGCACACATACACTAAAATGATATTTTATAAATAGGATTATCTAGCACACATGCCTTAAAATGATATTGTATTAGTAGAATTATCTAGCACACATGCCTTAAAATGATATTTTATAAGTAGAGTAATCTAGCACACATACCCAAAAATTATATTTTATTAGTAGAGTAATCTAGCACACATACACTAAAATGATATTTTATAAGTAGGGTAATCTAGCACACATGCCTTAAAATGATATTTTATAATAAATTAGAGTAATCTAACATAGCATGCATAACCTAAATGATCTTTTATAAGTAGAGTAATCTAGAACACAAACCCTGAAACGATATTTTATTTATAAGTAATCAATACATACCGAAGGAACAACACTGGCAATAGGTATCATAAGAATTGACATTACTCTAAAACAATATGTCACTCTTTTAACAAACTTGCTTATATCTATTCTTTGTAAATAGAACATCTGAAAAAAAAAAAACCCAATTTATTGGAGGAAATGAAATGAAATAGAGTTTAACATCATATTAACTTTAGCCTCTCCACAGATTTGAAAATAAGTAGGTTTCGTCTCATGACCTTTGTGTATAAATTTAAAGTCAATCGGATATTAACTTTAGCGTTTAGATAAGATTGAAAAAATGTAACAAATTATATATAGCAAAACATCTATTATAATATACTATAAGATGTATAACAGACTTTAAAATAAAAATCAGAATTAAATAAAGGCCTAATCAAATTGTCTAATAGAGAGCTGAGATTACCTCAATATTAGTAAAGGTAATAAGACCAAGTAATACAGGTAAAATATAAGTTGAATCAGGTAAAGTTAAGTCTGTAAACCATAATGTTCCTTCTGTTTTAAAATCTGAATACTGAACAGATGATTCTACAAAAATTAATACCAACATGTAAAATCACATATATTGAACCTACGATTAAAAAATATATATTTATATGTAGAGAGAGAAAGAAATGAGGTTTAATGTCCACTCAACACAACTAGGTTGTTTCGGGACTAACATATGATTCAAGTTTTTTTTGTTATTTTAATAATTCGCTTGTGCGTAGGAGTCTCTAGTTGTGAGAGGAACCGGAAAAGAATCCACAAGTGGAAAATTGAAACCACGCCACTTCACTGAATGACAGACCTGATGATCTAAAGTGTATGTGTTAAACCATTCGGTCACCCAACCCCCTAAATGATATATAGAGAGTCTCGGAGCCTCGGTTTTTTTTTTACTTTATCGACTTGTGTTGATATTTTTTTATATCAAAAAAGACTTGTAGGAGATTTTATTTATCACACAATCCCTTCTTACATGCATAAATAAATAAATATAATTCTTTGATATAGATTTCACTTTTACTGAACCTGATTACATTATGGCGTAGTGATACATCATTTTTTGACAGCAATTCAACCATTGCAAAGTCCGTTATATTGACCAGTGTGTTTCCATCAAAGTCAATTAAATAAAAATAGTACCTTTTTAATAAGAAATAAGTTACTTTTAATAAAAAATGAACTGTTCTTTGAAAATAAAAAAAAGAGTTCCTTTTTGATAGGAGATATTGCAGTAGATTATGAAATTTATCACACAAGCGATATCTACTGTAGAATGTATTACTGGGTGATAAATATAAGTATTTATAGGGGAAATCTGTTGAACTATCTCTTAGTTCCATTATATCATGTATGTTATATTTTCAAGCTTTCAACTACTATAATTTATAATCCATTTTCAACATCCATAATATTATTATTTTTTCAGTTCAACAAAAAGTTTGGTGTAAAAGATAACAGTGGCCTATAATATTACTATTATTTCAGTTCAACGAAAGGTTTGGTGTAAAAGATAACATGGGCCTAAAGATTTGAGCTCTGAAGGTCTTCTCTGGATATGTAAAACAGTCAATTTCTATATGACTATAGAGTTATTTCTTGCATGTTCTTGCAAGTTTGAAAAATCTCAGATATTCAGAAAGCAGAAACACTTGATTGAGTCACAGACTTAGAGCATAGGTTGGAGCATGCACGTCTCCCCATCAAACAAAAAACCAAAGCCAAAACAATCATTCAGTTGAAAATCAATTTTCAGTGAGTAAGTTCTTCAACATATAAATCTTATTCCATTTTAAAAGAAAATGAATGTTTTTGTATTCAAAATTTAAAGAAAACATCTAATAATAATGGTTAATGAAAGATGTGCAAAGGGAGATAACAAGGAATATTTATGGTTTTTATTCACCAAATGCATGAAGTCATCCTACCCATCATGATGTACATGTATACAGAGCGACAGAGAAATGAGTTTAACGTCCACTCGACACAAACTATGTCATTTCGGTTCAATTTTATTTGAATAATTCGCATGTGGGAGGGGTCTTTTTTAGCAGTGGGAGAAAAACGGATGACTCAGAGAAAGCCCAAGAGGTTGGACAGGCGACCCAACTCCTTGTTACGTACAATGATAGAGCTTATGATACAGTGCACAAACACGTTAATCATTCGGCCATTCAGGGGATCACGTGGCTAAGTGGGTAAGACGCTGGCTCGCTAGCCTGGAGGTCGGGTGTTTGATCCCTGCATTGGCCGAGAAAGTTCGTCCAGATTTTC
Source organism: Patella vulgata (assembly GCF_932274485.2). Taxonomy (NCBI): domain Eukaryota; kingdom Metazoa; phylum Mollusca; class Gastropoda; family Patellidae; genus Patella; species Patella vulgata. The sequence goes on along the minus strand of NC_065880.2, from coordinate 12,488,025 downwards.
CGGCGTGATTTCCCCTTGTCAGTGATGCAGGACGGAGGGCCTGACAAGAACAGCTGTCTAGTCGTTCGGATGGAACGAAAAACCAAGGTCCCATGTACACATTGGCGTGCACGCAAAAGATCCCTTGGCAGTTGGGATTCGATATAAGAGTAGGCCGTAGCGCCACTGCCCATCTTCATTAGCCCAGGTTAGGAGCAGAACAGTAGGACAGTAAACCCTATTTCAATTCATTTCATTTTGGCCATTCAACCCCCCCCCCACTCCCCCATGATGTATACATGTACATACATGATTACTAAGTCCACCAGACTACTTACCTGCATCTATCACTGGACTAGCTCCACTCATATTTCTTAAAGCAAAGGATAAACAAATCCACATTGGCAGTTGAACGTAAGCAACTATATTTGTCTTTCTTGGATGGCAGTTTTCTCTTATATACAATTCTGATACTTTCTTCTTCATCTGATAAAATACAAAACTGAAAGTTAGACTGAAAACTAATCTGTTTGGTAAGGTTTGTGTCAAGGAACCCCAAGAGTTGCAAAAGGCTGTGTCAACCCAGTAAATTACGCAAATTTAGAATCGATCTTAAAAAATCCAGAAAGTTTACCTAGAACATTGCAGTCTTGATTCCTGTAGGTTTTCTGCTCAACTGACTGATTTAGACTAATTTTAGATGCGTTTTAAAGATATGTTCCCACATGGTTAATTTGGTCAGCAATTTGAACCTCAAATCCCATCAGAAATCAGGATATTAAAATAATAGATATAGGATGTTTATTCAGACAGTGTAATAAACTGAATAACAATAAAAGTTCTGTTTTTCAACTAGTAAAGAAAAGGCAGTGCTACTGATATCGATGTCCTTGTAAGAGGTAAACATTAAAAACAGTCTAAGCTGGTGTGTGATTAACATCTAGATGCTATATGTATTTGAAATGACAAACTGATAGATATTTAAAAACAGTTTGTCAGGAATTCATATCTCTGTTACACGCCAAGTTTTGTGTTTAGTAGTCTGGATATCATGATATAACAGAAAGTTGAGCAATTTCAGTCCTGATTCACAAAGGAATATATTTTACATGTATACCATTAATATAACCTAAAACTTGTATTAAAAATGATCATACAGATAATTTTGTTTTCATATACCAATTGTCAATTCAGAGTTTTGTAAAATCATTATTTATGTGTCAAGTAAATAGAACATGTTTCATTTGAAATTTGAATATAAATAAACCTAATTGTAGGGTTGTGTCAATTATTCAAATACCATTTGGAATACCATATGATAAACAGAAGTAATCCATATTTAAATAATTTACTCACAGCTGAATTAAACATCATTCTCGTTTTATTGTCACTCCAATTATATTTTGATCTAGCATGTTGAGCATCGAATCGTATGCGGTTTGATATTTTCTGTATTTCTGGCTGTAATTTCTCCAATCTTGTCTGTATTTTTGCGGTGTAAATACTTAGAGGAAAGGTTATAAATGTTCTTAATGTAAAGGCTGTCAATACTATACTTCCCCACCATGGGAGACCAGTAAAATCATGAAATGTTTCTAAAGTTTTTTCTGCAAAACCGATAGGCGGGACATCTGAAGTAAAGTATTTATTGTATGTTTCAATAGACAAATGTCTTTTCTGGCCATTTGATAAACTTTTCCGGTGACAAAAATATACATTGCTAACACATCTGTTATTATCTGTTGAAAATATTGGAAGACTTTTCTGAGATAAAATAGTTAGATTTCTATGCTGTATATGGTTGTAGATGGCTAATCTATGTAGATGACAAATACTCTCTTTATGTCTACTAAGAGAAACAAAACACCTGATCTGAAACATAAAAATGAAATTATGCATCTATTTTGGCATTGTTCATGTTGCCGGATCTGACTACTTTTTTAGGCGACCCTTTTTTCACAAATCGACATGACAAGTATTCTATTGATGTGATATTTCTATGAAAATAAAAGCAATTTTCGCACATAAATGTAATTAATGTTTTGCGGATTTGAAATTTTGCCCCATGTTCAGGTCTGAAATAGGTGAAGCGCTCATTTTTCAATCCCAAGTTAATGGGCACTAACCCTAACCCATAATCCACATACAAACCTAAGACTAAAAGGGGAAAATGGAGAGTCTGCAGTGGGTTTAACGTTCTGCTCCTAAACTGGGCTAATGAAATGAAGACGGGCATACGTCATACACTGTGCTATGAGGGAAATTTTGCCCGGGCAGCGCCACTATGGATGGACTACTCTTATATAGAATTCCAACTGCCAAGGGATCTTTTACGTGCACGCCAATGTGTACACGGGACCTAGGTTTTTCGTCCCATCCAAACGACTAGACAGCTGTCCTTCTCAGGCCCTCCGTCCTGCATCACTGACAAGGGGAAACCACGCCGGAAAATCTGGATGTACTTTCTCGGCTAATGCCGGGATCGAACACCCGACCTCCAGGACCAGGCAAGCAAGCCAGCGCCTTCTTACAAATCAACACAATCAATATCATTCCTAATTCTTATGTCGAAGATGACATTATATAAAAGAAAGGCTAAATAACAGGAAAGTACATAGAAATGACATTGGCGTACGAATAGCATCTGCGGTGTGCAAATAGAAGTAAATTAAACCAAATTTATTGAATTTTCATAATTTTCCTTACCATGGGCGCTGCCATTTTGAAAGTAATTTGCATCCATATTATGAATCATGAAAAACATACGATACGAATACGACGAAAAAAATAGAAAATGATCCTTACCAGGGCACCAACAATCAGATCCCCCTAGCGTATGAATTAATACTATAATATAATGAATGATGTATTAATGTCACCATATATGAGACTGTTGAGAGAAAATAACTAATATTGATTACATTTGCGTCTGTCATAAATTTTAATTCAACCTACGAAAACAAACATAAACTTCCGTTTAGTCTCGTTCATCCAGGCATAAAAAATATTATACCTGTATACCCAATTACCTGTGTGCAACTGCAATCTGTTTGGGAGATTGGTGTGCAAGATGACTGACCTTTAATAATAAAGTTCATATATAGCGTTCGCCACATCACATGGCGTCAAAGATTGGTCCGGGCATTTTATAGACTCATTTACACTACATAGTAAATATTTTTTATCCAGATATACTCCAAGCACCTTTATTTATTTTTCTATTACTTCAAAAAAAAAAAAAAAAAAAAAAAATGCAGAAGGAAAAAAGTTAATATTGCGGGCTCGTTCACCCGCACCATGGACCTTATATTAGCGGCATAGCGTATATTCACTGCGTTTCTTATCCAGATGTTGTAAAACTCGCAGTCGTTCAGGAACATATGGGGGAAGGGAGAAGGAGCTGTTTTGACTTTTCGGTTGGTTGGAAAAATCGTGTCGATTTATATTGCGGGCTCGTTCACCCGCACCATGGACCTTATATTAGCGGCATAGCGTATATTCACTGCGTTTCTTATCCAGATGTTGTAAAACTCGCAGTCGTTCAGGAACATATGGGGGAAGGGAGAAGGAGCTGTTTTGACTTTTCGGTTGGTTGGAAAAATCATGTCGATGCGGAAGAGAACAGTCCAGTTGGGGATGTCATTTCCTTACGGAAAGATCATCTATCTGAAATTACGGACTGGTTTAAAAAAAAAAAAAATTATATATAATCTTTTTGCGGTGTTGGGTGTGGATGTGGGGTGGATTTGGGCGTTGTGGGTGTTAGATTTCCATATAATTCTAAAGACACGTCTGACCTGATCTATGGACGTGTATAAATATTGATACACCTCCATGGTCTAGCCTACTCTAATTATTGTGGTGCGGAAAAAACTCGACTCTTGGCTCACTATTGGGCTCTGTCCAGACTAGACAACAATGTCGATAACCTGTTGAATAATAATAATAATCTTTAAAAAAAAAAAAAAAAAAAAATAGAAATAAAACAGCACCATTAACTATAAGTCGGTAAAATAATCCACTTTAGATATAATTTCAGCAGAGTTGCTCGACTCTCCCACCCCTATTCAGGCCTGACACAAATTTTAAAATAATATGACATTAAAGGGGTGTGTGTGTGGAGTCCCCATTTCATTCATGAATAAAAGTAATTGGTTGCAACTACATGTGTATAGACCTATATAATAAACTACGTGAGTGAGAGAGAAATGGGGTTTAATGTCCACTCGACACAAACTAGGTCATTTCGGGACTACCACATGGTTCAATTTTACTTCAATAATTCGCTTGCGCGTAGGGGTCTTTAGCAGTGGAAGGAAACCGGAGGACCCGGAGAAAACTCACGAGGTTGGACAGGCGACCCTACTACTTGTCATGCACGCCAGTTGACTCAATGACAGATCTTATGATACACGTGCTAACCATTCGGCCATCCAACCCCCCAATAAACTACGTAAATTATAAATATAGGTGATATATATACTTTTCAAAATATTTTTTATTTTTAAGTAAATTTTAGTAGAGAAAGACTTAGATGAACTTTACAAACCGTAAAGATTTTATGGAATAAAACTGTACAAAAAAAAAAAAAAAAAAAAATTCCAGTGACAAAAAAATATTTAAAAACGCTAACAAAATTATTATTTTTTTAAAGCTTGCCAATTGCATAAACTATAAAATGTCATTATATAAGAACATAGTAATGCTTGTTAAACCATTTATTGGTATGCCCATTGTTGTTACAACGAAATATTTCATCCGTTATTGTTGTTTTTATGTATTTAGACTATATGATATCGGGCACAATAAAGTAATTATTGTTTTTATGCATTTGTACTTGCGGTATTATCGGGTTGAAGCACTATAAAGTTATTATTATTATATAAAGCGACTATACATACATATAGACATGGATAAAGAGAGAGAGAGAGAAATGGGGTTTAACGTCCACTCGACACAAACTAGGTCATTTCGGGACTAACATATGGTTTAATTTTATTAGCATAATTCGCTTGCGCGTAGGGGTCTTTAGCAGTGGGAGGAAACCGGAGGACCCGGAGAAAACCCACGAGGTTGGACAGGCGACCCTACTCCTTGCCACGTACAACCGGGGGATTCGAAACCACGCCAGTTGACTCAATGACAGACTTTATGATACAGCGCGCGCACGCTAACCATTCAGCCATCCAACCCTCTAGACATGGATAATATATAGATCTACATAAATATGTGTTTTGCATTATATATAATATGTATTTCTTATTGTTGATATGGAATAAACTTTAAAAGCCAAATAGCCCCGGGTATTTATGGCATATGTGACTACATGAAATGAAGTTTAACGTCCTACTGTTCTGTTCTGACTGGGATAATGAAGACGGGTATACGCCATGCAGTGTTCTATGAAGGCACTATGGCCTACTGTTATATCGAATGTATACACGGGACCTCGGGTTTTCATCCCATCCGAACGACTAGACAGCTGTCCTTGTCAGGCCCTCCGTCCTGCACCACTAGAAAATCCGAAATTAACTTTCTCGGTCAATGCAGGGATCGAACACGCTACCTCCAGGCTAGTGAGCCAGCGTCTAATCCCGCTTAGCCACAGTGGCTCCCTATATGGCTAAAGTTGGAATAATTATCGCGTGTAAACAACATATTATTATGCAGCAAATCAAAGAATATACAGTTCAAGACTTTAAAAAGCACTGTACCCCAGAATTACATTTCTTAAAGACAATATAAAGACATGAAACAATGGAATAATCCTTGTTACTCTATGCATGCGGTTTTACAAGAACTCTGTTGTAACTGAATAATATATCCCAATCTTTATTCTGGTCAACAAATTGTACTATTTTACAATATTCCAGTTAATTGATGATACGAATTTCATCTTAACACACCTAATTTAAAAAATTGGAAAAATTCAACTAAATGATTTGAAAAGCCTAACGTAAACCTTTTCAAATGTGACTTGGATTTTAAAATATTTTCGAACCCTCTGGACAAGTAAAATAGGATGTAATGGATAATTTACACAACAGGTAGGACACGTAAACATCTAGTACTTAGAATAAAGCTATTATTTATTTTCTGGAGCTGTCAAGCCAGCAAGAGTGCCATTGTCCCTTTAAACCTCATTTCATTTCATTTAGATGATCTCGATGAGCAAAGAATTGTGCCAAACAAGGTTCATCGAGTCAAATCGCGACATCAGACTACGCTTCAAATACGAAACCCGACACTCGCACAAATTATAATCTCTTTAATGCAAATTATCGGCCGTGCGAAGAGTTTGATTTATAATTCAATAAATTTTCTCTTATCAATGTGTAATATACAACTGTACTATTATAAACTCGAATAAGTATAACACGTCTACATATGTTGATTTCCCACAGCAACCTTTACTGAACAGAATGAATTTTATAACATTGTTTATAATTCAAGTGGTTTGGTTTACACAAGGTAAGATTCTCAGTCTCCATTACTTGATCGTCTTAGAAAAGTAGGAAGGGTAAACCCCATTTCACGTTCTAGTTTAAGCCTTGTTCGAGGGCGTATCCTAAGAAACTTACAGTAAATTAAAGGAAATGTTATCAGTCTGAACATTGACAGCTAGATTGCTTGAGAATATCGTAATAGAAAGATTATTTTTTTTCACAATGAAAGATTCGAAAATCTCATTGTAAATTATTAAAGCGCAAGTCAGTCTCGGTGTTCCGTAAAAAGAAGCGAATCTCATTTTTAGGTTTTGTTTGTTTGAAATTGGTTTAAGAATCCGTTGCACGAATAAACCAATTATTTAGCCCGGTTGAAATCCTTGATAGGTGTGTGAGTGTGTGTGTGTGTGGGGGGGGGGGGGGCTGGATGGCCGAATGTATAGAACATGCGCGCTGTATCATAAGGTCTGTCATTGAGCCAACTGGTGTGGTTTCGATTTCCCGGTTGTACGTGACAAGGAGTAGGGTCGCCTGTCCAACCTCGTGGTATTTTTCCGGGTCCTCCGGTTTCCTCCCACTGCTAAAAACCCCTACGCGCATGAAATAAAATTGAACCATGTGTTAGTCCCAAAATGACCTGGTTTGTGTCGAGTGGACGTTAAAAAAGACCATTTCTCTCCCTCCCCTTCATATGTGGTTACTATAAGAGTTTTAATTACACAGATGATCTGTTTTAATTTGTAGTTGATGGAGGGGCTGTTACATGCGGTTCACCCGTAGTACAAACACCAACTACTTCCAGAATTATTGGTGGATCTGCCGCGAAACTGGGTGCTTGGCCTTGGCAAGTAAGTTTTCTGTTATAAACCAATATTTTAAATGAATTATTCAAACAACGACTTAAATATATATCATTAGTTATCCTTTCGAAACGTTCGGCCCACTGTACGCTATTCGCTGCAAGGCCCTCCGTGACAACCCTGCACCACTGGTAAGATAAAAGATGAAGAACAACAAAAAGCCAGATAAGTTTCCATCGAAATGTTTCCAAAATTTCTGGATTACTATATCGCTTTTTTCATGCCAGTCATTACAACTAAACAATGGGCACAATTCTTTCTTTCAGTTCTGTTATCCTGTTTAGCAATTTTGGCGGAAATACTTGACTGTCCAGATTTAACGATGACTTTTATGGACAAATACGGTGTCTGCATAGAACATCAACAGTCAACATCGACCTTTTTCTTCTGGGGGGCGGGGGAGTTGGATGGCCGAATGGTTAGCACGTGCGCGCTGTATCATAATGTCTGTCATTGAGTCAGCTGGCGTGGTTTCGAATCCCCGGTTGTACGTGACAAGGAGTAGGGTCGTCTGTCCAATCCTGTGGGTTTTCTCCGGGTCCTCCGGTTTCCTCCCACTGCTAAAGAACCCTACGCGCAAGCGAATTATTGAAATAAAATTGAACCATGTGTTTGTCCCGAAATGACTTAGTTTGTGTCGAGTGGACGTTAAACCCCATCTCTCTCTCTCTCTCTCTCTCTCCTCTCTCTCTCTCTCTCTCTCTCCCTTTTCTTCTGTGTGGTTATCAAGATGGTTAATGGTTGACAGCTCATCTATTCAGTGAAAATGTATAGTCATGCAGTGTTGATATATTTTTTTTTTTTAACATACCGTCATGTTTTTAAGGTATTATTAACAGAGATCAACTTACCAGTATGTGGTGGAGCTGTTATATCAGAAAATATTATACTGACAGCAGCACATTGTTTTGAAGAGTAAGTGTTTTGTTTCTATGCTTTCAATCAACAATCTGATTAAAACACGGATCCTATTTCGTTTCGTTTTTATAGTTCCAAATTTAGCTTTACTTGTCTTTATGGACTAGGATCTGGAAGAGTTTTTATATAACCCATGTTCTGGCTGATGTGAGGGTAAACCACTAGAAACGTCAACGCCGAATGATTAATCAATGTCTGACGTCATAGGGTCAAAATTCGCTCATTTGACCTGACGTGAACCCCCACTATAACTTGTCAGATCTTCATGTAGTGTTGGTCATCGAAAGTATAAAATACGAAACGAAATATAGATCTGTATTTTAATCAGAGTGTTCAATCAATTGAAATGATTTATTTTAAAGGCATAAAACGCCTAGAGACGTTATATATTTTTCCTAAGTATTTCCTAAGTATTTTCCTAAGATTCCCCGGTTATATGTGACAAGGACTCTGAGGGAGTACAGTCGCCGGACCAATCTTGTGGGTTTTCTTCAGGTCCTTCGGTTTCCTCCCAATGCTAAAGACCCCTACGCGCAAGCGAATTATTGAAATAAAATTGAACTATATGTTAGTCCCGAAATGGCCAAGTTTGTGTCGAGTGGACGTTAAACCACATCTCCCTCTCTCTCTCTCTCTCGTCTTGTGTAATTGTTTGAGTGTGGTGCAGCCCCACTGCATTTACTATTAACATGCTACAATAATAAAACATTTTATTAGTCAGTTGAGTCAAGATCCCAAAAGATGGATGGCAACTGTTGGAGGAATCTATACCGACCAGTACGAGTACACACAGCGTACATACCACGTACAGAAGATTATTGTACATGAAGCTTATAATACATCCACGGCGGAGAATGACGTGGCTCTTCTTATTCTCTCTACTAATATGATGTATTCTAACTATATTCGACCTGTTTGTTTACCTGACGACAACGAATCGGTACCCGTAGGAACTATTTGTTACATCGCAGGATGGGGAGCTACAAGAGGTAAACTGTTTACCGTATTCCACACTAGATAACAAACCTCATCTCTCAACCTCCGTGTTTCGTAATACTAGTAATTATAAGAGACTAGAAGAATGCCCGGCTTCGCTCGGGGGTCATAACCCCGAAACCGGAAGTGGTAGACTAACGCCACCTGGCCTATGTTACTCCCCGGTCCGAGCTACCCCTATACCCCAAATTTCAGACTCGGGGCAGACATAGTGTAGCCGCCAACCCCGAACAGACAGACAGACAGACAGACAAACCAGACAAACGACAGTCACAAATATTAGTATAGATAGATGGTGCTATATAGTTCCACGTAGCAAAGCCCAACGCAAATCACATAGGGCCTGAGTAAGCAAAATTGGCAATATTTTGCATCAAAACAACGATTGATTATTGTTATTTAAAATATTTCTGCCACACCCACCTACAATTAAGCATATAATTCTACCTGTGACGGGTATAAATCATCGTATTTAAAATCGAGGCGTTAACTCGTTACTAGGAACGCCATTTTTAAACGGTAGATGTATGACGTTGTATGTCGGATAAAAACAACGCTTCATTAATTTAAACGCGAATATTTGGAGTTAGGTGATCGTTGTGCCACTACACTGGCCTCTGTTTTAGTCATAATAGTATAAAATTATGTTACATGCATTAATAAAGAAACTGAGTTTGCCACTTGGAACTGAAGGCACCCAATCGTAGCTAAAAACAGGCACATCAGTATATCTCAATGTTATTAGCTACGTATTCGTAGCTACCATATATGGTATTGTTTCCCCGTGTTACTTGTAGGAATATTATCTTGACCTAATCAAAGAGATAGTTTAACGTGCACTCAACACAAACTCGGTCATTTCGGGACACTCGCATGTTACAATTTTATTTCAATAAATCGCTTACTAGTAGGGGGTCTTTAGCCCGGGACAGAGCCCTCCGTGCAGTGGGACAAGAAACTCGGCAATTTGGGGGCGGGGGCGGCATGGGTTTCCGGGGAGTTTCTCATCCCCCGTGCTGGTACCAAATACATGTACTACAGGCCCGGGCTAGGCGCCGATTACCTGCAGGGGCCCGGATACCCTAACGGTAAAGAGAGTCCTGAACGGAACAAGGACGGGCCGTACAAGTGGCCTAAAGCTTTTGATTCACCAATTTTTTCCAAAATAAGTGGACTGACAAAATCCGATTCCAGTACTGCACACGCCTCTAGGTACCCAAATTCAGAAAAGTCACCGGTTTTCTTTTTTAAAAAAAATGACTCTGAATACCACGGGTCCCTGTAGGCTCCGGGTCCCTGGTCAAGTGTCCCAGCTGTCCCACCTCTCACGGGCCCTGGTCTTTAGCAGTTGGAGAAAACCGGGTGGAAAACCTACGGAGAGAGAAAGAGAGAGAGAGAGAGAGAGAGAAATGGGGTTTAACGTCCACTCGACACAAACTAGGTCATTTCGGGCCTAATACATGGTTCAATTTTATTTCAATAATTCGCTTGCGCGTAGGGGTTTTTAGCAGTGAGAGGAAACCGGGGAAAACCCACGAGGATGGACAGGCGATCCTACTCCTTGTCACGTACTACCGAGGAATCGAAAGCACGCCAGTTGACTCAATGACAGACCTTATCTTGTGATACAGCGCACAGGCGCTAACCATTCGGCCACCCAACTGCAAACCCATACTCATATGCGCCTCATAGCACACTCTATATAACGTAAACCCGTCTTCATTAGCCCATTCGGTGCAAAACAGTAGGCCGATAAATCCCATTTCATTTCATCTCAATTTGGAGCGTCTTTTCTTTTGGAAATATGGTTACACCGAGGACATTATGAACAATGTCATATTGTTACAGGAACTAGCAATCAAAATACATTGAATCAAGTTGCGCTGCCAATTATTGGAGATGAGACTTGTTCTAGACCAGATTGGTATGGTAAAGATTTCTATCCAGAAACATCTTTCTGTGCTGGAAGAGAAGCTGGTGGTATAGATGCATGCACAGTATGTATATACCTTTTTTTATTTTATGATCAGTAGTGGAATACCGCGTTTTATCAGTGAAATAAAAGTGTTATTCCACTGGCTAGCAGTAGTCCATGTTGTTTTTACCCAAAATGATTGTAAAATTATAAAATAAATAGAACATTTGTCGTTTTGTCGTGAATAACATATTTTATTTCATCTCTAAGCAAGAAAACGTTTATATTTTCACTCATGCTACGCATTCGTGAAAATATAAGTTTTCTTGCTTCTCGATGAAATAAAATATGTTATTCACTCTAAAACGACAAATATCCTCTATATATACATGTATTATTATATATATAGGATAAAGCACGAGACTGGGGTTATACTGTGGACGAAAGGCTGAAGATAATAACCCGAGAAAAAGAGAAACCGGGGCCGGCAGGCCGAGGTTTTTCCGCCGAGGGTTTTTTTCTGAAGTCTCTCTTCCCCCGCATAACCGAAGTCAAGGACTTTATCTTGCTTATAAACCCGTCGATGTTTACATGTACGCAAAATGAGAATATCTCAGAATTCCCGTAAGAAAAACCTTATATCATGTTTTCTTATGGAAAAAACACCATCTGGATCCGTGTTTTAATCAGATCGAAAACTGCTATTTGTCAAATACGAAGCAATATCTGTTATTTATTGAGAAAAAGATACTATTTTCTGGAACAGATACCTTTTGTTCCTGGAATATTGATTTTTGTTTTGTGACTGAAATATATCGTTTCATGCTTTCTAGATTACAGCAGCTCTTTTGCATCTATATGTAGTCTTAATATTTTGTTCTGTGTATTTTTTCAGGGTGACAGTGGATCACCACTAGTTTGTCAGAAAGGTTCTAAGTGGACAGTACATGGTAGTAATTTATTTCATTTATCGTGGGATGGAGGGAAGGGGTAGAGAATGCTTCACCCGTGCGCGTTGGATCATAAGGTTACGTTCTTCACCTTGTACGTGACAAGGAGCAGGGACGCCTGTCCAACCTCGTAGGTTTTCTCCGGTTCTAAAGACACCTACGCGCAAGCGAATTATTAAGATAAAATTGAACCATATGTTAATCCCGAAATGGCCTACTTTGTGTCGAGTGGACGTTAAACCACGTCTCTCTCCCTCTCGCTCTCTTTGACCGATCCCTATGGCCCCCTTACGAATAGGGGGGGGGGGGGGGGTGGATGGCTGAATGGTTAGCGTGCGCGCGCTGTATCATAAAGTCTGTCATTGAGTCGACTGGTGTGGTTTCGAATCCCCGGTTGTACGTGATAAGGAGTATGGTCGCCTGTCCAACCTCGTGGGTTTTCTCCGGGTCCTCCGGTTTCCTCCCACTGCTAAAGACCCCTATGCGCAAGCGAATTATTGAAATAAAAATTAAACCATATGTTAGTCCCGAAATGACCTAGTTTGTGTCGAGTGGACGTTAAACCCCATTTCTCTCTCTCTCTCCCCCTTACGAATAAAGGGAGATAATCACAATTTGGATGCAGACCACCATTAATTTCACATTTGACTTCATTGTTAATTTTCCCAGAATTTTCACGTGGCTGAACGCATTTCACTATAGACAGGACAACCCATGGTCATGTCTTTGCTCCAGATTGTGTATGAAGCTGACTAATAAAATTTTGAAAAACACAAACTTGAAGGAGCGCTCTAAAAACATGTAAATATGCACCACAAAAATCACCGTAACCAACCTCTTAACTCTGGTATGCTCCCGCCTTTAGATCATGAATATTTAACAAAACCTGACAGAATATTCAAAATCTCTTCTCCCATTCTAGACCAAAAAATCAACAAAAATGGTCATGCCAAAGGGGAGAGAGGCGAGAGAATTGTTATCAATAGACGAACTGCAATTTGGGCTAAAGCGATGGTGACATTTAATGGTGGTCTGCCTTCTTGTGTAGGCAGGCCATAAATTTCCACAATAATTTTAATGTCAATTCAGTTCTCTTTGCCTGGCTCCATCGGTGGAATAAGAGAGAGCAAAATATGCCAAAGGTTTCTTCTTAATAATAGCATCGTGTCTGGGTTAGAGGCGTCAATGTTTTTGGGGATCGGGAGAAAATGGTGGAAGTTGTTGCCCATGTAGAAGTTTCTTTTATACCAATAGAACCATCTGTGTCAATCACGGTGGCTAAGTGGGTAAGACGCTGGCTCGCTAACCTGGATGTTGGGTGTTCGATCTCTGCATTGGCCGAGAAAGTTCATCCGGATTTTCCGGCGTGGTTCCCCCTTGTCAGCGATGCAGGACGGAGGGCCTGATAAGGACAGGGGTCTAGTCGTTTCGATGGGATGAAAAACCGAGGTCCCGTGTACACATTGGCGTGCACGTAAAAGGCCCCTTGACAGTTGGAATTCGATAGAAGAGTAGGCCGTAGTGCCGCTGTTCGGGCGAAATTCCCCCCATAGCACACTGTATCTGGCTTATGTCGTCTTCATTTGCCCAGTTCGGAGCAGAACAGTAGGACGTTAAACCCCATTTCATTTTCTTATTATTGTAGGTTTATCTAGTTGGGGATATGGTTGTGCTGAACCAAGATGGCCGGGTATATACACAGAAGTCAGTAAATATACCAAGTGGATTAAACAACATCTAAATAAGAGAGCTTCTTTATTTGGTTAATAAATGTTCCACTTGACCAGTGGTTCATGAATTTAATTTTTGTTTTGCTTTTGTTCCATCTACCCGGACACTGAGCATTTATGTACCTTGCCATTGATTGAAATAGTTTCCAATAAAAGTATAGAATCATAGACATTGATGGGTTATTGGTTATTGCAGGGGTATGATTTGGAAATTAGATTAGTACAAATCATCATGATTATTGATATATTTCGTTTTTGATTTATGATGTTCCGACATTTCTGATTTGTTAATTTAGTTAAAGGAGCTATTATCTCTTTGATGTACGTCAGTTAAAGCACTAAGATGGTTTGATCTGACCTGTGATGGGACAAGCTCTATAAGATTACATTTTTATGCTCAAAGTGGAAGTCGGCTTGTTTATTATTTCTTGTTCAATTTTTGTTATATCTCAACGCATACTTCATCTAAAGGTAAAATTTTCGCCGAAGATAGATTGATATCTCACACAACAAATCAAAATATCAAATCTGTACGTCCGTCTTTTTGGTCACGCAAAGCAAGCACGAGTAGCTTCCGAAATAATGTTAATTCGGAAAAGGCAATATTTGCAGAATAAATGATTACAAATGTTTGTTAATCTTCAGATGACTGAAAACCAGTCCAATACAGGGGCGAATCCAGGATTTTCAGAAAGGGGGGGGGGTGCTGCCCCCACTTATGAGTGCGAAGCCCGGGGCTCTATGGGCTCGTTTCGGGGTAAATTACGATTTCCAACCTAAACTGACTCTTAATTCCTTTCCCGCGAGAATATATTGGGCAAAAAATTGTTCGCTACCCAAAAAAATGGGGGGAGAGGGGGCGCCGGGTGAAGCCTGGATCCGTCCCCCTGGATCCGCGCCTGCAATAAGAACTGTATGCAACGTTTTATCCCTTAATAAAAGTTTATCGATACGGGGGCAGATTCTGTTGCAACAAATACAATTTTCAATCGAATCCCGACAATAGTATATTATAGTTGTATTCACAACAAAAGGTTTCTGTCTGATCTGTGTCGGGACTTCTATGCATTTCAGAACTAGATCCTCAATGACATTAAACATACATTATGCAAGAGGTAGATCTGCCCATTGCAGGTCTTTCTTTAGGCCCGATTAAATGTTATCTAAATTATTAATTAGACACTGATTAACATGAAAAGACCTTAATCAACTCTGAATGTCATCTTATGTATCGGATTTTCACTGGATTTGAATCCAATCTGCTGCTCAATGCTCATCGATGATTAAACCCAAAATGGATAATCGAGACCATGTTTTTTTATCGTACCGACTTAGTAATGGAGATCGAGACTAGGTCTAAAATTCAATTGCTAATATCTCTGTTAAATGTGGAGCAATTTGACTGAAATTTTCAGGATATTCCCTTTACATTATCTAGTTATTAACTACTGTAGTGAAAACAGCCAGCTCTTTATCTAATCTTACATAATGCCCCTTTAACTAAAAAGACACGTTTCTACATTTTTAAAATTGTTTATTTACACCCACATTATTGAATGATATATCATACTATTTACATACTTTGATCATTATAAGTATCACAATAAAATATAATAGGGCTAAAAATAAACACCCTTTTTCCCAGCTCGATTAACGTTTGTAAAATAACAGTGACATTACAATATATCTGATATCTGATGATGATCGAAACATGACAAATACCACTGCGATGGATTGGTTTATTTTTACAAAAAATTATTTACACTTCGTTATCAATCTGATTAAAAAACAAATCTATATTTCGTTTCGTTTTTTTTTATACTTTCTGGCCAGTTGTAATGGGAGGTTGTGTCAGGGGCTATACGAGCGGCTTTTGACCCTATGACGTCAGATATTTGATTAACCGATCGGCGTTTCTAGTAGGATACCCACAGTTCTGTGCATCACAGGCCAAGAACTCGCTGCAACAGACCATTTCATTGGCTAATCCCTCACATCAATTAGAACGCGGTTATATAACAACTCTTCCAGTTCCCAGTGTAGTAAAGACAAGTAAAACGAAATTTTGAACTATAAAAAAACGAAACGAAATAGGATCAGATTTCTTCGATATAAACGCTGTGGTGAATCCCCGCCCGTAAATTCTGTTTTCAATAAAATTCAATAAAGTATTAATTATAATTATAAAAAGGCTGAATTCAAAGCCGTAAATGTTTTATAGTCCAGATATTACATATTTCTGATCGGTTACATTAAGTATACAGTACCATAATTTGTCACAACTGAAGTGCTGCTCCGTATTATTATATTCTTTCGATTGTTGGTCATTTCTTTGAATCCCACGAATAAAGCAAAACATTGATGCACAAGCAGAAACATATTATTATATTACAGTAAGGTATGATTATGTAAAAGTAAAAGGAACAATTATGAATAAAGTAGCCACACCATTAAATTGCATAATTCGGTTGGTTTAATCGTTAATATTATTGGTGTAAAAATAATTATCAATGAAGTGGTGAACGTTTCCAATTAAACTAATAAAATTGATAAGCTATATACCAAGTGCTGGCGAAACTATAGTGCAGCCATGACAACTTTATTTTACAGTGAAACGTATTTAGGCACCCTAGTACACTCATATGAATTGCCCACGTAATGGCGCGTTTTCGGTGATCAGGGAGATCAGGTCCCGAGTTTACAAAGCATTCCGAGACTAAGTTAAGAATTTATTCAAAATTGTTGGCCTTATTTTAATTACAATATAGCACTTTCTAAAACCAATGTTGTTTTAATGTATCAAATACATCAATAAGAAACTATGTGTAAAGGTTCGCGTTTCTGCAGGATCAAAGATTTTTCTCATAAACAGTGATTAAAGTTGAGAAAGCTTTGTAAACTTGGGGCCGCAAACTGGGCATATCCTTGCATCTTTCACAAAACTGTAAGAGTTGTACTGACTGTAGCCTTTTAAAACCCACATTTTATACCCAATGTCTGCAGCATAAAATTGAAATATGCAACATTCCTATTTTGTCGAATTCAGTTTTTGTGTTTGAGAGACTTCGATTTGTGGTTACTCAATCGTTAAAACATGACGTGTGATCTATTGCAAGATTAAAGAGTATCTCTCAAACAAGATTTACAACCATACATTTATAAAACAAATACAACATAATTTATATGGAAAACAATCACTGGTTTATACACATATAGCACGACGTCTCGACAAGTATTCTCTTATCGTTTTCAACATCATTTGTACTTGAAAATGATAAAAGGATACTTGTCGAAACGTCGTGGTATATGTGTACAAACCAGTGATTGTTTTCCATATAAATTGTGTTGTATTTTTTAATGCGCTTAATCGCTATATGCCACTCAAGGATTACATAATATGAAGATTCTAGGGGAAGAACGATCTAAGTCACATTTTTGTCACAAAACAGACTTTTGGACGAGAATGATTGTTCCACAGAAAGCTTATACAATTTGCAACCAGATATGGGTTTTCTCCGGGTCCTTCGGTTTCTTCCCACTGCTAATGACCCCTACGCACAAGCGAATTATTGAAATAAAGTTGGACCATATGTTAGTCCCGAAATGACCCAGTTTGTGTCGAGTGGACGTTAAACCCCATCTCTCTCTCTCCCCTATCGTAACGCATCGTAACAGTGGGAACCTAGCACAAGCACAATGATACGTACAATTACATAATTAAAATAGAAAATACACATTTATATACATAAATTATCACATTAACTGCATGCTAATACTCTATAGTATTTACTATATTATTATGTTTGGCGCCTTAATAATAATCATATACATAATTATAGAACTAATGAATAAAGCCTAAGATAATAATATGTATGTTTACAATTTACTAAAAATATTACAGATTCTTAAAAATTGAGTTTTAAAACAGACATATATATCTCTCCGTAAAAGCTCTCATAACTACAATTTACAAGATGTCGCCCTCCACATCAATTTAATGTATGTCTGTCCCCACTCGCACTTATTTCATTTTGCTCTTGTCATAAAACGTTCCGTCCCGTCTTTTACTGTCTTCTGTACATATATATAAATATCTAATAATTCTTTAATCCTTTTTTCACTAATCACATTGTATAATATTACACCATGTATACATAACATGTTATTGTCTACGATATCACCTCGGTGGAAGCGGAAGCGGACGTAAAATACAACTAACACACCTCCACGTCTGAATATTTCCTGTTACACAATTCTGGCTAAGAAGAAACAATTCGATACCGTTCATGCAATCCTTAAAGGGGCAGTCCCATATTCCACAAAATGCAAATACGTTAAAGTGTGTAACTCTAAATGTGGCGATAAAGCCTGCCAACCTTGCCTGAAACTTTTCATTATAAATATCTGATTCTGAAATGACATCATCGTTGTGGGTATATAGACATGGTTATCCAGAACCGTGGAATAGGACATCTTGAATTCATTTAATAGATACGACATAGACTTGGCTTTGGTAATGTTTATATTACATTTTTTCACTTATACTCATTTACAACAATCGCAAATCGAATACACGTAAATCTTAAAGGAATAATGTATAATAGCCTCGTCATAAATTTGGTAAATCGTGGAATGGATCCCTGTAAAATGGGGTTGGAAAGGTGAACATTCGAAATAAAACAACAATTTTGTGCGCTTTTCAGAGCGACATTCTTAAAAAATAAAATTTATCACCTTTTGTTGATACAATGGTCTTTTTTAAAATTGTACCCTGTACCGAAGCTTATATAGATACACTATGTAATTAGGATAATATGAAGGCCTATGATACACAATGTCCAGGTTGAAGTATATTCATATTCATTTTATATTCAGGTCTATGATACACAATGAAAAGGTTGAAATATATTCATACTCATTATATATTCAGGCCTATGTAACACAATGAACAGGTTGAAATATATTCATTTTCATTTGATATGAAAGCCTATGATACACAATGAATAGCTTGAAGTATATTTATTTTCATTTTATATGAACGCCTATGATACACAATGACTAGATTGAAATATATTCATACTCATTATATATTCAGGCCTATGATTCACAATGACTAGATTGAAGTATATTCATTTTCATTTGATATGAAGGCCTATAATGCACAGTGAATAGATTGAAATATATTAATTTTCATTTGATATGATGGCCTATGATACACAATGACTAGATTGATGTATATCCATTTTCATTTTATATGAACGCCTATGATACACAATGACTAGATTGAAGTATATTCATTTTCATTTTATATGCAGGCCTATGATACACAATGACTAGATTGAAGTGTATTCATTTTCATTATATTCATTTTCATTTTATATGAAGGCCTATGATACACAATGAATAAATTGATGTATATTCATTTTCAATGGTTTATAAAGTATAAAGTTTTAATAATTAAATAGACATTTACAAGATAATAACAATTTGTGACACGTTCATTATAATTTAACACAGATCTATCACAGAACTAGGGAGTAATTATTTAGCTCTCCGAATTTTGAACACAAATGATCCACTGAGCACAAAATATGCGGCTGTGACTAGAAATAATATAATATAACCCAGACCAATTTCACAGTTTACTTTCTCAAATATATCCAGAATAACACCACCAATAGGTGTCGCCAATGCTTGTGGTAGAACTAGCGCCAAATGCCAAACAGCAATATCCTTCGCTTTGTCTTTCTCGTCTGGTAAAACGTCCATAACCAAAGCAAAATCTACACTCGTAAATGCACCAAATCCAACTCCTGTAAAAAAAAGGGAAATCATTAAATAATAATGACTATCATGTATCGAAACCCAGTGCGCCGTTGTTTCGTATTATAAATTTTAAAGTTTACGGCCGTCGCGAAGCTGGCAAGGATAAGTTGAAAGATAACAAAAGAGAGAGAGAGAGAGAGAGAGAGTGAGAGAAATGGGGTTTAACTTCCACTCGACACAAACTAGGTCATTTCGGGACTAACGCATGGTTCAATTTTATTTCAATAATTCGCCTGCGCGTAGGGGTCTTTAGCAGTGGGAGGAAGCCGGAGGACCCGGAGAAAACCCACGAGGTTGGACAGGCGACCCTACTCCTTGTCACGTACAACCGGGGAATTAAAACACCCGCCAGTTGACTCAATGACAGACCGTATGAGAAAGATAACAAAGATGGCGTATTTGAAAACTGTACTTGTTAAAGAACCTCTTCTATAACTTCTTCATCTTCAATAAAAGGCTTGATCTCGATTTAACCCCGTATATTTTATCAAGCCCTTCACGTAATACCCTGCATATTTCGGCACTAATTTCCATTGGGTACTGACCCCGCTTGGGAGTCTATCAGATTCCTCGATCATCGCGACCAAGTCACGCGCTTTCCAGCTAAAAGTTCAAGGTTCGTTCAATGTCAATGTTTCCGTGGAGGTCACCATATTTGATTTCAGTGTGTTTGTGTCATAATCTCTGATTGGACCCTATTGTTCGCGTGTCTGCCGTAAAGGGATATAACGTAGCTATATAAGCTCGGGAATTGCGCAGCAGAGTAGCAACGTCTAGATGTTGTAAAAATGGTTGTCGTTTGCTTCAGGAACAGGCAATTTCTTTCGCTAAACAAACACACAATTTTGACTACCCTGAAGCTTTTGAGAAAAGGCCTTGCTTTAATGAAGAGCATATAAATCTCTGATCTATAGACCTCTTGCCACATTGCCAATCTTCTTTCCTCTCTCACGCTCACGATTGGTTCCCTCAGTCTCTAATTACAACATTTTGATCTATAAATAATGATGATGTTTCATAGTAAAAGGTGACTTTGTTCTTCGAGCGGTTCCGATCAGATGATTGCTTCTTGAATGGGGTCGCATCCAACCTAAGGTTGGGAATGACTAGGTTAGACCATGAAATGATCCGCCATATGGACTATCAAAAATGAAACCCAAGAGAGTATAAGTAATATTTCTAAGGGTTTTTCTTTCAGATTATGCATTGCAAACATGCAAGATCCTAATGTGTTTTTTTGTGCTACACTCACATTAGTTTATGTATTTAGCCATACTTACAGAAATCAATAATAGCCAGGTTGCCTAGCAATGGTCAATCTAATTACAGGTATTGATTTAAATTGTCATAATGTAGTTTTAGTCTTACCGAAAATGAAGGCCATTACAACTGCAACATAGAAGGCATAATCCCCTTTGATGAATGCGTCTGTTAGTGCACTAGTTGCCATGAAAAAGGCTGAAAAAAATTAACAAGTTGTATATTAAATTTTAGTGGTATCAACGGTAAAGTTATTGATCTATACCCAGTCGTGTGCCAATTTTAAAATTTTCATTTTGTCTTAAATATTGGATATCAGAAGCCCATCTTTTCATGGTAAGAAAACAACATATGTTGATTTAAATTGACCAATAAGTCGTGTTTGCAATGTCGCTAAGAGAGAGAGAGAGAGAGAGAGAGAGAGAGAGAGAGAAATGGGGTTTAACGTCCACTCGACACCAACTAGGTCATTTCGAGACTAGCAATGTCGATGATTGTGAATGATACTGAGTTAGAGAATTGCCTTCTTTAACTTCGTGTAACGATGGGGACAATCATGGACCCGAGAGTGGCCACTTTTGACGCCAACATTAATTAGCATTCTAGTATGCAAGTGATTCGAAATCTACCCCCTTTGGTGCAATATCCAGCGAAGTCGTAAATTCATGAAGCTAAGAGCTTTGAATTCACATTGATATTTGGAACGAATGTGGGCTGTTATAATTTGTGGTGTTTAAGTTGTACTTCTGGATGTTCGATTTATGTCTTTTCTGTTGACATAACCCTTAATATGGATACTTTGTTTTTTCATAAACTCGAATACATACCAGCAGACATGACAATTATTTTACGATGACCAGTTCTATCAGATAAAACACCAAATATAACCGAACTGTAAAAAATGTAAAAAAGAAATGCGGTTAAAAAAAAACCCCTTTAAAATGGTCTCACGCTAAGAAAACTGATTAAATGAACATGTTTGTTCTTTAAAATTCAAATTATAAACGACCCGTATTGGACCCAAAGTTAAACACAACGTGGGGCTACAATGTACTTTTGTTACAGGGACATTAGGTAAGACTTGAAAAAGAGCTGACAGTTCTCGCTATACTAGTAAAAAAATAGATAATGAAAATGGAATATGATGAAAATTTCCGTCAAATTGCTTCACTCTTAACCTAGATATTAGCGATTTAAATTGCGGCAAGCCTCGATTGTCATTAGTACCGTTGTCGATTATCCATTTTTACGTTCATTTCATCTATCACAAAACGTATTCAAATCCACTAAATATCGCTGGCTAACTATAGCACCGAGAACTGATTATGGTCTTGATAAGTTAATTAATGTCTAATTATTAATTTAGATAACATTTAGCGTCTAAAGAAAGACCCGTAATCGACAGATTTAGCATAATGTATTTTTATGTTTTTATATACAAAAATATCAACACAAGTCGATAATGTAAAAACGAACGAGGCTTTACTTTACCGACTTGTGTTGATATATTTTGATATCAAAAAAGCCTAGTAGACGATTTTATTTATCATGCAACCCTTTCTTACACGCACAAATAAATAAATATATAATTCCTTGGTATAGATTTTATTTCATGTAAAGCCACAATCACCTAGGAATATCGCTCGGTAGATTATGAAAGTTGATAAACAAGCGATATCTATTGTAGAATGTGTTATTGGGTGATAAAATTGGTTATCACCTAATATTGGATGGATTGCTTTCCTTTTTAGTTATGTGTAATGTGAGACACATTTTGCAACGACAATTAACTGAAATGGGGTTTAGCGTCCTACTATTCTGCCAGCGTCTTAAAACCACTTAGCCACCGGACAATTAACTAAAAACAAATAAATCCTACGCTGATTGTATTCCGCTTTAGGAGAGATAACTTTCTGCCAGATTGGTCGAAAATTGTCAATAATTGGCGCGATGATTAAGAAAATCTGTTTACCTGCAGGCAGCAGCAAATAAGAGAGGTAGTAACATGACAGCTACAGATGTAGAAGCTGTCCAACAGTTCGGCAATTGGACCATATCACCCAACCAATACTCTAAAAACCTGCAATTCAATTTCATAGAATCTAAAATTGTAAAATTGACAAATACAATAAATAGAACAATACAAGAAGGAAATTGGATAATTGTTAATTTCCGTAGTTGAGAAGTATCGTCAGATGAAATAAGGTCTTTCAAAATTATTTCTTCGAGGAAATGAAATGAAATGAAATAGGGTTTAACGTCCTACTATTCTGCTCCAAACTGGGCTAATGAAGACGGGCATATGGCATACAGTTTGCTATGAGGGAAATTTTGCCCGGACAGCGGCACTACGGCCTACTCTTATATCGAATTCCAACTGTCAAGGGATCTTTAACGTGCACGCCAATGTGTAAACGGAAACTCGGTTTTTCGTCCCATCCGAACGACTAGACAGTTGTCCTTGTCAGGCCCTGAACCACTCACAAAATCTGGATGAACTTTCTCGGCCAATGCAGGGATCGAACACCCGACCTCCAGGCTAGCGAGCCAGTGTCTTACCCACTTAGCCATCGTGATCCCCATTTCTTCAAGGAATCTCCACAGTAATAACAATGGCGGACAATCACGACAGTGATATTATCGTGGGTAGAAATGCATGTTTTTTGTCGATTGACGATCTGAATCATGAATATCCCCAACTTCAAAGAAATTGGTAATTTGAAAATCTCCGAATGAATTTAACAAGCATCACACTATTATATTGTATACGTACCCTGTTATTGTTGAAACACCTTGCTGCATTAAAAAACGTGTAAGGAAAACCCAGCGAAAATCATGTTCTGAAAAATATTATAAAAAATATTATGAAAAATAAAGAAATGGAAAGGAATTGTGGGCGAATGTTTCATCACAACAATACTTCAATCATCTTGAATCTAGCATTATTTTTATTTCCGATTTCGCTTTTAAAATTCTCCGAATACTAAGTCATGGGTTTGTCGATGAATGCCGTGCTCTAACCACTCGAATAAGGATAAATTCGTTTGCTTTTCCAACATATCATTGCTGGTTATATTGAGAGACCTGGGGGTACTAAAAGCGCCTCCAACCCACCCACACACATACACACACCACCACCACCACCAGCTTTCACTCTCGATTATCACGAGGGTTGATCGACTTATATGACTGAACGGCTCTTCGCAAATGGCCACACATCGGAATCGCCAGCCCAGTTGTTTGTAGCAAGCTGTCGGCTAAGTAAAACTTAGATAAATAAACTATAACATACTTATGGAAAACAGCTACTGATTTATTTAGGCGACGTTTCGAAGTGTATTCTCTCAACGTTTTCAAGCTAATACAATATAACAAAATTTGAAGCAATACATATAGACAAAATTACAATAACAGGGTTGAAACCATTCATGGCAACAACACGATCAAAGGACTATGGCACAGTGGGGTTATGATATACAAAAACCAGATAAAGGGATTAATTAACTTTCTAAAAGTCACTGAGTAGTGGTGATGTGAATATAATCCTAGTGGGTGATAGGAATTATTATTGTTTGATTGATAGTTGGTCAAAGATATATTATGGGAGATAAGATAAAGAGATGGCAGTTCTCGCTATAATAGTTAAAAACGAGATAGTGTAAAGGTAATTTGCTGAAAATTTCAGTCAAATTGATCCACTATGAGCCGAGAAAGAAGCGGGTGAAATTTTTGCATAGTCTCGGTCATCATTACTAAAATCATAAATATAAACAGCCAAGTCTCGATTATCCACTTTTTCTGATTTAATTATCAATGGCCGTTAGCGGCATATAGGAATCTAATCCAGCCAACATCGAAGGCTAGCCTTGACATCGAGAGTTTATTATGGTCTGGATAAGTTAATTAATGTCTAATTGATAATTTAGATAACATTTCAGGCCTAAAGAAAGACTTGTAATAAGCAGATTTTGCTCTTGCATAATGCATGTTTAATATTTACCTTTTAATGGTTCCCAAAATCCACAAAAGATTAGTTTGCAATCTGAAACAACAAATAAGATAATACATTTAAAATGTTCACTTGTTAAGAATTTTAATATAATATAACCAAATCATTAGCTGGGATCACACAGTACCACCAAGACTAATGGCCGTCCAAATTGTTTCCATAGAAACAACAGATATTTGCGCAGCGGGCTTACGCATCGGTCATGGGAATGTCTTTGCAAGTATTAAACACATATGAGTAGACTTAACGGGTCATGCTGTTATCAAGATGACTATATACACATTCCAGGCTCCTATCAAACTAGTTCCTCTAGGAACGGTCTCTGATCGAACGATGTCCTCTCATCGTTCCTGTTCGTCCCTATTATTTAAGCTTGCAATCAAAGTGACTTAGGTCAGATATGAACTGTTCCAAATATAAACTCAAAATTGAGTCATTTATATTTTTACTTCATAAAGATGTGAGGCAAATAATATCCCCATTTATGTGTCAGTTATGCAATAATATATCCACGACCTAATATCGGCTACCAAGAATCGACACGAGAGAGAGAGAGAGAGAGAGAGAGAGAGGTTGGACGGTCTGGCGATCCTACTCCTTGTCACGTAAAAAAAGGTGAATCGAAACCACGCCAGTTGACTCAATGATACAGCGCGCACATGCTAACCATTCGGCCATCACCCCCCCCCCCCAAGAATCGATAAAAATGTCCTGTGATACTGTGGGGGAGTTGATAAAGTTTAAATACCGTTTAATTCGATCGGTATTTTTTTTTATATATTTATCATTTAATTTGATTTAATGTCACGGATGCATAGAGTAATGATTAGGACAACGTGAATTATAAATGTATTGATTGGGAATATATTTACCTAATGGGTGTGTATTTATATCATCTTTACCAGGTGTTTCACCAGTAGATATACACGTTATAGTTACACTTAATATCAATATACCAATAATACAACCATATATACTTAATACACCAATATGCTAAAAAAAATATACAAAATTACAAAATATGCAGGTGACCTTAATATTTAGATCTAACCCTCGTATCCGCCATTTAATGATAAATCTGAGAGAGAGATGGGGTTTAACGTCCACTCGACACATACTAGGTCCTTTCGGGACTAACATATGGATCAACTGAGTTCAACAATATTTCAATAATTCGCTTGCGCGTAGGGATCTTTAGCAGTGGGGAGAAACCGGAGGACCCGGAGAAAACCCACGAGGTTGGACAGGCCACCCTACTCCTTGCCACGTACAACAGGGGAATCGAAACCACGCCAGTTGACTCAATGACAGACCTTATGATACAGCGCGCAAGTGCTAACCTTTCGGCCTTCCAACCCCTTCTTGTATACAAGAACTGTATGTACCTCGTGTACGACAACCACCACCAGTGAAAATCAAATGGAATGATATTTTGAACATTGATTTAAGAATCTGAAGCTGCCTTGAATAGATTGTATCTATCAAATTCATATCATTTTTTTAAAAATAAAAATAGATATAAGTAAAATTATTAGAAAGGTATTATTGATTCAGTTACTAAGTATTAAGGTAGTTTTATCTATCAAGTATAATTGTTAGAAAGATATTATCGATTCAATTACTAGGTATTACTGTAGACGATACTTACTGAAAAACTGAGACCAACAGCTGCACCTGATACATTTCCTAATAATATCATAGCACCCATGACCCCCGAATTAAAACCTGAAATATAAGGTTATCAATTATATTATTGCATTGAATTACATGTATATTATATCGAAATGGGGGATATTTTATCCGGTCTACTCTTATATCGAATTCCAACTGCCAAGGGACATTTTACGTGTACACCAATGTGTATACGGAAACTCGGGTGCTCGTCCCATCCGAACGACTATACGTTGTTCATTGCCAGGCCCTCTGTCCTGCACCACTAACAAGGGGGGGCCACATCGGAAAATCAGATAAACTTCCTCAACCAACACCTCCAGGTCAGCCAGCCAAAGTTTTACTCACTATACTAAATCATTATCGATGCTATTTTGAGGAACATGGGTTCATGGATCAGTGTTTGTGAAAAAATAATTCTTTAAAGATTATGATAATGTCGCCGTGTTTACATCGTCTATACGGGTGTTCGATCCCTGCATTGGCCGAGAAAGTTCATCCAGATTTTCCGGCGTGGTTCTCCCTTGTCAGTTATGCAGGACGTAAATGATCCCTTGGAATTCGATATAAGAGTAGGCCGTAGTGCAGCTGTCCGGGCAAAATTTCCCTCATAGCACACTGTATGGCGTATGCCCGTCTTCATTAGCCCAGTTCGGAGCAAAACAGTAGGACGTTAAACCCCATTTCATTTCATTTCATTACATCGTCTATACAATTCATTCACACAAAGTAAAAAAAACCCAAAGGTCTAATGATACAATCCTTTGGTATCCCAGTGAGACATTCGAATATAGAATGGGGTTCATCCACACCTCCACAGCATTTTACAAACTCCTTTCTATATTTTAATACCCCCTGCATCACTAGGATTGTCTGGTTTGATAAATATACTAGTATTATATAACTAACCTCGTTGTGAAGGGTGTGACTTATCTGCCACTAAGGCGTTAAAAGGGACGGTAACAGCAGATTGGGATAATATCACCAATAGGAAGAACACAATATATAAAGCTGAAAAATAAACAAAATAAATTCACTTAAAATATGCAGCACTGTTGTATTGTTCTTGACTTCAATAGAAGAAAAACACTCACAATCTGACAATTGTTTTCCTCATTGCACGAACTTACCGGATTGATGCTTGGCAATTCCAAAGGGTATCAGATTTCAATAATTAATTAATTTCAGTCTATGTTGTTTAGACCTACAA
Organism: Patella vulgata; assembly: GCF_932274485.2. Taxonomy (NCBI): domain Eukaryota; kingdom Metazoa; phylum Mollusca; class Gastropoda; family Patellidae; genus Patella; species Patella vulgata. Next base: position 12,460,255 of record NC_065880.2, on the reverse strand, counting down.
GGGTATCTGACATACGATTTTGAAGGAAGTAAAATATTCATTCGTAAAATGATTCGTTGGTGGAGATTGCACCGTCCGTAATTCACTTGTATAATGAAGTCAGACAGTCAGAAGAATTCGCCTGCTGTGTCCACCCATTCGGCCGAATGGAATCGGCTGTAATTTGGTGCCGATTGATTTGGCCGAATGATTCGGCTAGTGTGTCCATCGCGTTTGTTAGTAAACGTGAAGGATGCAAAACCACAAACACTCTCCTTGACATTCTTATAATAATAATCCATTATGCTACGTTACGTATGGTTTAATGGGCGAGAGCGAGACATTAAGTAATATATTGATACTGCACGAGGCGTTAGCCGAGTGTTGTTTCAATATATAACGCAATGTCTTTATCTCGAGACCATTAAACAACTTAAAATACAGACACTATCCAGCACGTGCTTTTCAATGAAAAATGTCACGCCAGTCCAATATTTCATCTTGTATAGATAATGTACGATTGACAAGTTGTCCATACTATTATTTGAAATAATGGTAGGCCAACATCAAAGGATGACGTCACATCTGTATTTCAAGTATTAATATAAGATCTGTACGTACCTAGATTTCCAACTGGTTCTTGTAAAGTTTGGGGTGTATCTCGACCCGGTGTTTTAGATGGTAATAATACTCCTCCGGGTTGAGGATTCACTTTCGTTGGTTGATAATTAGGAATTGTACCATTCCAATAAGCCTGACATCTCCCTAACACAAGATCACGATGGCACTAGAAGTAAAAATTCATGCGTATATAATTATAAAGCAAGTTTTAATTATCGTCATAGACAATAAGAAAGGGTTATCATTTCTAAAGGGAAACGTGACAATTTTTTCTTTTTACAAAACACATACAACGACCAAATGTTACAGAAGTTGTTAGCCAGGTGAATATTAGCTGTTCTATATGAACCTAAACTTCAGATACAGAAGCTGTAGGATCAAAGATAACTGCGTTTAATATATAGCCTCATTTACATTACAAGTTTTAAGCGTGCCATGAACGGTTCCGAGAACGACACTGTTAAATTTTTTTGTAGTGTAAACCAGTCAAACATAAGCGTACCAATTTGGACCACAGAAGTGAGATACTCTCGGAACGGTTCAATTTTCGTAATGTAAACGTTATCCGGTCTGAGAACTGTTCTCATTACGGAATATTGCGCATGCATCAAATGAACTTTGACCATTTTCCCGCGAGCTCTGACAGTTCTGTCAAAATGGCTGCCCTAGGAACTGTATGGACTCGGTTAGGCCTACAAATTAAGGTCAACTGCAAATGTAAGGTCACGAGGTGTAAACAGGGCTAACGCTAACCCTAACCCTAACCCTAGACCTAACTCTAACCCACAATCTCACCAAAAATAACGTGCCCTAGCCCAGTTTACATCTCGCGACCATGACGAAATCTGCAATTGGCTCTAATTTTGCTCTTGAGCAACTGGTTGTTGGATATTCAGCGCTTTATAAATATATTATTGTTATTATGGACCCCGAAAGAGACAGCTAAAAAAGTAACATTCCCTCTTGATTTCTTTCGTACTCCAAACTTAACTAGATCACCCACCATAATTGTTTTTATCCGGATAGCTTGCATAGGGACTGAAATTAACTTTTCTGCGAAGAACTCCGCATTTAGCGTTCCTGGAACGGTTCCGAGACCGGGACACTTATCGCGACAATGTGTAAAACGCGACCTATGATTTCACAGAGGAATAATCAAAGGTGGCTGAATATAGTGAGCAACTTACAGTAATATTATTTGTTATAACATCTGTATCAGTGGACCTAGAAAATATAAACAAATAAAAACTAATAACAATCAACGCTGGTGTATTAAACTGATCAATGATTGTGTATCACATTAGTCCATGGCTGTATATCACAATGGTCAAAGGTTGTATATCACAATAATCAAAGATTGTATATCACAGTGATCAAGGGTTGTATATCACAGTGATCAATGGTTGTATATCACAGTGATCAAGGGTTGTATATCACAGTGATCAATGGTTGTATATCACAGTGATCAAGGGTTGTATATTACAGTGATCAATGGTTGTATATGACAATGATCAAAGGTTGTATATCGCAATGATCAAATGTTGTATATCACAGCGATCAATGGTTGTATATCACTATGATAGATGGTTGTATATCACAGTGATCAAAGGTTGTATATCACTATGATCGATGATTGTATATCACAATGATCAAAGGTTGTGTATCCCAATGATAAATGGTTGCTTATCACAATGATCGATGGTTGTTTATCACAATGATCAAAGTTGTATATCACAATGATCGATGGTTGTATATCACAATGATCAGTTGTGGTTTATTATATACGACAGTATGTCATATATTCACAAACAAATACAGTGGTACTTTCTTGTCGTAATATTATTGAAACATTTTAAATTACATCATAACAAACGTAGCTGTCTTAAAGCAAAATATAGTCTACCTTGCCACGTTAGACACTAAATGGACAGATAGTTTTGGCCTGGATTTCAGACAGTGGTAAATAACAAATGAAATAGGTAATTAAGGTGTTGACGGGCATTAAATTCGGGCTATCAAGAATCTCATAAAAACTGGGTTTGATAATTGCTAGGAGACTCGGGCTCTTCAGAAAATTAACTGAATCTAATGATCGCTTTATATGGTGTTCAGGGAATCCAAAATCCATGTTTATATGTATTTACCCAATAGAAAGTGTACCATATGCCATAAAATACTTATAAATCTATATTCCTATACAATGTTTTATGTTTATTTGTTATTATGGCACCTATATAAGTATTGATATAAGTATTAAAGTCTATTGTTAAAGTTATAAAGCCAAACTAGGCGTATAAATATATAAAACTTATATAAAACTTACACATTTACTTGTGGAGCACTAAAAGCCATACCTATTAAACCAATGCTGTAAAATATCAATTACAAATATACAAATATATGAATCTTTTTACTTGTACTTTAAATTAAATTTTCTTCGAGATGAACACTGAGCATATTATATTATATATTATTATATCCAATAAATCTAAAAGGATTTTTCTCTCCGCCACCGCATCATACAGTGTTTAGTAAAGAATTATTACTTATACTTTAAATTAAATTTTCTTCACAGTGAACATTGAGCATATTAAATTTAAATTTTGACTATAACATTATCAATATCCAATATGCCTCCACCTCATACAGTCATTAGTAAAGAATTCATATTTTTTTTTTTTAAAAATCTAAACGACCACAAAAGGTGAATCATCATGTCTAGTAATTGTTTTGTAGACCCCCACAGTGAGATAGTCGACAAAAGAAAAAATAGTAATTACTCTACGCTGCGGAAAAGAAGGAAATCTTAAATTGAGTTGAATGTAGAGTAGTTATTTACCAAGAGAATAGTGTTCCTATCATCATCACGGGTCTTCTTTTACCCATTTTATATTTTAATCTGTCACTTATCATACCAAATATAGGACTGAAGAAAAATGTTATAGCTGAAAAACAGAAATTAATATAGATAAATAGCAATCATTGTTAGTTCTTAAACTTTCCTCAGGCTCCTTTTCACCTTCAACAGATTTATGAAAACGCCCCCCCCCCCCCCCTCAAAAAAAAGGAAAAAAAAAAGAAATTACCAAAAAAACCCAAAAACTAAAGTTTGGGAGAAGTTAAAGGGGCTAAACCTAAATGGACGAAAATGGGCCGAAAAGCACATTATATAAACTGGTTTAATTTCGTTTTTAAAATTTGTTATTGTCATTTCTAATCAAAATACGCGAGCAGTCCAAGTTGAATGGCAGTCGTTTGCGTTCTGGTTAGCCCAGTCTACACTTTGAATGCGGGTTGACCATAGTGTTATCAAGCATATACACATACGGTTAAAATAACGACTCGTGAAATCTTGTTGCAACGTCACAGTGTAATAAACCATAGTAATTGTTATATAATTATGTGCCAATTACTAAATGTTATTTAAAGAATATACAATACACATACCTGCCCCACCTGCTACCATAGCACCAAACCAACTACCTTTAGCAGTATCTCCAACCAATGTCTGGATTTGAGAAGGTATCACTGAAAAAGATATATTAATAAAATCAACCCAGCGGTATAATTTCCCAAGAAAAATATTAATTATATAAAGTTATACACGAGATTATAATCATTAAATTCTGAATTTCAGGTTGTTTCGTAACAATTATATATTGATTTGGTGATGCCCAAACTCGTTCTTTTGAATTGTTCTTTTAACTCGAATTCGAAATAGAAAGAAGTAGAAGTTCCAACACATTCCTTCAGTCAAGGTATATGGATTGGTTATTATCAAACTAGTTTTTTCGAATAATTCTTTTAACTCGAATTCGAGATAGATATAACAATATATTCGAGTAGACGTTCCATCAACCAAGGGTCAGATATGATTGATATTCAGATATAATACGATCAGATAATACCTACAGACAGTAATAACACTAGTTAGTGGAGTTTCGGGGATGAGTTCGTCATCAGATCTGATTGCTAATCACATATAATACGGTAAGTATAATACCTACCTTCTACAGACAGTAATAGCACCATAAAATTTAGACCAAATGACGTCATATTCAGTAGAATAACTGATAATTTACTGAGAACTTCTGGTGGAGTTTCGGGAATGAGTTCGTTGTATGGAGGGCTGTAATGTAAGTATTCGGTCAAAATGAAATGGGGTTTAACGTCCCAGTGTTCCGATCCCACTGGGCAAATGACGACATGCATACATCATACATTGTGTTATGAAGGAAATTTTGCCCCGTCCGCCAGTTAAGTACATTGCATTAAATATTATTGTTAGTCTCGTGGGTTTTCTCCGGGTCCTCCGGTATCCTCCCACTGCTAAAGACCCCTACGCGCAAGCGAATTATTGAAATAAAATTGAACTATGTGTTAGTCCCGAAATGACCTAGTTTGTGTCGAGTTGACATTAAACCCCATCTCTCCCTCTCTCTCTCTCTCTCTCTCTCTCTCTCTCTTAAATGGTAACCACAACCCCTTATTCAAGGTTAAGACATATCTTCTTAAATATGAGACTTGTTTAATGTTATATTATAATAAGCTAAATACATTAAACAGCTATATAAAAAGAAAAGCCCCAAAACAAACTAAATAGACAAAAATGAAAAATAAAAAAAATATAATAAATTAATAAAGGTAATATTACATTTTGTCTATGTTAATCCATGTAAATGAAGGCGACATGTTTCATCAACGCGTGTTTCATCAACTCCCAGCAAATTTTATTTTTAGACCCGTCTTCAATGGCCTAGATAGTAGGACGTTAAACCCCATTTCATTTTCTTTCATTTAATTTATTTTTAGAAGTAGCATAAAGTTACACTGCAATATTAAATGTTGTAAACAATAGTTAACGTGTCTATGTGGAAGGAATGTATCTTCTATTGTTCTTTGTAAACAATTGGCTTTGGATGACTGAAGGGTTTAACGCGTCGTGGTTGGAAACCCCCCTTGTACGTGACAAAACCACGTGGATTTTCTTTTGGGTCCTACGGTTTCCTCCCACTGCTAAAGACCCCTACGCGCAAGCGAATTTTTGAAAAACAATTAACCATATGTTTGTCCTGAAATGACCTAGCTATAGTCTCTCTCTGCAAATGAATTCGGGGTGATGGATGGCCGAATGGTTAGCGTTGTATCATAAGGTCTGTCATAGAGTCAACTGGCGTGGTTTCGTTTCCCCGGGTGTACGTGACAAGGAGAAGGGTCGTCTGTCCAACCTCGTGGGTTTTTTTCCGGGTCACCCAGTTTTCTCCCACTGCTAAAGACCCCTAAATAAAATTGAACCATATGTTAGACCCGAAATGATCTGGTTTGTGTCGGGGGGGGGGGTGTTATCTCTCTCTCTCTCTCTCTCTCTCTCTCTCTCTCTCTCTTTCTCTGTGTTATAAAACAATGGATTACTATATAGTATTACTTACCTAGCCTCTTCATCTGTATATAATTTCTTCATGTTTACAATATAGGTGTTATATAACTAGCCCGAGACAGATCGGTTAGATGTTGATTCTGTCTCTTTAGTTATTTAATTCTTACCTTCTACTCATCTGCAAGTAAATATAATATCAGATATATAATTGGTTAAACATGTGGCATAACTAAAACTCTGAAACTATTCCGTCTCTTGATTTAGTTAATTATTACATTCTACTCATCTGATATATCAGATAATTTTAAACATGTAGCATAACTAAAACTATTCTGTCTCTTTATTTGGTTAATAATTACATTCTACTCTTCTGAAATTAAATATAATATCTGATAAATGATTTGTTAATCATTTATGAAGTATGGGCGGATCCGGGGGTGGTGGGGGTCTAAAACACCCCATTACTCAACTACATAAAAAAATTGTAAAACAACACTTTTTATGAGAAAAGTGTCTTGGTCGTGTGCTTTGTCCTGTATCATCAGATGGTGAGATGGGATGAGCATTCAAAGCGCGATATAATGATATATAGACATATGTGATATCACAATTAATGCTTTGCATCAATGAAATTAAATCACAATGTGATCCTATTAATTCATTATAAAAATTGACGTCAAACGGGGTGTTGGATTTCTCTCTTTAAAAAGCTCAATCTGTATGTATGCCTACGTCAATTGGAGACGATGATGGCATCATGCATTGTCAATAGTCACATTTCCTTAACAGGAACCTTGCAAACCCCCTCCGCCCCTGCGTAGCTTACTGAAACCATTCTTCAAACATAAAACATATATAACGCTTTAAAAAAATATATTAATGATCTCTTCTTTCTCCATATGGGCAGTCGTTTTCAATGGCGGTGCGAGGTTTAAGTCGTTACCCGGTTCCTGACTCATGCGACTCGAATGAAACGTTTTAACATTAGGCCTATTGAGTAAAAGTATTGTATATTATGTCGGTCTACCATCTTAATTGTAAAAATGACAAATATAAAGTCTTTTAGTTTGTAAGTAAAGTAACGGTTGATGTGTCAGTGTAAGGGGCTAACAGGAAAAGTACACCATGTTTACCCCACCTAGAAAATACAATCTGTATCAAGTGTTTGTATATCTACCCCACTTACTAAATACAATCTGTACTAAGAGAGAGAGAGAGAGAAATGGGGTTTAACGTCCACTCGACACAAACTAGGTCATTTCGGGACTAACATATGGTTTAATTTTATTTCAATAATTCGCTTGCGCGTAGGGGTCTTTAGCAGTTGGAGGAAACCGGGGTCCCCCGGAGAAAACCTACGAGGTTGGACAGGCGACCCTACTCGTTGCCACGTACAACAGGGGATTCGAAACCACGCCAGTCGACTCAATGGCAGACTTTATGATACAGCGCGCGCACGCTAACCATTCAGCCATCCAACCCCCCATCTGTTCTAAGTGTTTGTATATACCCCAAATACAATCTTCATAATGTGTTTGAATATCTGTTCTTAGCGTTTAACGTCCGCTTCCACCGAAGGTGATATAGCAGACAGTCTTATTTTTTTAGTTTTTTTTTTTTAGCGCACGTGCTGGGGTCTTTCCTGTGGTAGGAAACCGGAGTACCCGGGGTATAAACCCACGAGGTTGAGAAGGTGCCCCTATCTCCAAGCCACATACGCTCACACCAGGGGGGATCACGTGGCTATGTGGGTAAGACGCTAGCTCGCTAGCCTGGAGGTCGGGTGTTCGATCCTGCATTGGCCGAGAAAGTTCATCCAGATTTTCCGGCGTGGTTCTCCCTTGTCAGTGATGCAAGGCGGAGGGGCTGACAAGGAAAGCTGTCTAGTCGTTCGGATGGGACGAAAAACCGAGGTCCCGTGTACACATTGGCGTGCACGTAAAAGATCCCTTGGCAGTTGGAATTCGATATAAGAGTAGGCCGTAGTGCCGCTGTCCGGGCAAAATTTCCCTCATAGCACACTGTATGGCGTATGCCCGTCTTCATTAGCCCAGGTTAGGAGCAGAACAGTAGGACGTTAAACCCCATTTCATTTCATTTCATTTCTCACACCAGGGATCGAAACCACAGCCGCAAGCCAGAGGTGACCGCCAGCAAGAGGTCGAAGCGCGGCACTCTAGAGCACTAGGCCATACCAACCCCCCTTTTGAATATCTCACCCAACCCCATTAAATACAAACTTCATGCCGTGTTTGTATATCTTACCCAACCCCATAATATACAAACTTCATGTCGTGTTGTATATTATCTCACGCAACCTCATTAAATACAAACTTCATGACGTGTTTGAATATCTCACCCAACCCCATTAAATACAAACTTCATGTCGTGTTTGTATATCTCACCCAAACCCAATTAAATACAAACTTCATGACGTGTTTGTATATCTCACCCAACCCCATTAAATACAAACTTCGTGCCGTCTTTGTATATCACACCCAACCCCATTAAATACAAACTTCGTGCCGTGTTTGTATATCACACCCAACCCCATTAAATACAAACTTCTTGTCATGTTTTTATACCTCACCTAATCCAATTAAATACAATATATAATTTCCTTTTTTATCTATTCCTTTTTTTTCTTCATTGTTTTTCAATTTATTGTAATATTATGTAAACCGGGAGAGGGGTTTATATAGGCTTTGTCTGTTCTCCAATCCCCTCAGTTTCTGAATAAATATTGTTTATAAAAAAAAAATTGAATACAAACTTCATATTATGTTTGTATATCTACCCCAATTAGTACACACAATCTTCATGTTGTGATTATAAACCTCGCCCACATATTAAAGGGACAATAACACTCTTGCTGGCTTGAAAGCTCTAGAAAATAAATAATATCTCTATCTAAGTACTAGATGTTTAAGTGTCCTAACTGTTGTGTAAATTATCCATTACACCCTATTTTACTTGTCCAGAGGGTTCGAAAATATTTTAAATCGAAGTTTCATTTGAAAAGGTTTACGTTAGACGTTTCAAACCATTATGTTGAATTTTTCAAAATTTTTAAATAAGGTGTGTTAAGATGAAATTTGTATCATCAATTAATTGAAATATTCTAAAATAGTACAATTTGTTGACCAGAATAAAGATTGGGACATATTATTCAGTTACAACAAGAGTGGTATTGAGCCTTTAACCACATTAATTTCTGGATCCTTGTTTTGACGACCAGTTTGCCACAAATACCAATTAAATGTATATATATCTAGTGGAATTACAATGCAAAGTGGTAATCGAGTGGTATTGAGCCTTTAAATAAAGTCTGAATATTGGGACTATCGCCAACAATATTCATCATAATTTTATTGTCTCTCCCATTAACTAAATGCTCATTCATGTTTGAAATTCAGCGCTTCAATAATAGTTATATTAATTTCTCATATTGTAGTTATCTAAAAGTATTGGTAATTATATTTCAGAAATGATAAATATTTCTATCCAATATATCAAAATACCTTCTATAATTTATATATTCAAACATGTTCTTGTCACAGCTGTTAGTTTTATAACAAGCCCCAATGTCTCTTCTATAATGGGAGATAAAAACATACAAAGATAAAATTAGGTCTAACTGAAACAAAAAACAACCCAGCTTTTGTTTCTACATTGTGATATGCATGGAGTCATCTATTTAAAAGTTAGTTCTATCTTATATATATATATATTCATATTGACATATTTATTTTATTGATTATTATAACACAGCTGAATGTCTTGTTGGGTTTGTACCGATCAATATTCGATCTATGTTTTGCTGAGTGTACAAAATAAACCCGTATGAAACCTATATTATATTTTAACGACATGCAGTGAACTATCTAGTTTGCCCTTTTTTTAAATACATAATTGAAAATTTGTATTTGATTAACATGGTTAAGAGTTAAAGGTGAACTGGGTCTAGACCTTAAAACGAATTTCAAATGCCCTTTTGTTTCTTTCGAGCTTTTCACAAATATAATATATTTTCATTGTTTCGTACTTCATTAGCTGGCTATGTCGAGTATTGTGCAATCCAGTTTTCCATATGACGTAAGGCTTGTTTCCCATCTAGCCACGTGGAATAACAATAACATCCCTCCTGTTAGCTACAGATCTCCACAATTACCAAACATGATGCTGACCTCAACTTGCTACAGGTAACTACTAGACACGAAACATCCTCTTTTACACGGTAATTAACATAAATGAAATGAAATGGGGTTTAACGTCCTACTGTTCTGATCCAAACTGGGCTAATGAAGATGTGTATACGCCATACAGTGTGTTATGAGAAAAAATTTGGCCCGGACAGCGGCACTACGGCCTACTCTTATATCGAATTCCAACTGTCAAGGGATCTTTAACGTGCACGTCAATGTGTACACGGGACCTCGGTTTTTCGTCACATCCGAACGACTAGACAGCTGTCCTTGTCAGACCATCCGTCCTGCATCACTGACAAGAGGGGAATTACGCCGGAAAATCTGGATGAAGTTCGGTAATTAACAGAAGTAGTAGTAGTAGTAGTAGTAGTACATACGTTCTTTAACGTCAGCTTCCTCAAAAGTGATATCGCAGACAAGATCTAGGAGAGCCGAAAAATCACTATAATTAAAAATTACGCGGTACCAAGTAGCGTACCACGTTTGATTTACTATAGAAGCAGTAACATGAGCGTGGTATTTAGCCCCTACCCTATTTGGATGGATACGAGACGAATGTGGCTTGGAGATAGGGGCGCCTTCTCAATCTCGTGGGTTTAATCCGGGTACTCCGGTTTCCTCCCACAGGAAAGATCCCTGCGCGTGCGCTAAGATGATAAAAATGAAGATAAGACAAATTGTCTGCGATATCACCTTCGTTGGAAGCGGGCGTTAAATACTATAAGAACAACTCAACAACAAACCAATAATTCTTTATAAATAAGAATAGATGTATATGTACGATGGTATGACGAATTTTATTACCCTTCACTTGAATAAATCTATTCCATATTTGTTTATTTCTATTTCACGTCTATCAAAAAATCGATACTAGTCATTTGAAAGTCTATATAATATCCCCGTTAGAACGGGGTGGCGTCTTTACTGCGCTGCTACGGCGACGGAAAATGATCTCAGAGCGCGTCAAGAACGTCATACGCATATTAAAAGTGTGATGGTCGTCAATGATCGCCGAATCACGGCGTTAGTTTTGAGCATGTTTAAAACAAACGCCAAGGTTCTGCAATCTGACCTGGAAAACTGTGAGTACTCGATCTTTTTCAAGTTTGTAATTAGTAGGGACATATTCTCGCGCTGTGTTCACGTTTGCCGGCGACCTTGTGCATTTTCTGGTCGCAGCAGCGCAGTAAGGACGCCACCCCGGTCTGGCGGGGGCATAAACAATAACGTGTCTGTGGTAAGGCCTATTGGGTCTAATAAGTATAGGCCTATACACAATATGGCCATTCGGGTGGCTCGAAAAGTCGAACGCCGATGTACACATTTTGGTAATGTATGTAATTCGAAGAGTAGAAGATTATCAGCTTTTACAAATAAATGCGCCCCACTCTAAAACTCTAGCACGCTCAACTAAAAGCGTAAATCATTTAATTTTTAACTGACAAGTCTGTGATGTTCTAAGGGTAACTGGCATCCACTGTAAACAAGGATACCTGCGAGATATTGCAGTTTTCGATCCAATGACTTTCATACTGCTGTATTAATTTACAGTCACGCTGGCTCAGTGAGTAAGACGTTGGCTCGCCAGCCCGGGGGTGACTGAGAAAGTTCATTGGGATTTTTCGTATGTAATTCGGATGAGACGAAAAACGGAGGTCTCGTGTACATATTGGCGTCCACGTAAAAGAACCCTTGGCAGTTGGAATTCGATGTAAGAGTAAGACCGTAGTCTCACAACATACTTTAATATGTATGCCCGTCGTCATTATTCCTTTCGGTACAAAACAGTAGGACGTTAAACCCCATTTCATTTCATTTACAATAACACTGATGCCTGATCAATCTAGTAGTTTCCTAGGAGTGAACATTTTTAACAGTGAAATTTTGGTGGATTCGTATACTGCGTGTACCCACCAATACAATTTTTCATAACTGGCAATTTGTTGATTTACCCCATAGGTGATGCTGCCAAGAACCTTAAAGTCTTAAGTTTATTAAAATGTATTAGTGTTTCTAGAATTTTTCGTAACCGGTAATTCTTAGCCATAGTTATCGTTGCCAAGTATAGGTCGCTAAACCGCATTTCATATCTCCCTTATCGCCGCGAACGACAGATCCGATCATCCCGTTCTAAAATTCGTATTTGTTGGCTAATAAAGCAATTATTACACATTTATTTAATTTTACAAGGTGATGGTTGAGGACGGGAAGGGGTGGGAGGGGAGAAAGTACTATTCGAATACATAAAAATGGTGAAAGCTTTAAACGCTAGTCTTCCATTTAAAGGCTCAATACCACTCTTGTTGTAACTGAATAATATGTCCCAATCTTTATTCTGGTCAACAAATTGTACTATTTTAGAATATTTCAATTAATTGATGATACAAATTTCATCTTAACACACCTTATTTAAAAATTTTGAAAAATTCAACATAATGGTATGAAAAGTCTAACGTAAACCTTTTCAAATGAAACTTCAATTTAGAACCATTTTCGAACCCTCTGGACAAGTAAAATAGGATGTAATGGATAATTTACACAACAGGTAGGACACTTAAACATCTAGTACTTAGATAGAGATATTATTTATTTTCTGGAGCTTTGAAGCCAGCAAGAGTGTTATTGCCCCATTAAGCCTTTTGTCGAGATTGTTTCTAACTGGTCGGGTGTTTGATCCCTGCATTGGCCGAGTAAGTTCATCCAGATTTTCCGGCGTGTTTCTCCCTTGTCAATGGTGCAGGACAGAAGGAGTAACAAGAACAGCTGTCTAGTCGTTCGGATGGGACAAAAAAAACGAGGTCCCGTGAACACATTGGCGTGCACGTAAAAAATCCCTTGACAGTTGGAATTGGTAGATGGTAGTGCCGGTGTCTGGGCAAAATTTCCCTCATAGCACACTGTATGGCATATGCCCGTATTCATTAGCCCAGTTCGGAGCAGAACAGTTGAACGTTAAACCCCATTTCATTTCATTTCATTTCATTTGTTTCTGCTTGGGTGAGTCAAATTTTTGTTGATTTCAATATCTGTGTATAGCGGTAGCTAAAGACGGTAATCCATAGATATTATAAAATCGATTTTTGAAGCCAGGATTCTTTCTAACGAGTTCAGTACAGGTCTACAATTAGTGTTATTGGTAGATGTCGTGTGGGCAGGAAGTTACACAAACGGCCCAGAAATCTCTCCCTATATCGATCGCTACGACTTATAGATAATGACTACCGGCATGAACAAGCCAGGAACAAGGGGCTAGATCTATTTGTTAAGGCCAACTCAATTTTCGTTATGGTCGCTGTGAGATAATTAGGGTTAGGGCACGTGATTGTTGGCGAGATTGTAGGTTATACGGTTAGGTTAAGCGCTAGGTCCAGGGTTAGGGTTAGGGTTGGGATTAGCGCTAGCCCTGTTTACATCTCGTGACCTTGATCAAAATTATAGATCCAACCCCCAGAAACAAGATCAGAACATATTACTTGTCCTTCAAATTTTGTTTTTGAACGAAAGAAAAAAAAACAACGACGGGTTTTTACATGGAAATGTTCCCGTTTGTCTGCTGTGCGCCTAAATGTAGGGGGGGGGGGTTGAATGGCCGAATTGTTAGCACGTGCTCGCTGTATCATGAGGCCTGTCATGGAGTCAACTGGCGTGAATCCCCGGTTGTACGTGACAAGGAGTAGGGCTGTCTGTCCAACCTCGTAGGTTTCTCCGGGTCCTCCGGTTTCCTCCCACTGCTAAAGTCCCCTACGCGCAAGCGAATTACTGAAATAAAATTAAACTATATGTTAGTCCTGAAATGACATAGTCTGTGTCGAATGGACGTTAAACCCAATTTATATCTCTCTCTCTCTCTCTCTCTCTCTCTCGCGCTATAAATGTATACGATAAGTCAAGTTCCAATTATTTTCACCGGACACCGGTCAATAAAATGAGAAGAAAGGATCGTCCTGGTTACTGATTGCCAAACATTTTGACGTGTCAAAGGGCAGCTGACAAGCTTCCTAAGGGAAGTTATCGGGCATCTATAGAGAGTTGCTAGGTATAATACTCTATGATCAATACACGTCTCTAAGAAAACAGGAATACAGGTTAACAAGATACGGCGGTTGTCATATCCCCTTAGAAACAGAACATTTTATAACAAGAAGAACATCTTCGTAAAACTCCGACGTGGTTTCCCCTTGTCAGTGGTGTAGAACGGAGGGCCTGACAAGGACAGCTGTCTAGTCCTTCGGATGATACGAAAAACCGAGGTCCCGTGTATACATTGGAATGTACGTAAAAGATCCCTTGGCAGTTGGAATTCGATATAAGAGTAGGCGATAGTGCCGCTGCCCGGGCAAAATATCCCTCATAGCACACTGTATGGCGTATGCCCGTCTTCATTAGCCCAGGTTAGGAGTAGAACAGTAGGACGTTAAACCCCATTTCATTTCATTTCTTCGTAAAACTTTGAATTATTTTTCGAGATCTGCATTACAAACATATAATGAATACAGTACAGTCACTACAAAAAAGCAACGTACTGAGTTCTAACTCTAAATGGTTTGCCAGGCGACGAAACAACCAATAGCTGTCTCGGCAAAAATACCCAACAGTAACCTACATTGAATGGTGTATACGACCCATCTTCATTAGCACGGCTGTTGCATAAACATGAGACGTTAAGCCCCATTTCATTTCATTTCTAATGAAACAGATCTGCCTATTGTAGGTCATTCTTCGGGCCTTAAATGTTATATAAACTATTAATTAGACATTTATTAACATGGCAAGAACATAATCAACTCTAGATGCCATCTGACGGGTACGATTTTAAACAGATTTGAACTCGATCTGCGATTAAACCAACGGCTGTTCATGATTAACCGTAAAACTGGATAATTGAGACTGTATTTATTATCGTCACAACTGTAACAATGACAATCGAGGCTACAGTGTTTATCGGCTCAGAGTGAAGTAATTTGACTGAAATTTTCAGCATATTCTCTTCACGTTATCTATTTTTTTTTTAAACTATTATATTGAGAACTCAGAGTGAAGTAATTTGACTGAAATTTTCAGCATATTCTCTTTACATTATCTATCTTTTAACTATTATAGCGAGAACTCAGAGTGAAGAAATTTGACTGAAATTTTCAGCATATTCTCTTTACATTATCTAGTTTTTAACTATTATAGCGAGAACTGTCAGCTCTTTATCTAATCTTCCATAATGGCACTTTAACTATTGCAGGAGACACAGACATCTTATCAAACTACCAGTGATAACAGACATATTTCATATGGTATAGGTAAATATTATTGTATTAATAAATCGGGGGTTCAAGTTGTAGGCCTATAGTTCATATAACACATTCTTGTCTGGGAAGTGTATAAAAATACCAACCTAATAATAAGTTTCCGAGGTATTATTTACCATGATTTGACGTGAGGTTATGATGATTCATTGAAAATAGTGTTGGTTTGTTATGTTTGTATTTTTATGATCTTGTCTTGAGTTATGAGCAATCATAATATTCAGGCGTCTTACACCGCTACCCTGGATCGAAAAAACTACACCCAGTGTGCACATTGTTGTACACGTAATAGATCCTTTGGCAGTTTGAATTCGATGTAAGAGTTGTCTATAGCATCGCTGACTGGGAAAAATGTGCCCATGGCCTGAATACTTATTGGAAATAAACTATTATTATTATTATTATAATTAGTCTTCCGCCCGCCTTGATCACAACAGATGTAAAATGTCATCAGAATTTGATATATATTGTTTGTAAGAAATGATGCTTTAAATTTCAGTAGGGTTCAGGCAATGGTGTAGGATCGTGGGTCTGACAATGAACATCGGCTATAGTAATTCGGATGGGACGAAAAAACAAGGTCCCGTGCACACGATGGAGTGCACGTAAAATAACCCTTGGCAGTTTGAAGAGTTTGCCAAAAACTGATGAAATACACTTTTCATTCAAATCAAGTAGGGCAGCTTGTACAACTAAGTTAACAGCAATAATTTCAATTAAAAAACATACTATTTATTTCACTCTAAGGCAATAGTAATCGCTACTTCAATGATGGTTGCCAGGGCGCCTCATCCCCTCTTCCACCCTCTCCGCACGGTCACGTCTAGATATTAAGGCCATCTGCAGGTTTCATCAAGGTCACGAGATGTAAACAGGATGAGAGCACGTGATTGTTGCCGAGGATTGTGGATTAGGGTTAGGTTAAGGGTTAGGGCAAAGTCTTGGTATATGGTTAGCGTTAGTGCTATCCCTGTTTACATCTCGTGACCTCGACGAAATATGCAGGTGACCTTAATATTTAGATCTAACCCTCTATGTGCGTCACAAATCTCTGCTCGAATCCGCAATTTAATGATAAACTTGATGTTGTTTTAATCTCCTGCTGTTTTGTATATAACAGATATTATATAAGAGTGTATATATAGATTATATAATATACAGCTGAGATAACTTTTATTATTCTTCTTAATAACAATGTCTATATAATACCCAGTATGTGTTTACTTATATGACGTATATTACATTGTTTATCTTGTCTACAATATCACACTTGGTGGAAGTGGGCGTAAAACTCCCGGAACGAACGAACGAACTTTGTGCGTATAATAGTATTACCTTTCATAATAAATAATGATATATTAATATATCACTGTGATTAATTAATATTAATTAGTTTCATATTACTTAAAGATACATTATGTAAGATTAAGATGAAGAGCTGACCATTCTTGCTATATATAATAGCTCAAAAATAGATAATTTAAAATGCAAATATTGAAAATTTAATTCAAATTAGGCTACTTTATTCTGGGCCAAGTTATTACGGTTTGTAGTTTGGACAAGATGTGTGCAAAGTGGTAACCAGGGCACTGGTATATTCGAGACATAGCCTCGCTTTTCTATTTTTAAATTAAATTTTTAAATGGCGAACCGTTCTAATCTAGTTACAATCTCGAGTGTCCGATGCCATGAAGAGTTGAGTATGATCTTGTTTTGTTAATAAAGGTCTAATTAATAGTTTGTATAACATGTCAGGCCAAAAGAAAGACCTGCAATAAGCAGATTTACCTCTTGCATGATGTATGTTTAACAACGCTCATTAATATTCATATTATTATATAGGAGTGTACAAAAAATGTACATATTATTATTATGATATATAATATATACGGCTGTACCAAAAATATGTAATTAATTTTTCTGTATATTAAAACACATCCTTGAATGTATAATCACCGTATGTTTCACAGTCAATGGGAGACGTTGGCTCGTTACCCTAGAGGTTCCGTGTTCGATCCCTGCATTGACCGAGAAAGTTTATCAGATTTTCCGGCGTGGTCTCCCCTTGTCAATGGTGTTTGTTCGGATGGGACCCGAGATCCCGTGTACATATTGGCGTGCACGTAAAACACCCCTTGGCAGTTGGAATTCGATATAAGAGTAGTTCGTAATGCTGCTGCTTGGTGTATGGTGTATATCCGCCTTCATTGGCCCATTCGGAGCAGAACAGTAGGACGGTAAACCCTGTTAAAAGTGGGTGGGGATAGATCAGCGTAATTCAATCTTTAATTTGCATCTAAGTCAAAATGTTACTGTATGTATGATATATCGTGCGTGGGCCGTCTTAGTGAAATTGACATAAAAAAACAATATTTGCCAGATGTTACCCAGTTAATCTGTAATATCGTTCGATATGGATTAAATGACATGTGATTTTTTAACTGACGTAAATACAATAATAACATTATTGTTACGTGAAAAGCATTTTATGATAAAAATCAAAACTGATATGATATCATGTAAAAACCGATTTATATGAAATTCAATTTAAAATTCTTCCATCACAAATCATGGTGGGACAATCAGGACAGTTGTCTGGGATTCTCTTCAGAAAAATACGAAACTATGATTAATAAACAAACAAATACCATTCTGACCTATTGAACCCGCGGGTCAGTTAATGTTTACAGTGTATTTGGCTGTGTCTGGAATTTCTAACCTCATTGATAAATTATAGTTGTCGGCGCAACTAAGATATATATGTATGTAGCCAACAAATTTCGTAATAATAACAAGAGTCGCCAATATATATATATAATACAGAGTTTCATGTTTACGTTTAAAACGAGGTCCCATGTACATATTGGCACGTAAAAAAATCCCTTGACAGTTGGAATTCGATATAAGAGTAGGCCGTAGTGCCGCTGTCCGGGCAAAATTTCCCTCGTAGTACATTGTATAGCGTATGCCCGTCTTCATTAGCCCAGTCCGGAGCAGAACAGTAGGACGTTAAACCCCATTTCATTTTATTTCATTTATGTTTACGTTTAGTGTACCTTGGTTAGTGCTAAATGATAAGGCCAGCTCAATTTTTCTTCATAGGCCACGAGATGTAAACAGGGCTAGCGCTAATCCCAACCTTAATCCTAACCCTGCACTATGGTTAGTGCTAAATGATAAGGCCAGCTCAATTTTTCTTCATAGGCCACGAGATGTAAACAGGGCTAGCGCTAATCCCAACCTTAATCCTAACCCTGCACCTAGCCCCAATGCTCACCTAACCTACAATTTCGCCAACAATCACGTGCCCTAACCTGATTTACATCTCAACAACCTTGACAAAAATTGAGCTGACCTTAACAAATAGATTTAGCATTAGGCCTATATATCGTGTCGGTTTTTAACCAGATGACAGTACGTCTACATTAATAGTGGATTAATTGAGGTTCTAGCTTGTTCTCATCCAATGGGTTATTTACTGACCAGAGCATGAAAGTTCCCTTGCGCACCAGAACTGTTATTAGTTAATAATTGTATGGTAGTAGTTCCCAATTGCCCAGACTCGATTACCACTTTGCATTGTAATTCCATTAGATATATATACATTTAATTGGTATTTGTGGCAAACTGGTCGTCAAAACAAGGGTCCAGAAATTAATGTGGTTAAAGGCTCAATACCACTCTTGTTGTAACTGAATAATATGTCCCAATCTTTATTCTGGTCAACAAATTGTACTATTTTACAATATTCCAATTAGTTGATGATACAAATTTCATCTTAACACACCTAATTTAAAAAATTGGAAAAAATCAACTAAATGATTTGGAAAGCCTGACGTAAAGCTTTTCAAATGTGACTTGGATTTAAAAATATTTTTGAACCCTTTGGACAAGTAAAATAGGATTTAATGGATAATTTACACAACAGGTAGGACACTCACACATCTAGTACTTAGAATAGGGCTATTTTTTTTATTTTCTGGAGCTGTCAAGCCAGAAAGAGTGTTATTGTCCCTTTAATGTGGTTAAATTGAGATAAGGTGTCGACAATGAAACGGGAATATATTGAAAATTTCAGTCAAATTACTTTATTCTGAGCGAAGTTTTGAATGTTGGAAGTTTTCATAAGAATAGCGTAGTCTCGATTTTCATTTCTACCACTGTTCGGATAATAAAGAGAAAGAGAGAGAGAGAGAAATGGTGTTTTACGTCCACTCGACACAAACTAGGTCATTTCGGGACTAACATATGGTTTAATTTTATTTCAATAATTCGCTTGCGCGTAGGGGTCTTTAGCAGTGGGAGGAAACCGGAGGACCCGGAAAAAACCCACGAGGTTGGACAGCCGGATAATAAACGAAATGAAATGAAATGGGGTTTAACGTAACGCTCTGATTGGGCTAATTAAAACGGTCGATAATAAAGAAAAGCTCGATTATCCATTTTTAAATTAAATTATTACATGCCGATGGTATTTCAATCCATTTAAAATCGCGACCATCCGATGGTCTAGAGAGTTGATTATTTGTTTTTCATGTGAATAAATGTTAATAATTTATATAACTTCAATAGGCAGATTATAATGCAATTCTAATGACATCACGGAGGACGAACTATGTCAACTGGCGGAAACGAATTGGGCTATTTATATGAGAGAGAGAGAGAGAGAGAGATGGAGTTTAACATCCACTCGACACAACTGGGTCATTTCGGGAATAACATAAGGTTAAATTTGTTTTCAACAATTCGCATGCGTGTAGGGGTCTTTAGCAGTGGGAGGAAACCGAAGAAAACCCACGAGGTCGAACAGGCGACTCTACTCCTTGTCACGTACAACCCGGGAATCGAAACCACGCCAGTCGACTCAATGGCAGACTTTATGATACAGCGCGCGCACGCTAACCATTCAGCCATCCAACCCCCCATCTGTTCTAAGTGTTTGTATATATACCCCAAATACAATCTTCATAATGTGTTTGAATATCTGTTCTTAGCGTTTAACGTCCGCTTCCACCATTCGGCCATCCAACCCCCCTCCCCCCCCCCCCCGCTATTTATGTAAACACTCATCTTCTGGGAGAATCATATGTACAGGCGGTACATCAATAAATTCTAGTAAACAACTTACAGATATATATCCTCTGGCCAATAATCATATCAGCCATTGCTCTTATACAAACTGTTTTTCTATCTAAAAGCGTAAGGCGGTTATAATGAATGGGGAAATAGAATTAGCCTATTTATTTGCTACGGTCCATCATTCATTCAGAAATTTCACTTTTATTTGTCGTATTTGAAAAGTAAACAATCAGCCTAAATGGCCCATCTGTTACACAATAATTATAGTTTAGGTTATCAATAGATTTTAAACATGCATTATGTAAGAGTTAACTATGCCTATTGCAGGTCTCTCATTTGGCCTCACATGTTATATAAATTATGAATCATACATTTATGCACATGGCAAGTCCATAATCAACTCTCTAGAAAGTCGGCTGGTTGTGTTTTGAAAGGATTGAAACAGGATCGTCATTTAATATATTAATATATTAATTGTTTATCATCGTAACAACGGTAGTAATGAAAATCGATTGACGCTGTTCTTCAAACGTTCTATTTTTAAACTATTATAGCGATAACTATCGGATCTTATCTAAATCTCACGTAATCATGCATGTTTAATGTAAAATACGAAATTGACGCAAGTGCGATTTGTGGTGTTGTTAACATTGGTGAACCATTGGTCGACACTAGTCATTGCTGTGTTACTGCCCAGTCCAATAATCTATTAATATCCGTCATGTCGTGACCTTTGGGAAAACCCCATAAATAATTGTTTTTAAAAGGGGTATTGCCAAATATTAGAATTGATACCCAAGCTGACATGGTATGCTGTCGGTGCTCTATAATAGCCCACCAAATAAGGCAGTTCTTTGGTTTTCATCCTTAATTCGATCGAACATTATTATCGGGGCGATAATGTTAAAATGAAATGGGGATAAACGTCGCAGTTTTATGCACCAACAAAGGAGATATCGTAATTTCTATTGTACTGTAGTGCAATATCCCAGTGTCAACAAATTCGAAATGGGGTTTAACGTCTTAATGTTCTGCACCGACGGGGTTAACAAAAGCAGACAAACGCCATGTATTGTACTATAAAGACAAATTCTGATCATTTAGGTGCATACATGTATAGGATCACACTGATATGAGTGAATATTCGCTAGGCCGCTACAATCACTGATAAGGATGACATCGATGTGACTTAATATTTACTTTTTTCTTCCGTCAAATTAAATTCTAAAACATTTTTTTCATTTATAAGAAAAATGAATAAAGACGTTTGAATTATTTGTAGGTAAAAATCATTTCCTATTTAGTGTAAATGGGTATTAAAATAGGTAAAATTCACCATTTAGCCCGAATTAGTAACGTCTTATGTAAACAATGCACGCGCTATCGAGCCAATGATTGACGCCGCGTGATGTGACGTCACGTGTCGAAAGAGTCATCTGTTACAGAGATATTAGAAGATCTCTGTTAAACAGATTGGTATAGGATTAGAGTGGAGTGAGCCAAAACGGCGTTATTGTCATGAATGTAGGAGATAATAAATATTCTCTATGCTAGTAGGGTGGAGGGGGCGACCGCCTAGCCCCCCCCCCCACTGATCCTCCGGATACGTGCCTGAAAAAGTTCTGTACATAGCAAACTATACCTGTTAAGTTCTTACATTGTTAGAGCATTTATATACATTCCATATAATCCATAGAATAAATATTAACTATTTACAGCGCGGTTTTATAACTGTATTTTTATTTCTTATTTAACAGATCAAATGTTACCATCTAATTATAATATTCTTTTTTTTTAATATCTAAACGTGATTGATTTATTTAATAATATAGTTGTGTTTTTATTTCTTATTTAACAGATCAAATGTTACCATCAAATTATAATATTCCCTTTTTTTTAATATCTAAACGTAATTGTCTAATTTAAAAATATAGATATAGAACATCCAATAAATAAATATTATCTCCTCGGAGTTAGTTTTTTTATTTATAAATAAACAGACAAAATGGTGCCATTATATTATTTAAAGGAGCTCAATTGAATGGCGATCTCTAGCGTCTGGTTATTCCAGTCTACAGGGATAGTATTTATTACGCATGCTCTCCGGATAAGAATATGTCGTCACCGTTTGACATGACTTGTGGAATATGTCTAGATTTGCTCTTCGAGCCCCTTGTTACAAATGGCGCTGAAACGTATTATAGTACACGAAAAATGTTTATTTTGTCTTAAATATTGGATATCAGAAACCCACCTTTTCCCGGTAAGATAACAACATCACTGTTGATTTAAATTGACAAATAATTCGTGTTTTCAATGTCGAAGATTTTAGATGATATTGAGTTAAAGACTACTTTAAGGGTATGTAGAAAAGGTAAGTAATATCACATGGAATTATCTTGTTAAAACTGTCAATATTTTCCCACACTTTCTAATTTCTGTTAACCTTGTCTTCAGTTTAATTAAAACCATATGACCCGTTTGATTACGATTAACCATATCAGCCCTGATAAACTCGCATACTGACAGGCTCACTGGACATTGTATAACACAAATTGACCTTAATGAGAACCATGCACAATCAACTTAATAGTTCATGCTCGAGAGATGAAGATTTTTCAGCACAGAGAGAGAGAGAGAGAGAGAGAGAGAGAGAGAATTTTATTTCAATAATTTTCTTGAGCAGTGGGGCAAGACCGAAGGGCCCATAGAAATCCCTAATCCTAACAGTCCTGATTAGACCGTTCGCTCCCCCCCCCCCCCTCTTCCATCCCCCACACACCTTACTTAGAACATTGCACATAAACTTAGTTGACGATTCAATTGTTCGATTGGCACCAAGGCTGTCTGGGCTGGTCAAAATGTTTTGTCCTGTTTAGTGAAGATTGTGGTTTGTTTGGAGGGGTATCTCTCAACATAAATAGGGACGCTAGACTTTGCAGATATGAAGATTTAATATTTAACGGAAGATGTATTTATCAGTAATAACAAAATAGGGCATTCGATGTAAACTATAGCGTGACCCCAACTTATACCGTAACGATCTAAAGCGCAAACCCCCACAATCCAAAAACATGCACTGTAATATGGGGCAGACGATGCTCTTTAAAACTTTGACCTCTGGTCGCCAGTACTCCCCTTGGT